>NC_090413.1:11430679-12138553 GCF_036365525.1 Heterodontus francisci | reverse complement strand
TCTAAAGTAGAACTTCTAAATTGGAAGAGGGCTAACTTCAGTGGGATGAGAGGGGATCCAACCGGGGTAAAATGGAGCCAAAGATTTATAGAAAAATGGTAACAGAGCAGTGGTGATCTTTAAGGAGGAGATGTTTCAGGTACAAGCTAGGTACATTCCAACAAGGGCAGAAGTTAAGTGAGCTAAAGCCAGGGCTGCTTGGATGACGAGCGAGATAGAGAATGTGATTAAACAAAAGAAAAGGGTGTATGGTGTATGTCAGGTGAATTCTTCAAGTGAGAACCAGGTCAAATACAATAAGTTGAGAAGAAAAGTGAAGAGAGAAAATAAGACTGGCAAAGAGAGACTATGAGAATAGAATGGCTGTCAACATAAAAGGAAACCCAAAAATCTTCTACCGGCATGTAAATAGTAAGTGGGTAATAAGAGGTGGGATGAGTTCTATTAAGGACAAAAAGGGTGATGTATGCTTAGAGGTGCAGAATACTTAATGAGTTCTTTATATCAGTGTTTACTCAGTAAGAGGATGCTGACAAAATATTGGTAGAAGCGGAGATGGTAGACATAATGAATGAACTGAAAATTGATAGGTAGGATGTACTGGAAAGGCCGGCTATGCTTAAAGTGGATAGGTTGTCTGGTCCAGATGGTTTGCATCCCAGGTTGCTTAAGAAAGTGGGAGTGAAGATAGTAGAAGGGCTTGCCATAGTCTTCCAATCCTCCCCAGATACTAGGGAGGTGCCAGAAGATTGGCAAGTGGCAATTGTGACACCCTTATTCAAGAAAGGGTGTAAGGACATTGTAACATTTGTGTTGGGTCGGAGGGAAAAAAAAACAAGCACTTAGAGAGAACCAGCACGGATTTGTCAAAGGTAGATTGTGCTTGACTAATTGATTTTTTTTGATGAAGTGACAGAGAAGGTTGATGTTAGGGTTAGCAATGGATGTTTTCTATATGGATTTTAAGAAAGCCTTTGACAAAGTACCACACAAAAGGCTGGTTAACAAAATTGAGGCTCATGGACTGGGAGGGTCAGTGTCAGCTTGGATAAAAAAAATTGGCTTAAGAGCAGAAAGCAGTGGTCGTGGTAAATGTTTTTTTTTCAAATTGGAGGCTGGTAGACAGTGGTGTTCCCCAAGGTTCAGTGCTAGGACCACTGCTTTTTTGATATATATAAATTACTTGGATATTGGAATAGAGTAAAATTTTGAAATTTGCTGATGATGCCAAACTTGGAGGCGTGGCACACAGTGAGGATGATACCAGGCGACTGCAATAGGACATAGATGGGCTAGCAGAATGAGAAGACAAATAGCAGGTGATGGAGGTGTACAAGATCATGACAGGTTTGAATAGGGTAGACAAAGAAAAACTGTTCCATTAGCTGATGGTACAAGGACTAGGGGACACAGATTTAAGGTTTTGGGCAAGAGATGCAATGGGGTGTGAGGAAGAACTTACTTTAACTCAGTGAGTGGGAATGAACTGGAACTCGCTGCCTATGAGGGTGGTGGAAGCGGACAAGATGAATGATTTCAAAGGGAAATTGGATGGGCACTTGAGGGAAATAAACTTGCAGGGTTACAGGGATGGAGCCAGGGAATGGGACTGATTGGATTACTCTACAGAAGGCCGGATTGGACTCGATGGGCCAAATGGCAGCCTCCTGTGCTGTTATGACTCTAGGAGATTGTCATCCTTACATTATTGGCAGCTTTGGGGAATGTTAGACTTCCTGGGCTTGTTGTTTTTTTATGATTTTTGACTATCCCACTGTGAAGCTGAAACAAGCCCTAACATTACAGTAGTAAAGCTATTGAAATATTGGTTTCAGTACTGTAACTATACTAAAATATATATTTTAGTGATCTCCTGGGGTTCTGCTCATGGTAAGGAATGTGTTTGTTTATAATGATAGGAGCATTCTACCGCATAAAACCGCACGTATTACTGTGCTGCTAAAAGGCTACATATTGTAATTACTTTGCATTTCTCTTTGCAGTTCATGCTGTTCGCTCTCAGGAAATATCAAAAGTTAGACTGGTCCCTTTTATATAGAAAAAAAATTATGGGTCACTCCTAAAATCACTTCGAGGTTCAGAACAATTGGGTAATTCTTGTTGCTGTGATTGTTTCCATGTGGATTTGCAAATGATTTGAATTTTTTCTCTTTTAAGACAAAATATTTTATTTTAAAAATGTGTGACAGAATTTGGCAGCAAAGTGTGACTTTAAAGTGGTATGGACAAAACCTGTTCCACAAGAAAGGTTTAAAAATTATATAAAACACTTTTGCATGATTGAAATTTCATGTTCATAAAACATATTGGGCTGACCGATCCTCTGTCCCCTTCACCGTGAGGTCTGACTACCTGAAGGTGCTGGGGACATGGTTCGGAGGGGCCGAGGCGTGCACCAAAACCTGGGAGGAGCGAGTAGCCAAGGTACAACAAAAGTTGAGCATGTGGGGGCAGCGATCTCTCTCCATTGTGGGTAAGAACCTGGTCATCATGTGCGAGGCGTTCACTTTGTTGCTGTACGTGGCGCAGGTCTGGCCCATACCCCACTCCTGTGCTGTGGCGGTCACCCGAGCCATTTTCCGCTTCATCTGGGGATCTAAAATGGACCGGGTCCGGAGGGACACGATGTTCAAACCTCTGGATAAGGGCGGGAAAAATGTACCCAACGTGGCCCTCATCCTGATGACCACCTTCGTGTGCGGCTGCATCAAGCTGTGTGTAGATCCCCAGTACGCAAATTCCAATTGTCACTACGTGCTGAGGTTCTGTCTGTCCCCGGTGTTGCGAAGGATGGGCCTGGTCACATTGCCGCGGAATGCTCCATGCAGTTGGACCGTGCCGTACCACCTATCCTTCGTGGAGCAGTTTCTGTGGGAAAACACCTTTGACCACCAAACCATCAGGCAGTGGTCTGCACGGAATGTCCTCAAGGCCCTACAGGAAAAGGAGACGGTGGATCCTGTCGGATGGTTCCCCGAGCAGACCGCCAAAGTCATCTGGCGGAATGCCTCATCACCAGAACTTTCAAACAAGCACCAAGATGTAGCTTGGCTGGTGGTGAAAAGAGCCCTCCCCGTCAGATCCTTTCTGCACGCCCGAAGTCTCGCCCCCTCTGCACAATGCCCCCGCGGTGGCTGTGGTGGGGAAGAGACGGTTGCCCACCTACTCCTGGAATGTGTCTTTGCAAAGCAGGTGTGGAAAGAGATGCAGTGGTTTTTGTCAAGGTTCATCCCAAGCAGCTCTGTAACACAGGAGTCTGTGCTCTACGGGCTGTTCCCAGGGACACACACCGAGACAAACATCAACTGCTGCTGGAGGACTATCAATTCGGTGAAAGACGCCCTTTGGTCTGCCCGAAACGTGCTGTTCTTCCAGCGTAAAGCGTTGTCCACGACCGAATGTTGCAGACTGGCACATTCCAAGGTCCAGGACTACGTGCTGAGGGACGCACTAAAGCTTGGGGCAGCTGCAGCAAAGGCTCAATGGGGAAAGACCACAGTGTAAGGTCCCCCCACCAAGCTGAACTGAGGGGCTGGATCCATGGGAAACCCCTCGAACTGTATCGGGAAAATTTTCATTTGCGTTAAAATGTAATTGGCATGACAAATGTGAAATGTAAGGGTTGTGAGGCAACTCATGATTGTAATGAAGCAAACGGACCTCCTTTGCACTGTTTGTATTTTTTGACTTGGTGCTGTTTGAAACTGGTAATGTAATTTTTACAGATTTTTATGAATAAAGTATATTTTGGAAATAAAAAAATATGTTCATAAAACATATTCATAAGTCACAAATGAACAGATATGCTGTGTATCGAATTCAAATGAAAACTACCAAACAGTAATTTCAAAAAGCATCTAATGGAAAAAAAAATCAGCAAACCATTATGAATAGTAAGGGACAGAAGGGGAACCAATGAAATAGCTCCAAGTACTTTGCAAAAATACTTTCAGCTGCCATCTTCCTTTTTTACTAAGAGGAAAAACTTGGTGCTGGAAATAAGGTTTCGAACGTAGATACAAAGAAAATACAAAACTTAGAAAAAAATGAATAAACTTACCCATGCAGCAGATTTTTTTAAAGTAAAATTTCGGAATCCGTGTTTTCCATTGGAAGCCTCTATTTGAGAAACCAAAGGCATGAATTAGGGTGCTTGACAGAGATATTTCTATCGGCTGAAGAGACTCATAAGTAGTAGACAACAGCATTCTAGTTCTTTATTATATTGGCCTGTATTTCCTCCCCCCCCCCCCCCCCCCCAATAATAATTGCAGTGCACTTACTTTAAACAAAAGCTTGACTTTTTTTTTTACTGTGTACATGCCGCAGAATACCATACTGTTAACTGACTTGTGGTTTGTTCCAGAAAATGAATGGCAGTTCATTGTGCAAACTTTCTTTAGAGATTTGAGACTCCATCAATGTTTGTATGCAACTGGTGCTGATATGCATAAAACAGGCTACATTTAGATGTCAAATTTTGAAGATGCTTTTAGTGCTTTTATCATTATGCAGTAGCTGTCTGTCACTCTATAGCAAATCGGCTCAGTTTTGCACTTTGACAATTGCGGGCAACAGTCTATGATTTGTAATCCCTAAAACATGAAGTTGCATTCAGTTGATAATGTAGATTTGGGTATCGGTTTAACGCAGAAGTAACCTTTTTATGTTTTGGCACTAAAAATATCGATTTCACTAATTGGGTGGTGGGTGGGGGATAGACCCAGTTATCTTAACATTGCAAATTCTATATATTTGTGTGAGTATACTACTGGAATTGTAAGTCACATTAATCTATATCTGTACATTCATTACTACAACATATGATAATATCTTTCAGACTGTTTAGTGTATATTGCTGATGAATATTTAATTTTATAAATGTTAATGAGTGCAATATGTGCAGTAAATATGCTCACATCTCATTGTATTAAAGATTTATTTAAATACTCAAGGACACAAGAAATAGGAGCAGAAGTAGACTAGTATGGCTTAGCAAGCCTGCTTGACCATTCAATACGATCATGGCTGATCTTGGGCTTCAATTCCACTTTCCTGCTCACTCCCCATATCCCTTGATTCCCTGTGAGACCAAATATCTATCTATCCCAGTCTTAAATGTATTCAATGATGGAGCATCCACAACCCTCTGGGGTAGAGCATTCCAAAGATTCACAACGCTTTGAGTGAAGTAATTTTTCCTCATCTCAGTCCTGAATGATTGACCCCTTATCCTGAATCTGAGTCCCCGTGTTCTAGATTCCTTGACTAGTGGGAACAATCTCTCAGCTTTCAAGGCCCTTTCAAGGCCTTTCAGAATCTTGTATGTTTCAATTAGATCGCCTCTCATCCGTCTAAACTCCAGAGAATATAGGCCCAATTTAGGCAGCCTCTCATCATAGGACAACCCCCTCATCCCAGGGACCAATCTAGTAAATTTTCACTGCCCTGCCTCCAGACATTGGGCACATATTGGGCATGGCCGCAGGTGCACACTACATGGAGGAAATAATTTATCTGTTGAAAATGGCACAAGATGAGAAACTCTCCACATGAATATATTGACAGGACCCACAGGATAAAAGAGCACTGCGTAGATTGATTCCAGAGATGAGGGGTTTGTCTTATGAAGAGAGATTGAGCAGTTTAGGCCTTTACTGTCTAGAGTTTAGAAGAATGAGAGGAGATCTAATTGAGGTATACAAGGTGATTAGTAGACAGAGTAGACGTAGAGAGGATGTTTCCTCTTGTGGGGCAATCTAGAACGAGAGGCCATAGTTTTAGGCTAAGGGGTAGCAGATTTAAAACTGAGATGAGGAGAAATTACTTCTCTCAAAGGGTCATGGGTCTGTGGAATTCACTACCCCAGAGTGTGGTGGATGCCAGGACATTGAGTAAATTTAAGGAGGAGATAGAGGGATTTTTAATTAGTAATGGGTTGAAGAGTTGTGAAGAACGGGCAGGAAAGTGGAGTTGAGGCCGAGATGGGATCAACCATGATCGTATTGAATGGTGGAACAGGCTCGAGGGGCTGAATTGCCTACTCCTGCTCCTAGTTCTTATGTTCTTATGTTTGACTGAGCACTCTTCTGGGTTAACTAGCTCTGTAGAATGAACAAAGAACGTGAACTGGTTTTAATAGACTGGAATGGAGGGGGAAAAGAACAGCTAGAAAAATATTAAAGGTAAATAAAATATCAATATTATTATAAAACCAGTCTAGTAACCCTCACTGTAACTTGAGATAATTAAATTTAAATATAAAAAGCATAATGTTTGCAATGCCAGTGTAATTCATTGTTGCATCTGTCACAGTAAAGCATTCAAGAAAAATTACAAATATAGTGTCACTCTGAATTTGTGTACTAAAACTGTCACTTTTTATTCTGATTTGCAAAATACTGGGTGCTGAGCTTCAAAATGATCCTGTCCAGGGTGATACTCTAGATCAGTGCTAGCTGCACCACAGGGGACTTGCTACTGACCTCAGAACCCTCCATGAAAGATGCTCAAGTAGTTCAAAAGAACTACTGCACAGTGGCGCAGTGGTTAGCACTGCAGCCTCACAGCTCCAGTGACCCGGGTTCAATTCTGGGTACTGCCTGTGTGGAGTTTGCAAGTTCTCCCTGTGTTTGCGTGGGTTTCCTCCAGGTGCTCCGGTTTCCTCCCACATGCCAAAGACTGCAGGTTGATAGGTTAATTGGCCATTAGCAATTGCCCCTAGTATAGGTACGTGGTAGGGACAGGTGGGGATGTGGTAGGAATATGGAATTAGTGTAGCATTAGTATAAATGGGTGGTTGATGGTCGGCACAGACTCGGTGGGCCGAAGGGCCTGTTTCAGTGCTGTATCTCTAAACTAAACTAAACTCTGAATAGCAGTATCTCAGAGAAGAGTAGAGTATGAGAGTAAACTAGCAAGAAATATAAAACAGATAGTAAGAGCTTCTAAATAGGAAAGGAATGGCTAAAGTAAGCATTGGTCCCTTAGAGGATGAGACTGGGAAATTAATGGGAAATGAGGAAATGGCAGAGACTTTGAACAAATATTTTGTATCTGTCTTCATGGAAGAAGACACAAAAAGCATCTCAAGAATAGCAGAAAATAAAGCTAATGGGCTGAATTTTATGAGCCCGTGTTGAGGGTGGTGGTAGTGGTGGTGGGAGAGGGCCTGAAAATTCAACTGGGAGAAGCCCGCCACGATCTCTGACGCCGAGAAGGCCCTGATGTATTTTAACGGTAGCAGCGAGGCCTCAGTGCAGCCCCCCGCGCCGCTCAGCGGTGGGGCCTTTATCTTAATATGCAAATGAGATTAAAATGAAAGAATAATTACCTACCTGGTAGCAACGGCTGTCTCACACGGATATGCCGGCCGGCCGGAACTCCCACGCCTTCGGAACTCTGTTCGCAGTTCCGAGGCGTGACACTGGTGGGGAGGAGTGAAAATTTTGGGGCGGGGGGGGGGGGGGTGTGAGGGGGTGGAAATAGAGGAGAATTATTGTAATTGGTTGTAGGGATGCTGGGAAGGGGTTGAGGGTCAAAGGTGCTGAAGGTGGGAGGGTGAAAGGTCGGCATATTAAAAAGTGGTTTTCAGGGGGGATAGGTAATTTTATTTAAGGTGAACTGAGTTGGGGGGTGTGTGTGTGAAAGGGGATTCAAAGTTTAAATAAAATTTGATCACTTTTCGTCCAGCAGGACCTTTAAAAATTTAAATTAAACTGCAGGGCTTGAAGCCCTTTAAAAATGACGCCTGCGTGATGGCGCCGGACGCTGTTGCTGGGGACAGAGCAGCCGCGCCCTCTACGTCATCGGGGGTGGCGGCTCTGCCCCTTCCATTTAAATGATCCCTTGTGTGAAATATCACGGGGGCTCAGCACTGGTGCATCCATGCCTGAACACCGCTGACTTCAAAGCGCACTGCCGCGATTTGCGGCGCGCTAATAAAATTCAGCCCAATGGGTCTAAAGACTGATAAGTCCCCTTGATCTGATGACCCGCATCCTAGTGTCTTAAAAAAAAAGTGGCTGCAGAGTTAGTGGATGCTTTGGTTATAATCTTCCAAAATTCTCTAGATTCTGGAAAGGTCCCAGTGGATTGGAAAACCGCTAATGTAACACCTCTATTCAGGAAAGAAGGGAGACAAAAAGCAGGAAACTAGGCCAGTTAGCTTAACATCTGTCATTGGGATAATGCTGTAATCCATTATTAAGGAAGTAGTAGCAGGACACTGACAAAATCACTACAAGCAAGCACAGTCAACATGGCTTTATGAAAGGGAAATCGTGTTTGACAAATTTATTAGAGTTCTTTGAGGATGTAACAAGCAGAGTGGATAAAGGGGAACCAGTAGATGTAGTAGATGTATTTGGATTTTACCTGTTCCCTGCTTGGATACCTGATTACACTCTGAGGTGACATGGTGGAGTTCTGTCCCATGTAACATTCAGTTTATTGTTTTGAAAGGACTGGCAACCTAAGGTGCAGATTTTGGATGTTAAGAGCTCATGGTGTTGGGAGTAATATATTAGCATAGATAGATGATCGACTAGCTAACAATATAAAGAAAGTAGGGATAAATGGGGCATTTTCAGGTTGGCAAACTGTGTCTAGTGGAGTTCCATAGGGCCACTGCTGGGGCCTCAACTATTTACAATCTATATTAATGATGTGAATGAAGGGACCAAATGTATTGTAGCCTAATTTACTGATGATACAAAGATAGGTCGGAAAGCAAGTTGTGAGGAGGACAGGGAGTGTCTCCAAAGAGAGATAGATAGGTTAAGTAAGGGGGCAAAGATTTGGCAGATGGAATATAATGTGGTAAAATGTGAGGTTGTCCACTTTGGTAGGAAGAATAGAAAAGCAGAATATTTAAATTGAGAAAGACAGCAGAATGCTGCAGTACAGGGTGTCTTTGTACATGAATCACAAAAAGTTAGCATGGTACAACAAGCAATTAGGAAGGCAAATGGAGGGTTGCCATTTATTGCAAGGGTGATGGAGTATAAAAGTAGGGCAGTCGCTCTACAACTGTACAGGACCTTGGTGGGACCGCACCTAGAGTACTCTATATAGTTTTGGTCTCCTTACCTAAGGAGGGAATACTTGTATTGGAAGCAGTTCAGAGAAGGTTCACTAGGCTAATTCCTGGGAAGGGGTTGTTTCATGAGGAAAGGTTGAGCAGGTTGGGCCTATACTCATTGGAATTCAGAAAAATGATACGTGATCTTATTGAAACATATAAGATTCTGAGGAGGCTTGGCAGGGTAGATGCTGAGAGGATGTTTCCCCTTGTGGGGAATATAGAATTAGGGGGACACAGTTTCAAAATAATGGGTCTCCCATTTAAGACGGAGGTGAGGAGAAATTTCTTCTGAGGGTCGTTAATCTTTGCTGTCTGGGGAAGAGAATTCCAGTGGAGGCTGGGTCTTAGAATATATTCAAGGCTGAATTAGACAGATGTTTGATCGATGAGGGAATCAAGAATTATGGGGGGGGGGAAGGCAGGAAAGTGGATTTAAGGCCACAATCAGATTAGCCATGATCTTAATGGTGGAGCAGGCTCGAGGGGCCGAATGGCCTACTCCTCATTTTTCTTATTATCTTATGAGGGTAGTTGTGGTGAGCAGATTGCTTAGAGAGGCAGTCAGTTTCCACAACAGTGCCTAACACAATTACCCAATTCACTATGTTAGTGTACATCTGGTTGCTAACAATGGCCTGTTGAAGAAGATGCCTAGTGTCTCCAGTTGTGACTCCACGGTGAGTTTTCTTCTCCAATCTCCAATTCATCCCTCCCTGAGTTTATAACCATTTCAAAGGACAATGACGAGCTACAGGAGAATGCCTAATCCTCAAGTGAGAGAGAATCGCCTCTCTAAGCAATCTGCTCACCACAACTACCCTCATAAGATCATAAGAAAAATGAGGAGTAGGCCATTCGGCCCCTCGAGCCTGCTCCACCATTAAAATCATGGCTAATCAGCTTCTGGGCCAAAAGTGGGGGTATGGAAGGGCTGGCATCTATATTGTAGCTGATTTTTCCCCCTGGTCTGTTACAGACTTGGAGAAAGTTCTGAGGAGGATCTGATAGTTGAAGGGTCTTCCTGCTGCTTAGTTACACAGTGTGGACTCTCGTCCCTGAAGGCACATCTTCTGTGGCTGAAGTCGATTTCTCTCTCACTTGAGGATTAGGCATTCTCCTGTCGCTCGTCATTGTCCTTTGAAATGGTTATGAACTCAGGGAGGGATGAATTGGAGATTGGAGAAGAAAGCTCACCGTGGAGTCACAACTATAGTAATGATTTGGATACAACTGTTCTGGAAGTGTAGAAGGATTCCTGTAGATTCTGGAGATGTGCAGAACTACATCTGAAATTTCATGTGGAAACTTGAGTTAATTAACAAGCTGAATATGGTAAATATGGACAGTACGTTTACAGATCAGTGGACTAAATATGTATAAATGAAAGAAAATGTGGGCTGAATGTAGAACACTACTTGTCTCATGATAGATACGTTTATAGAATGGAATGGCACTTGCAAAGCCACAAGGGTGAACACTTGCACTTAAATATTTGTTATTACTGCCATGCATTATTCTCATTTTTGTACTATGAAAATTTATTGCATTGTGTCCAAGAACTCAATTATTGTATTTAATGTTGAGCCCTGTCTTTTTTGAGTAATATTTTGGTAATTGCAGTCTTGTTTACTTATTCTTGGATAACACCAAATTGTATGGGTGCTGAAATTACACTCTGGGAAGAGCAAACACTTAACATATTTGTATGAAATTCCTCTCCAGTAGTTCAGCAGAATAATAAACTAAAATAACTAAAATAGCAGAGCCACGTCAGCTAAACATTTTATGCAGCAGCATCCCATGGTGTAATTTCAGGTCCAGTTTTTAAATGACAAATTTTATTTTGTTTTAAAATATTTCTTGGGAATCTGGCTTTCTGCATAAACAAAAGTCAGCAGTGTTCCCTGCACCCACTGTATTGTTGCACATATCACTCAGAAGAACCTGTAGCAGACAAGACTATTTTTGACTGTTTCGAAAAACTTTTATTTTTTTTTAACCATTTGATTGTTTTCCTGATTGCTAACTTCCTAAAGTTTTTTTTGTTAAATGTGTTGCTGAGTTCTTATCAGTAACTTAATACTTATGGGCGGCGCAGTGGTTAGCACCGCAGCCTCACAGCTCCAGTGACCCGGGTTCAATTCTGGGTACTGCCTGTGTGGAGTTTGCAAGTTCTCCCTGTGTCTGCGTGGGTTTCCTCCGGGTGCTCCGGTTTCCTCCCACATGCCAAAGACTTGCAGGTTGATAGGTTAATTGGCCATTATAAATTGTCCCTAGTATAGGTAGGTGGTAGGGAAATATAGGGACAGGTGGAGATGTGGTCGGAATATAGTGTAGGGTTAGTATAAATGGGGGGTTGATGGTCGGCACAGACTCTGGGCCGAAGGGTCTGTTTCAGTGCTGTATCTCTAAACTAAACTAAACTAATTCCATTAGTTTCTGTTTTGGGGAAGTAATATGTTACAGCAAGTGAACTGTTCTTGTTTAGAACTGGTATTTTCACTGTTTTCTGGACTTTTCATGACTGAAAAATCATGCTGCAAATGCCAAGATTTGCCATGGGTTGTTGTGCCATGCCACTTCACCTGTCTTGCACTGTGTTATACGTATGCATCAAGGATACCCTGTTGTATTTTGTAACGATCTACATAATAAAAATCTGTAAGTGCACCTCCTACTTCAAAAGCTTAACTTTCTCTTGTCATGACTTTTGGGTAATACTCTGTCAACGTTTCTGCCGATATTTCTAGCGGGCATACCCTTTCTATTTCTTGACAATGGGCTGTTACGATTCAGGCCTGCATTCAGTAGGTGGCATTGCAGCAGCTTGAGTTTTATTACTGACCTCTTTGAATCTCCTGAACTGCTGCATCCTCTTAAGTTCCTGAAAGTTCTTAATTTCTAGAACCACTTTTTGAACCTGTTGCTGATTTTATTTTCATATCACACATCTACATTAGTCTTCTCCAACATTTCTCCTCTCATTTTTACCTTGAACTTAACTTCATCTGGGCTATACTTTTCAAGTACCATGAGCACCACCAAGGGGGCTTTACTAGTAATTCTTTGAGTTACTTAATATTCATTTTACTTTTGTACCATAGAGCCATAGAAAAATTACAGCATAGAAGGAGGCCATTCAGCCCATTGCATCCATGCTGGCTGAAAAAAACTAACTGCCCAATCTAATCCCACCTTCCAGCACTTGGTCCATAGCCTTGCAAGTTACAGCACTTCAGGTGCATGTCCCCTTACCTTTTTAAAAGAATTGAGGGTTTCTGTCTCCTCCACCATTCCAGGCAGTGAATTCCAGACACCCACCACCCTCTGGGTGGAAAGATTTTTCCTCATGTGCCTTCTAATCCTTCTACCAATCATCTTAAATCTGTGCCCCCTGATAATTGAACTCTCCGCTCGGGGAAAGAAGTCCTTCCTGTCTATCTAGGCCCCTCATAATTTTGTACACCTCAATTAAGTCACTCCTCAGCCTCCTTTGTTCTAAGGAAAACAACCTTAGCCTATCCAATCTTTCCTCGTAGCTGCAACTTTCAAGCCCTGACAACATTCTTGTAAATCTTGTAAGATGACAAAATACAGACAAGAGAAAGAAGCGGTATCATGTGACACTTTGGCCGGAATTATTTGATGGGCAGGACCCCGCCCAATGGCCAAAAAGTTGGTGGCGAGCCTGCCTCTGTTGGGCCTGGGGAGCCAGGCCAGGATTTTTCGCTCCCAGGCCCTTAATTGGTTTTGGGCGGGACTTCCACCTCCTTGAAGCAGAAAGACCCGCCTAATGGAGCTGCCAGCCAATCAGCGGGCCAGCAACTCTTAGTCCCAGCAGTGCCACCAGGAGCGGTGGCTACCTCTGGGACTACACCCAGCCATCGCAAGCAAGGTGAAGGATGGCCTCAGAAGACAGGTAAGTTTTTGGGGCCTTGCCGGGGACAATTAGCCGGGCCCTGGCAAGGCAAGGGGGGATTGGTTAGGGGGGCCGACCCTCTGTGGGGAACTGGGTGCGGATTAGGAGGACCTCCTCCCAGCCCGCAAGAAGGCCGCCTGGTTTTACCAGGCGGGGCTCTTGAGGCTTCTGCCGTCCAGCTGCCAAGGGTAAAATACCCGCGGCGGCGGGAGGAAGCTGTTAAGCGCCAGTTAATTGGCCATTTAAGGGTCTTGATTGGCCTGGGGCGGGCGGGCCGTTTCTTGCCGCCGTCCTGTGTAAAATTGCAGTGGGAGGGGGTCAGGAATTTCCCACCCCCACCGGCCCGCTCGTTTGGGGCTGTAAAACTCCAGCCTTTATATAGGTGTATATTTCAATTGCAACGTAGCATTTTTGACCTTAAATACATCTAATTCCAACTAAAATGGAGGGAGTTGAGACTTGGATTGTATTGCCCTTTGGCAACTGGCTAATCTAAGTACATAGGAAAATGAACAGATCTTTCTGGAAAAATGGAATTCTTGGGTGTACATTGGTAAAGCTTTTCAGCCAAATGTTAGATATGCAATAAAATAATTCATTACATATGTTTAAAGATGTATAATCGTTGTAATTCTACAAAACAGTGGAAATTTGTTTGGCTAAGCATAGCCAATACTTAAAAAAAAAAACAGAGACAGAGTAGTGACTTAATTTACATAATAGCCCTGTTATTGCAGCTGCTAGCTTTGGCAGTGCTGAGAAACAAATGCCACATCAATCCAATTCGTAGCAATGGGCTCCTAGTGCAGGGGTGTCCAAACAGTGACCCCTGAGCCCCCGAAATCTGGCCCTGGAAGTTCAGGCAACTTGGTCCTATGTGTACTTATATTTCTTATTGGCTGGTTTGTCTTACTTGAATTTTTTTAACCGCATTGGTACACTTTTTACTACATTAAAGGCACTATATGAATGCAAATTGTTGTAGCCTGTAAATTTGTTTTTTTTTAAAGTATTCTTGCCTCATTGGTGGATAATTCCTAATCAAACCAAAATCAGCGATTGGATTTTTATGCAAATTAGTGGCAACTTCAGTTTAAACTTTGTGGCCCTGAGATGCCAAAGTATGCACCAATATATCCTGTAAAGACATAAGTATAGACACCCCTTCCCTATTGCACCATTTCTACATCAGCAAAGGTTACCTGTTTTTGTGAATGAGACTGTCAATTTTGTGCCACATAAATTAATGTAACATTATCCTTTTTCGTATATTTTAAAACCAAATATTTTATTCATGCGGTTGTGTGTGTATGTATAATATATTATGTACAGTTGTGTTGTAATATTTATGCATGATGTTTGTGTTTATTTAGTTGTACATTTTTTAAAAATGGATAACAGCAAGATACATGGACCGAAAGTGCACTTGGAGCATCCAAACGCCCAGTTCTTGGATACTACGAGACCCCTTACGGTTCCAAAATGTCACCAGCGGTACACACGCACGCATCTGACCTGAAGCGCGCTGGATGTCATTTTGGTAAAGGGGTAGGCGCGTGCTAACTTGATGCTTGTTGGAAGAATACGGAGCAGTCAGATCATGACATCAATCAGCATGCGACGCTGATTTGATGCTATTCATCCCGAGCAGCTCCGTAACGCAGGACTCTGCTCTACGGGCTGTTCCCAGGGACGCACATCGAGATAAACATCAACTGCTGCTGGGGGACCATCAACTCGGTGAAAGATGCAATGTAAATGTAAACATAACCTGTAATGGAAAATGTAGTGAGGCACCTCGTACTGTATCAAAAGAAACTGATCTGTATTGCACTCTACGTAATGTCAAATTGGAACTGTTATGTAATTTACTTCTAGAAATTTTATGAATAAAGTATATTTTTGGAAAAAAAAACAAAAAACTGATTTGATGCCACTGCTGCCGTTTTGGAGCTTCATGCTCCAGTTGACGCCTTCTGTTGACCTGGCACATGATGTTAAGCAGCATGACGGACACCATGCACCAATGCTATTTAAAGGGATTGCTGCTACTTAAATATTAGTTGCTGGTTCATTTCCTCTGGCTGTTCCTATAATTCTACATATTTTTGGTGCTTTCTATGTTGTTTCAAAAGTGTACAGGGTTTGGTGTACTGAAGTGCTCTTTGCTGACTTCAAGCCAGCTACTCCCGGTCATGGATGCACTAGTAGGCCTTTCTCTTGGAATCAAACGTAACTAGGAGAAGGAGCAGAGGCCACACAGATCAGGACAAGCTGCTATAAGAGGGAGGAGGAGGAGGGAGAGAAGGACTCTCAGCAGGAGTCCATATCCGCTGGGGGTATTCAGGGAGCAATTCTACTCCCTAAGCTTCAGTGACAACATCGTTTGAGATGTTTGCGCTTCAATAGGAGGTCATTATTGAAATCTGCCAACTGCTGCAGCTATAACGCCAACCTCAGAGCAGGCCAAGGAAGGGATTGCCAGTGACTGTGAAGGTGCCTGTGGCTATTAACTGTTAAATGTCTAGCTCCTTCCAGGCTGCTGCTGGAACATATTTGCAACATCTTTTGCAAAAGGCAGATCAGTGACTCTCTGTATTCAAAGAGATTTAACTTTATTTTATTCCCTCTTGCCAGAGAGAAGCAGGCAGATCAAGCATAAGGGTTTACAAGGATTGCAGGCTTCTGTATGTTGCAGGGTACCTTTGACTGCACATTGCTTTGCTCGTGCTTCATGTCAACTCTGCTGCGTACTTGAACAAAAGGGAGTCTACTCTCGGGGCAAGATTTAGTGGAGCCGAATCGGAAAAGGCAGTGGGAACCTGGCCTCAGCCTTTTGGAGCCTCCCCCGCCTCTATTTAATGGCACTCCGGCAACTCGGGACCCCCTCCCACTCCCGCTGCAATTTTACACAGGACTGGTGCTGGGATCCCTGTTTCTTTAAAGACAGGGATCCCGCCTCCCAGAGCAGCTGGCTATTCAGAGGGCTGGAAGCTCAGTAGTATCAGCAGTGCCACCAGGAGCGATGGTCACTGCCGGTACTACAAGAAGGCTTGGAACCAGGCCTGGCGCTGGAGACCCAGACCCAAGGTAAGTGAGGTGGGGTTGCCGGTGCCAGCCCGGCAGGTCCTGTGATGGGGGTAGGAACGGTGGGCATTGAGTGCAGAGGGAGGTGGGTGGTTTTCACACCAGATTGTCCACGAAGGAGGGGGACCGCCCCACCCCAAGCCTGCAACGAGGTAGCCTTGTTTTATTGGGTGACCTCCTCACGTGGCAGAGTCCCCTCCCTCCTGCCGCTGACTGACTTAGTTCCAGCAGTGGCGGGAAGAGGCTCTTAAGAAACTGATAGTAGACCTCTTAAGGGCCTCAGTTGGTTGCTGGGCAAGAAGGCTGTCCTCAGCCTATCGCTCCTCGACTAAATTCCTTTGCGATGGGGAAGCAACGGGCCCTACACTACCCCCCCCCCCCCCCCCACCTCCTAGCCTCTCTCCAGGGGATCCATTAAATTCAGCTCTCCGTGTGCAGCTGGTGTGTGACCATAGGTAGCGTATCATGCAGGTCAATGTCTGGTATCCTGGCTGCAGTCACAATGTATTTATTCTGAGGCAATCCTCTGTGCTAGCTGTATTTTCAGCCACCATGGCAAACCAAAGGATGGCTACTGGGTGACTAGGGCTATCTGCTGACCTGGTGGCTCATGCCTCCAGTTTGTAACCCACTGCTTGGGCAGGTTGCAATTCTTGGGTATCTGCAAGGAAAAAGGAAAAGCTGGTCTCGACATTTGTAGTGGTTTGTTGCATGCTGCACAACTGTGACATAATGTTATAAAGGAACAGCCCTTGCCATCACCTATCAGGTGAGAAGTTGAGTAGGAGGAAGAAAGGAGGCTGTAACCCTTTTCTGCCCAGGTCGTAGGCGAAGAACTAACTTAAGTGCAATACTTCAATAACAACAACAACATCTTATTTATATAGTGCTTTTAATGTAATGAAATGTCCTGAGGTGCTTTACAGGAGCATTATAAAACAAAGTATGACACTGAGCCACAAAAGGAGATATTGGATCAGATGACCAAAAGCTTGGTCAAAGAGGTAGGTTTTAAGGAGTGCCTTAAAGAAGGAAAGCGAGGTGGACAGGCATAGGAAAGGTATTCCAGAACTTGGGGCCTAGGCAGCTGAAGGTGTGGCCACCAATGGTGGAGCAGTTAAAATCAGGGATGCACAAGAGGCCAGAATTAGAGGAGCACAGATATCCCGGAGATGTGGGACTGGAGGAGATTACAGAGATAGGGAGGG
Organism: Heterodontus francisci; assembly: GCF_036365525.1. Taxonomy (NCBI): domain Eukaryota; kingdom Metazoa; phylum Chordata; class Chondrichthyes; order Heterodontiformes; family Heterodontidae; genus Heterodontus; species Heterodontus francisci. Next base: position 12,121,233 of record NC_090413.1, on the reverse strand, counting down.
GTGAGGCCATGGAGGGATTTGAAAACAAGGATAGAATTTTCAAGTCAAGATGTTGCTTGACTGGGAGCCATTGAAAGTCAGCGAGCATAGTGGTGATAGGGGATTGGGACTTGGTGTAAGTTAAGACCCGGGCAGCAGAGTTTTGGATGATCTCAAGTTTACAGAGGGTAGAATATGGGAGACCAGCCAGTAGTGTGTTGGAATAGTCAAGTCTAGTGGTAATGAAGGCATTAACAAGGGTTTCAGCAGTAGACGAACTGAGATGGGGGCGAAGCTGGGCAATGTTATGGAGGTCGAAATAGGCAGTACCAGTAACCTCAAACAATTTACCATTCATCAACAGTCCCATGCCCCTTATCTTCCATTTGACACTGACAATTACATAATCCTCTTGACCACAATGCAGGAATAAAATCTAACACCAAGTACACGTTCTAACCCAGTTAAATCATGCCATAATGCATGCAAAATTAAACTAATCACTCTTGTGTATTCCCTTAATGGCTGTCGTTGTGCCTTTGCCTGTCCTAGTGCTACTATGAATTGCTATCCCAGTGGCTGCAGCGTGGCTAACTTTAGTGGAGGAGACTTCAGATGGCCCTGGAGGATGACCTTGCGAAGCTGTTTGCCTAGAAGGCTCTGTTTCAGATGCACCATCTCGGCATGTGTGGCAGAAATCTGGATTGGCTGGCTGACGGGCAACAGTCAGGGCAGTCTCAAACTGGCAGAGGTATCCATTGCCATGATGGCAGCAGTCTGAGCCGCCACTGCATCACTTAGATGTTGGATGGCTGCTCCTGGTGCTGCATTGGAAGCTGAGACATCGGCCATCAGACACTGCATCATGGTTGGTTCCACAAGTGTGTTGATGGAGTTGGCCACCAGTTCCATGCTGGAGAGGATGGGCTACAAGCTCTGTGCAGAGACCTATGCTAACTTGGTGGTGGACTCCTCCATATTCCTTGACATTGAACACAGGCTTTCTGGCAGGCTTCCCAATGTACCAAGCATTTCATTGTGCATCCTCATCAGCCCTTTAGCGGTAGCCTAGCTCATTGAAATGCCCACTGAGTCCCTTGCCCTCTGGCAAGCTGACACTTATGCTATCCTTGCCCCCATATGCAGTTTCTTCCTGTATGTTATCCTCTAAATGTCAGTATCTCAGCTGGTGGCGAGTGCAAAATTGAGTGATAGTGTTTCATCTTCATTGCTGTCTTCTTGGTCTTCCTCCACAGGTGGGGATGTGGTAGGAATATGGAATTAGTGTAGGATTAGTATAAATGGGTGGTTTGTTCGTCGGCACAGACTCTGTGGGCCGGAGGGCCTGTTTCAGTGCTGTATCACTAAACTAAACTAAACTTCTCCACAGGTCACAACATATATTTAAATGTTTACCCGGTTACTGATACAGCCAATCATATACACTTTTTTAAAAATCCCAGAATAAAATACACCGACCCGGTTTCTTTAATAAACAACAAAATTATCAGTTTATTATAAAACAAGACTTAACCAGTACAGAAGCAAAGCATTAACACACAGATTGAAATATGAAAGTTCCTTTTTTAAATTCCCCACACACAAGCTCACACATACACTGAAAAAAATACAGAAAGTCTCTCTGCAGAGGTCTGTTACAAAAAAAAATACTTTGGCCAAAGACTTGATAATTCTTGAAGAAAAAAAAGAAGCTATGGAAAGATATCAGTTGTCCCTTTTTTGGTCTGGCGTCCCAAATACGAGTCGACAGCTATCACTGGGATCTTTCTGGAGCAGTTCTTTTCAGGCAACGTTGAGGATTAATTTGGCTAGCTTTCTAGGAGAAATGTGACATCAAGAGTTTCTGGCAGGCTTTTCAGGAGAAATGCAGCATCAGTTTCTCTCTTTCTTGCACTTGATTCTCAAGCAACACTCTGTCCAAAGTGAAATCAAAAATAATATCTCAAGAGTCAAGCCTCCTGACCCTTATAAATCTTGACTTGTCACTTCTCTGTAAAGAACTTCCCCAGGTCACCAAGATTTCTGTTGTTTATTGCTGAAAGCACATGACTTCCATCAAGGTTATTTTAAACCAACATCTCATTGTCCTTTCAATGAACTGTCAACAAAGCAAAGACTAGCTTCAGCCTTCCAGTGAATCAAGCTCCACAATTTAAATATAAGTCCTCAAAAACATATACTTAACAAAAAATATAGAAGCACTTTTGTACCAACTTGCATTTATCTCCACAGTTATCTGATCCTACTGCCTTTTCATCCTGTGTCTGGAAGACCTCTTCCTTTTGCAGCTACAGGATATCTCTCCTCCTTTCCACGTCCTCCACCACAACCTCCAGTGCAGCATCCGAAAACTTTGGTGCACACGTTCTCCCGTGGTCAGCCATTGTTGATTATTGTATAGTACGCTATTCCCAATGACTCTCAGCATTTCCAGAATTCATAATGCATCTTCAAGAGGTGCAGGCTAGCTTTAGGTAGTGCTAGGACTAAACCGTATTGGCCAAATTGGCATGCAGAAATAATTGTAATGAGCAGACATAATGAAGTTGGCATGCTGCCTGCATTACAGAGAACAGGCACAGGTTAATCACACATCGTGATCCCTGCGCCTGTTTTGGTGGGGGAGGCTGTAATGAGTTCTTTATGTTGTCTGATGCAACATAAATGAGGTGCGTGAAGTCCAGTTTGCTGAAGATCTCAAACAGGTTAATTACAGCTAAAGTATTATATGCAGTACAGAGCAAACTATTTACAGAAACTTCCTCTAGGTGTTAAAAGTTGCAGAGTGACTAAGGCTCATAGTCACATGACTACATCCTGGTACTTAGCTCATTAGCATACTAAGATCTTAAAGGGACATCACTCTTAAAGGCAGCCATACAATAGGGGGGGGAGGGGGGTGCTGTCCAATTTAACCCTCACTGAATTGTGAAGATAGTGTTCACCTTTGCCGAGTATTGTCACCCTTTTTGTCATCTGTGCATGCTTCCTCACCTCAAAGAAATATGCTCACTTTATTCCACCACTGAGCTTACTTGCAGAGCCTCCGATGCAGAGAGTATCGTGGATAGCACATATAGAGAGGTGGTCACACCGCATGCTCAGACTCCACAGGCAAGAAGGGAATGGGTGACCACCAGGCAGAGCAAGAGGACTAGGCAGGCAGTGCAGGAATCTCCTGTGGCTATTCCCCTGCAAAACAGATATACTGCTTTGGATACTGTTGGGGGGAATGGTCTCTCAGGGGAAAGCAGCAACAGCCCAATTCGTTGCACCACGGTTGGCTCTGCTGCACAGGGGAGGAGTAACAAGTGTGGGAATGCAATAGTTATAGGGGATTCAATTGTAAGGGGAATAGATAGGCATTTCTATGGCTGCAAACGAGACTTCAGGGTGGTATGTTGCCTCCTTGGTGCGAGGGTCAAGGTTGTCTCAGAGCTGTTACAGGACATTCTGAAGGGGGAGCCAGTGGTCGTGGTACAGATTGGTACAAATGACGTAGGTTAAAAAAAAAGGATGAGGTCCTAAAAGCAGAATATAGGGGATTAGGAAGTAAGTTGAAAAGTAGGACCTCAAAGGTAGTGATCTCAGGATTACTATCAGTGCCACGTGCTAGTCAGAGTAGAAATAGCAGGATATATCGAATTAGATATAGCTGTTGGGGTGAAAGGGATCAAAGGATATGGGGAGAAAACATGAACAGGTTACTGAGTTGGATGATCAGCCATGATCATAATGAATGGCGGAGCAGGCTCGAAGGGCCGAATGGCCAACTCCTGCTCCTATTTTCTATGTTTCTGTGTTCAATTGCATGTTACTCTGTGGATGTTCAGATATTGCATAATCCACAAGATTGTACAAACTTGAAGGTTAGTTGTTTGAAAATGATCATAAGACTATAATTGGAGATGTTTTCCATTGGAGATTGGTTGCTAATTTCTGCTGCAGTGTAATTTGCTCTATCAAGAAATTTTTGGAAACCTGCTGTGGATCATTTTTAATCACTGCAGCATCTGGGTTTTCTCCTATATTACTAGCCTTTCTCTCTGGTGAAGTGTGCAGTGTCAATCTCTGTTGAATTCTGCAAGTTGATAATATTGAAATTTAAATTTTAAAAAATCTGAATATTGCATTTCTGATACTAATGTCAGATTAAAAAATACAGTTCTCATGCTCGATGACAGTGCACTTAAATATCTACTGTGGATTGATGTATGAAAACCTGCACATTAGTTTTTGATAGTGATTTAGTGTTTTTCTGTATGGGGGAGGGTGGAGAACGGAGATGAAAGAAAGGTTGTTGGAAAAAATCTTTTAGGCTTGTTAGAGTAATTGTCCGATTAACATCAGTTAGTGTAAGTGAACTTTATTCCCCAGTGAAAAAATATCAGGTTTGTTTTGTTTGAAAGCATTGTTACAGATGCTATTTTTACACACACTAAATACAGTAGGAAAGTACTTAGCTTTACTATCTAAGATCTGTGTAAGTTATGTGGTCTTCTCAACTTTCCCATTAGATACCTAATATGTATTCACTAACCCTTTGGAGAGCATTGGGTTGGGTATATTTTTCCCAGTAAGTATTGTCTTAGGGAGTTAAAGTTTTTGTGGCCTCACCTAAAATGGCTGTTCATCATGTAGCAAAGGCAGCTGGCTGCACTAAAAAAGTAGAGAACTCACTCAGCCAGTTTCTAGAGTTACCTCGAAGAATGATATGGTATGTTAATCCCTTACTACCAGAAGAAAAGCATGCTTTGTAAGAGGTTTCCTGGTGCTGGCCAGGGTTCACCCAGAGTTCGATTTGTTTTATTAGTTTAAGAAGGTTATACTGAGCTCATCCTAGCTGGTTTAATTATAGCTATGTTAATTGTTCCCCAAATAGTGCATGATCATTAAGGCAGAACAAATGATACGCTAAATTTTAGCCAACCAAAAGAAGGCACATAAGTTTGTAACTACTGCGGAGCTGACATCCTTTCTGTTTGATTATATGTTATGTGGTGTTTCATACACTGCTGGCCCGTCCGATGAAACTCCTATATCCCTGGACCATGCAGTTTTATAAATTAGCTCATGTATTTTGACAGTAAACAAATTACAATGATTAGCTTCTCAACCATCAGGGATGTACTACTGAAAGATCAACCCAAAATAAACACTAAAACCTCAATTTGAACACATCCTGCTTGCATTGCAATCCAATCTAATGTTTTTTTTCTAGCTGCCTTTCCTCTCTTTTTAAAAAGTAGTTTTGAAGATCCCATTTCCACTACACTGCAGTTAGGAAATGTGAGCAATTTTTTCTTTTTTGTAAGAAATAAATTCAGTGGCTGAAAATAGGCTTTAAATGTCAGTTTTCCAGCAAAAAGAAAACCCTTTTTAATTCATTCTTGAGATGTGAGCATCTGTGTCCAGGTCGGCACTTATTACCCATCCCTGCCTGCCCTGACAAGGTGGTGATGGGCTGACTGCTTAAACTATTACTCTTTGTATCAATTTGATCCAAGTGATTGGCTTGCTAGGCCATTTCAAAGGGCAGTTAAGAGTCAGACCAGGTACGACAGCAGGTTTCTTTCCGAAATGACATCAATGAACCAGTTACGTATTTATGACAATTGGACAGCTTTGCGGTCACTCTTTACTGAGTTTTTTTGAAAGCATTTTAAATTCTGATACTTCCATGGTGAGATTTGAACTCATTCTCTGGATTAGTAGTCCGGGCCTTTTTTTTTGTTGGTATGATCAGGTTACTGTTTCTTATGCATTTTTTGTCAGATTCTGGAAGGGTGTTGCCAATGAATAAATTTGTCCATAATGTTCCGAGGATTAACTAGATTGTCATCAGTGAGCTATATTTCAACAACAATTTGAGAAAAGCAAACCATGTTTTTAGTCCTATATTTAAGTTATAATGTGAAGTTTTAATTGTTACTTTGGTTACTGTTTATTCAGTGTGCATTGAACTTTGTGTTGGCTATATATTAGCAACATTGATTGGTGGGAGTATTGCTGAAATGTTCAATTTCACACACTTTGGTTTGCTTCAGCAGATGGTTATCGATTTTGATACGTTTTTGGTACAGTGCTTAATATTGATCTGTGTTAGAAACTAGCAATTTTACCCTGATATACATGCTGTAGTGTAGGCTTGATATGCAGGACCCTTGGCAATCAAGATCAAGGCCTGCACTAAACTGCATATGGTTAGAAGAGGACCTCTTTAAACTTTATCTCTGGGGAGCTGTCGGTGTTTTGAACAGTTAAGTTAATAAAACTTAATAGACTGTTCATGCAGTATCCTTTTACCACGGTGTAGAGGTCTGCTAATCTAGCATTTTGTTCATACCGATCGGTTAATAGTTTTAATTAGTGAGTTTTAAAATATCTAATTCTTTCTGTGCTTTCTTATTCTTGCTGCTATATATATGATCTATAAGAAGACAGAATTGAGCTACATTTATTATACATACCAGCCCATCAAACAACAAATTTAGATTGACACCATATAAATAAAAACATAACCAGATCTTTGCAAAGTCTGATCCTGGCTAAAATTTCAACTGCTCCATATCACATTGCATTTTATATTGACCTTTTTGAATGTGGAATTCTCTCTATGCAGAGTATGTTTTTATTTTCAAATCTGTAACATTTTCTTGCATGGTGAGTGCAAGACAAGATGTTTATGTTTTTAAAAATTGATACTTTTTATAGTGGGAGGTGAGGGACGAGCGCAGAATCAATAGGTATGTTAACTCATGAGCTTGCAAAGTGAAATTCCAGAGGTATTGGCAGAGCTACAAGTTAGATTTATTTTAATAAATAAAACTTTCTACAGTTCAAAATTGTTCTCCATTAACCCTTCTCCTTATTAGTTGCTTCATCTGAATCAAGATTGTGAATGAGATTTTGCACTAAAACAAATTGAAGCATCTAAAAATTTACCCAAAGGACTAGAATTAAACATTTGAAGGATAGCAAGGCTTCAAATTAATTGATCTGGTAGACCTGTATATTTAGCAATGGATCACTGGTGGTAGGGATAGGTGTGAAACTAAGCTGGCTGAAGTCAGAATTTTATTGCTCTTCAGGTGACAGGCTAGAATTGTAGCCGTATTTTTCTTTGTGATTGGCAAGGTCAGCCAAAGGTTGCAGACAACCCAACATCATCCTGCCAGCAATCCACCGTTCAGAATCTCCCTCCTCCCTCATGCATTCTACCAGAGTCACACTAAGATTAGATTAGAGATACAGCACTGAAACAGGCCCTTCGGCCCACCGAGTCTGTGCCGAACATCAACCACCCATTTATATGAATCCTATATTCCTACCAAACATCCCCACCTGTCCCTATATTTCCCTACCATTTACCTATACTAGTGACAATTTATGATGGCCAATTTACCTATCAACCTGCAAGTCTTTTGGCTTGTGGGAGGAAACCGGAGCACCCGGAGAAAACCCACGCAGACACAGGGAGAACTTGCAAACTCCACACAGGCAGTACCCGGAATTGAACCCGGGTCCCTGGAGCTGTGAGGCTGCGGTGCTAACCACTGCGCCACTGTGCCGCCCTAAAGGGATACTATTCTCAGACCTCTAAACCTACACCCATCATTCTGATACCCTACTATGGCATTGCAGTGCTCCCACATCCTGGGATCTCTCTTCCAGTGCTGCGATATCCTAACACCAACACTCTAGTCATTTCTCTCAAATTCCAGAACCCCATCCCACTTCTAACACCCCTTAATTTCCCTTCCAATTGCTCAAAAGCACCATGGCCGCAACCCACTATTCCAGCATACTGAAACTGTCCTTCCATTTGCATAACCTCTATCTTCTTAATACTCCAACACTCCATGTTTCCTTTCACCATCATACACATCTCCATTGTTCCTAATATTCCCTGACTCCAAGCTCTGAGTAATACTGCAATCCACAGTAATATTATATTGTGAAACCATTTCCGACACTCCTCAATCTCTCTGCCATTTTTCCAATGCTCCATGACTTCCCCTTCTCATCAGTACCACATCCCCACGTTGCATGCCAATCAGGATTCTTGAATAGAGAGAGAGGCATCCTATGTTTTGCTGCACAATCCTCTCATGCCTCTGGAAATACCAAACCGACTTCTCTCCCCACCATAGTCTTTCACCCAATATTATCAAACCCTGACATTCCCTTCTCAAGTGCTTGTATCCTTCGCCACTCTCTTTCCCCAATCTATCACACGTCCAACTTTGCGTGCACATAACATTGCAACCTAATACCAACCACTTTGAAACCACTAAAATGCTGCACAAGTCATTTAATGAAGGCATGTCCAAAAGCTCGGAGCTTTAGGTGCCAGAAAACTAGGCACACCCTAGTTTACAAGTTATGTAAGGGCAGAAATCGTTTAAATGTACTTCTCTCAATTTAGTATGCTATATTCGCCGCTCGCAATGCGGTCACATTGTGAAGACCAAACACAGATTGGGTGACAGCTTTCAGGAACATCTCTATTCAGTCTGCAAGCATGACCCCGAGCTTCCGCCTTGCTCTCAAGCTGACATCTCTGTCCTCGGCCTACTACAGTGCTCCAATGAAGCTCAGCGCAACTCCAGGAACAGCACTTCATTGTTCGATTAGGCACTTTACAGCCTTTTGGACTCAATGTTGGATTCAACAATTTCAAACTGTAATCTCTGCTCCCCATTTTGTTTCCTTTTCTTTGCATGTTTTAGGTATTAATCTTGTTTTCTTTTGTTTTTGGACGGCAGCTGTTCATTATTCTGCCATTCACACGAAAGCCTGGCTCGGGTATAAAATTAAAACCCGACCCAGGCCCAAGCCAACCACAGCAAACCCCGAACCCGGGCCTTAGTCCTTCAATTTCTTTTCATGCTCAACTTGACCTGAAAATATCAAGCATTGATCCGGAAATATCAAACATGTTATTAGTACAGAAAAAAAATCATGAAAAAACATCCATGACAAAGATAACAATACAAAACAAAACCCGACCGCAGCCAACCCGAACCTGACCTGACCCGACCCAAGCCCAAATGCTGGACACAGAATGTAGATCCGACCCGACACATGTAGTCGGGTTTGGTCGGGTCAGGTAGGCTTTAATTCACACCTTCTCTGGACACATCTCTTGTCTCTTGTCCCATTATTACTCCCTTTGGCTCTGCCCCACCAACTCTTTTTTGTCATTTAATGTGATCCGTCCTATCACACACCTTCGCTTTTGTTCTTTTTCTATCCTCCCCCATTTGACCTAATTAAAGCCTATTACATTTCTAATTTTTCCCAGTTCTGATGAAGGGTCATTGACCTGAAACGTTAACTCTGTTTCTCTCTGCACAGATGCTGCCAGACCTGCTGAGTATTTCCAGCATTTTATGCTTTTAATTTGGATGTTAGGCAGTTCTTTTAACAGAAAATAGTGGACCCGAGGAACAGATTGCCAGCACTTATGGTGAACACTGATTAGCTGTATTCCTTCAAGTGAGAGCTGGACCTGTTCCAGGCTGGGAAAGATCTCACTTTGTGTTATTTTGGTGGATATTTTGTATATGGCCAGGTCTATGTGATGTAGACTACTTTCAATGGCTTAAAGGAATCAGAGAAATTTACCAGATTCCCACCCCCCCCACCCCATTTCCCCCAATTAGCCTGGGATTTTCTTTATTTGCCTCTCCCAGCAGATTACATGGATCTGGAATCGTAGAAAGTTTCTGTATCGTGAAGCATAGGGCATCACTATTATCGTATGTTCGTAGTTTTAATGGACTGGATGTGCATGCTGTGAAATTATCCCTTGAGCCCAACTTCTCACCTTATGGCACATCCACTGTCAAACCAGTGTAAATATAGCCTTTACCCCATCCCATAATCTGGCACTCTTGCAAATATAAATTGCATATATCTTTTTATTATATAACTGCAACATTTTCCATACAAATGTATGGAAAATTATGCACATATAGTATATACTCTGCAGAAAGTATAGATAAATGTGTATTTTAATATATTAAGTGCTTAATTGCTATAATGCTCCTGTGAAATGCCTTGGGACATTTTAAAGCTGCTACATGCATATTGGATGTAATTTTACACGCCTCCCATCCTGGACTGGGCTGGGAGATGGGGGAGGGTGGGCGTAAAATCGAGTGGAGGGGGGTGGGGTGCTATTCCTGTCGCCTACGTGCCCTCACTGCCATTTTACCAGCAGCGGGGGAGGTGGCAGACAGCCTGCCCGTCCCAAGCCAATTGAGACCCTTAAGTGGCCAGTTAATTGCCTCTTAAGGGCCTCTTCTTGCTGCCGCTGGTATTTTACCAGTGGTCGATGGGCACTTCAGCACCTGAGGTGGCCGCCCAGTAATACCTGGCAGCCTCTTTGCGGGCTGTGGTGGGGGGGGGGGGGGGGTGGTTTCCTGCTGATGACCGCTCCGTGCCACATGAAGGGCCCTCACAGAGGCATGGGCTGCCCCTGATAAAAAGCTAACTCCCCCCACCCCTACAAAACACCGGTGCCCAGCTGACCATCCCTGGCCGATCCCCACAGGGCAACTTTCATCGTCCTCTTCTTGCTGGGTGCAGTCTCAGCAGTGGCCACCGCTTCCAGGGACACTGCTGGGACTGAAGAGCTGCCGGCCTTCATTGACTGGCAGTTCTTGGATGTGGGACTTCCTGCCTCAGAGGGGCGAAAGTCCCGATCAAGGCCAATTAAGGGCCTGGGCCATTCAAAATTTCAGTGTGGCTTCCAGGCCTGGCAGAGACGCGCGCTCCCCTGACTTTTTAACAAGTAGGCGGGGCCACCGCCTTAATGTAAAATTCCGGCCATTGTTGCCATTGTTGTAAAGCAATTTGGGATGACCTGAAGTTGTGAAAAGCAATATATATGCAAGTTTTTCTATGTAATTATATCTTGTTTCTCAAGTAAATTTTTAGTTTCGGTGACTGCAGCTTTGATAGTAACGGAGGTGCGTGAGCGGGCTTACAGCTGTGAAGTCAATTTCAGTGTAAGTTTAAAAGTGAATTCCCTTTTGTTTTCGGAGGACCAGGGGACTGCTGGGTAAGGAAAAAGTATATATTTGTGTGGTTTAAAATCTCTTTCTTTTAGTTTCGGTGACTGCAGCTTTGATAGTAACGGAGGTGCGTGAGCGGGCTTACAGCTGTGAAGTCAATTTCAGTGTAAGTTTAAAAGTGAATTCCCTTTTGTTTTCGGAGGACCAGGGTACTGCTGGGTAAGGAAAAAGTATATATTTGTGTGGTGGCTGTACCCGAGACACTACACGTGTAGTGTCTCCTACCCACCCTCCTCCTCTAACCAAAAAAAAAGGACTCTGGTGTGTTGATAAGGTAAGCTTTTTATTTAAGAAGTTCTGTCCGTTGGATTGCTAACCTAACAAGTTTTGACTTTTTGTTTTTGGTTTTTCAGTAGATTTGTTCGGGATTTGGAATAGTGGGAATGGAGGTTAAGGCAGTTGTATGTTCCTCCTGCAGAATGTGGGAGGTAAGGGTCGCCAAGAGTGTCCCTGCTGACTGCATCTGTGGGAAGTGCACCCAACTCCAGCTCCTCGAGAACCGCGTTAGGGAACTGGAGCTGGAGCTGGATGAACTTCGGATCATTCGGGAGGCGGAGGAGGTTATTGAGAGGAGTTATGGGGAGGTAGTCACACCTCAGGTAAAAGAAGTAGGTAGATGGGTTACCGTCAGGGGAAGGAGAGGGAACCAGCAGGCAGTGCAGGGATCCCCTGTGGCCGTTTCCCTCAACAACAGGTATACCGTTTTGGATACTGTTGCGGGGGACGACTTACCAGGGGTAAGCAATGGGGTAAGCAATGGGGTACAGGTATCTGGCACAGAGTCTGTCCCTGTTGCTCAGAAGGGAAGGGGGAAGAGGAGCAGAACATTAGTCATTGGGGACTCCATAGTTAGGGGAACAGATAGGAGGTTCTGTGGGAACGAGAGAGACTCACGGTTGGTATGTTGCCTCCCAGGTGCCAGGGTTCGTGATGTCTCGGATCGTGTTTTTGGGATCCTTAATGGGGAGGGGGAGCAGCCCCAAGTCGTGGTCCACATAGGCACCAACGACATAGGTAGGAAGAGAGATGGGGATTTAAGACAGAAATTCAGGGAGCTAGGGTGGAAGCTTAGAGCGAGAACAAACAGAGTTGTTATCTCTGGGTTGTTGCCCGTGCCATGTGATAGCGAAGCGAGGAATAGGGAGAGAGAGGAGTTGAACACGTGGCTGCAGGGATGGTGCAGGAGGGAGGGTTTTGGTTTCCTGGATAATTGGGGCTCTTTCTGGGGTAGGTGGGACCTCTACAAACAGGATGGTCTTCACCTGAACCAGAGGGGTACCAATATCCTGGGGGGGAGGTTTGCTAGTGCTCTTCGGAGGGGTTTAAACTAATTCAGCAGGGGAATGGGAACCTAAATTGTAGTGCCAGTGTACAGGATGTTGAGAGTAGTGAGGTCAGGGATATGGTTACAAGGACGCAAGAGGGCACTGGCAAGCAAGAACCTGGTTTAAAGTGTGTCTATTTCAACGCCAGGAGCATCCGGAATAAGGTGGGTGAGCTTGCAGCATGGGTTGGTACCTGGGATCTCGATGTAGTGGCCATTTCGGAGACATGGGTAGAGCAGGGGCAGGAATGGATGTTGCAGATTCCGGGATTTAGATGTTTCAGTAAGAACAGAGAAGATGGTAAAAGAGGGGGGGGGTGTGGCATTGTTAATCAAGGAGAGTATTACAGCGACAGAAAGGACGTTTGAGGACTCGTCTACTGAGGTAGTATGGGCCGAGGTTAGAAACAGGAGAGGTGAGGTTACCCTGTTGGGAGTCTTTTATAGACCTCCGAATAGTTCCAGAGATGTAGAGGAAAGGATAGCGAAGATGATTCTCGACAGGGGCGAGAGTAACAGGGTAGTTGTTATGGGAGACTTTAACTTTCCAAATATCGACTGGAAATACTATAGTTCGAGTACTTTAGATGGGTCAGTTTTTGTCCAGTGTGTGCAGGAGGGTTTTCTGACACAGTATGTAGACAGGCCAACCAGGGGCGATGCCACATTGGATTTGGTACTGGGAAATGAACCCGGCCAGGTGTTAGATTTAGATGTAGGTGAGCACTTTGGTGATAGTGATCACAATTCGGTTAGGTTTACCTTAGCGATGGGCAGGGACAGGTATATACCGCAGGGCAAGAATTATAGCTGGGGGAAAGGAAATTATGATGCGATTAGGCAAGATTTAGGATGCGTAGGATGGGGAAGGAAACTGCAGGGGATGGGAACAATCGAAATGTGGAGCTTATTCAAGGAGCAGCTACTGTGTGTCCTTGATAAGTATGTACCTGTGAGGCAGGGAGGAAGTTGTCGTGCGAGGGAGCCGTGGTTTACTAAAGAAGTTGAAGCGCTTGTCAAGAGGAAGAAGGCGGCTTATGTTAGGATGAGACGTGAAGGCTCAGTTAGGGCGCTTGAGAGCTACAAGCTAGCCAGGAAGGATCTAAAGGGAGAGCTAAGAAGAGCAAGGAGAGGACACGAGAAGTCATTGGTGGATCGGATCAGGGAAAACCCTAAGGCTTTCTATAGGTATATCAGGAATAAAAGAATGACTAGAGTTAGATTAGGGCCAATCAAGGATAGTAGTGGGAAGTCATTAAAACAACTCTAGATAAAATTCTAAATTTTATGCCGAAAGTAATCCACACGAATCTGTGTAATTTACAAATTTCAGGTACTTATTTAGTTACTATAACTATGTGAGCCGCATGGAAGATGGCGGGATCCCCAAAGACACATTGTACAGCGAGCTCGCCACTGGTATCAGACCCACCGGCTGTCCACGTCTCCGCTTTAAAGACGTCTGCAAACGCGACATGAAATCCTGTGACATTGATCACAAGTCGTGGGAGTCAGTTGCCAGCGATCGCCAGAGCTGGCGGGCAGCCATAAAGACAGGGCTAAAATGTGGCGAGTCGAAGAGACTTAGTAGTTGGCAGGAAAAAAGACAGAGGCGCAAGGGGAGAGCCAACTGTGCAACAGCCCCGACAAATAAATTTCTCTGCAGCACCTGTGGAAGAGCCTGTCACTCTAGAATTGGCCTTTATAGCCACTCCAGGTGCTGCTTCACAAACCACTCCAGGCGCTGCTTCACAAACCACTGACCACCTCCAGGCGCGTATCCATTGTCTCTCGAGATAAGGAGGCCCAAAAGAAAGATAAAATGTTGTATGTGTTACAGTTGCAACTTCTTTTAAAATTGATTGTACATGATTAGAAGAACTGTTTATTTCTTTGAGAGGACTCAAAACAGTAGCAGCAGCAGCAGGTAGAATATCAACTTCTGGAGGGACTTGGTCAACTTTGGAGGTTCTGAAAAAAGTTCTGAATTTAAACGTGCTTAATTTACACTGATTTTCCTAACTTTTAAACATAGTGCCAGAGATATGACGGAGGAAGAAAGATTGCATATTAGTTTAATCCTTTTTGAAAAGAAATATTGGTATTATATTTAGTCCAAACATTGCATTTTATACCTCTAACTGAATATATTAATATATTTTTAAAATGCAATAAAAGCTCTTGGTTCATTCGGGCAGCTGTAATCTAATTTTAATGCCTCAGTTTATGTAATACAGGTAGATTTTATTAGTTCTTTTTTGCCATTAAATGCGCCTGGTACTGATGACCCTGATGAAACTACCTCTCACTGAATAAAAATACTTGTTATAATTACACCCCTGATGTACTTGAAAACGAGTAACCTTTGACTTGCTGTGAGCAGTGCCAGGGAAATCTAATCTATATGTAAAAGCTTTACATCCAGTACTTATCTGTCACACACTGCACATTGCACTTCAGAATACCACATTTAGTCTACAGATGCAAAACAATCTTATAAATTGAAATTTGCAAGAAGTTGTAACTGCCCTCTGACCGCAAGTTTATAAGTAACCACAATTACCTGGATTGCCAATTCAGTGTAGCGGCTTTAAAAGGACATGCCAATTTAGCAGCTAACTGCCCGAGTTGAGCTGCAGATTGACGGCAGTGCCACTATCAGTGAGTACTAAAAATTTCATACACGAACCAGATGGTGTGCATAACTGAAGTATAGATGTTAAGGTACAGATCTTCACAGCCCTCTACTTATTTTACTGTTGCTATTCAATACTGTTGACCAGAAGACTGTCACTCTGAGATTTTGGGATATTTTGCCATGGATTTTAAAATTCTCATCCTTGATTTCAAATTCCTCCATGACCTTGCCCCATGCAATCTCTGTAGCCTCCTCCAGCTCGAAGAGCCTTCAGGTTCTCTGTGCTCCTCCAGTTTTGCACTTTTGAGCATTCCCGATTGTAATGGGTTCCGCCAGGGCCACTCAGCTCCTGACCTCATTACAGCCTTGGCTCAAACATGGATAAAAGAGCTGAACTCAAGAGGTGAGGTGAGAGTGACTGCCCTTGACATCAAGGCAGCATTTGACCGAGTATGGCATCAAGGAGCCCTAGCAAAACTGAGGTCAATGAGAATCAGGGGGAAAACACGCCGCTGGCTGGAATCATATCTAGCTCAAAGGAAGATGGTTGTGGTTGTTGGGGGTCAATCATCTGAGCTCCAGGACATCACTGCAGGAGTTCCTCAGAGTAGTGTCCTAGGCCCAACCATCTTCAGCTGCTTCATCAATGACCTTCCTTCAATCATAAGGTCAGAAGTGGGGATGTTCGCTGATGATTGCACAATGTTCAGCACCATTCGTGACTCCTCAGATACTGAGGCAGTCCGTGGAGAAATGCAGCAAGATTTGGACAATATCCAGGCTTGGGCTGATAAGTGGCAAGTAACATTCGCGCCACACAAGTGCCAGGCAATGACCATCTCCAACAAGAGAGAATCTAACCATCTCCCCTTGGCATTCAACGGCATTACCATCGCTGAATCCCCCACTATCAACATCCTAGGGGCTACCATTGACCAGAAACTGAACTGGAGTAGCCATATAAATACCATGGCTACAAGTGCAGGTCAGAGGCTAGGAATCGTGAGGTAACTAACTCACCTCCTGACTCCCCAAAGCCTGTCCACCATCTACAAGGCACAAGTCAGGAGTGTGATGGAATACTTTCCACTTGCCTGGATGGGTGCAGCTCCAACAACACTCAAGAAGCTCGACACCATCCAGGACTAAGCAGCCCGCTTGATTGGCACCCCATCTACAAACATTCACTCCCTCCATCACTGACGCACAGTGACAGCAGTGTGTATCATCTACAAGATGCACTGCAGCAACGCACCAAGGCTCCTTAGACAGCATCTTCCAAACCCGCGACCTCTACCAACCAGAAAGACAAGGGCAGCAAATGCATGTGAACACCACCACCTGCAAGTTCCCCTCCAAGTCACACACCATTGCGACTTGGAAGTATGTCGTCGTTCCTTCATTGTCGCTCGGTCAAAATCCTGGAACTCCCTTCCTAACAGCACTGTGTGTGTATCTACTCTACATGGACTGCAGCGGTTCAAGAAGGCAGCTCACCACCACCTTCTCAAAGGCAATTAGGGATGGGCAATAAATGCTGGCCTGGCCAGCGATGCCCACATCCCATGAATGAATAAAAAAAAACTTGTTCCCTTTTTACTATTTTTCACTGTGGCCCCATTTGATTCTGGCCCTTGATTTCTATGCCTGTCACTTTTCTTATTCCCCTTACTCTCTTTTGTTCTTGTCTTTGATCCCCCCCCTCCTCTGACTCCTTGCAAAGGTTCCCATCCCCCTGCCATTTTAGTTTAAACCCTCCCCAACCACTCTAGCAAATACTCCCCTTAAGACATCAGTCCCGGTCTTGCCCAGCTGTAACCTGTCCAGTTTGTACTGGTCCCACCTCCCCCAGAACCGGTCCCAATGTCCCAGAAATCTAAAACCCTCCCCTCACCTGTCATAACATAACTTTAAAAACTTTTTATTACAATGAGAAGTAAAATAACTTACCAGTTACTCAACAATCAACTTCTTCCCCTTTACCGAAGGGAGAGGCAGCTACTGGAGGCTGAAAAAAGGTCGAAGAAAGAAAGAAAGGAGCCCCTCTTTCATGCACCAAACTCCCACTTTACACTCTGTGCACTCAAATTTATTTTCTTCTTAATTTATTGTTCCCCTCCTTCCTGAACTCCCTCAATTACCAAATTCCCTTCTTAACGCTCTGTGCCCTCCAGCAGCACTCAATGCAGACATGCAATCCCCTGAATTTATACTCTGGAAACAATGCTGTGTCAGCTCTGCTAGAGCTCAGAAACCAGTTTAAGCTAGCTACCTAATTAACTAGCTACATCTACTCCCAGAGTGTTGGTATACTCCTGTTTAAAACTGCAAGAAACCTAACTTAATTCTTAACTGAAACAGAATTCCAATTAATTGCTAGATGTAAACAAAACAAAAACTAGTTTTGCTAGATTAACCCTTAAAATTTGCTCCCTTCTTCACACTCAGTGCAGGGTGGTTGGGAGAACCCGGCAAGTACAGAAGTGGTTTTCTTGCAAAAGGCCAAAGCAGGGCACTGAAATGTCGTTGATTTGTTCATGATAGAAACATAGAAAATAGGAGCAGGAGTAGGCCATTTGGCCCTTTGAGCCTGCTCCGCCATTCATTATGATCATGGCTGATCATCCAACTCAGTAGCCTGTTCCGGCTTTCGCCCCATACCCTTTGATCCCTATAGAAACCCATGGCTTGGAAATGTTGGGGGTCCAACATCAATCCATACCATAATGTCAGCTTCCCGTAACCAAAATTCCAACGTCTCTTTGCACAGTTAGGTAAACATAACCTGTTTTCTTGGATTCCCATGCTGTGCTGAGGTGAAGCATCCATAGGCGGGCCAAAGAGGCAGCTGCAGCGCAAGAGGAGTCTTCCAGATGTGAGCAGCAGCAGCCAAGAATGCAATGCAGAGCGCAGATACAGCAGTGAGTATATAGAACTCGCCTGACATACCTGTAGATCGAGGAGGTGAGCAATGCTCTGTCAGGAGGGCTGGTGAGTGTGTCTGCTACAGGACAGACCCTGAGAGTCAGGCTGAGAGCCATTGGATTTGGGGCCATTGCGGGATTCACACAGGTCCATGGTGGGATCGACTGCACGCATGTAGCCATCAGGGCTCCCACTGACCAACCAGCCACCTTCATCAGCAGGGTTTTCATTCCATTAATATACAAGTAGTATGCGACCACAGAAAGCGCTTCCGACAAGTGTGTGGCCACTTCCCGGGAAGCTGCCATGACTCATTCATACTTTGGCAGTCCCAGGTGCCACATCTTTTCACTCCCCCCACTCACCTTCAAGAGTGGATTCTCAGGGATAAGGGCTATCCATTGAGGATATGTCTTCTGATGCCTGTAAGAAACCCCAGCAATGATGCGGAAGAGCGTTACAGTGCCTGTCACGGCTCCACCAGAGTGACCATCGAGCAGGCCATTGGTATGCTGAAGTTGTGGTTCCGCTGCCTCGACGGATCTGGTGGAGCCCTTCAGTATGCCCCACAGAAGGTTGGGTGCATCATTGTGGTCTGCTGCGTTCTGTATAACATAGCACTACAGAGCGGGGAGGCATTGCCAGAGGAAGACTTGGGAGTATTAAACTTCCTATGAAGAAGAGGTCAGAGAGGGCACACAAGGCCAAGCAGCCATGGATGATGCCAGCAGAGTGATGGAGGGCAGACATCTTGAGCAGTGTGCAAGCAAGGCAAGGCAGAGTCTTATAATGGAGTGTTTCTGAAATCCATGACTCGTAACAAATATACAAACAAAGAACAGTACAGCACAGGAACAGGCCATTTGGCCCTCCAAGCCTGCGCCTATCTTGATGCCTGCCTAAACTAAAACCGTCTGCACTTCTGGGGTCCGTATCCCTCTATTCCCACCCTATTCATGTATTTGTCAAGATGCCTCTTAAACGTCTCTATGGTACCTGCTTCCACCACCTCCCCCGGCAACAAGTTCCAGGCACTCACCACCCTTGGTGTAAAGAACTTGCCTCGCACATCCCCTCTAAACTTTGCCCCTCACACCTTAAACCTATGTCCCCTAGTAACTGACTCTTCCACCCTGGGAAAAAGCTTCTGACTATCCATTCTGTCCATGCCACTTATAACTTTGTAAACCTCTATCATGTCGCCCCTCTACCTCCGTCGTTCCAGTGAAAACAATCCGAGTTTATCCAACCTCTCCTCATAGCTAATTCCCTCCAGACCAGGCAACATCCTGGTAAACCTCTTCTGTACCCTCTCCAAAGCCTCCACGTCCTTCTGGTAGTATGGCGACCGGAATTGCACGCAATATTCGAAGTGTGGCCGAACTAAAGTTCTGTACAGCTGCAGCATAACTTGCCTATTTTTATACTCTATGCCCCGACCGATGAAGGCAAGCAGGCTGTATGCCTTCTTGACTACCTTATCCACCTGCGTTGCCACTTTCAGTGACCTGTGGACCTGTACGCCCAGATCTCTCTGCCTGTCAATACTCCTAAGGGTTCTGCCATTTACTGTATACTTCCCACCTGCATTAGACCTTCCAAAATGCATTACCTCACATTTGTCCGGATTAAACTCCATCTGCCATTTCTCCGCCCAAGTCTCCAACCGATCTATATCCTGCTGTATCCTCTGACAATCCTCATCACTGTCCGCAACTCCACCAACCTTTGTGTCGTCCACAAACTTACTAATCAGACCAGCTACATTTTCCTCCAAATCATTTATATATACTACAAACAGCAAAGGTCCCAGCACTGATCCCTGCGGAACACCACTAGTCACATCCCTCCATTCAGAAAAGCACCCTTCCACTGCTACCCTCTGTCTTCTATGACTGAGCCAGTTCTGTATCCATCTTGCCAGCTCCCCTCTAATCCCATGTGACTTCACCTTTTGTATCAGTCTGCCATGCGGGACCTTGTCAAAGGCTAATACTTCTGACCAAAACTTACCCCTGTGTATGCAGTATCAGATTTTCTGCCTCTGTACTATCATGTCCTCCAGCATGAATGGTGTCACGCCAAAGTGCTTTGTTGAAAATTTTCTTTAATCCACTGACAGAAGATGTGAATTTATTTTTTTTTAAGAAATGTAAAAAATAACAGGTAAAAGAATGACTACTGGCAGCTTAAGATGGCCACCTAATTTGCAACACTGCAAGGCCTTTGGCTCCTGGCTAGTTGCAATGCCTTTTCTTCGGCCTGACATAAAGGAGGCAGGTCGGGCACTCCGCCATCGGTCCTGGCCGTTCCCTGCTTTTATGGGCATTCTACTCCTGAAAGAGCAAGGACGCAGATATTGAACGTTGCCAAACTTCAACATCACGGTTCTACGAACATGGGCGCTGCATCAACACCTGGGGGATGCTTTGTCTGGCATACTGACTCAACTTGTCATGCGTCTAACTTGCATCTGTCAGCAATCTGCTATGACCTCCCTGTCTTTGAAATGGCAGTGGCACCCATGTGGCATACCGTGTAGTGACCACCAGATCACACCAAGCAATTTTGGAATGTGCCACTTTTGCTAAACGCAGGAGTTCATTGACCCTCTTCCTGCACTGGACCCAGTTTCGTCAATGACCCCACGGTTACTAACCTCCTCTGTGATCTCCGTCCAGGCTTGCATGGTCTGGTGGGAGGACCTCTTCTTGCCGTTGCTGGGGAAAATGACCTCCTGCCTTTCCCTTGCAGTCTGGAGGAGAATAAGCAGGGAGGAATCATTGAATCATGGGGCCAACCTTGCTCGGACCTCTGACATGATCAGAAGGATGCCCAGTGGGTCGGCTTGCTGAGTTTTACCTTTTTGGGAGTGTTGCTTCAGTGGGCTTCTATAGAATGCAGGGAGATAGTGAATGCAGGGCTGGCAGGCTTTTGAAGATGGTGTTCCTACATCAGGTGACGCCATAAATGCCGTCTCCATTTCCATCCCCGCCATGTGATTAGGGGGTTGACGCCCTCCATTATGGTGGCCAATCATGGGACAAATGGGAGCGTCGCCATTTTGTACACCTGCTACTGCTCCAGGCGGCATGATCATAAAATTCAGCCTATGATCTCCTCCTGTATCCTAGCTAGGAATGTCAAAAAGACTCTGACAGGTATATCTAGGATAACCTTTTCCGAACTGGCCAGTTCTTCTGAACTCATCTAGGTAGGAGCTAGAAACTCTAAGGGCGATTTTTCATTGCCTTTACCTGATGTTAATGGTGCATAATGGCATTAAAATGGGGTTGATAACCTTACCACCCCGTTACACTGGTGATACAGCTAGCTGCATTTTGAAAGGGGCCCACCCCTGCATGTTTCAGGTGGTTGGCCCCTTTTAATATGGAAATCGGGGTCTGATGATTATGCAGGCTCCAATCTGTCCCACGGGTGATGGAACCAAGGAGGTCCGACAATGGCGGGTGTTGAATTGTTTTTGTGGGCCCTGGAGGAGCAGGAGTACTTCTCCAAGGACCATAAAAAATAAACTGGGCCTCTGTCCCTCTGGACCCTGACCGTCTATAATTGCGGACCTTCCCTCAGCATTTATCTTGCTGACAGTTGCCCTGGCATAACCTTGAGGCCTTAAATCTACTGAACTGCATCAGGACTCCAATTTAGCTTGCCACAGCTCTCCTGCAAAATTTTAATGAAACTGGGGTCTCAAAATCACGGGGGTTTCTTCAGCTGGGACAGGTGACTGACCAGCAAATTCTAGCAGTTGCTTCTCCCAAATGTCAGAACTGACCCCCCTTTATTGGTAGATTAATTTTTATAAATATTGGTCCAAGTATATTTTTTTTAACTAAGAGTTATCAAAGTGCTGCTCTTTTGTTATTTTTTTATATTTGAGAACATTTAAGTTAGAAATTCAGTAACCAAGTGAAATCTGATGTATAGATCACTGTTTAACCGTTACTTTTAATAACCTGGTAGTTTGTAGCCTAATCACACAGACTGTTTATTTTTCTGACATCTGAAGATTCAAAACACAAAAGGCCTTGCGTCAATGCCCAGAAAGTTATTACAGTATTAGACCATTGCACAATACATTACAAATATTGTGTATAAAGTCATGGTTCAGTTCATAAGATGCAAAGCCTTGTATGTTGGATTGGTCTTTGACACCAAGTATGAGGGAAATATCTGATGTACAAGTGTAAAAATGGTAAATTTGTTAACTTTCATAAAAGTGACCATTCACAGTGGTCACAAATTTGCATTAATCTTTTGTGACTTTGCTGCTGAGGACTTACTGACTCCTGCAGTGGAAATGTATACCATTTGAGATTTCATGCACTCATCATCATAAGGAACTGCTCTAACATGTAATATGTAATAATGAAATAATTTACTGTGGTAATAAATTTAGAGAAGATTTTATAATTGAGGTCAGTATATTTTCTTTAACATCCATTTTGCTTTTTGTTGTTTTGACTCTTTATGGTCAGTGCCATGAATAAAGCATTCTTGCACTTTTTATGTATCAAGTAACATTGCTTAGATGCAGAGGTGACCTCACCTTATTGGAGAAAAGCACTCCTACTACACCATTGTTATATTTTCATTTATGCATCATGCCTGTAATATGTAAGCATTTTTCAATGCTTGAATGTGAGGCAAACTACTTTCTGACACAACCAACAGCTGTGAGTAAAGAACTAAGGAATCAAGTATATGCTTTTTTTTCTTGAAATTTCTCCCTCCCACCCCCCAGGAATATTCTCCTCTTTTCTGAAAGTATTGACTCCTTGCTGGGGTAGTTTTCTGAGGAGCTGGTCACCTCTTGTACGTTATGAGTGTCACATTATTCATCTGTAAACCTCAACAATGACATCAGGCCCATCCAGTATCTGCACGTGCAGGGGTTGTGAATGGTGATCGGAACCATGCTGATTTTTCACTCCCTAACTCAGAGGTACTGTGGCCAGAACCTCAGCCACTGTCTTGGCTAGGATCAACTAACTGCACAAATGGGATTGAATCTATTATCTTCCTGGTGTGTATGTATGTCTCAGTTACTCCAGCAAAGCTCAGTAAGCTCTCTGGGAACCCTTGTTATCTGAATTTGGACAGATCAGCTATCCACATTTGTTTCTGAGTCAGGCTTTAATAGTGCTGAATCATTGGTTTTCTTTCGCTGTAAATTCGTGCCCTTTTGATTTCACATAGTACTATTACAGCTGGCAGATGGAGAGTCAGTGCAGGCTAGATATCTCTCGAGCCCTGATTGGGTTCAAGCCAGATGCATGTTTATAAATCCCCAGTGCAGTGTAAAATTGGGCAGTGTGTAAAACGGGCTTCCCACCTTGTTTCCACTGGAGGGTTAAGTTATATGTAGGCTTAGTTGTCGGGCGAAAGATATGCAGTGCATGTGATGTGAATATTTTAAACTTAAAAAATTCCACTTTGAGGGGAACTGTGTCAGATTTGTGAAATGTCCATTGTTATTTAGTTGTTTTCTTAATCATTGTACTTGTGATGATGAGTGAGTTTATGATTTTGTTTGTACTCGTTCTTGGATGTGAACATTGCTGGCAAGTCCAGCATTTATTGCCCATCTGTAGTTGCCCTTGAGAAGGTGGTGAGCTGCCTTCTTGAATCGCTGCAGCCCATGTGCTGTAGGTACACCCGCAGTACTGTTAGGGAGGTTGTTCCAGGATTTTGACTCAGCGACAGTGAAGGAACGGCAATATAGTTCCAAGTTAGGATGTTATGTGACTTGCAGGGGAACATGCAGGTGGTGGTTTTGCCATGTGTCTGCTGTCCCTGTTCTTCTAGGGAGTAGAAGTCACGGGTTTGGAAGGGGCGATCTAAAGAACCTTGGAGAGTTGCTGCAGTGGCGCAGTGGTTAGCACCGCAGCCTCACAGCTCCAGTGACCTGGGTTTGGTTCTGGTTATTGCCTGTGCGGAGTTTGCAAGTTCTCCCTGTGACCACGTGGGTTTCCACCGGGTGCTCTGGTTTCCTCCTACAGCCAAAGACTTGCAGGTTGATAGGTAAATTGGCCATTGTAAATTGCCCCTAGTATAGGTAGGTGGTAGGAGAATGGTGGGGATGTAGTAGGGAATATGGGATTAATGTAGGATTAGTATAAATGGGTGGTTGTTGGTTGGCACAGACTGGGTGGGCCGAAGGGCCTGTTTCAGTGCTGTATCTCTCTATGACTCTGAGTGCATCTTGTAGATGGTACATCTTGCGCTGCTGGTGAATGTTTAAGGTGGTCAATGGGGTGCTGATCAAGTGGACTGCTTTGTCCTGGATGGTCTTCAGTTTCTTGAGTGTTGTTGGAACTGTACTCATCCAGACAAGTGGAGAGTGTTCCATCACACTACTGACTTGTGCCTTACATGGTGGACAGGCTTTGAGGAATCAGGAGTTGAGTTACTCACCGCAGGATTCCCAGCCTCTGACCTGCTTTTGTAGTCACAGTATTTATATGGCTGGTTCAATTAAGTTTCTGGTCATTGGTAAACTCCAGGATGTTGATTTTGGGGGATTCAGTAAAGTTAATGCTGTTGAATGCCAAAGGGAGACGGTTAGATTCTGTCTTGTTGGAGATGGTCATTGCCTGGTACTTGTGTGGCGCTAATGTTACTTGCCACTTATCAGCTCAAGCCTGAATGCTTTCCCGGTCTTGCTGCATGCTGGCACAGATTGAGGAGTTGCGAATTGTACTGAACACTGTACTGTCATAGAGTCACAGAGTTATACAACACAGAAACAGGCCCTTTGGTCCATCGTGTCCATGCCAGCCGTCAAGCACCTATCTATTCTAATCCCATTTTCCAGCACTTGGCCCGTAGCCTTGTATGCTATGGCGTTTCAAGTGCTCATTTAAATACTTCTTAAATGTTGTGAGGGTTCCTGCCTCTACCACCCCTTCAGGCAGTGTGTTCCAGATTCCAACCACCATCTGCGTAAATTTTATTTTCCTCAAATCCCCTCTAAACCTCCTGCCCCTTATCTTAAATCTATGCAAGGATGTCTTACTGCAGTTATACTGGGCCTTGGTGAGACCACATCTGGAGTATTGTGTGCAGTTTTGGTCTCCTTATCTGAGGAAGGATGTTCTTGCCATGGAGGGTTTGCAAAGAAGATTAACTCGGCTGATTCCTGGGATGGCAGGATTGACGTATGAGGAGAGATTGGGTCGACTAGGCCTATATTCACCAGAGTTTAGAAGAATGAGAGGGGATCTTATAGAAACCTATAAAATTCTAACAGGACTAGACAGGCTAGATGCAGGGAGGATGTTCCTGGTGGCTGGGGAGGGCAGAACCAGGGGTCGCAGTCTCAGGATACGGGGTATGCCATTTAGAACCGAGATGAGGAGAAATTTTTTCACAGAGGGTGATGAACCTGTGGAATTCCCTACCACAGAAGGCAGTGGAGGCCAAGTCATTAAATATATTCAAGAAGGAGATAGATATATTTCTTAATGCCAAGGGGATCAAGGGATATGGGGAGAAAGCGGGAACAGGGTACTGAATTATCAGCCATGATCTTTTTTGAATGGCGGAGCAGGCTGAAAGGCCGAATGGCCTACTCCTCCTATTTTCTATGTTTCTATGCCCCCTGGTTATTGACACCTCCGCTAAGGGAAAAAGTTTCTTCCTATCTACCCCTCATAATTTTGTATACCTCAATCAGGTCGCCCCTCAGCCTTCTCTGCTCTAAGGAAAACAACCTTAGCCTATCCAGTCTCTCTTCATGGCTGAAATGCTCCAGCCTAGGTGACATCCCGGTGAATCTCCTCTGCACCCTCTCCAGTGCAGTTTCATCCTTCCTATAGTGTGGTGACCAGAATTGTAAATCATCAGCGAACATCCCCCCTTCTGAAACAAAAACAAGAAATGCTGGAATCACTCAGCATGTCTGGCAGCATCTGTGGAAAGAGAAGCAGAGTTAACGTTTCGGGTCAGTGACCCTTCTTCGGAATTGACAAATATTAGAAAAGTCACAGATTATAAACAAGTGAGGTGGGGGTGGGGCAAGAGATAACAAAGGAGAAGGTGCAGATTGGACCAGGCCACATAGCTGACCAAAAGGTCACGGAGCAAAGGCAAACAATATGTTAATGGTGTGTTGAAAGACAAAGCATTAGTACAGATTAGGTGTGAATACACTGAATATTGAACAGCAGCAAGTGCAAACCTGAAAAAAAACCTGAAAAAAACAGTGGGTAAGCAAACTGAACAAACTAAGATGAAATGAAATAAATGCAAAAAAAGATTGTAAAAAGTGTAAAAAAAAAGGAAGAAAAAATAACTAAAAATGAAAGTAAAATGGGGGGCTGTCATGCTCGGAAATTATTGAACTCAGTGTTCAGTCCGGCAGGCTGTAGTGTGCCTAATCGGTAGATGAGATGCTGTTCCTCGAGCTTGCGTTGATGTTCACTGGAACACTGCAGCAATCCCAGGACAGAGATGTGAGCATGAGAGCAGGGGGGAGTGTTGAAATGGCAAGCAACCGGAAGCTCAGGGTCCTGCTTGCGGACTGAGCGGAGATGTTCTGCAAAGCGGTCACCCAGTCTGTGCTTGGTCTCCCCAATGTAGAGGAGACCACACTGAGCAGCGAATACAGTATACTACATTGAAAGAAGTACAAATAAATCGCTGCTTCACCTGAAAGGAGTGTTTGGGGCCTGGGATAGTGAGGAGAGAGGAGGTAAATGGGCAGGTATTATACCTCCTGCGATTGCAGGGGAAGGTGCCCTGGGACGGGGACGAGGTGGTGGGGGTAATGGAGGAGTGGACCAGGGTGTCGCGGAGGGAACGATCCCTTCGGAATGCTGACAGGGGAAGGGAGGGGAAGATGCGACTGGTAGTGGCATCACGCCACTTTTATCCCCCCTTCTGACCCTGTGTTGGAAGGAAGGTCATTGATGAATCAGCTGAAGATGGTTGGGCCTAGGGCATAACCCTGAGGAACTCCTGCAGTGATGTCCTTGGACTGAGATGATTGCCCTCCAACAACCACAACCATCTTCCTTTGTGCAAGATATGACACCAAGCAGTTATTTGTTATATATATAGAAGTTACTGTACATAATTTGGCTTTTGTAAATAACCTTCCTTGGTTATTAGAATGCAAGAATGCATTCTGCTATAACTGATCAATTTTAAGGCGGATTGATCTTTCAGAATGTTTTGTTTTGGAGAACTTGGGAATTTTTTTTCCAGGACAGTATAAAGTGATGTGCTGTACCAGTGTATCAACATGTGATTAATAGCAGACCTGATCATGAAGAACAAAGTTTTGTATTTTACCTCACACTTTGGTATCTTGTCGTAAGAGCAGTTGAAGGTATTTTCTCCATGTTGGCTCTATAGTTCACGTGCAGCATCATACCAATTGCATTAGTTTTAACACAAGTAGTTGATTCTGTGAGGGGCTTTGGCCTTTACCAAGAAATGTATTTGTAAGAGGAGACAATAAAGACTTTGCTCATCGGTGTTATACATCGAGGACAATAAGAACATAAGAAATAGGAACAGTAGGCCATTCAGCCCTTTGACTTGCTCCACCATTCAATATGATCATGGCTGATTTTCTATCTCAACACCACCTTCCTGCACTATCCCCATATCCCTAGATCCCATTAATATCTAAACATCCTAACAACCTCTGACTTGAATATACTCAATGACTGAGCATCCACAGCCCTCTGGGATAGAGAATTCCAAAGATTCGAACCCACTGAGTGAAGAAATTTCTCATCTTAGTCCTAAATGGCCGACCCCTTATTCTGACACTGTGACCCCGAGTTCTAAACTCCCCTGCCAGAGGAAACATCCTCTCAGCATCTACCCTGTCAAGCCTATTAAGAGTTTTATCTGTTTCAATGATTTTATGTTTCATTCTTTTAAACTCTAGGGAATATAGGCACATTCTACTCTATCCTCATGGATTAGTTCCCTTATCCCAGGAATCAGTCTCGTGAACCTTTGTTGCACTCCCTCTAAGACAGTATATCCTTCCTTAGGTAAGGATACCAAAACTGTACACAGTATTCCAGTTGTGGTCTCACTGAGGCCCTGTATCATTGCAGCAAGACTTCTTTATTCTTGTACTCCAATCTAATTGCTTGCAGCCCTTGCAAATTAATTTTCTGTGCCTTGTGTCCAAGGACACCCATGTCCCTCTGAATCCCAGCATTTACTGGTCTTTCACCTTTTAAAAAAAAAATCTGCTTTTCTATTTTTTCTACCAATGTGGATATCTTCACATTTTTCAAGATTATATTCTATCTGCCACATTCTTGCCTACTCACTTAACCTGTCTATATCCCTTTACAGCCTTTTTGTGTCCTCCTCACAGCTTACTTTTTACTTTGTATAATCAGCAAACTTGGTGCATATTACTCAGTTCCCTCATCTAAGTCATTGATATAGATTGTAAATGACTGAGGCCCAAGCTCTGATCCTTCCAGCACCCCACTAGTATTAGCCTGACAACCCGAAAATAACCTGTCATTCTTATTCTCTGCTTTCTGTCTGTTAACAGCTCTTCAGTCCATGTGAATATATTATCCTCAATCCCTAAGCCCTATTTTAATGTAACAACCTCTTGTGTGGCACCTTATCAGATGTTTTTTGAAACTGCAAATAAATACACTACATACACTGGTTCCCCTTATTTACCTTACTAGTTACAACCTCAAAAACACTCTAACGGATTTGTCAAAATACAATTTTACACACCTATAGAAGCTTTTGCAATCTGTTTGAATGTCTCTTGCTAGTTTACTCTCATGTTCTACTTTCTCTCTATCCCAACCCCTATAGAGTTTTGCAACTTTAAACAACTATAGAAAGCACCAGACACTAGTAGAATTGAAGCAACAGCCAGAAGAAATGAACCAGCAACTAAGCTGTAAACAGTTGGTGATCCCTTTAAATAGCACTGATGGGAGGTACTTCCTGCTGCTGAACATGTGTTCAGCTGTGCAAGGCTAGGTGAGAGTGTTGACCTCCAACATGGCACCACTGGCGTAAAATCAAAATTTTCTGTTGAATGACATGACCGTCTGCGTACTCTGCATACTTCTGATGGCCGTTCATGTATGCACGCTAATGTCCTCACCAATATGGCGTCTGCTATGACTCGCCCTAAAAGTGTGCGCATGCACCATTTTGGTCTCCAAACTGCACTCATAGCCCAAACATTGGGCACTACTGATCCCAGTTTCACGCTGGGTCCTATATACTCGGCAAAATGAGGTGAAGAAAAATAATTACTGATTTTGGAACTGCATTGTGGTTTAGTGTAAATTGTCCCCCCCCCCCCCCCCCCCAAAATTGCATTTCTGCTTTCAGAAACTTATTTTCTGCCTGAAATCAATGTATCAATATTCCAAATCCAAACCCACATATGTGCATGTGCTGAAAGTGAGACATGCAGAAGGATAGCGCGAGAGGCTGGTACCGAAACAGAAGATGTAGACCTGGAGAGGTGGGAGCAAGACTGGAACAGATAGAGATGCAGACAGTGACAAATTGCAAGAAAGCATAAATATTATGAGATTTACAGTACTTTGTAGCTGAATTTAGGATGGTAATTGACTTAGACGACCATAACTAAAATCCTGGTGTTGCGCTATGGTGTACTTCCCCAGATTTTATTTTTAGTAATATCTTGACAGCAGACTGAAATCTTTTGTCTTTTAGTCCTTTCTAGTTATGCAATTTAAAAAAAAAATTGCTCCATGAGCATGTCTTTGTTCTAAATAGTGATTGCCCTACAGTTTTTAGTAATTCATTAGTAGATTTCCCATAGTGGTGGTGGTCATGGTGAGTCAGAAGACTCACTGTTTTATGGCTGTATGGGCATTTATGTCTTGCAGGACATAAAGTCAAGGCCATTGAACTACAATAATGTAGCAAAAATTTAATTCAACAACTTTGTACTGATAATTTGGGGATTGTATTCTACACATCTTCCATTATCCGTTAATCTGTGAAAACTGTAAATGAATTTATATATAGTCGTTTACCTATGTATTTAATTTTTACTGTTTTTAAAGCAGAGAATATACAGCCATATGGCATGCAACATGCAGCAATTAGAGGTAGAGATCTGGTATTTAGCAGTACTGGGGGAGGAAATAGCTGCACTGAGGGTAGTTCTGATAGCACTGGGAGATGGTAGTTTTTGAAAGAACTTGGGTTGGGCTTCTGGTGTTTAACAGTATTGCAGTGGGGCTGTTGGAGTTTGGATTGGATGGAGTCCTTTGAAATAGCATTACTTGGAATAGGAATCTGAGGTTTGTCAGATCTCTGGGTGGAAAGTGAGGATTGGCTGAATTTTTATGCACCGATGGGGGTGGGCACAGAGGTGAATGGGTGCGAAATGTCATGCCGCCAGCTGGCATGCCAGTTCCCCGGCTCCATCCCGCTCACCCGGGCCTATTATTAGTGCCTATTATCGGAGGCTAACTGGAATTTTCTAGTCGGCCTTCAGGTCCCTGGAGGTGGCTGGAAAGAGGGCAGCTGCCTTGAGGTGGCCTCCCGGCGGCAGACTGGTGTTGGGGTGGGTGGGGGTGCCAGTGCTTCAGGCAGGTTTAGAGGCCTCCCTCCCTCCCTGCCTGGCTTCAGCTGCAGGTTGCCCTGTGCAGGGGGTTCCCCTTCCACAATAGTTGCTCTCCTGCAAAGGGCTTTATTTGTTTTAAGGTTAAAAAAGTTGGAGAGAGGGCACGTCAAAATGGCAGTGCCCTCTCTCACTTACCTTGAAAGGCCAGCTTCTGCTTCTTCAGTGCATCATTCCCTTTCTCTCATATCTCAGGTGAGAGCTATTAGAAAATGTAAACATCCAAATTACTATTAACAAAACCCAGGAGATGAGAGGATTTTCTAACTGTCAGCATAATACAGGTAAAAAGAAAATGAAAAGCTGTTTGCTTTAAAGTGCAGCTTGTTTTTTGTAAACTCATAATGCAACTTTTTAAAAATTGTGATGAGGAAGACTCTCAGGCCAGAATTTAACATTAGGTGGCCAAAAAGTCAGTGGTGAGCCTGCCTCCGCTGGGCCTGGGAAGCTACGCCGGGATTATTTGCTCTCCAGGTCCTTAATTGGCCTTGGGCGGGACTTCCACCTCCTTGAAACAGGGAGTCTCGCCTAATGGAGCTGCCGGCCAATCAGCGGGCTGGCAGCTCTTAGTCCCAGTAGTGTCACATGAGCGGTGGCTACTGCTGGGACTACACCCAGCTTGAGCAGGGAGAGGAAGGATGGCCCCGGAAAGATGATAAGTTTTTGGGGCTTCGGCAGGGACAATCAGCTGGGCCTGGTGTGGCGGGGGGATGGGGTGTGTTGTACATTGAGGCAGCTGGGGCTTCGGGGACAGCCCTCTGTGGGGCACAGGTTGCCCAATCAGGAGGCCCTCCCCCTCCCAGCCCGCAAGAAGGGGTGTTCTTGGGGCCTTTGCTGCCCGCTCGCCGCAGGTAAAATAGTGGCGGCGGAAGGAGGTCCTTAAGTGGCAGTTAATTGGCCACTTAAGGGCCTTAATTGGCATGGGGTGGGCGGGCCATTTCTTGCCGCCGCCGCCCTGTGTAAAATTGCAGTGGTGGCGGGAAGACATCGGGAACAGCATGCCCCGCCACCCACTCAATTTTCTGCCACCCCCCCTGCCACCGCTCAATGGGGTCTGTAAAATTCTGGCCTCTGTCTCTCACAAGAGACTATTTGCCTCACCATTATTTTAGTGGCAAAATGTGGCCCAATATTTTTCCATGCTGGGTCCAACATTATATTAGTGATCAGGTTAACATTAGAAATCCAGCATCATCCAGGGTTACGGGTAGGTATGGACACTTATGACATGGGAAAGTCCATAGGAAGATATTTAGATAGAACTTTTCAATTACATGGCAACACATGGCAGCCGTAATGATTTTAATAATATAAAATAGCTGATTTTCTTTTTGTATATGTATGGTTCATTTTTATGGGATAAGAATAAATAGCCAAAAATTGTCTAATCAGTTGAAATTCCCAGAAAAATATCACAATATTACAGTATCTGCTGTAATACCAAGTAACTTTTTGTGAGCTTGGATAAATTTGTTTCTGCTGAGCACCCAACTTAACTCTTTCAGAACACTATAAATGCGTAAAATAAAAAATGCCAAAGCACCAATTTTTTTTATTTTGAACTATGTTTAGAATTTGTTTTGTTATATTTAGGTTAACTTTAAATATAGGACCTCTCACAATAATGAGAGGTAAAGCTATTACAAGTTTTATGAAACCTTTTATGTAATTCTTTGACTTACAGCTGGAAATTCATAGTACTGTAACTAGCTGTGTAAAGGTAAATCCAGGTAAAAGAACGTTTATGCCTAAAAAAGTGATAGTTTATGGTCTGTCAGGTAAAAAGTTAAATTCTGATTGATTGTCAGTAGTTGGGAAGCTAGAAAAAGTTGTTTGATCTCTTGGTTAGATTAGATTAGATTAGAGATACAGCACTGAAACAGGCCCTTCAGCCCACCGAGTCTGTGCCGACCATCAACCCCCCATTTATACTAATCCTACACTAATCCCATATTCCTACCAAACATCCCCACCTGTCCCTATACTTCCCTACCACCTACCTATACTAGTGACAATTTATAATGGTCAATTTACCTATCAACCTGCAAGTCTTTTGGCTTGTGGGAGGAAACCAGAGCACCCGGAGAAAACCCACGCAGACACAGGGAGAACTTGCAAACTCCACACAGGCAGTACCCAGAATCGAACCCGGGTCCCTGGAGCTGTGAGGCTGCAGTGCTAACCACTGCGCCACTGTGCCGCCCCATACCAAATTAAATAGGAAAAAAAGACTGAAAAGGCTAGGGTTGTTTTCCTTGGAGCAGAGAAGGCTGAGGTGGGGGGCGGGGTGGGGGGACATGATTGAGCTGTACAAGATTATGAAGGGCATTGATAGGTTAGATAGGAGGAAACTTTTTCCCTTAGCAGAGGGGTCAAGAACCAAGGGGCATAGATTTAGGGTAAGGGGCAGGAGGTTTAGGGGGGATTTGAGGAAACATTTTTTCACCCAGAGGTTGGTTGGAATCTGGAACGCACTGCCTGAAGAGGTGGTGGAGGCAGGAACCCTCACAACATTTAAGAAGGATTTAGATGAGCACTTGAAACGCCATAGCATACAAGGCTACGGGTCAAGTGCAGGAATATGGGATAAGAATAGTTGGGTGCTGGATGGCTGGCTCAGACATGATGGGCCGAAGGGCCTCTTTCTGTGCTGTATAACTCTATGACTCTAAAATAATATGGGGATTGGTTTTCTGGTTTAGTGAATCTTAAAAGAAAAAGTGTAATCGTTCCCCAATTTACTGTCTTCCGAATTCTGTTGGGTTACAATTCCTTGCTTGGTGAACAAGGTGTTGGAGGGTAACAAGTGGCATAAGTGCTTCTGGATAGTATGTCTTAAAGGTCTGTTTAATCATAAGGCTTGCACAGGCAAGCCTAACTCTGTCCTTGCCTGATATGCACACGTTCACTTTCCAGCAGGATCAGTGGTTTTCTGCCTCCACCAGTTATCATACCTAACTGCCAAACTGGCTGAGGTCAGTGCAAATGGGAATTGAACCTGGGCTGCACTGACTTTACAGGCTGAACCAGTCATCTGTATGAAAACTGAGATTTAAACAATTTACTATGTATATTTTTACAGTTTTTTAATACTGTATTAATTTTGATAAATGTGGGTATAGTAAGTTGTGGTTTACCATTTTAAAGATGACATAATTTTTCTTCTTTGGATAGAGAAATATTAATCCAAAGAAGGAATTTGCAAGTTATTTTTTAAATAACTTCATTTTCAAATTTTTTGGCTTTGAGGATTGACAGTTGGCCAAGAATGTATGTAAAGAGAACCACCTAATCCAGATCAATGGCCAGATGTGGCAGTGATCCCAGAGCTTCTGACTGGCATCAGTCTTGAAAGAGCCAGCTGAGAGTAACCTCTACCACCCTTTGCATGGAGAAGTGTTTCCTAACTTCACTTTTGAAAGGCCTGGCTCTAATTTGTAGGTTATGTCCCGTAGCTTTAGATTCCCCAACCAACAGACCTGGTTTCTCTCTATCTACCCTATCTGTTCCCCTTAATATCTCAAACTTCAAAAAAATTGTCCCTTAACCTTCTAAATTCCAGGGAATGCAACCCTAGTTTGTGTAATCTCTCCTCATAATTTAATGCTTGGAATTCTGATATTTTTATAAATCTACGCTGAACCCCCTCTAAGGCTTCCTGATGTTTGGTGCCCAGAACTGCTCACAGTACTCCAGCTGTGGTCGAAAGGGCTTTGTCTCACTATAGAATCACAGAATTGTTACAGTGCAGGAGGCCATTCGGGCCATCGTGTTTGCACTGGCTCTCCGAAAGAGCATTTCACTTAGTGCCATTCCCCTGCCTTCTCCCCGTAACCCTGTGCATTCTTCCTTTTCATATAACAGTCTAATTCCCTTTTAAATGCTTCAATTGAATATGCCTCCACCACACTGTCAGGCAGTGCATTCCAGACCTCAACCACTCGCTGCGTGAAAAAGTTTTTCCTCATGTTGCTTTTACTTCTCTTGCCCATTACTTTAAATCTGTGCCCACTCGTTCTCGACCCTTTCGCGAGTGGGAACAGTTTCTCGCTATTCTGTCTAGACCCTTCATGAGTTTGAATACTTCTATTAAATCACCTCACAGCCTTCTCTTCAAGGAAAACAGTCCCAACTTCTCCAATCTATTTTCATAGCTGAAGTTCTTCACCCTGGAGCCATTCTCGTGAATCTTTTCTGCACTCTCCCCAATGCGCTCACATCTTTCTTAAAGTGCAGCACCCAGAACTAGACGCAGTACTCCAGCTGAGGCTGAACTAGTGTCTCATATAAGTTCAATATTACTTCTTTGCTCTTGTACTTTATGCCCCTATTAATAAGGCCCAGGATACTGTATGCTTTATTGAACGCTCTCTCAACCTGTCCTGCCACCTTCAATGACTTATGCACATATATACCCAGGTCCCTCTACTCTTGCATCCCTTTTAGAATTGTACTCTTTTTTTATATTGTCTCTCCTTGTTCTTCCTACCAAAATGAACCACTTCATATTTCTCTGCTTGAACTTCATCTGCCACCTATCCGCCATTCCACCAACTTGTCTATGCCCTTTTGCAGCTCTACACCATCCTCCTCACAGTTCACAATGCTTCTAAGTTTTTTATCTGCACACTTTGAAATTGTGCCTTGTACACCAAGGTCTAGGTCATTAATATATATCAGGAAAAGCAAGGGTTCCAACACTGATCCCTGGGGAACTCCACTATAAACCTTCCTCCAGCCCGAAAAAATCCATTAACCCCTACTCTTTGCTTCCTGTCGCTCAGCCAATTCCGTACCCATGTTTCTACCGTCCCTTTTATTCCACTTTGCTCACAAGTCTGTTGTGTGGCATTGTATCAAATGCCTTTTGAAAGTCCATGTACACCACATCAACTGCACTGCACTCATCAACAACCCTCTCTGTTACCACCTCAAAAACTCCAGCGTTAGTCAAAAGTGAATTTCCCTTCAGAAATCCATGCTGGCTTTCTTTAATTAACCCGCATTTGTCCATGAGACTATTAATAGTATGACTTCCATTCCCTTGTCTGGTGGCCTTCATATCTAAAGGACTAGAATTCCATTGGCCTTTTTGATTTTCTTTTGTACTTCTCCATGACAGTTTAATGACCTATATCCATGAACCCCCCAAGTCCCTTTGGGCCTCCACTGTTTCTAGCTTTTCACCATTTCGAAAATAATCTGTTCCAACCATTTTAGGTTCAGAGTAGATGACCTCACACTTGCCTACAGTTTTGCCCATTCATCTAATCTATTAATATCTCTTTGCAATTTTATGCTTCCGTCTACACTACTTACAATGTTATCTATCTTTGTGTGGCAGGGGGTGGGAACCAGAGCAGTAGGACAGCTAGTGAAGTAAATGAGGAGGACATAGTAAATAAGGCCAGTAGGACTAAGAGGAAGAGCAGGCAGGGAGATGTTGCTGAGCACAGCGGGACTGGTGGTCTGAAGTGCATTTGTTTCAATGCGAGAAGTATAACAGGTAAGGCAGATGAACTTAGAGCTTGGATTAGTACTTGGAAATATGATGTTGTTGCTATTACAGAGACTTGGTTGAGGGAAGGGCAGGATTGGCAGCTAAATGTTCCAGGCTTTAGAAGCTTCAGGCGGGATAGAGGGGGATGTAAAAGGGGTGGGGGAGTTGCATTACTGGTTAAGGAGAATATCACAGCTGTACTGCGGGAGGACACCTCAGAGAGGTCATGCAGCGAGGCAATATGGGTGGAGCTCAGGAATAGGAAGGGTGCAGTCACAATGTTGGGGGTTTACTACAGGCCTCCCAACAGCCAGCGGGAGATAGAGGAGCAGATATGTAGACAGATTTTGGAAAGATGTAAAGGTAACAGGGTTGTAGTGGTCGGTGATTTTAACTTCCCCGATATTGACTGGGACTCACTTAGTGCTAGGGGCTTGGATGGGGCAGAATTTGTGAGAGCATCCAGGAGGGCTTCTTGAAATCGTATGTAGATAGTCCAACTAAGGATGGGGCCATTATTGGGGAGTGAGCCCGGCCAGGTGGTCGAAGTTTCAGTGGGGGAGCATTTCGGGAGCAGTGACCATAATTCCATAAGTTTTAAGGTACTTGTGGATAAAGATAAGAGTAGTCCTCGGGCGAAGGTGCTAAAATGGGGGAAGGCTAATTATAATAACATTAGGTAGGCACTGAAGAATTTAGATTGGGGGCGGCTGTTTGAAGGTAAATCAACATCTGACATGTGGGAGTCTTTCAAATGTCAGCTGATTAGAATCCAGGACCAGCATGTTCCTGTGAGGAAGAAAGACAAGTTTGGCAAGTTTCGGGAAGCTTGGATAACACGGGATATTGTGAGCTTAGTCAAAAAGAAAAAGGAAGCATTTGTAAGGGCTGGAAGGAATATAAAGACAGTAGGAAGGAACTTAAGCAAGGAGTTAGGAGGGCTAACAGGGGTCATGAAAAATCATTGGCAAACAGGATTAAGGAAAATCCCAATGCTTTTTATACATATATAAAGATCAAGAGGGTAACCAGGGAAAGGGTTGGCCCATTCAAGGACAGTGATGGGAATCTATGCGTGGAGCCAGAGGAAATGGGTGAGGTGTTAAATGAGTACTTTGCGTCAGTATTCACCAAGGAGAAGGACTTGGTGGATGATGAGCCTAGGGAAGGGAGTGCAGATAGTCTCAGTCATCTCATTATCAAAAAGGAGGAGGTGTTGGGTGTCTTGCAAAGCATTAAGGTAGATAAGTCCCCAGGGCCTGATGGAATCTACCCTAGAATACTGAGGGAGGCGAGGGAAGAAATTGCTGGGGCCTTGACAGAAATCTTTGCTTCCTCATTGGCTACAGGTGAGGTCCCAGAGGACTGGAGAATAGCCAATGTTGTTCCTTTGTTTAAGAAGGGTGGTAAGGATAATCCAGGAAATTATAGGCCGGTGAGCCTTATGTCAGTGGTAGGGAAACTATTAGAGAGGATTCTTCGGGACAGGATTTACTCCCATTTGGAAGCAAACAAACTTATTAGCGAGAGACAGCATGGTTTTGTGAAGGGGAGGTCGTGTCTTACTAATTTGATTGAGTTTTTTGAGGAAGTGACGAAGATGATTGATGAGGGAAGGGCGGTGGATGTTGTCTATATGGACTTTAGTAAAGCCTTTGACAAGGTCCCGCATGGCAGACTGGTGCAAAAGGTGAAGTCACACGGGATCAGAGGTGAGCTGGCAAGATGGATACAGAACTGGCTCAGTCACAGAAGACAGAGGGTAACAGTGGATGGGTGTTTTTCTGAATGGAGGGCTGTGACTAGTGGTGTTCCGCAGGGATAAGTGCTGGGACCTTTGCTGTTTGTAGTATCTATAAATGATTTGGAGGAAAATGTAGCTGGTCTGATTAGTAAGTTTGCGGACGACACAAAGGTTGGTGGAGTTGCAGACAATGATGAGGATTGTCAGACGATACAGAAGGATATAGATCGGTTGGAGACTTGGGCGGAGAAATGGCAGATGGAGTTTAATCCGGACAAATGTGAGGTAATGCATTTTGGAAGATCTAATGCAGGTGGGAGGTATACAGTAAATGGCAGAACCCTTAGGAGTATTGACAGGCAGAGAGATCTGGGCGTACAGGTCCACAGGTCACTGAAAGTGGCAACGCAGGTGGATAAGGTAGTCAAGAAGGCATACAGCATGCTTACCTTCATCGGTCGGGGCATAGAGTATAAAAATTGGCTAGTCATGTTGCAGCTGTACAGAACCTTACTTGGGCCACACTTAGAATATTACGTGCAATTCTGGTCGCCATACTCCCAGAAGGACGTGGAAGCTTTGGAGAGGGTACAGAGGAGGTTTACCAGGATGTTGCCTGGACTGGAGGGCATTAGCTATGAGTTGGAAAAACTCGGATTGTTTTCACTGGAACGACGGAGGTAGAGGGGCGACATGATAGAGGTTTACAAAGTTATGAGCGGCATGGACAGAGTGGATAGTCAGAAGCTTTTTCCCAGGGTGGAAGAGTCAGTTGCTAGGGGACATAGGTTTAAGGTGTGAGGGGAAAAGTTTAGAGGGGATGTGCGAGGCAAGTTTTTTATACCGAGGGTGGTGAGTGCCTGGAACTTGCTGCCAGGGGAGGTGGTGGAAGCAGATACGATAGCGACGTTTAAGAGACATCTTGACAAATATATGAATAGGAAGGGAATAGAGGGATATGGGCCCCGGAAGTGCAGAAGGTGTTAGTTTCGGCAGGCATCAAGATCGGCGCAGGCTTGGAGGGCCGAATGGCCTGTTCCTGTGCTGTACTGTTCTTTGTTCTTTGTGTCATCGGCAAACTTGGATATGTGGCTGATTGAATCTGAGTGTGATGGAGGCAGTTTCAATCGGTTCCAAAAGATGAAATTAATATTTTCCATTTGACATGTGGGATTACCTTCACAATCCTAAAAGAAAAAAACTTCCCCAAATTTTCTGCCCTTCTCTGGGTTCTGCTGGGTGGTTTGATGAGCAAGGTATCACAGGGTAACTAGAGGCATAAGCGAGCCTACTTTGAGAGCCCTAGTGACCTGTTCAACCCTGAGGGCACATGGATCTGAACCTCAGAATGAGTCATTGTCTTCTGGAGAAAGGGGAGAAATTGGTGGTGGGGAATTATTTTAGAAAGTGATTGATTTGTTTATGCAGTGGTTCATGATACTTGGCTAGCCTGTAGGCAAAAATTATGTGGATAACAGCTGATTGAGGAGAAGTGTTTTCTTCTCTACATGAGCAATATTTTCTTTCTTCTGTTGTAGTGTCACTTGCAGTTGTTGATGCTTCCATAAATTTGTTCTGCATGATTTTTTAAACCTGATTTATTGTCAATAATTGGGGTTTTAGGATTACAAGGGGCCTGTGAAATTGCTGGAGCTGAGTGAGAAAGCAACTTATTGTCAAACCCCAAAGTCTCAGCTTTTCATTTAAGACGCAGCTACCCTAGGACTGTTTCATTGTGCTGGTAGATGCATTGCATTTTTCTTAAATGCTGCTAATTATTTTAATAAGCATCCCTTAAGTAAATACAAATTGTGGAGTTATGTAGCTTTAAAGCTACAACCGTTTTTCTTGGTGTGAGACCGATGGTTGTTCTATACTTAGTCCTGTTTTGGATCCCAGTGTTAATTTGTGTGCAGTGATTTCCCTTGGGTGTGATGGAAAATGAACAGAATTTCCCCAAGCTAAATGCAGTCTGTTGGTTTCCCATTTCTTAATGAGGAAACCTAGACCTATTATTGATTACTCTGCCCTCTTAAGTACTCCAACTATTAAACATTCCATATTTCTTATGTATTAAACATAGAAAATAGGAGCAGGAGCGGGCCATTCAGCCCTTCGAGCCTGCACCACCATTCAATACGATCATGGCTGATCATCCAAACTCGGTACCCTGTTTCTGCTTTCTCCCCGTATCCCTTGATCCCTTTAGCCCTAAGAGCTATATCTAACTCTTTCTTGAATGTATTTAATGATTTGGCCTCAACTGCTTTCTGTGGAAGAGAATGCCACAAGAGAAAACAATCTAGACATGCTTCATTTTCCCCTTTCATAGGCATAATGCCTGGAATTTATTCGAGTGGACTCTCTTATTTTAGCCTCGCGACTGTTTGATGTTCTTGATGAATATAGTGCATGCAGGAGGAGACTTCACTGTACTGCTTGCTACTGTTTAGTTTCAGTCTCTAACCTCATGACAACTGTTTGGTCTGTTTATCCTGTATACCTTGCACAGGATCACTTAAATGCAAGAACACAAAGTGCTGCATCCTAAATCGGTACATTTCTGTTTGGTGGTTGGATATTTATCAAAATGGGCACATTTTAATTGATTTATGTCAGTAGTACTACTCCAGGGCACCTCCTCTGATTTGTGACACCAGAGTGGCTACAGAATTAAGTAGAGTTGCACAATGTCAGCCTAGCCCTGAGTACAAAAGTCAGGAATATTTAATACAACACAATATTGAGTATCTGTCTGCCTATCTATAAAGAAAAGGCCTCGCATCTGATGTGCAACTGTTGTCACACCTGAAAAGCAGGCCTTCAGTCTTATACTTCTAAAATGCCAACTCTGGTTATCACATAAAGTGTCATACAGCCATAGGGTGAAAGTAGTGATGGACTCAGAGCATCATATATCTATTTAGTCTGTTGGCTATTTGATTATTTAACATCATGAACGAATTAAATAAAGTGAGAATGAATCATCTTCAGAAAGCAGAGCAATTAAAACCTTTTCATAACTATATAACCACAAAAATTACAGCATTATGCAA
Source organism: Heterodontus francisci (assembly GCF_036365525.1). Taxonomy (NCBI): domain Eukaryota; kingdom Metazoa; phylum Chordata; class Chondrichthyes; order Heterodontiformes; family Heterodontidae; genus Heterodontus; species Heterodontus francisci. Next base: position 12,080,325 of record NC_090413.1, on the reverse strand, counting down.
AAGTTACAAAATATACAAAAGAGAGACTGAAAAGGCTAGGGTTGTTTTCCTTAGAGCAGAGAAGGCTGAGCGGGGACATGATTAAGGTATACAAAATTATGAGGGGCATAGATAGGTTAGATAGGAAGAGACTTTTTCCCTTAGTGGAGGGGTCAGTAACCAGGGAGCTTAGATTTAAGGTAAGGGGAAGGAGGTTTAGAGGGGATTTGAGGAAACATGTTCTCACCCAGAGGGTGGTTGGAATCTGGAATGCACTGCCTGAAGGGGTGGTGGAGGCAGGAACCCACAACCTTTAAGAAGTATTTAGATGAGCACTTGAAACGTCATAGCATACAAGGCTACGGGCCAAGTGCTGGAAAATGGGATTAGAATAGTTAGGTGCTTGATGGCTGGCACAGACACGATGGGCCAAAAGGCCTGTTTCTGTGCTGTATAACTCTATGACTATACCTATAAACCTGGTGACTTAATACTGAGTTGTAAATCTTACTTGCATGAGTGTACTGGGATTGCCAGTGCTGTCTAATGCATCATGGGAATTGTAGTTTTCATGTTGCTCGTGTGAAAGTACATACTGAGAATCACCATGATATCCACATCTCCCAACAACCAGATAAAAAAGCACCAGAGAGTTCCAGCTTCTGGAGTGATGCATCATGTGTGGAGTTATATTAATCAGTGTATTGTGACAAAGAAGGCAAAAATATTTACAAATAATGAAGGTGCCAAGTGGCTGTGTAAAATGAGACAATTTCATTTCATAGATTAAAGCCATTAAGTAAGTATTCTCAGCAAATGGTATTTAAGATGAGGGGACTGATGTTTGCACTGGGGCAGAGTGAGATGTTTAGGATGCACTTTTACCTTGGACATTATGGTCAGAATCGGCCAGGCCCGGACCATAGAAAATGACCATCTGTTCACATACTGGCCATTGGAGGCTCAACAGTGGGAAAAAATATCTCTGAGCGGCTCTACACCAAACCCACTACAGGAAGTAACAATACCTTTTTGTTATGAGAGAAAAAAATCCCAAGGAAGGAAGAATTTTAGGAAACTATTGCAAATCCAATCTAGGTGGGACACAAATTTATGTATTTAACTAACTAGGCTGAGATTTTGGAGCAGGAAGAACAGTCTAAATCTTTCAGTGTCAAGTTTTTTAAAAACCTGTTCAGTTAGATGTCATGGTAAATTTCCACTGTTGCATTTAGGCTTTGAGAGACCATGGTAAACATCAAAAATTACATTCCAGGTCTTATCCATCGAATCTGTACACATGCATGAACTTTAGATCTCATACTTAAGATGTCACGCACTTTCTAATGCAAATTTTTGCACATAGAAACAAATGACGTCATTTACAGTGTACTGGCAAACCTTGCAACTGGAATCATATCTACAAGCTCTTAATTGACTTGTGCATGAACAGAGTTTTTAACATCAGTTAGACTTTGTAGACTGAAAGGGATACATGCCTATGCTTTAGCTGCATACATTGTATTTCACATAGTATAATATTCTGTCATTTGAATCAATGCATGAGGAGCCTCACAGGATATTTTCTAGTATATACATCTATAATAATCAGTCAATCTCCTGTACGCACTCCTGGGCCCACAAAATAAAAACTGAACATTTCTTGGTCCTTTTTTTTGAGCGGCCTCCAACAATCCCTTTAAGGATCAGTAGTTAGGCTACTCAACAGCTCATCCAACATGTGTGTTGTAAACTCTGCTCATTTTTACCTGAATTTTGCATTGGGGGTGGGAGTCCTACAACTGGTCTAGGACTCTGATTTCATGTTTAAGGAGCATAATGCCTCTTTCAAGTGGGTACCCTGGACGACAAAGTCGCTGGTGTCAATATGTTGTCCGGCCTACTTCTGGTGCAGTTGGGAGCAACACACAGGTGGCCTTATGCTAAGTGTCCCTGAGTTGAATTTCTCGCCCACTGTCTGTTAGGTATAAAATGGAGCAAGGAGGTAGTGTTAGCCCAGTGCTTCCAGCACAGCACTACATTGTGTCCTTTGGCCACAGATAATAATAAGAAATTAGGGGCAGAGTAGGCCATTCAGCCCCTCGAGCCTGCTCCGCCATTCAATAAGATCATGGACAATCTGATTGTGGCCTTAACTCCACTTTCCTGCCTGCCCTCCATATCCCTTGACTCCCTTGTAGATAGAAAATTTGCTTAGCTCAGCCATGAATATATTCAGTGACCCAGCCTCCACTGCTTTCTGGGGAAGAGAATTCCAAAGATTAGCGACCCTCTGAGAGAAGAAATTCCTCCTCATCTCTGTCTTAAAAGGGAGACCCTTTATTTTGAAACTGTTCTCCCTAGTTCTAGATTCCCCCACAAGTGGAAACATCCTCTCAGCATCTACCCTGTCAAGCCCCCTCAAAAAATTATATTTTTCAATAAGATCACTTCTCACAGCACGAGGTTTAACCTTTACATGTTTCTTAAAGCGAATTTGTGATGTAAACACAATATACTACATATTTTCATAGAATCTCAGAAGTGGCAATGCTGTCTAATCAATGCCAGTCCTCCAATTTTTATATATACTGGCCTTTAATCATCGAGCCAAGCAGCTTGTTTAGTTGTTGTAATTTTTGTGTAATTATATGTCTTCAGCGTGTTGAAAATATATACCAGTGGCATTTCAATATGGAAACCAAGGCCTTGCTGTACTTAAGTTTTTTAAAATTAAAAATGTCAAATACCTAGACAGTTCATTGTTAAAATACTTGATAGTTTTTAAATCATAATCTATTTGTTCTAATGGTTGAAACTGGAAAATTATTCTTATTCTGGACATTATAAACACCTGGTATAGAGAGCTGTGTTCATAGAACATAACCTAAAGAATGGGAGCAGGAGTAGGCCACCTGGGCCCTCAACCGTGCCCAGCCATTCAATAAGATCATGGCTGATCTTCTACCTCAACTTCCCTTTCTTGCACTATCCCCATATATCCCTTGATTCCTTTCGTATTCTTATGAATGCTGGACTTTGTAGTATGATGATGTTTTAAAAACTGTGATTTTTAATGCACTGTAAAAAGGATTTGGAGGAGTCTTGTGACCTCACACCTAGTCTGCCCAAAGACAAGCCAGGGGTTTGGTGACCATACAAACAGGGAACCCAGATCAAAGACCCTTTTGAAATCAGGGTGAAAAGTTGTAACACCTGAAAGACATTGGTTTCGCTCTCCCAGACTCTCAGATCGTGAACAGGGAGCCAGGGGCTCGAAAAATGCAAATTCGAGTTGCAGTTGCTAACACCTGGGAACAAAGGAAGGCCCAGGTGGTCTTGCTATGGCCAGACTTGTGGACTCTGCGAATCGTAAAAGGAAAGGACTTTTGATTCTGGATAAATTCAACAGGCTTTCCAAGGTCTGTAGGCTGTAAGGGAGAAAGGAAGACATGAAGACCAGCAGCGGCAGCTCTCGGAGCACTGATACAGCGAAAGGCTGTTGAGATTTTTGAATCTGTTTCGAAGGCTAGTGGTTTGTGGAGGAGGAAAGACCAATAGGGTCACCAGAGATTGCCTTATTAACAGAGGACCAGTTGAGTCTGCTTGGAAGAAGTGAGCGAAGAGGACATTGGCTTAGTTAAGGACACTAGGAGATCCAACCCATTGCAAATGGGAGCAGTTTGGGACTTTTAACTGCAAGGATACCTTTTGGTTGAGAACACTGTGTAATGTATAAATGTGGTGTGGGGTTTTCAAGTGTGTTAATAAGTTAATGGGAAATACCTTTCTCTGTAATTTAGTGTATTAGCTACCTCGTCAGTTCTGTTCAGTTAATGTAGATTTTCAGTTTAGTTATAGTGAAAGTCTAAAAACATGAAATCTTGTCATGTCATTCTTTAATTGGTCCGTGGAGTTCATATGTATTGTTTTAAATGTAACGGTCTCAACTGAGGTCATAACAGTATCCAAAAATCTTCGACCTCTGTCTTGAATAAACTCAATGACTGAGCATCCACAGCCCTGGGGTAGAGAATTTCAGAAATTTGCAACCCACAGAGTGAAGATATTTCTTCTCATCTCAGTCCTAAATGACTGATATCTTATTCTGAGACCGTGACTCCTTAATTCTAGAAATAAAGGGCTATGTTTTCCCAGCCCCATGGAGACAGGGTCAGAAGTGATGGTTGGGGACGGGGGTGGGGGGCCAGTATAATAGGGGAAGACCGTGTCTGGATGGCTCCCCGACGTCACCTTGCCGCCCAGGGGTGATTGGGGAGCGGGAATAGGAGTCCGCTGGCTAGTGGTCGGCATCCGATTGAGGCTGTTAAGTGGGTCATTAATGTTGATTTTTGTATAGTGATTTGAATTTTGTAGAAGGTGCATGGGTCCTATGGAGTTTCAGCGGCTTCTCAGCTGAAATGAGGTGCGAGCACAGAGCAAGGTGATTGTTGCCTGAAACTGACACACATTAAGCAGGAAGGATCAGGCTGAAATTGGAGGGGAGTGTACTTTAAAGGGATTGCTGTGTTGAAGGACTGCTGCAGAGGCCAGTAACTGGAAGGTTTTCTCCTAGGATCCCTGCCGTGAGCTGAGGCAAAGAAAGGGGGTCGGGGGAAGGGAAAAGGTGACACCCAGGGGATTGAAGGCGCTGACTCATGCTGAGGTACAGTTGCATAGAAACCTTTGGAGCATTGTGCCAAGTGGCTATTCTTCATTGTATATTGAATATTTGAGCACGGGCCTCACAGATGAGCTTGATCCTATTCTCACCTGATATTTATTCAATGAAACTTTCTAGCAGGGGTCACTGAATGGAAATCGGGTACAGGAACCCTGGATTATTTTCTACTCCCTTGCCCAGAGGAGGTGAGGCCACCTTAGAACCCAAACTGCTCCTAGTCTGAGATTGTATTCTTTTTTGTTGCTGGCCCTTCTCTATTTCAGAGTGTCAACTGTGGCTTAGCAGTAGCACTCTTGTCTCTGAGTCTCAGGGTTGAAGTCCCGCTGCAGGGCTTGAGCACATGAATCAAGGCTGACACTCCAGTGCAGTACTGAGGGAGTGCTGCACTTTGGAGGAGCTGTCTTTCAGATGAGATGCTAAACCGAGGCCCCATCTGCCTGCTTGGGTGGATGTAAAAGATCCCATAGCACTCTTTTTAAGAAGAACAAGGGCGTTATCCCTGGTGTCCTGGCCAATACTTATCCTTTTTTGTTATTTGTTCATGGGATGCGGGCATCGCTGGCTAGGCTAGCATTTAGTTTAGTTTAGAGATACAGCACTGAAACAGGCCCTTCGGCCCACCGAGTCTGTGCCGACCATCAACCACCCATTTATACTAATCCTACACTAATTCCATATTCCTACCACATCCCCACCTGTCCCTATATTTCCCTGCCACCTACCTATACTAGGGGCAATTTATAATGGCCAATTTACCTGTCAACCTGCAAGTCTTTGGCATGTGGGAGGAAACCCACGCAGACACAGGGAGAACTTGCAAACTCCACACAGGCAGTACCCAGAATTGAACACGGGTCACTGGAGCTGTGAGGCTGCAGTGCTAACCACTGCGCCACTGTGCCACCCATTCCTAATTGCCCTTGAGAAGGTGGTGGTGCGCGACCTTCTTGAACTGCTGCAGTCCTTGGGGTGTAGGTATACACCCACATGCTGGTAGGAAAGGATTTCCAGGATTTTGATCCAGTGACAGTGAAGGAATGGCGATATAGCTCCAAGTTAGGATAGTGTGTGGCTTGGAGGGGAACTTGCAGGTGGTGATGTTCCCATGCATCTGCTGCCCTTGTCCTTCTGGGTAATAGAGGTCACGAGTTTTGAAAGTGCTGTTGAAGGAGCCTTGGTGAGTTGCTGCAATGCATCTTGTGATGGTACACATTGCTGCCACTGTGCGTCATTGCTGAATGGGGTGCCAATCAAGCGGGCTGCTTTATCCTGGATGGTGTTGAGCTCCTTGAGTGTTGTTGGAGCTGCTCTCATCCAGGCAAGTGGAGAGTATTCCATCACACTCCTGACTTGTGCTTTGTAGATGGTGAACAGGCATTGGGGCGTCAGGAGCTGAGTCACTTGCCACACAATTCCCAGCCTCTGACCTGCTTTTGTAGCCACAGTATTTATGTGTCTGGTCCAGTTCTGTTTCTGATCAATGGTAGCCCCCAGGATGTTGATAGTGGGGGATTCAGTGATGGTAATGTAATGGTAATCAATGGGAGATGGGGGTTAGATTCTCTCTTGTTTGAGATGGGCATTGCCTGGCACTTGTGTGGTGCGAATGTTACTTACCACTTATCAGCCCAAGCCTGGATGATGTCCTGGTCTTGCAACATCTGAGCACGGGCTGCTTCAATATCTGAGGAATCGCGAATGGTGCAGAATATTGTGCAGTCATCAGCGAACATCCCCACTTCTTAACTAATGGTGGAGGGAAAGTCATTGATGAAGCAGCTGAAGATGGTTAGGCCTAGGACACTACCATGAGGAACTCCTGCAGTGATGTCCTGGGACTGAGATGCTTGACCTCCAACAACCACAACCATCTTCCTTTGTGCTAGGTATGACTCCAACCAGTGGAGAGTTTCCCCCTGATTCCCATTGACTCCAGTTTTGCTAGGGCTCCTTGATGCCATATTTAGTCAAATGCTGCCTGGATGCCAAGGGCAGTCACTGTCTGCTCGCCTCTGGAATTCAGCTTTTTTGTCCATGATTGGACCAAAGCTGTAATGAGGCCAGGAGCTGAGTGGCCCTGGCGGAACCCAAACTGAGCGTCAGTGAGCAGGTTATTGCTGAGCAAATGCCGCTTGATAGCGCTGTCGACGAACCCATCACTTTGCTAGTGATCAAGTGTAGTCTGATAGGGCGGTAATCCGTCAGGTTGGATTTGTCCTGCTTTTTGTCTACAGGACATACTTGGGAAATTTTCCACATTGCCGGGTAGATGCCAGTATTGTAGCTGTACTGGAACAGCTTGGCTAGGGGCGAGGCTAGTTTTGGAGCACAAGTCTTCAGTAGTATTGCCGAAATGTTGTCAGTGTTCATAGCCTTTGCAGTATCCAGTGCCTTCAGCTGTTTCTTGCTATCACGTGGAGTGAATCAGGTTGGCTATCGATCAACATCACAAAAGAGCAGCTTATCTGGTCATGATCACATTGCTGTTTGTGGGAGCTTGCTGTGTGCAAATTGGCTGCTGCGTTTCCTACATTCCAACAATGACTACACTTCAAAAGTACTTCATGGTCTGTAAAGTGCTTTGAGACCTCCGGTGGTTGTGAAAGGCGTTGTACAAATGCAAGTCTTTTTTTCCTTTTTCATTGGTGACGACCTTCTTCCCTGCAGTACAAAGAAGAGCATGTGCAATTTTGCAGACAGCTTGCTTCTGTTTATTGCAAAATATGCAAAGTAAAGTGATGACTATAAACCTAATTATTCTGAAGGATAAAATGAATTGGAAGAGACTTCATAATATGGCATATTTTTGAATCTTGATGTTATGTAGTGTAACCTTACTAAGATCAAATTCAATTCCTAAAAAACTGAAAATTACCAGACATGACATCAAAAAATGTTGATTTGACAGTGATTTTTATCAGGCTTTCTGGAATCTCATCCTGCTCAATAGCTAGCTGGTGTTTACTTCAAAAATTTATTAAACTAAAAAAATTACCTTTTAGGTAATATTTACTAATTTTGAATCCAATAAAACATGTTTCTCTGGTGACTATAAAGGAGTTTGCAGCATTTATAGGATAAGCCCTTAGTGAATTCTAGAATTCATAGGAACATATGAACAGGAGTAGGCCATTCAGCCCGTCGAGCCTGCTCCACCATTCAATTAGAACATGGCTGATCATCTATCTGAGCGCCACTTTCTCTTGATGTCATTAGTCTCCAGAAATCTACCTTTCTGTCTTGAACATGCTCAGTGATTGAGCTTCCACAGTCCTCTGGGGTAGAGAATTCCAAAGATTCACTACCCTCTTTGTAAAGAAATTCCTCCTCATCTCAGTCTTAAATGGCTACCCCTTATTTTGAGAATATGGCCCCTGGTTCTAGACTCACCAGCCAGGGGAATCATCCTATCTACATCCACCCTGTCATGCCCTCTAAGAATTTTGTAAGTTTCAAAGCGATCACCTCTCTTTGTTCGAAACTCTAGAGAATGCAGGCCCAGTTTCCTCAATCTCTCCTCATAAGATAATACCGTCATCCCAGGGATTAGTCTGGTGAACCTCCATTGTACTCTCTCTATGGCAAGTATATCCTTCCTTAGATAAGGAGACCAAAACTGTACACAATACTCCAGGTGCGGTCTCAAGTCCTTATACAATTGCAGCAAGACATCTTTACTTCTGTACTTAAAACTTCTTGCAATAAAGGCCAACATGCCATTTGCCTTCCTTATTGCTTGCTGCACTTGCATGCTAGCTTTTAGTGATTTATAAACAAGGACACCAGGTCCCTTTGGACACCAACACTTCCCAAACTCTCACCATTTAAGAAATATTCTCTTTCTATTTTTTTCGACCAAAGTGGATAACTTCACACTTATTCACATTATATTCCATCTGCTGTGTTCTTGCCCAGTCACTTAGCCTGTCTAAGTCTGCTGAAGCCTCCTTGCATCTTCCTCACAGCTTACATTCTCACCTAGTTTTGTGTCATCAGCAAACTTGGAAATATTACAATTGGTCCCCACATCCAAATCATTTATATAGATTGTGAATAGCCCAAACAGTTTTTAGACATTTCATGATTTGGGAGCAACTTCTGTTCATTTATTAACAGGTCACAAAAAACATTACTGCATGGGCAGCACTTTCCTCACCCATTTGTGTGTGTTGATGGTTTTTATAGTTTAAACATACTGGCTTGCATTTTATTTAGTCATGAATATTTGGTTACAAATCCTGCTAATCCATGCTTAACTAAAAGAGTTCATAAATTATATAAATGAGGCCTATGTTGTAGGCAATGTAATAAGGCACCTCCAATAATATTACTGATTTAATTGCTGAAATATTTACATGCACAGCTGGCAAGAATTCCCAAGGGCTTGTTTTTGATGTACAAATATCCATGTCTTTAACACAGCTGTGTTACTAGCTGAGGCTTTGAAGAAGATGGGTAAGGGAAAGTCCCCATGTAATACTAGCAGAGACCTGCAAAACATTTGAGATCAAATTAGTATACTTACCAATTCCATCATCTCATCCACTCCACCCATGCCATCCCCATTCCATGCCACCCCTCCGATGCTATCCCCTTCCTCCCACTCTTTCCATGCCATCCCCAGGCCAAGCCGTTCCATCTTTATCATGCCACTCCTCTGATGCCATCCCCTCCCTCCCACTCCTCCCTTGCCATTCCATCCATCCCAAGCCACCTCTCCCCTGCCATCCCTCCCCTGCCATCCCTTCCCTCCCTGATACCCCATCCCATGTCATTCATCCTTTTCATGCCATCCCCATCCCATGGCATTCCTCTCATCCCTCTCATATCTCCATTCTATCCCCCATTCCACCTCTTACGATGCCATCCCCATCCTCCGTGCCATCTCTCTCATCATTCCATACCTACCATGCATTCCCCCCCCCCCCACCAAATGTGGTTCCCCCCCCACCCCCACTCCCCATGTAGCAACCATTCCCCTGAATCACTCACATATCTGAAAGTTTAATTGAATGAAATAAACAGAATTATGTTAAAAGATATTCTAGTAGCGCCAAAAACTAACTGCGTCCCATGTGGATGACGCTCACATATTTCAAAGTTTAATTTAATGCAATAAATGGAACTGGGCTTAAAAATCATGCTCCAGTTCTCCGTGCACCCCAAGTGCTACCACATGTGCCACGCAGAGACCAGCAAACATTTACAGTCAAAGTAATATATTTATTGCAATAGCACTTCTTTAAATACAGGATTGCTAGTTATTTCTTCCCCAAAGACTTTGACAAAATCAAAACTTCTGACCCTGGAAAAAGCTACATAAAGCTTGGCATGTGTAAAATCATTGGATTTAAAATGGTTCCCCATGTGGACAATGCTTACATATCTCCAAAGTTTAACTGAATGCAACAAATGGAACTTTAAAAATTGTAGTTTTAAAATTGCAGTTAGCAACCACTTCACTGAAACAACATTTTTCACCTCCATCAGTTTAACATGTTACTCTAAAGTTATTCTACAGCTTTTGCACTCAGTCGGTCAGTCAGTGCTTTCCTTATAATTCTTAGTTGCATGAGAGAATATGTAATAGAAAAGCCATTATTTCCCTGTAGTTTGCACTGTTGCTGATTCTCCCTAAAGACAAAAAAGATTTGCATCTATTCAGCACTCTCTTCTGTCTTTTAAATGTCCCAAAGCACCTCGCGTAGGATTAATTATCTGGTGCCGTTCTGTGAAATAAAGTGGCAACCATTTTGTGCACTGCATGGTTCCACAAACGACAGTGAGGGATTTTAAAAATTGCAGTTAGCAACCACTTCCCTGAAACAAGTTGCATGGCAGAGATTAGAAGAGCCACACCTGGTTGTAAATAGAGGACCTACTCCCGGTGCCATATATCAGATGTATCGAAAAAACTTTATTCTAGGTCCTCTCAGTAGCCAAATGTTAAAATAAAGCACTGTCCACCAAAAAAACCCATCAACAGACATACCCCTTAAACTGACCAATTAAAACAGTCCAGACAGACAAAAATTGCATATTATTATAGATTGTTGAGCATGCAATAGATGTTTCCTCTACTCTGTCTGATACATGTCTAATGCAGTTCGTATAGAAGCCTTTGGGAAAATTGTTTTGTGAGGATTAGGGTAAATGCTTTAAATGACTTTTGTGGATTGAACTTCCTAATAACATTTTAAATCCTTTAGAAGTGATATCATCAGTAAAGATGAATATATTTATATTATGAACACAAACTCCTCTGCTTTAATGTCAAGTTGACTTCTTGAAGGATCAGTAATAAATTGAAAAACAACCTTTCGTTTTATTTCATAGATGCAATATCTATCCATTTTCTTTTGCAGAGAAAAAGTGCTTTTCAGTAGCAGGTTGGTGAGCAAATTACACAAAGGGTATATTGTGACAATAGAAAAGAAAGCCTAATTTAAATACAGTGACTAACATCTGCCTTCTACAATTCTGCAACATTACATCTTGCAACAGTTACATGTTCTTCAGCTACTAATCTGCAGTGTATGTGGGTAGGGTTTTGATATGCTTTGATACCTTGCTTTATCACATTGATAGGACTCGAAACACCTTACTCAATTAATTACTTTGAAGTAGTGACTTATGTTCTCATTCTATAGATAATTTTTTAAAATGCCATAGAACTATGGAATCTTATAGCACAGAAGGAAGCCGTTCTGCCCTTTGTGCCTATGCCAGCTTTTTGAAGGGGCAGTTTAATTAGACTTATTCCCCTCTCTTTTCCCTTAGCTTTGCAGTTTTTTCCCTTTCAAATATATATCCAATTCCCTTTGAAAGTTCCTATTGAATCTGCTTTGACTACCCTTTCAGACCAAGCCATCTCCAAGGGCATTCTAAAATACAGGACCGCCCCCAAGTACTGCCAAGCTACAATCTTGTTACCCATCACTGCTAAGTATCAGATATGTAACTCCAACTTGTACTATTTGAATACCAACTTGCTGTGTATTCTCAACTTTAACATTGATAAGGGATAAAAATGAATTATATAGGTCTCTGTGAGGTGTGTGTCTCTTAACAAATTCATTGTTTGACTTGGTTTTTAGTATGACTCTAAAGACAACTGCTCTTTGTCTCTCACTGAGGTAAAATTCAAACAGTTTAATTCAACAGTGAGTGTTCAAAAATGTAAACATTAAGAAAAGAATTGAAAGTTTATTCTCTGGTGTATTTTGGAATCATTTGGATGAAAGAGTCTGAAATTCTCTCGGGACCATCAGCCTTTCTTTTGCAGTTGGAAAACCCTACTGATGCATCGTGAGAAATTGTGCACTCCACACGTGCCCAGGTTGTAGCATTTCCCTGAAGAGTGATAACAATTTCAAGCCCATGGTTTTTAAATAGGATAAAACCTTACACTAAAAATGTAATAACATTATTAAAAAATACAGAGACAAATCCTGAGAAACTTAATCATGCTGTGAAATATGTATTTTTGTTTTATTTAGTTGAAAACCATATTTTGAACATTAGAAATTTCTGGAGGAAAAATTGGTGCAAAAACTTGGAATTTTTTTTCCAAGACTGTTATGTTTCAAACAAATTTGTGCATCCTACTGAATAACGTTACTGTCGTCAACTAACTTTTGAAAATTAGTTATGTAATATGTAATTCCCTCAAACAACTGAGAGAAATAGTTCAGCATAAATTTATAATAAATGTGGGAAGTAGGAGCTAAGTAGTAGGTAGAAGATGCATGCCTAAAATATTAATATTAAAAATGCCAAGAAGTCAGTGCCACATTTATAGGAAATGTCTTCTGTGTGAAAGATACGTATATAAATTAAATCTCAAACTTATGGGTTGAATCTCAGCCATCTTCCTGTTAGCCATTGTGACATTAGTGCAATGATTCAGATAAAAGCAAAGCTAAATCATTTTAGCAATAAATTAATGTTCAGAATTGGTATATTGTATTTTTAAAAGCCGGTTTTAATGCAAGATTCATTAATCTGTAAGTTTATCAAAATATACTGTAGGTTCAGAGACCTACTTTAGTATAAAAGGGGGGGGGGGATTTGCAGTTGGGCATAGCTATACTGTGATGTTGCTTTGTCTTTCTACTTGCTGACAGTTTGTCTTCTACTGCATGTATTTACTTTGACATTCATTGTGAAAGATGATCTGCAATCTTATTCTTTGTTATAAATATTGCAATAAATATTGATGAAAATCTAATCTGAAGATTCTTAATGTCCCTTTAGGTATCCTAGTCCATTAATTCTGACATGCAGATCTCTGTTTCCATTCAGTGCTATTCTGTTTACTGTTGCCCCTTTTCCTTTATTGCCAAAGTGCACTATGCCTGATATGGTTTGAGATCTCCACTGCATCTTGACATTATGATAAATATTTAATAGCAAATCATCTGCTTTTGTAAAGTACAGTGCTGTTAATTATTCAAAATTAATTGAATTTGGTTTTACTAATTCTTTCTTTTCAAAGATGCCTGTGAGAAACGTTTTTGTGCAAGTAAAAGTTGTATTTAACAGGAGAGAATTAGGGGGAAAAAAGTGCAAGTCTCTGGATACCCCCTGCCTCCCCTTGTCTTTCTTCCCACCTTTCCTGAAAGGGTTCACTTGGCGTGGGGTATAGTTCCACAAAGCAAGTAACTGACTATCTCACCAAATGACCATTCTTTGTGTTTGAATCCAGACGTAAGTGCTGGCAGCCTGTTTGGACTTTGAAGGATATCATAGCTGAGTTCAAGATGTCTGAACTCGACCTGCTCACTTTTGAATAGGAATCAATGAGTTTTTTCCCTACCTCTAGCCCAGAGAGGTTGCTGTCAGTTGCAGTACCCCCACTGCCACCTGGCTGAGATCAGTTAATAGAACAGAAACAAGCATTGTGACCTTCCTGGTCTGTATTTGCCAGACCACACCAGACCGAGACTAGTGCTTTGAGAGCTGTCTGTGTATTTGGAATGCAGACTCACTGTATATACATGCCTAGTTAGTCACATTCTTCTGGTAATTTCATCTATATGATGTATACTCTGTAGTTACGGGTTGTGTTTTCCCATAGTTATTTCTACTGTTTTAGCATTGTGTTCCGATTTCTTTGTATGTACCGTGAGAAGGACTGAATAACATCGTGGGTTGTACATTTTTATATGGTGAGGTATGGGAGAGTCACAAAGGTTCATCATTAAGGATTCTCTTTATTCTGGTTTTTAGAGCAGCGTTAGTGTTGCTGCTTAAGTCATAGCAGAGATCTAATAGGAACATAGGAACAGGAGTAGGCCATTCAGCCCCTCGAGCCTGTCTCACCATTCAATGAGATCATGGCTGATCTGCAGCCTAACTCCATATACCTGCCTTTGCCCCATATCTTTGCTTAACAAAAATCTATCTATCTCAGATTTAAAATTAACAACTGTTCTAGCTTCAACTGCTGTTTGTGGGAGAGAGTTCCAAACCTCTACCACCCTTTGCATGAAGAAGTGCTTCCTAACATCTCTCCTGAACGGTCTGGTCCTAATTTTTAGACTCTGCCCCCTAGTTTTAGAATCTCCAACCAGTGGAAATAGTTTATCTTTATCTAGCCTGTCTTTTCCTGTTAATATCTTGAAGACTTCAATCAGATCACCCCTTAACCTTCTAAATTCTAGCGAAAACAGGCCTAATTTGTGTAATCACTCCTCGTAAAAAAAACCCTGTAGTCCAGGAATCATTTTTGTAAACCTATGTTGCACTCCCTCCAAGGCCAATATATCCTTCCTAAGGTGTGGTGCCCAGAACTGCTCACAGTACTCAAAGTGGGGTCTAACCAGAGTTTTGTACAGCTGCAGTATAACCTCTGTGTCTTTATACTGCAATCCTCTAGATATAAAGGCTAGCATTCCATTAGCCTTTTTGATTATTTTCTGCACTTGCTCGTGGCATTTTAAAGATCTATGCACCTGAACCCCCAAGTCTCTTTGGACATCCACTGTACTTAACCTCTTCCAATTTAGAAAGTACCCTGCTCTATCTTTTTTTGGTCCAAAATGGATAACCTCACACTTGCCTGCTTTGAAATCCATCTGCCACAGTTTTGCCCATCACCTAGTCTGTCAATATCTCTTTACAATTTTATGCTATCATCTAGACTGTCTACAATGCTGCCTAACTTTGTATCATCAGCAAATTTGGATATCTGATTTATTATGCCATCATCCAAGTCGTTAATGAATAATGTGAATAATTGAGGCCCCAACACAGATCCCTGCGGGACACCACTAGTTACATCCTGCCAATTGGAGTACTTACCCATTATCCCCACTCTTTGTCGCCTACCATTCAACCAACTTTCTAACCATGTCAATAATTTGCCCTCAACTCCATGGGCTTCTACCTTAGTTAACAGTCTCTTATGTGGGACTTTATCAAATGCCTTCTGAAAGTCCATAGTCTGCCAACATCTCTGCATTGCTGGAGTAGGTAGGCTCGCATGGAATTGGTCAAAGGTTGACTAAGGAATAAGAGGTGAGTTGTTTTCCTCCATACTGCCAAATGAGGTTATGGTAATCTCGACTTTGTAAAATACAAAATGTTGCTACTCTAACAGTTGGGCTGAGCTTTTTGAGGATTTTGATGTCCTTTTTCCAGGTACCTTTTCCATTTATCAGCATAGATCAGTTGTTATCATTAAGGCTAGTCACTGAAAGCTTTTATGTAAAAAAAAATTCCACCACTTGGTGCAGAAATAGATGGACAACATCACAGTTTTTCTCAGCAGAGTTACTGATTTCTTTTCTTAACCCTGAATTTGTCTGGCCACTGTCCAGTTCTATGTCTTGGTTTAGTTTAGAGTCATAGAGTTATACAGCACAGAAACAGGCCCTTTGGTCCACCGTGTCTGCACCGGCCATCAAGCCTATCTATTCTAATCCCATTTTCCAGCACTTGGCCCGTAGCCTTGTAGGCTATGGCGTTTCAAGTGCTCATCGAAATACTTTTTAAATGTTGTGAGGGTTCCTGCCTCTACCACCCCTTCAGGCAGTGTGTTCCAGATTCCAACCACCCTCTGGGGAAAAAATGTTTTCTTCAAATCCCCTCTAAACCTCCTGCCCCTTATCTTAAATCTATGCCCCCTGGTTATTGGCACCTCAGCTAAAGGAAAAAGTTCCTTCCTATCTACTCTATCTATGCCCCTCATAATTTTGTACACCTCAATCAGGTCCCCCGTCAGCCTTCTCTGCTCTAAGAAATACAACCGGAGCCTATCCAGTCTCTCTTCATAGCTGAAATGCTCCAGCCCAGGCAACATCCTGGTGAATCTCGTCTGCACCCTTTCCAGTGCAATCACATCCTTCATATAGTGTGGCAACCAGAACTGCACATAGTACTCCAGCTGTGGCCTAACTAGCGTTTTATATAGCTCCATCATAACCTCCCTGCTCTTATATTCTGTGCCTTGGCTAATAAAGGCAAGTATCCCATATGCTTTCCTAACCACCTTATCTACCTGTGCTGTTGTCTTCAGTGATCTGTGGACAAGTACACCAAGGTCCCTCTGACCCTCTGTACTTCCTAAGATCCTACCATCCATTGAATATTCCCTTGCCTTGTTAGTCCTCCAAAAATGCATCACCTCACACTTTTCCGGATTAAATTCCATTTGCACTGCTCTGCCCATCTTACCAGCCCATCTATATTATCCTGTAATCTAAGGCTTTCCTCCTCACTATTTACGACACCACCAATTTTCGTGTCATCTGCGAACTTACTGATCATACTTCCTGTATTCACGTCTAAATCATTAATGTACACTACAAACAGCAAGGGTCCCAGCACTGATCCCTGTGATGCACCACTGGTCACAGGCTTCCAATCGCAAAAACAACCCTCGACCATCACCCTCTGCCTCCTGCGACGAAGCCAATTTTGGATCCAATTTGCCAAATTGCCCTGGATCCCATGGGCAATTTGTCCATGCGGGACCTTATCAAAAAGCCTTACTGAAGGCCATGTAGACTACATCACCTGCTTTACCAGCATCTACACATCTAATCACCTCCTCGAAAAATTCAATCAAATTTGTTCGACATGATCTCCCCCTGACAAAGCCATGCTGACCATCTTTGATTAATCCCTGCCTCTCCAAGTGGAGATTAATCCTGTCCCTCAGAGTTGTTTCCAATCGTTTCCCTACCACTAATGTTAGACTCACTGGCCTGTAATTACCTGGTTTATCCCTACTACCCTTCTTGAATAATGGTACCACATTCGCTGTCCTCCAGTCCTCTGGCACTTCTCCTGTGGCCAGAGAGGATTTGAGAATTTGTGTCAGAGCCCCTGCAATCTGCTCCCTTGCCTCATAGAGCAGCCTGCGACACATCTCATCTGGGCATGGGGATTTATCCACTTTTAAGCCCTCTTAAACTGCTAATATGTTCAAGTATATCAGAATCCCCTTCCCTGATCTCTACACCTACATCGTCCTTCTCCATAGTAAACACAGATGAAAAGTAATCATTTAAAACCTCACCTACGTCCTCCGACTTCACACACACATTGCCACTTTGGTCCTTAATGGGCCCTACCCTTTCCCTGGTTATCCTGTTGCCCTTAATATACTTATAAAAGGCATTGAGATTTTCCTTTATGTTGCCTGCCAGTGTTTTTTCATGCCTTGTATTCGCTCTCCGAATTACTTTTTTTCAGTACCCCCCCCCCCCCCCCCCCTACACTTTCCATACTCCTCTAGGGCCTCCGCTGTTTTCAGCTCTCTGAATCTCCTCTTATCCAATCCTCTATATCCCTTGATATCCAGGGTTCCCTGGAATTATTGGTCCTACCCTCCACCTTTACGGGAACATGTTGGCCCTGAACTCTCGCTATTTCCTTTTTGAATGACTCCCACTGGTCTGATGTAGACTTTCCTATAAGTAGCTGCTCCCAGTCCACTTTGGCCAGATCCTGTTTTATCATATTAAAATCGGCCTTCCCCCAATTCAGTACCTTTACCTCCGGTCCATCTTTGTCCTTTTCCATAACGACCTTAAATCTTAGAGTTATGGTCACTATCCCCGAAATGCTCCCTCATGGACACTTCTACCACTTGTCTGGCTTCATTCCCTAAGATTAGGTCCCGTACCGCCCCATCTCTTGTCGGACTTTCTACGTGCTGGCTCAAAAAGCTGTCCTGGATGCACTTTTAAGAATTCTGCCCCCTTTAAGCCTTTTGCACTAATACTATCACAGTTAATGTTGGGGAAGTTGAAATCCCCTACTATTATTACCTTATTATTTTTACACCTCTCTACATATCTGCTCCTCTATCTCTTCCTGACTGTTTGGAGGCCTGTAGTACACTCCCAGCCAAGTGATTGCCCCCTTTTTGTTGTTAAGTTCTACCCTTATGCCCTCATTTGAGGAACCTTCTTACTGCAGTAATTGATCAATAGTGCAATGTCAGTTCTTCTTTTATACCCACACCCCCCCACACCCCGCCCACCCGTCACACCTGGAATATTAAGCTGCCAGTGCCGCCCTTCCCTCAACCATGTCTCTGTGCTCTGTGATAGCAGTAATATCATACTCCCATGTGTCAATGCCCTCAATTCACCTGCCTTACTTGTAAGACTCCTTGCTCTAAAATAGATGCAATCCAGCCTTGCATTATTCGCTTGTGCCTTAACAGGTCTATATTTGCTCTGCCTTCCAGACTGACTTAGTTTCTCTTCTGTGTTTGGCTGTGCATCACCCCCTACTGTACCTCCACTATGTATCCCATTTCCCCTGTCAAATTAGTTTAAACCCCCTCCAACAGCACTAGCAAGGATGTTGGTCCCGTTCTGGTTCAGGTGCAACCCGTCCGACTTGTACAGGTCCCACCTTTGCCAGAAACAGACCCAGTGATCCAGGAAACTAAAGCCCTCCCTCCTGCACTATCTCTTCAGCCACACATTAATCTGCTCTATCCTCCTATTCCTATACTCACTAACACGTGGCACCAGGAGTAATCCAGAGATTACAACCTTTGAGGTCCTGCTTTTTAATCTGCTACCTAGCTCCCTAAATTCTTGTTTCAGGACCTCATCCCTCTTTCTACCTATGTCGTTGGTACCAATGTAAACCACAACCTCTGAATGTTCACCCTCCCCTTCCAGAATGTCCTGCAGCCACTCCGTGACATCCTTGACCCTAGCACCAGGGAGGCAGGGTCAATGACTTCTTTCAATTGGAGAGTTAACCACAATTTAGAGGGTAGTGTCATTAACAACGACAATGTCACTTTTGATTAGATGCCCCAGATCATTAATAAAGACAAGATTTAGACTGGGTCAAGCAAGCTTCCCCAAGGGAGCCTTGTGCATGTTAATTCATCAGCTGTAATGGAGAAAGCTGTCGACAAATTCTGAGTCTAGTCATTTTGGTGCAAGAATTTATAATTTTTTTTATTTGTTCATGGGGTGTGGGTATCACTGGTTAGGACAGCATTTATTGCCCATCCCTAATTGCCCTTGAGAAGGTGGTGGTGAGCCATTTTCTTGAATAGCTGGAGTCCATGAGTGGTAGGTACACCCACAGTGCTGTCAGGAAGGAAGTTCCAGGATTTTGACCCAGCGACAGTGAAGGAACAGCGATATAGTTCCAAATCAGGATGGCGTGTAGCTTGGAGGGGAACTTGTAGGTGGTCGTGTTTCCATGCATCTGCTGCCCTTGTCCTTCTAGGTGGTAGAGGTCGCAGGTTTGGAAGGTGCTGTCGAAGGAGCCTTGGTGCGTTGCTGCAAGTATTCATACATGTGGGTCCATTTGAGAAATTAAAAAAAAGAAATGAATGTTCTGGTTAATATTTCAGGTGCTTCATATGCCCAGGAGCTGTAGTTGAGGACTCGATAACAAAGACTGTTCTGAAGGAAGAAACAAGAAATGAAAGTAGTACAAATTGTAGACTAGTTGGCTTAATGTCTGCAATGGAAGACTATGCTTGAGAGTAGAAATCAAAATATGCTATTGATCATCAATATGAATGGTGATCACAAAGAATAGTCAATATGGATTTAGAAGAAAAAATTCATAATTTTTCCATTTATGAATTGGAATATTTTGAGGAGGTAACTAAACTGGCAGACAAAGGCTATCCAGTGAACATAATTGACTGGGATTTTCTTCAGTAATTTTTTCTTTCACTGCTTGGACAGTAAACTGGAGGAGTAGATTGCACTTCATTATAGAACCTATCCAATTTTCAGTTCCATCACAATTGATGCAAATGAAAACGGGAAATGTTCTATAATGGGAGGATAATCTGGTGTACCGGTTCAGTGGTTAAGATGAAAATATGTAAGGCTTTCATGACTCGTGGACTTACTGGCAAATTAAATAGCCAGTTTAAAAACCAGATTGGCAGTAGGAAGTGGAAAGAGGTGAGTAACCAAACAAACTTGGCTTGTGGGTAGTGATGAGTGGCATTATTATTA
Source organism: Heterodontus francisci (assembly GCF_036365525.1). NCBI lineage: Eukaryota > Metazoa > Chordata > Chondrichthyes > Heterodontiformes > Heterodontidae > Heterodontus > Heterodontus francisci. The sequence continues at coordinate 12,060,198 of NC_090413.1, read as the reverse complement.
TTATTCAAGGGTATTCGTTGTTCCAGAAAAATAGTCAAAAAGGGAAAGGAGGTGGGGTAGCTTTGTTAATAAAGGAAGGTATCAGTGCGGTGGTGAGTTGTGATATAGGTGCAATAGATTGTGATGTGGAATCAGTCTGGGTGGAAATAAGGAATAGCAAGGGGAAGACGTCACGGGTAGGAGTCGTCTATAGGCCCCCGAAGAGTTGCCTCACTGCAAAGTATAAATCGGGAAATAATGGAGATGTGTAAGAAGGGCGCTACAATTGTGATGAGTGATTTTAATTTGCATATTGACTGGACGTATCAGATTGGCAGAAGTAACATGGAAGACGAATTTGTAGAGTGCATCAGGGATTGTTACTTAGAGCAATACGTTGCAGAACCTACCCGGGAACAGACTATTTTAGATCTAGTAATGTATAATCAGGTAGGATTAATAAGAGATATCATAGTTAATTCTACAACACGGGTCTCAAACCAGTGTCCTCAACTTAAACAAGGGCAATTACAGAGGAATGAAGAAAGAGTTGTCTAAAGCGGGCTGGGAAGATAGATTAGGGGGAAGGTCAGTGGATGAGCAGTGGCAGACATTTAAGTTGATATTTCACAACACTCAGCAAAGATTTATCCCTGTCAAAAAGAAGGACTCGAGAAGGATGAATCACCTGTGGTTAACAAAAGCGGTCAAGGAGAGTATCCAATCAAAAACTAAGGCGTACAAAGCGGCGAAAACTAGTGGTAGGCCAGAGGATTGGGAATTTTTTAGGAAGCAGCAGTGGATGACTAAAAAGCTAATAAAGAGGGAGAAAATTGATTATGAAAGTAAATTGGCAAGAAATATAAAAACAAACCGCAAAAGCTTCTACGGGTATATAAAAAGAGAGTAGCCAAAATGAGCGTGGGACCCTTGGAGGATGCAACTGGAGAATTGATAACGGGGATAGGGAAATGGCAGATAATTTAAATCAATATTTTGCATCGGTCTTCACGGTAGAGGACATTATAAACATCCCACAGATATCAGATAAGCAAGGAGCTAATGGGAGGAACGATCTTCTAGCAGTCTCTATCACAAGGGACAAAGTATTTGACAAACTAATGGGACTAAAGGCAGACAAGTCGCCAGACCCTGATGGTCTACATCCAAGGGTTTTAAAGGCAGTGGCTGCAGCGATAGTGGAGGTATTGGTCGAAATATTCCAGAACTCACTGGATCCCAGGAGGGTCCCAATGGATTGGAAAACTGCTAATGTGACGCCCCTGTTCAAGAAGGGAGGGAGACAAAAAGCAGGAAACTATAGGCCAGTCAGCCTAACATCGATCGTTGGGAAAATGCTAGAGTCCATTATTAAGGAAGAAATAGCAGGACATTTAGAAAAGCTTAACGCAATCAAACAGTCAACGTGGTTTTGTGAAAGGGAAATCATGTTTGACAAATTTGTTAGAGTTCTTTGAGGATATAACAAGCAGAGTTGATAAAGGGGAACCGGTAGATGTAGTGTATTTGGATTTCCAGAAGGCATTTGATAAGGTGTCACATAAAAGATTATTGCACAAGATAGGAGCTCACGGTATTGGGGGTGATGTATTAGCATGGATTGAGGATTGGTTAACACGCAGAAGACAGAGTCGCGATTAATGGATCTTTTTCAGGTTGGAAAGACGCAACTAGTGGAGTGCCACAAGGATCTGTCCTAGAGTCTCAATTATATATTATCTATATTAATGACTTGGAGGAGGGGGCAGAGTGTAATATATCCAAATTTGCTGATGATACAAAAATAGATAGGAGGGCATGTTGTGATGAGGACATAAAGAATCTGCAAGGGGATATATAGATAGGTTGAGTGAGTGGGCAAAAACTTGGCAGATGGAGTTTAATGTAGGAAAGTGTGAGGTCATACACTTTGGTAGGAAGAATCAAAAGGCAGATGATTATTTAAATGGAGAGACTCCAAAAAAGTGCAGCATTTTCTTGTGTTCTTGTGCATGAAACACAAAAAGTTAGCACGCAGTGTAGCAAGTAATTAGAAAGGCAAATGGAATTTTGGCCTTTATTGCTTGCGGGTTGGAGTTTAAAAATAGGGAAATCTTGTTACAACTGTACAGGGTGTTGGTAAGGCCACACCTGGAGTATTGTGTACAGTTTTGGTCCCCGTATTTAAGAAAGGATATACTGGCATTGGAGGCAGTTCAAAAGAGATTCACTAGGCTGATTCCTGGGATGAAGGGGTTGACTTACCAAGAACGGCGAAACAGGTTAGGCCTTTATTCATTAGAGTTTAGAAGAATGACGGGTGATCTTATTGAAACGTACAAGATTCTGAGGGGGCTTGACAAGGTAGATGTTGAGAAGATGTTTCCACTAGTCGGGGAATCTCGAACTAGGGGACATAGTTACAGAATAAGGGGGCACTCATTTAAGACTGAGATGCGAAGGAATTTCTTCTCTCAGAGGGTAGTGAATGTCTGGAATTCTCTACCCCAGAGAATTGCGGAGGCTAGATCACTGAAAGTATTTAAAGAGGAGGTAGATAGATTTTTGAAATATCGGGGAGTTGGAGGCTATGAGGAGCTGGCACGAAAGTGAAGTTGAGGTCTGGGGCAGATCAGCCATGATCTTATTGAATGGCGGGGCAGGCTTGAGGGGCCAAATGGCCTACTCCTATTTTTTATGTTCTTATTATGTAAGGATGTATTTTTTTATTATTTGCTGTTTGCATTATTCATAAATATTAGGCAAGTGGGTACAAGTATGTTGGGCACATATAATATCAAATGCCTTTCTAATTTTAGATAGATTTACAGATTTGGAGCCCTGATAAGCCCCCTACAGTAGAAGTCTTTGAGAAATGATAGATACTTGGACTGATGGCACACTTTCCTTTAAGTTCCTAATGCCCAACTATTACATTACTTCAGCTGAACTTGCTCAGCCACAGAGCATCACATTCTCAGCTGATAATGATTGAATAGGCTTCGACTCGGGATCTCTCACAGTCACAAGAGTGTAATGTTTTACAGAGGAGTGCCCTATATCATTCTGCTCAGCTGACGGGGACCCTGCTACGTTTATGTATGGACAATTTAAACAGTAGTCAACTATGTCATATAGGAAGGGACTCACTCACAATCTCAACTGGTTCACTGCAGTCAACATCACATTTATTTTATTATTTAGAGATACAGCACTGAAACAGGCCCTTCGGCCCACCGAGTCTGTGCCGACCATCAACCACCCATTTATATTAATCCTACACTAATCCCATATTCCGACCACATCCCCACCTTCCCTATATTCCCCTACCACCTACCTATACTGGGGGCAATTTATAATGGCCAATTTACCTATCAACCTGCAAGTCTTTGGCTGTGGGAGGAAACCAGAGCACCCGGCGAAAACCCACGCAGCCACAGGGAGAACTTGCAAACTCCGCACAGGCAGTACCCAGAATTGAACCCGGGTCGCTGGAGCTGTGAGGCTGCAGTGCTAACCACTGTGCCACCCATGTTAATACTCTTGATTCAACGCAAGCTCGAGGAACAGCATCTCATTTACACTTTAGGCACATGACAGCCTGCCAGACTGAACATTGAGTTCAATAATTTCAGAGCATGACGGGCCCCCCCATTTTACTTTTATTTTTAGTTATTTTTTCTTTTTTATATATTTTTTATTTTGTTTTATTTCATCTTAGTTTGTTCAGTTACCCACTTTTTTTCATGTTTGTACTTGCGGCTGTTCAATTTTCAGTCTGTTAACACCCTATCTGTACAAATGCTTTGTCTTTAACACACCATTAACATATTGTTTGCCTTTGCTCCATGACCTTCTGGTCAGCTATTCTGTGACCTTGTCCTATCTACACCTTCTCCTTTGTAATCTCTTGCCCCACCCCTGCTTTACTTGCTTAAAACCTTTCACATTTCTAATATTTTCCAGTTCTGAAGAAGGGTCACTGACCTGAAAAGTTAACTCTGCTTCTCTCTGCACAGATGCTGCCAGAACTGCTGAGTATTTCCAGCATTTCTTGTTTTTATTACTCTTGATTCAACACTTGGCCTAAGTATAAACTGTATCAGCAAAGACTCTGGCACCTGACCCTGATTCCTGGAAGTATTTCAAGGAATATTCAGGATTTCAGAGTGCCAAAGAAAGACCTGTTCATTTCCTTGTACAAATGCCATTTCTGCTATTTGTTATTCTGTTAAAGGACATAGGCCGTATTAGATTTTTGCACATAATAAGGACTTTGGCAAATCTGTGCAGGCATCTCGAATTATGGCTTTCAGCAGGGGTCTTTCCCTTCTGAACTTCAGTACTTAGTATACTTTAAAAATGTGTGGAGGATGCTTAATGAAATTTTAGGATTGGTTACCTTGATTTCTTTAGAACATAGAACAGTACAGCACAGTACAGGCCCTTCGGCCCACGATGTTGTGCCGACCCTTTAACCTACTCTAAGATCAAACTACCTACATACCCTTCATTCTACTATCATCCATGTACCTATCCAAGAGTCGCTTAAATGTCCCTAATGTATCTGCTTCTACCACCACCGCTGGCAGTGCATTCCACGCACCCACCACTCTCTGTGTAAAGAACCTACCTCTGACATCTCCCCTAAACCTTCCTCCAATCACCTTAAAATTATGCCCCCTGGTGATAGCCCTTTCCGCCCTGGGAAAAAGTCTCTGGATATCCACTCTATCTATGCCTCTCATCATCTTGTACCCCTCTATCAAGTCACCTCTCATCCTTCTTCGCTCCAATGAGAAAAGCCCTAGCTCCCTCAACCTTTCTTCGTAAGACATGCCCCCCAGTCTAGGCAGCATCCTGGTAAATCTCCTCTGCACCCTCTCTAAAGCTTCCACATCCTTCCTATAATGAGGCGACCAGAACTGAACACAATATTCCAAGTGTGGTCTAACCAGGGCTTTATAGAGCTGCAGCATAACCTCGCGGTTCTTCAACTCAATCCACCTGTTAATGAAAGCCAACACCCCATACGCCTTCTTAACAACCCTATCAACTTGGGTGGCAACTTTGAGGGATCTATGGACGTGGACCCCAAGATCCCTCTGTTCCTGCACACTGCCAAGAATCCTGTCTTTAAGCCTGTATTCTGCATTCAAATTCGACCTTCCAGAATGAATCACTTCACACTTTTCCAAGTTGAACTCCATCTGCCACTTCTCAGCCCAGCTCTGCATCCTGTCAATGTCCCGTTGCAACCGCCAACAGCCCTCCACACTATCCACAACTCCAGCAACCTTTGTGTCATCGGCAAACTTACTAACCCAGCCTTCCACTTCCTCATCCAAGTCATTTATAAAAATCACAAAGAGCAGAGGTCCCAGAACAGATCCCTGCGGAACACCACTGGTCACTGAGGTCCAGGCTGAATACTTTCCATCTACTACCACCCTCTGTCTTCTATGGGCCAGCCAATTCTGTATCCAGACAGCCAAATTTCCCTATATCCCATGCCTCCTCACTTTCTGAATGAGCCTACCATGGGGAACCTTATCAAACACCTTGCTGAAATCCATATACACCACATCCACTGCTCTTCCTTCATCAATGTGTTTTGTCACATCCTCAAAGAATTCAATAAGGCTTGTGAGGCATGACCTGCCCCTCACAAAGCCATGCTGACTATCTCGAATCAAACTATGCTTTTCCAAATAATCATAAATCCTGTCTCTCAGAATCCTCTCCAATAATTTGCCCACCACCGACGTAAGACTGACTGGTCTGTAATTCCCAGGGTTATCCCTATTCCCTTTCTTGAACAAGGGAATAACATTTGCCACCCTCCAATCATCTGGTACTACTCCAGTGGACAGTGAGGACGCAAAGATCATTGCCAAAGGCACGGCAATCTCTTCCTTCGCTTCCCTTGGGTACATCCCGTCTGGCGCCAGGGACTTATCTATCCTCATGTCTTTCAAAAGTTCCAGCACATCCTCCTTCTTAACATCAACCTGTTCGAGCAAATCAGCCTGTTTCACGCTGTCCTCACAAATGTCCAGGTCCCTCTCACTAGTGAATATTGAAGCAAAGTATTCATTAAGGACCTCCCCTACCTCCTCCGACTCCAAGCACAAGTTCCCTCCACTATCCCTGATCGGCCCTACCCTCACTCTGGCCATCCTCTTGTTCCTCACATAAGTGTAGAACGCCTTGGGATTTTCCTTAATCCTACCTGCCAAGACTTTTTCATGTCCCCTTCTAGCTCTCCTAAGTCCAGTTCCTTCCTGGCTACCTTGTAACCCTCTAGACCCCTGTCTGATCCTTGCTTCCTCAACCTTAAGTAAGCTTCCTTCTTCCTCTTGACTAGCTGTTCCACATCTCTTGTCATCCAAGGTTCCTTCACCCTACCATCCCTTCCTTGCCTCATCAGGACAAACCTATCCAGCAGTCGCAGCAAGTGCTCCCTAAACAACCTTCATATTTCTGTCGTGCATTTCCCTGAGAACATCTGTTCCCAATTTAAGCTCCCCAGTTCCTGTCTAATGGCATTGTAATTCCCCCTCCCCCAATTAAATATTTTCCCATCCCGTCTGCTCCTATCCCTCTCCATGACTATAGTAAAGGTCAGGGAGTTGTGATCACTATCACCGAAATGCTCTCCCACTGAGAGATCTGCCACCTGGCCTGGTTCGTTGCCAAGCACCAAATCCAACATAGCCTCCCCTCTAGTCGGCCTATCTACATATTGAGTCAGGAAACCTTCCTGGACACACCTGACAAAAACTGCTCCATCCAAACTATTTGCACTAAGGAGGTTCCAATCAATATTAGGGAAGTTGAAGTCACCCATGACAACAACCCTGTTACTTCTGCACCTTTCCAAAATCTGCCTCCCAATCTGTTCCTCCGTGTCTCTGTTGCTATTGGGGGGGGGGTCTATAGAAAACTCCCGATAAAGTGACTGCTCCTTTCCTGTTTCTGACTTCCGCCCATACTGACCCAGTAGACAAACCCTCCTCGACGACCTCCCTTTCTGCAGCTGTGATACTATCCCTGATTAGCAATGCCACTCCCCCACCTCTTTGAATGATAAACATCATAAGCACCTGTATATTACTCAGCCACCCCCTAATGTTAAGGTATTGCCATTTGTTAGATTTTCGTTTAGTTTCATTTCAAAATGAGGTACTCAAATGAGTCAGGCCTTCATTCTTTATAGGATGTGGAGGGTAGGAGATCCTATGGCCCTTCTTATGCACACCATCATGATAACGTTTTTATAAGTGATACACGTGGCTGCTACAGAACCAAGCAAGCAGGGATTTATTGCAGTGGTTTGTAGGGTGTGCGTAATTTTTCAAAATTGAAGAAAACCACAGGAAGTTGGGTTTTAAGAAAGGAAGAGAAAATTGCAAAGTTGAACCTTTTGTGAGAGCACATGTTTTGGATCTGTAAAATGTCATGGCGCTCAGATGTAGGTATAATTTTACTTGGATTGTGAGTATCAAACTAGAAAACAAGGGCTCAGAATTAACAACCTTAAGAAGACTGGAGGTTGGAAAACATTTTGAACCTCCTGTGCTTCATAAATACTGGAGAAGAAATTCTATCTGATTGAGAATACAGTTGGCAGTTAACAGAAATTAGCATAGACTGAGTTGGTGAAACATTCCTGCTCAACATTCTCTAAGCGATGAAATAGAGGAGGTAGAATCCATGATGGGTAAATATTGCCTGGTCTATTGAAGGAGTGGGCTTGGTGGGTTGAGCCTGTTTTTGTTGCATATTTGGTACACAGGTGAGGGACTGGATGTTTAAGCTGGTTGATGGGGTACGGATCAGATGGACTGCTTTGTCCCGACTAAAACTATGCAGTTTACTATCACAGAAAATTGTTAAAATTTCTGTTATTTGATCAGCTGACCTGTTGGCGCTTTGGCTTCAAGGCTTATCTGGGACTGAATGGGGAAAATTGCAGTCTTACCCCTTCCTATCCCCAGTTTTTATTAATGAGTTAGCCGGTAAATCATCTGGAGTTCAGACCTCCTTGGTTCAGGTATTAAATTTGCCATAAAGAATTGATTTGATTATATTAACAATCACCAGGCATGTTGAGTTGACTCGCAAGAAAACTTGATTGCTTCCCAGTGAGGATAATTAGTAGTTATCATGAGACAATTGATGAGTACGGCCTTGAGGCGACAGCAGGCAACAGGAACTCCTTCGTTTAAACTTAGTGAACAGTATCCTCCCTGGGGCTGGTCCATTTTTTGGCCATATTGGCCATCTTACTGTTGGTTACTGAAGAGGATAAAGCATTCTGTGGTCTTGTCTGTCTTCAGCAACTGCAAAGTCTTAATGCAAGTTAAGCTTGTGATGTACAAGGGGTATATTAGTACAGTTCTGCTTCACGGTTCAGAGTTCTGAGACAGAAAGCAGAATGACTTCCTTCAGCTCCTATTTAAAAAAAAAAATTAGAAATGAAATGAAGTGACTTGCCATTGAGCCAGCACTGATACATATTTGAACCAGTCATTCAGATTCTGTTCCAGGGAGGACAGCTGATGCCTTTACAATAATGAAACAAGCTAATTTTAAGTACTTTGGCTGGGTAATTTGGTCAAACACAGTTGATTAAAAACTGGAGTTCGTTCAGCTTGACACAAAGGCATTGCTGTAAGATGTAAAGTCTGCATTGAACCAGGAAGCTGTGGCATTTTTATGATTTAACATATTCCAGTATTTGATCATTTCATAATTTGTGTTGTACACTCTGGTAGTTGACATAAAAGATCTCAGGGCACTATTTTGAAGAAGAGTAGGGGAATTCTGCCCAGTGTCCTGGCCAATATTTATCCGTCAATGAATAACACAAAAACAGATTATCTGGTCATTAGCACCTTGTTGTTTGTGGTAGCTTGCTGTGTGCAAATTGGTTGCCGTGCTTCCTACATTACAACATGGCGGCACAGTGGCGCAGTGGTTAGCACCGCAGCCTCACAGCTCCAGCGACCCGGGTTCAATTCTGGGTACTGCCTGTGTGGAGTTTGCAAGTTCTCCCTGTGTCTGCGTGGGTTTCCTCCGGGTGCTCCGGTTTCCTCCCACATGCCAAAGACTTGCAGGTTGATAGGTAAATTGGCCATTATAAATTGCCCCTAGTATAGGTAGGTGGTAGGGAAATATAGGGGCAGGTGAGGATGTGGTAGGAATATGGAATTAGTGTAGGATTAGTATAAATGGGTGGTTGATGGTCGGCACAGACTCGGTGGGCCGAAGGGCCTGTTTCAGTGCTGTATCTCTATAAAAAAAAACAGTGACAACACTTCATAAGAACTTCACTGGCTGTAAAGTTTGAGACATCTGGTGGTTGTGAAAGGCACTATAAGAATGCAAGTCTTTCTTTTTATGTTGTTTTATCCCACCCCTGCCATCATGCCCAGGTAATGTTTCTGTTGCTAATAAGTTACTGGCTAGCATATAAATGTGCAGTAATTTGCAACAGGAAGATTTGAATATCCATCTGAGGTCTTTGCACTGTTCCAATTTTGACCTCTTGCACTTCCACAATTTCTATTACTCCACGTTGGCTGCCGTGTCTTCAGTTGCCTATGCCCACATTCCAGAATTGCCCTCCCTAAACCTCTCTGCATCTCTACCTCTTTCCTCCTTTAAGATACTCTTTAAAATCTATCTCTTAGACCAAGCATTTGGCCAGCTGTCGTAATATCGCTGTGTGACTCACTGTAAAATTTTGTTTGAAATCGTTCCTGTGAAGCACCTTGGGATGTTTTATGTTGAAGGTGCTATTATTACGACCTCAGTAGAGACCGCTAACTTTAAAACAAACGGTATGAACTTACCAATAACCAATTAAAGAATCACAGGACAAGATTTCACGTTTTAAGACTTTTACTTTAACAACTAAACTAAAAATCAGCATTAACTAAACAGTACTTACTAGGTAGCTAATACACTAAATTACAGAAAACGATATTTACCATTAACTTATTAACAGACTTGAAAACCCGCACACCACATTTATTCATTACACAGTGCTCCAGCAAAAAAGTATCCTTGCAGTTAAAAGTCCCAAACTCCGCCCAGCTGCAATGGGTTGGATCTCCCAGTGTCCGTCTCAATGCCAGTGTCCTGTTCGCTCACTTCTTCTGAGCACATTCAATTGGACTTCGTTAATAAAGCAATCTCTAGTGACCCCTTTGGTTTTTCCTCCTCTGCAAACCTTGAGCCTTCGAATCGGGTTCAAATCCTAGTGGCCTTTTGTTGTACCGATGATATGTCTCCCCAGAAACAGCCCATGGGCTGGCGTCTCTCTCTCCCACTCTTTTTCTAGGCTACGTAACTAACTGCTGGTTTCCATTTTTTCCTTTCAGCCTCCAGACCTAGAAAAGCCTCTTGAATTTATCCAGATCAATAGTCGTTTGCTTTTTACAATTCTCAGAGACCATAAGTCTGACCCTAGCAAAAACACCTGCGCCTTCCTTTGTTTCCAGGTGTGCTTTTGAGAGCCTCTGGATCCCTCTTTACAGTCTGAGAGTCTGGGACTGAGTTGTGAGCCGGGATTTAACCTTTGGCAGACGGGAACTAGCCACCGACTGAAAGGTCAATGGCGAACCTGCTTCCGCCTGGCCTGGGGATCCGATCCATATTTTGCGGGTCCCCGGCCTTTAATTGTTCTGAGGCGGGACTTCCACCAGCTTGAGGCAGGAAGTTCCGCCTCATCGAGCTGCCGGCCAATCAGCGGGCCGGCAGCTCTCTGTCCCAGCAGCAACACTGGGAGTGGTGGCCACTGCTGGGACTGCAGCCCAACCTGCAGAAGAAGGTGTTGGGCCTAAGGTGAGTTTTTGTTGCCTCGCCAGGGTGATCGGTTGGGCCCTGGCAAGGCAATGGTGGTCGATTGGGGGTACGGGGTTGGGGGTGGTTGGGGCAGCGGGAGTGGTCCTCCATCGGGCACAGGTGCCACTTAAGGGCCTCGATTGGCCTGGGGTGGGTGGGCCGTTTTTGGCCGCCGCCGCCCTACATAAAGTGGCAGCGGAGGCGGAAGTGGGTCGGGAAGGTCTCCCCGAGCCTCCCGCTCTATTTTACGCCACCATCCCGTTCTTTGGGGGGACGTAAAATTCAGCCCTAGGAATTACAAACTTGCACCCTGTTTTCAAAAGGGTCTTTTATCTGAGTTTCTTGTTCTCATGGTAACCAAGACCACTGGCTTGTCTCTGGGCAGAATTTTTCTGAGATCACATTCTCTCTGAATGTCCATTTTACACTGCATTAAAGATCACAGTTCTAAAACATAATCATAGTACAATGTCCAGCATTCATAACACTATATTAGTGTAAGTTTTTGTTGAGTTGCTGTCAGCCTTATAAACAGAGTATAGTGTTTCTTCTGCTTGCCCTCCCCACTGCTCTAGAAGACTGATCAGCTGAAAAATTAAAGGTAGTACCTTATGAAGTGACTAAAATATCTTCTTAACAAAGAAGTACCTTGCTATCATTAACTCATTTTGAATTTCAGGTGTTACCTATCGAAGTACAAGGCTGCTAATTCTGCACCTAAACGGTTGCATCTCTAAGGCAGGTAAGAGGTCCTGAATATGCGCTAATACTGGGCAGCCCAGACCCAAATCCATTGTGGCTTGGTCACTAGCTCCTGCTAAGCAGCAAAATCCCTATTTGATTTTGGAAATTGAGACCATACGCCTCCTGCACAGCTTGTTCTTCATACACCCTCAGAAAAGAGCAGTGGACCCAGGAGTACTGTACTCTGTTGTTATTGCAGTCCTCAACCTGGCAACAGGTCAGTGCCTCTCAGAAGGTCCTATCAGTTCTATTGGCTTTTCCCCAATCTAGCATGATAGAGCTCGCAAGTGGACTTGCCTTAGGTGGATTCAGACTCTGCCATGACAAAGGGATAGTCAGATTCATGAGGGTCAGGTTACGCCAACAAATTACAACTTTCCCAAAATGACCAATATTGCTATCTCCAGATGAAGCATTATCTCCAGAACTTTACAGTCTTTAGCATAAACACCCGCTTGAAACTTCTTCCACTCCCAACAGCCTTGGAGACAGATACATGTACAGATCTTCATGCTCGCTGCTTTGATCAAGGATCGAACTGGAAACCGAGGAACTTGACCGTAAGTAGCAAGATGTATAGAGTTGGATCCTAAATCCGTAGATGCACTTAATAATAGCATAGATCCATTTAAGGGGAAGCTAGATAAACACGTGAGTGAGGAAGGAATAGAAGGATATCCTGATAAGCTGAGAACAAAGAACAGTACAACACAGTAACAGGCCATTTGGCCCTCTAAGCCTGCGCCGATCTTGATGCCTGCCTATACTAAAACCTTCTGCACTTCCGGGGTCCGTATCCCTCTATTCCCATCCTATTCATGTATTTAAACATGATGAACAGTGGTGGGAGGAGGCTGGTGTGGAGCATAAATACCAGCCGTGACCAATTGGGTAGAATGGCCTGTGCAGTATATTCTATATAATTCCATGTAAATACTATCAAATGCAGCAAAATGCATGGAGGCCAACCAAGTTCCTGTGTCATACATCTCATTACAAATTCCATCTTATCATATCACACTACTGAAGAGGGTATGACAAAAAGGTCACCCTCCTCCACATATGCTGGTCATGCCTCCATATCCAGCTATTCCAGCTAACAGTCTGAAAGACCACTAGAACTAGAACTAGTTTTATCATCTCAGAGGATCCAGTTTTGTGCTGGATGGACCTGCCTACAAGGGAAGGAGGGCCCCCTCACCCCACAAATAATGGGCTTGCTCAACTCTCACCACTAAGCAACAAGCATTACCGTCTGGACCCAAGTAGCGCTGTCTTGGCTTGGAACTGGGAAAATAACATGCACTGTGGCATGTGTCACTGGCTTGATCCTAACAAACATAACTACTGGTATGCAGAGTCTCCCTCCTGTATATCAGCCTTGGTGACACCTGAAAACAAGACCAAACAAGCTGCTTCAAACCTCTAACCCACATTATTTCTGCAATACGCATACTCATGACCGGACATTTGGATTTCCTCATGCAAGCACAGTGCTGTTAAAATGCCTTTGTAAAATGTATCTAAATGCACAACTTACTAGTACAATGGTTTCATATAATATCTATACATGAGTAATGAATTCTATAAAGTACAAACAGAATTTATATTTTCTTCTACTTGCATTCATTGCACAAAAATTGCATAATAGGAATGCCGTGTTGGAGAAACTGGTTGAGGAGGAGTGACTGGCTTGATAGTGTGACAGAGCAGCATTAAAATAAGCAGTTGAAAGGACTGACATTGTTGAAGCACTCATGTTTAATGATAATATAATGCAGCTGTCTTATGCTGTTGTGATCAGTAGTTCTCCATGTCTATTTTCCCCATGTCATCATTGTGACTTGATATTTCAAAAAAAACACTTTTTGGATACAGTATATTTTTTTTAATCCTTAGAAGTTAAGTGACTGACCATGGTTTAATGTTGAAATCCATTCTGAGGATTGACCATTTGTCCTTTTATAGGTCAGAAGACTGTGAATACTACACTCAAATATTCAACCGTAATACTGCTGATTTCGTCTATTTACAAGCTAACTATATAACTTCACTGAGCTTTTGAAATATTCACAGTTCTCTTTCTCCCCAGTATGTTGGGGATCAGCCAAGAACTAATACCATTGCCATGTACCACACTGTCTCATTTACATGCAATATCAGAAACTTTTCCTATGCATCTGACTGGATCAGTACATTGACTTGACGCTGTAGTCCTGCATTGTTTCTGTCAGAAACTAATAATAAATGCAGAGTACACATATCATTAATGTGTAGTGTAAGTACTAGAAATTGTGTGCAGAAATGATAAGGATCATTTTATTCCTGCTTATTGTATAAGGCTGTTAAGTACACTACCCCTCCTCACTCCAGAAAAAGGCACATAAGGAATTTCCAAAGTACTCTTGAGGTAGGTTTCTACCCTTAAATAGTCAAAGGCCATCAGTCAAAATTCTTTGTGTGGCATTTGTAAGACCATTGTTGTGTCAAAACTTAAATGCTGATATCAGTTTGGTTAATAATGAATGAAACATTCATTATTAAGAAAAGGGTAAGCAGTAATCTATAATTCAATAGCATCATTCACTTTGCACTTCATATATGTCTTAGGATTTAATATCAGTACTCTGATGTCCTGCACTACATATTAATCTACAGTTAATTACTGATGAAAAATGTGAGCAGCTTTCATTGAAAAATAGGATTATGAATAATTGCAATTTTCAAGAGGTATTTTTAAACCAAGTTTTTTTAATGAAGAAAAATATTAACTGTATAATTGTTTAATCTGTTAAATGAGAGATACTCTCACAATAGGTGCAATTTATTACACATGACTTAATTTTTCTTAAAATATTTCTGGGTGAAATTCTTATATTAATGCATTTCTTCAAATCATTCTTTATTTTTCTGGTATCTTTAGATAATCCTTTTTCTCCCCCCCCCCACCGTCTGCCACCATTTTCTTTTTTTGGATCCTGTGCTTTGAGACTGCAGTGTGTTTCACTAGCACGTATAGCAAATGCCTTCGACTGTTAGCACTAATGGACTGTGCTCTCTGGTTATAGAGATCACTGCGAGAGCAAGGCATAATGAAGCTTGCACAGTAATACATACATTACTTGGGGTGGTGTGCAAGGAGGTTTGAGTTAAAGTCATAGGCAAGACAGTATGAGGAAGATTTCAGTGACTTTGTTCCATCAGAGTTCTTGTCTTACATTTTAAAACAAATATGATGTATAAGCTGTAATGTTCAAGTTTAAAACCATTTCCTACTAAACCATTTAGGAATTGGGGAGGATCAAAGGTAGTTAAATTGTATATAAGCATATGTTGTGCAGTTCTTAATATTGTGCTATATCCATGCATGCTCTTCCTTCATGGATATGACGGTATGTTTGAGAATTATTTTTAATTGGCTGTCTAAAATTGACTAATGATTATATGTTGCACTGTTGTACAAGTTATTTAGCGGAAAAGCCTTTTCAAAATACATACTTCAAAAATAAATGCTTGCACAGTAATTTCAAAAATAATGCATCAATTAATTAGTGTAGCTTATTTTGTTTTAGTGAATCCATAATGTTGCATCTCAGCCTTGAATTCTTTTGATTGTAGGAGAGACTTCACTTTTTCATGAACTGTTATTAGCTTTGTGCATATGGAATCACAGAATGGTACAGCAGAGAAACGGGTGGAATTCTTATATTTGTGCATTTCTTCAAATCATTCTTTATTTTTCTGGTATCTTTAGCTAATCCTTTTTCTTCCGCCACCCCCACCTCTGGCCATTTTCATTTTTTTGGGTTCCTGTGCTTATCCCAGCCCACTTTGGTGCTTTTCTCCACTGCATTGCTTTATAGCCATCTTTTTCTTGGTCTGTTAATAATGGTTTGTGGTAAATAATTCCATGTTCCCTTGTGTGAAGATTTTTTTCTCATCCCCCCCCAGTTGTTTTTATAATTGTTTTATACCCTTTTTTTTTGCTGGCTTACCAACCAATAGAAACAATCTACCACTACTTCCCTATTATAACATTTCATAATCCTAATTTCTCAGGTTATCCCTCAACCATCTCTGCTCCAGCGGAAAAATGCTCTAACATCTCAAGTCTCCCTTCTCAACTCTAACTCCATACCTACGATAACTCTTTAGTGAATCTCTGTTGGATCTACCATTATTTTTATTATCCTTCATATAATGTGCTGCCCAAAACTGTATACAATACTCTAGCTGTAGCCTAACTAAGGACAATCTCAGCATTACCTCCTGGCTTTTCTATTCCATGGGCTGAATTTTCATCCCTTCAACCTGGCACAACCGTGGCAGCAGTGCTCCAAAATAGTGTGCAATGACCTACCATCCTACCTATGATGTAATTGCCATTTCCGGACTGACTAGAGCATGTGGCATGCATGTTTTGATCAGTAGGAGGGGAAATTTATTAGAAATCTACAAGATTTTGACAGGCTTAGATAAGTTAGACAAGGAGAAACTGTTCCCATTAATTAATGGTTCAAGGATTAGGGACCAAAGACTGAAGGTTTTGGGCAAGAGATGCAGAGGGAACATGTGGGTAGTAATGACGGAACTCGCTGGCCACAACGGTGGTGGAAGCAGCCAATCAATGATTTCAAAAGGAAATTGGGTGGTCACTTGAAGGAAATAAACTTGCAGGGCTACGGGGATCGAGCAGGGGAGTGGGACTGACTGGATAGCTCTGTGGAGAACTGGCATGGACTCAGTTGATTGAATGGCCTCCTTCTGTCCCCTAAATGACTCTTTGACCCTATCTCTGTCATCGTAACCTGTGATATTAGCTGGCTGCCTGGCCAGTTTTTCTTTTTTCTTTCCTTTTCATCTTTATGGGGTTGGAAGCAGTAGAAATTAATTTGCCCCCATGTTTTCTTAAATTTGCATTTTTTGTTATTCTTTGGTTTCTCTTAACAAAATGACTTTTTATCTTTTAGGATATGACCTCTTCACATAACTGGACAGTCCACCAACTAATGAGAGTCCAAGAGCTGGATTTTATGATCCTGGTGTGCAGAATGGCAGAGGTCCTGCATGTGGCATCAGTGGTTGTGCCGCTGTGATTACGGGGTGGGCGGCCATTTTGCATAATGGAAACAGCTATCCCCCTCAATCACATGGCGGGGGCAGCAAGGGAGACACCGTTCACGGCGTCACCTGATTTTGGAGGACGTTCTGGCGCCATCTTTAAAAGGCTGCCAGTCCTGCATATAGTCTCTCCGAGCATTGAGCAGCAGTGTATTAAAGCAATACCTCTGTGCTTTGATTTAAATCTTTCAATCAACAAGCAAACTGCCGGGCAACAATGTCAGATGTCAAAGCAAGAGTGGCCCCATGGTTCAGTGATGCCTCCCTGATGTTTGGCAATTTTTGCTCTGCAGGTTGCCTGCAGTGGCTCTGTAGTGGGATTAATGTTGGGCTGACAACTTTTACAGAAGTATGAGCCTTCACAGCCAAAGCAACATCATTTAAACTACCCTGTAATGGCCCCCCTGACAAACATAGCCTATACATTTCACAGCTCACCGCCCCCCCCACTTCACACACAGGCCCCTTGCAGATTCAGTACTGTCCGCTACAAAGCCCATTTCCCTAAAACAGACTACAGTGAAATTACCATCCTTTCGAGGCACTAAGGGCTTTTGCCTTGGTGGTGCAAGCTTTTGAAAGTCGAGAAACTGAAGGCACATGAGTGTCGCATGTCAGACAGAAAATTGAGAGCGCTTTGTTGGATTACGGTAAATGACATTCAAATGCATTTAAATAATGATGCTGTCGCGTGGGGCGTTAGTGCCATCACAGTACTTCCCCGTCACTGACAAAATCTGAAAAGAGCATTATGGCGCCGGGTTCCGTGGCGGACGGCTCCATGGGGATT
Source organism: Heterodontus francisci (assembly GCF_036365525.1). NCBI lineage: Eukaryota > Metazoa > Chordata > Chondrichthyes > Heterodontiformes > Heterodontidae > Heterodontus > Heterodontus francisci. The sequence goes on along the minus strand of NC_090413.1, from coordinate 12,042,710 downwards.
CTCCAGCCCCCCGCGCCAACGACCCCGCCTTCAACAGGAGCATAAAATTCAGCCCTCAGTGCGTAGGGCATTTGTGAAAGGAAAAAGGAATGTTAATGTGCACAATAATTCTGGCTGTGTAAATGAAGGCTTCCCACCTCCCCCCCACCCTTGCCCACTGGCCCCCTTCCCTCTCCAAACCTGCACATGCATTTTTTCTCTTCAGGTGTAGTTTTTCCTTTATTCTACTGATTGCTTCTGCTCTTTGTCAACTTTGGAGGGTTGGCCATGTTTGAGCTATCTTGAGATACGTATTGATTTTTCAAGTTATCAATTGATGTGCGCAAACAAGGATGCAATAACACTGGAATACTTGTACTCCCTATGAATATCTTTGTATTCCACTTTCACCATGTTCAAGTCTACAAAAATAGACCCCTCGTAATACCATGCATGGCAAATGAGAAGAGTGCAACTTTGTCAACTGCATCTACGGAAGGCCAAGTGTACCAGTTCAGTTCTGTAAAGTAGATTAGAATTGCATTGTTACTGATAAAGCATACAAATAAGACCAGAATATGAATTTGGAAAAATTACAGAATTGATCATTAGGTATTCTTGGAATTCTTTCATATTGTAGTTGTGTGGGAGAATAGATCTACAATGCAGCAAACATCAAAACAGACATGTCTAAAATCATTTTTGGATGACCAGAATTATCTCACAAATATACTTTTTCTATATATTTGCTCTTGAGGCTGAATGATATCCAGACTTTCCCCAGAGGATGTGAATCGCTGGCCCTGTAGTTTAATGTACTCAGCATACGAGTATGGGGAAAGCTGACCCACAAAGCCAGGAAAAGCCCAGTTCTAACAAGCCAGTCAGAGAGAGTTTAACAGAGTGACAGAAATAAATGGGCTGTACCCCAAGCAGCCTGTGATTAATAGCCTGTGTGTTTGCAAACATAGTCTGACTGTCAGTCCTAAGGCTGAAGTAGGATAGAATTTAAAAAAATATGCAGCACATATTGCATTCCTTTGGCTGGTTGTTAGTAGCAATGGGCCCTCTAGAGCTCCCCCTCCGATTACCACACTTTTCTCTTTTCATCTGCTTGTTCCATACATCACTGCTTCTGAGGCAGTCGTGCTTTATGAATCCTGTGCATTTTGTTTTCAAGCTACATTACATTACATGGCAGTTTTTCTCTATCAATTTATATCTGTTTCAGTCAAAGGAGAGCTGTGAACTGCAGGAGAATATGATTCATGAACGCATGACAACTCCCCTGCAGTGGATTGAGCACAAACTGGAGAAAACAGTACACTTCTCTTGAAAATGGAGCTTGTACATTTTATTTCCCGTTAATGATAAAGGTTGTGAAATGACCAACTGGATATAAGGTCTGTTGGAAGCTTAGATTTATACCCATAATTCGTTAAATCACTGACTGTGTTCTCTTTCTATGACATGACTAAAAATTTGTGAGGACTGCTATTGTACTAAGTAATATGGCAAGACAGAATTCCAGCTGTAAGGATTATGGAATTTTAAATTCTTCATTTGACCTTCTTCCCATATACACTGTTGGAGTTGAGCCTTGTTTGCTTCTTGAGAGATCACTTGCGCAGCATGCACATAAAATGTCATTGTAACATTGCAGCTGGTGGTGTTTTATGTGGTCTCCCACATCCCATGAAGTTCCAGGGCCTTTGCTATCGCATCCCTTGTTTCTCCCCACCTGCAATGGTTGAAAGATGAGGAAATCATGGGGAAATGTAATGGGAGTAAAGATCCAACATAATGTGCCTCTGCCCCTTTTTATCCTGACCTTGAGAATGGGCATTCATCGAGGAAAAGAGCTGGAAAATTTCATCAGCCACTTCCCTATTCTTCTAGGATACTCTCCCTCTTGATCCAGGACCTTGACCTTGTTGCTTGCCTGTCCATGACCTCTTTATTGGCTCCATCTATTTTTCTTAGAATCTCATCATCTTGCCCTAGAGATTCTACGACAAGTACTAGGAAGGCTACCTGTTGTGTTTCTGTTGTGACCACGGGCACAAAGAATTAATTTAGAATTCGAACTGTTTTCTTGATCATCTGATGTAATGTCTGCTTTGGAGTTCTTAAACACACCTCCCATTCTCCAGTCAAGCCTTGCAAGGGTTAGGTGTTTGGTGGTTAGTTTGCTTAGCGGCAAGACAAGTCAGACAATGGTGCAGGTCATGGAGCTTTTTTTGTGGTGCTTTGGCTTGCCTCCAACATACTGACTACCTTTGATGTACTTGGTGAGTCCTGGTGGCTTCTCCATAGCCAGTCAGTCTAGCCTTAACTCTCGTTGTTGTGTTGGTAGGGTGTATTGTTTGTGGAATGAATGGTTTAATATTTTGAAGCAACCCTACATCACCAATCTTTGCTTGAGAACTGAACCAAAATAAAATATTTTTTCTTTTCTCCCCCATTATAATGAGGTTAAGAAATTTAATTACTGTGCTATTAGAAAGAGACAGAGTTTAATATCAGAGTTTATCCATCAGTTTTATGTTTTAAAGGCCGATTTTATTTGCTTTTTCATTGCATTTTAGTGCCCATGCTCCTTTTGGTTTGGATGGGGCCCGTAAATGATCTGTGGTCATTGTTAATAATGTCCAATCATCAAAGAAGACTGGAACTGATATAGGATAGCACTGCAATACAGGCAATTCTTGTGGGCTTGTACAGACAATTAGACCAGTGGTTCTCAAACTCTATTGTCCACAGACGACTTAGGCAGGGCAAAAGACCCCACAGACCACCGACCGGTCCGACCCCACCCGTTTTCACTTGCCACTGCAAAATATCTCATCACGATCAATATGAAGAATGGCATTGCTTTTGATGAGACACAAATGAGGTGATGTCTGGTTCTAAGCTGGAGAGCTTCAATCACATGTTGGGATCCATATTCAGCCGGTCCTCCTCTTTGTTTTGAGCCCCTCAAGTGTTGAAAATCCAATCTTGCTTATAAAACTACATTGTTGTTGCTCACGGTTATGATGACTCATGCCACAGACGCAAGAGCCAGTTTGGGTGTGTGTTGTCATGCTAGTGGTGAGGATGAGGGTTCTGGCCTGCTCTCTTGTATGGCCTTGGCGTTGCGCGTCAGTGACTTGCATTTTGGACTAGCTCGCGGACCACACTTTGAGAACCACTGGTTAGACCAAAGATGGGCAAACTGTTGCTTTGCTCCCCTCCTGCACTTCCAGTGGAGAAGTGTGAGTTCAGTTCCTGATCAATACTGATTCAAACTCTGGTTTCCTATTTATTCTAGTACAGATTTTAATTTCCTGTGTTCCTTTGGCTAGCCAAGTGGTCCTATGCAGTGCTGCAGCATGGCTGGTGGAAGGCCACTGACTTTCAGTGAGACTATAGATGGCCTTGCAGGATGACCTTGAGCATCTCTACTAGGCCCAGCATTGGACTGCACCATCTCAATATGGTGACAACAGTTGGGCTGGCAGGCTGACAGGCAACAGCAAGGGCACTGGCAGAGTAGTTGGGTGGGAGGACAAATGCTGTCATCCTGAGAGAGGACAACAGTTTCGTATTCCTTGGAGCCACTGCCACTCACTAGGCCAGTGCTTCAGAAACCCTATTAATCTATTGGAGGGCAGATTTCAGACTGCTGTGACATCCTTTTCAACACTGGTATCTGCAGTCATGATGGCATCAGTCTGAGCTTGCGTGACAAGCTTGAGCTTCTATCACATCACACAGACATTGTGTGGCTTCTGCCCGTGATTCAGTGGAAGCTGAAACTTTGGCCAACTTGCATAATGGTTGGGTTCATAAGTGTGCTGATGGAGTTGGCCATCACTTCCATGCTGGAAAGGATGGGCTCCAAGCTCTGCACAAAGCCCTGTGTAAAGTTGGTGCCTGACTCCTCGACATTGTGTGTAGGCTTTCTGGCAGGCCTGCTGAAGCACCTAGTCATTCATTGTGCATGGCCATCAGCCTTCTTCTGTAGCCTGCCCCATTAAAGTGCTCATCAAGCCTCTGCAGCAAAACTTATTTGCGAATTTACCCTCCCGTGAACTGGCACATGTGCTACCCTTGCCTCCTATCTTGGCTGAAGACCCACTCATGCCCAGTGTCTTACCACATGCAGATCTTGTCTCTGTGCTATCTTCTAAATGACACGCAATGTCTGTATCTGAGCTGATGGCTGCGAGTGTGAAATCGAGTGAAGGTGTTTCTTCTTCATCATTGTCTCTTCTACCTGTTCCACCACTGCATGGCTAGGTGGCAGTTCTTGTGTATCTGAAAGGAGAAAGGCACAAAGGAGAAAGGGGGAAAGCAAGAGATGCATGTGGTGAGGGGAGGTGGGGGGAAAGCAAAAGATGCTTGCTTAAACCATCTGCAGCTTGTAAGTCAGAAGGGAATGTGTGATGAGGGGAAGTGGGATGTGAGAAGGAGGATTCAATATGAGGATCTGTTATGGTTTCTGCCCCGTCGCTGTCCATGGCCTCAGCATTGGCTGCTCAAATGATGGCGAGCAACATCTCCTCCATGGGCGTAAAGCCGTGCAGCCATGTCTGTCCCTTGCCAGTTAGGTCCTGCTTAGGTGTTGCACCACTTAGTCCTGCAAGAGAGAGTGAAGTATGTCATTGAGTGTAGTGGAATGCATTTGGGTGATGTGACTGTCATGGTTGCATAGCTGGCAATGTGTGCAAGCTGAGAGATGTGGGTGTGAAGCTTGTAGTAGTGCTGAGTGTGAGAGAATGAGGTGAAGCTATGAATGTTAGCTATGAATTGTGATTTGTACAAATTGCTGGTAGGTGTAGGATGAAGGTATGTTGCAATGAGCAGTATATGAAGCATTCGCAATAAATTGGATGAATTAATCGCGCAAATAGATGTAAATGGGTATGATATAGTCGGGATTACGGAGACATGGCTGCAAGGTCACCAGGGATGGGAAATGAACATCCAGGGGTATTCAATATTTAGGAAGGACAGCCAAAAGGAAAAAGGCGGTGGAGTTGCATTGTTGGTTAAAGAGGAAATTAACGCAATAGTGAGGAAAGACATTAGCTCTGACGATGTGGAATCTGTATGGGTAGAGTAAGGGGCAAAAAACGTTAGTGGGGGTTGTATATATAGTGGTGATGTTGGGAATGGCATTAAACAGGAAATTAGAGATGCATGCGATAAAGGAACATCTGTAATTATGGGTGACTTTAATCTGCATATAGATCGGGGAAATCAAATTAGTCACAATACTGTAGAGGAGGAATTCTTGGAGTGTAGATGGGATGGTTTTCTGGACCAATGTGTTGAGGAACAGGCCATCCCAGACTGGGTATTGTGTAATGAGAGAGGAATAATTGACAATCTAGTTGTGCGAGACCCTTTGGGGATGAGCGACCATAATATGATAGAATCCTTCATTAAGATGGAGAGTGACGGAGTTGATTCTGAGACTAGGGTCCTGAATTTTAGTAAAGGAAACTACGAAGGTATGAGGCGCGAGTTGGCTATGACGGATTGGGAAACGTTACTGAAAGGGATGACGGTGGATAGACAATGGCAAACATTCAAAGAGCGTATGGATGAACTGCAACAATTGTTTATCCCTGTCTGGTGCAAAAGTAAAACGGGAACCGTAGCCAAACCATGGCTTACAAGGAAAATTAGAGATAGCATTAGATCCAAGGCAGAGGCATATAAATCTGCCAGAAAAAACAACAGACCTGAGGAGTGGGAGCAGTTTAGAATTCAGCAAAGGAGGACCAAGGGATTGATTAAGAAGGGGAAAATAGAGTACGAGAGCAAGCTAGCGGGGAACATAAAAACTGACTGTAAAAGTTTCTATAGGTATGTGATGAGAAAAAGATTGATGAAGACAAATGTAGGTCCCTTGCAGTCAGAAACAGGGGAATTTATTATGGGGAACAAGGAAATGGCTGACCAACTAAATGCATACTTTGGTTCTGTCTTCACAAAGGAGGACACAAATATCATACCAGAAATGTTGGGGACCACAGGACTTAATGAGAGAGAGGAACTGAAGGAAATCCGTGTTGGTAGAGAAATGGTGCTGGGGAAATTGATGGGATTGAAGGCCACTAAATCCCCAGGGCCTGATGGTATGCATCCCAGAGTACTTAAGGAAGTGGCCCTAGAAATAGTGGATGCATTAGTGGTCATCTTCTAAGATTCTATAGACTCTGGAACAGTTCCTACACATTGGAGGGTAGCTAGTGTAACTGCACTATTTAAAAAGAGAGGTAGAGAGAAAGCAGGGAATTTATAGACCAGTCAGCCTGACGTCGGTAGTGGGGAAAATTCTAGAGTCCATTATCAAAGATTTTATAACAGATCACTTAGAGAACAGTGGTAGAATCGGACAGAGTAGGAAAGGGAAATCATGCTGGACAAATCTACTAGAATTCTTTGAGGATGTAAGTAGGAGAATTGATGAGGGGGAGCCAGTGGATGTAGTTTATTTGGACTTTCAGGAGGCTTTCGACAAAGTCCCACATAAGAGGTTAGCGAGTAAAATTAAAGCGCATGGGATTGCGGGTAGTGTATTGCGATGGATAGAAAATTGGTTGGCGGACAGGAAACAAAGAGTAGGGATAAATGGGTCTTTTTCCGAATGGCAGGCAGTGACTAGTGGGGTACCGCAGGGATCGGTGCTAGGACCCCAGCTATTCACAATATATATTAATGATTTAGATGAGGAAACTAAATGTAATATCTCCAAATTTGCAGATGACACAAAACTGGGTGGGAGGGTGAGTTGTGAGGAGGATGCAGAGAGGCTTCAGGGTGATTTGAACAAGTAGAGTGAGTGGGCTAATGCATGGCAGATGCAGTATAATGTGGATAAATGTGAGGTTATCCACTTTGGTAGCAAAAACAGGAAGGCAGATTATTATCTGAACGGCTATAAACTGAGAGAGGGGAATATGCAGCGAGACCTGGATGTTCTGGTACACCAGTTGCTGAAGGTAAGCATGCAGGTGCAACAGGCGGTAAAAAAGGCAAGTGTATGTTGGCCTTCATAGTGAAAGGATTCGAGTACAGGAGCAGGGATGTCTTGCTTCAATTATACAGGGCCTTGGTGAGGCCACACCTGGAATATTGTTTGTAGTTTTGGTCTCCTTATCTGAGGAAGGATGGTCTTGCTATAGAGGGAGTGCAGCGAAGGTTTACCAGTCTGATTCCTGGGATGGCAGAACTGACGTATGAGGAGAGAGTGAGTCATTTAGAGTGAGTTAGAGTTCAGAAGAGTGAGGGGGGATCTCATAGAAACCTATAAAATTCTGGCAGGACTTGACAGGGTAGATGCAGGAAGGATGTTCCCGATGGTGGTGGAGTCCAGAACCAGGGGTCATAGTCTAAGGATACGGGGTAAACCTTTCAGGACTGAGATGAGGAGAAATTTCTTCACCCAGAGAGTGTCGAGCCAATGGAATTGGTTACCACAGAAAGCAGTTGAGGCCAAAACATTGTATGTTTTCAAGAAGGAGTTAGATATAGCTGTTGGGTCTAAAGGGATCAAAGGGTATGGGGTGAAAGCGGGAACAGGTTACTGAGTTGGGTGACCAGCCATGATCATAATGAATGGGAGACGAAGGGCCGAATGGCCTACTCCTCCTATTTTCTGTGTTTCTATAACTCTGCAGTTGATGGGATATGTCATTTGAAGATGCATTTACTAACCTTGACTACTTATGTGAGATCATTGAACTTCTTGCTGCACTGCATCCAGGAGCACGGGGCTTGACTTATAGCAATGACTGCCAAAGCTATCTGATCCCACTGCCTTCACGTTTATCTATAGGTCCTCCTGGCCCCCTGTGGATAGATCACAGCTCCCCTCTCCACCAAGGCATCCAGTGTAGCAGCAAAGAACCTTGAATTATGTTCTGTCCTCTGTTCTGCCATAATTCATTCTTCTCCCTGCTCAGACTTTTCCCACAAACAGTTCCAGCATCTCAATCCAGCCAGAATAAACTTCCCGTCCAAGAGGTGCAGGCTGGCTTTCAGTAATGCAGGCTCGCTTTATGTGGTGCTACCCTCACACAAACTTGGGCCTCCTGCTGAGGTGTACAGAAACATACATAGAAGAGTAGGAGCATGAGTTGGCCATTTGGCCCTTTGAGCCTGCACTGCCATTCAATATGGTCATGGCTGATCATCCAAACTCAGCACCCTGTTCCCGCTTTCTCCCCGTATCCCTTGATCCCTTTAGTCCCAAGAACCATATCTAACTCTTTCTTGAATATATTTAATGATTTGGCCTCAACCGCTTTTTGTGGTAGAGAATTCCACAGGTTCACCACTCTCTGGGTGAAGAAATCCCTCCTCATCTCAGTCCTAAATGTCTTACCTCTTATCCTTAGACTGTGACCACTGGTCCTCGACTCTCCCGCCATCGGGAGCATCCTTCCTGCATCTAGTCTGTCCAGTCCTGTTAGAATTTTGTCGGTTTCTATGAGATCCCCTCTCATTCTTCTGAACGTTAGCGAATACAAGCCTAATTGACCCAATCTCTCTTCATACGACAGTCCTGCCATCCCAGGAATCAGTCTGGTGAACTTTCGCTGTATTCCCTCCAAAGCAAGAACATCCTTCCTCGGATAAGGAGACCAAAACTGCGCATAATACTCCAGATGTGGTCTCACCATGGCCTTGTATAATTGCAGCAAGACATCCTTGCTCCTGTACTCGAATCCTCTCGCTATAAAGGCCAACATACCGTTTGCCTTCTCAACTGTCTACTGCACCTGCATGCTTACTTTCAGCGACTGGTGCACAAGGACCTCCCCCATTCCCAATCTATCGCCGTTCAGCGATAGGTAGGGAGTTCCAGGATTTTGGCCCAGTGACAGTGAAGGAATGAAATTATAGTTCCAAGTCTGGATGGTTTGCGACTTAGAGGGGAACTTGCAGGTGGTGGTGTTCCCATGCGACTGCTGCCCTTGTCCTTCTAGGTAGTACAGATCATGGTTTTGGGAGATGCTATCAAAGAAGCCTCGGCGAGTTGCTGGAGTGCATGTTGTAGATGGTATACATTGCAACTGTGGTGCACCGGTGGCGGAGGGAGTGAATGTTTAAAGTGGTTGATGGGGCTGTTTTGTACTTGATGGTATCGAGCTTTTAGAGTGTTTTTAGAGCTGCACAAATCAGGCAAGTGGAGGAGAGATATTTCATCATTTCATCACATTCCTGTCAGATGATGGCTCACTCACTGTTCACAGTACTCAGTGTATTTTAGCCAAGGTTCTGTACAAGTTTATCATAATTGGTCTGATTTTCAATTCTTACTCTCTAGAAATGAACCCCAGTGCTTTGCTTTTTTTAAAGAAAAGTTCTTATTAGCTTGCATCGCTACTTTTAGTGATGTGCATCTGTTCCCCTGATCCCTTTGTTTCTCTACCCCATTTAATTAAATATTTTTCAAGGAGTTAGTAGCCTCCTTATTCTTCCTATAGCCATTCTACTGCTTGCGTAGTGCTGACTGCATGCAGAAATTATGCAAATTAGCAGGTAGCACAAAGTTTACATGCTGTCTGCATCAGAAGCAATGGGTGCAGATTAATTGTGTATTATAATCACCATGCCCGTTTTTGCCCCTTTATGGTTACTGAATGATGTCCATCTTGAGGTAGAAACACTCTTATCTAGTAAAGACAAGACCTGGGATGTATCAGGACGAGGAGTTTAGCAGGGTAATAGGATAGAGTAGGGGTGGGCAGCTTGAGTCAGCAACAGGAACAAGTAAAGTTGCAACAAGTTGGCGTGGATGTGCATTAGGAGGAGTATGATGATAAAAAAAAGTCTGCAGTGGAATTTACTTTGAGTGATCATTTCTGGTAGTGATCATCAGTTTAAAAGTAGTCAAGTTAAAGTTGCCAAAATCCGCATAATAACTCTTTAAGGCTTTCCATCAATTATACTGATCCTTTTTATGATTGAATACCTGGACCTGCTGCTGAAGACTTTACCTCTGAATAACGGTTCTTTTCTAATGCGATGCTTACTATCAATTTGAACAGCTGATTAATGAGTTGTTCAGCCTTTTCTGATGAGCTGCTCAGAATGTTAACACTATTAATATGGTACCAATGCTTTTTTTTGGGATCCCTTTTCTGTCTCAAAATGGCGCTCTGAGCAGAATGCTACTCGCTGCTTGCCAGCACTTAACAGCTGAGCTGCTTAGAATGCTGGTTTGAGACAAAATTTTCATCTGTTTTAAGTGCCTGAGACATTAAAGAACTCATTTTAAAAGATAAAATTCTGAATAGTGCATTAGGATAGGCTGAAGAGCTGATTAATCATCTGCTGGAAGTGCTGGTGAAAGCTGATTAACAGTATTGTACACACGGATCACTTGTTTATAGTGATCTTATGTTGGTGTTATAAGGTTATTATTTTTATATTTTAATTAATATATATGTCATAGATGGTATGATTACCTTTATTACAAAGGGATTGGAGTGTAAGAGCAAACATGTCTTATACCATTGTGCAGGACTTTGGTGAGACCGTGCCTGAAGTATTGTCTACAGTTTTGATTCGTGGAATGGGAAGGCTAGACTTGTCTTAGAGGAAGCGCAACGAAGGTTCACCAGATTGATTCATGGAATGGGAAGACTGTTATATGAGGAGAGATTGATTAGACTGGGACTATCTTCCCTAGAATTTAGAAGAATGAGAGGTGATCTAATCTAATCTAATAATATTCTTTAGGGACTTGACAGGGTAAATGTTGAGAGGCTGTTGCCCCCAACTGGAGAGTCTGGAACACAGGACCAAGTCTCAGAAGAAGGGATCGGCCATTTAGGACTGAGATGAGGAGGAGAAATTTGTTCACTCAATGGGTTGTGAATTGTTGGAATTCTCTACCCCAGAGGGCTGTGGATTCTCAGTCGTTGAGTATAATCAAGACAGATATCAATAGCATTTTGTGGATACTGAGAGTATCAAGGAATACTGTGGGCGTTGGGGTAGAAGGTCAGCTGTAATCTTATTGATTGATGGAGCAGGCTTGAGGGGCTGAATGACCTTCTCCTGCTCCTATTTCTTATGTTTAGTTTAGTTTAGTTTAGAGATACAGCACTGAAACAGGCCCTTCGGCCCACCGAGTCTGTGCCGACCATCAACCACCCATTTATACTAATTCTACACTAATCCCATATTCCTACCACATCCCCACCTGTTCCTATATTTCCCTACCACCTACCTATACTAGGGGCAATTTATAATGGCCAATTTACCTACCAACCTGCAAGTCTTTATGCTCTTATATTCTTATCATTTGGTTCCCTGATCGGGTTGCTTGACCTAACAGGTCCTCACTGTATCTGTTCTGCAATGTTTGTACTTTTTCTCCAAGAATATTATCAATGAAATCACATTGAGGTCTGAAGTTGCAATTGCATGTTTAGGAATAGCACAGCACGGATGAACTTTCATCCATTTCAGTGAGATGAAATTGAAGCGATTTTACAGGTATGGAATGAGCTTAAAAAGCAAATTTGAGATTATAACTTTGAATGTTTAGTTATGTGCTCGCAATGCGTGTTTCTATTGTATTGGAAATGATTAAAAGTGTAATTTATCAATTGCTATTAAAATGGATTGTAAACTTCTATGAAAAGGTTGTATTAAAACACTTCTGAGCCAGACAAGTATGTGTAAATCTTTTCCTGTGACATTTGTTTGGAATGCACTGCTGGAGATAGTGCAGTGGTGTAACACATTTGACCACTGACAGTGCAAATTTGGGTAAATCTTTGATTATCTATGGAAGGCCACGTATTTTCCCACAGGATCAAAGGGGGACAGGGAAACTCATCCTTGTGGATTTCTAGGAGTAGGTTGCCTATCCTGTTAGCCACAATTGATGCATAAGCTGTGGGAATTCAGGAAAATTTGAAACAAAATCTCATAATCTCAAGAAAACAAAAATTCTGGTTGATTCCATGTTGTACACTGCCTGTTGTAAGAATACTGATGTATTGGAGAGGTTGCTAAGTCACAACATATCAGCTAATCTATGTACAACTGCAGCGGGCCTTTTGGCATAAGGAACCTGCATTCATTACATTTTCCACCAAGGCAGCTGTACCTTTTTAATCCCAGTTTCCTGCTCTTTCGTTATATTCAACCATTGCTTTCCAATGATGTGTCTACCTCCCTTTTAAACACCTCAATTAATTCTGCATCTATTGCCTTCTGGGGCAGGGTATTCTACATTGTTATAATCTTTTGTGTGAAGATATTTTTCGTGGATTTGTTTTTATAGTTTAGCTTCTAAGGTTATATCTGAGTTCTCCTACTAGAAGGGAGAGTCTTTACCTAGCTTCCCTGATAATTTCTTTCATTATTTTGACCAACTTTTAACCTGATCATGTCCAGGGAAGATAGCCCAAATTAGTCTTTCATCACAGCAAAGTCTCTTCAACCCAGTTATCAACGGAGAGTCACCACTGGAGTTTTCTGGCAGAGAAATTGGATCTCATTGCGCCCATTTGGGGGCAAAAAAGTCCAATTTTGCAAGGTTTTGCCCTGCGGCTCAGGACTCCTGAAATATGTCCCATAACAGTTTGGCTGAGGCAATATTCATGCATCATGTGGTCACCATAGGTGTTAGGTTTGTTGCATATCTTATTGCAGGGCCTAATACCTGGTTAGGAACCCCTCTCGGAAATTGGTCATCACTGAGTGGCCACTGCTAGCGACGCTGCTGGCCCAAGTTGGTCAGGGAACAAATTGGCGAGCATTCTGTGAAGGCCCAAATGACATCCGCAGTTTTCCAGAATTATGTGAATGATGCCCAAGGCCCAATTTTGGACAAGCCGCAGGCTTCTGGCACATGTTCCGATTGTGAAACAGATTTTGGGCCGAAAAATGGCCGGAACTAATTTCTAATTTCTAGTCCTCCAAATGCAGTATATCCTTCCTAAGATGGATATTCAAAACAATATGCATTTCCAGAAGAGATCTAACTGGCACTCTAATGCAGTAGGACTTCACTTTTATGTTTCATACTACTTGTGATGAAGCTCAATAACACTTTTTATAGCTCTTTGGAGGAGTAAGCTAGCTTTTAACTCTTATGTACCTGGACCCCCAAATCTATTAATGGATTTTTTTCCAAAATCGAGATTTAAAATTGTTGTAGCTGTATTATATATGAATCTGTGGTTAACTGAAAGCGACATCAAGAGGAGGTTGGTTCCTTTGGTAGAAGCCAAATTAAATTTAATGAGGGATAATTACAGGTGATACATTTTGGGAGGAGGAGTAAAATGGGACCAATCTGACCTAATTAAATAATGCAAGATGATGTTAATAAATTTTCAGAATAGGTGTGGAAATGGAAAATGAATTTCAATATATATGTATGTGTGGTGATTCATTTTGGTAGGAGGTCGCATACTCCTTGGAAAATAAGAGTCTAAAATGTAATAGAGGAGCAAAGGGATTGGAGTGTCGGTGGGTGGAGTACAGCATCACATCATTAAAAGTAGTGGCGCAGGTTAACAAGGCCATAAGAATGCAAACGAAGCACTGGAGTTTACTTCTAGAGGAATAAAATTGAAAAGGTAAGAGAAGCTTATAAGAACTTGTCGAGATCACACTTAGAATACTGTGAACAGTTCTAGTCTCAATTTTACTAAAATTATATAGAGGCACTGAAGAAAATGCAAAAGTGATTTACAAGAATTATAGCAGAACTGAGAGGTTATAACTAGCAAGAATGCTCTTTTTACTGAAAAAGTAATGCCCTACCAGGAACAATGCTGAAAGCAGAATTCATTATCACTTCTCGAAGGAAGGTTGATAAAATTTTGAAAAATGTATAGAAAAGGATATTGAGGAAGGGCAGAGGAATGGGACTAAATGGAGAGCTCTTTCTGAGAGCAGCACAGACACAGTCATAGAGTTATACAGCACAAAAACAGGCCCTTTGGCCCATCGTGTCTGTGCCGGTCATCAAGCACCTAACTATTCTAGTCCCATTTTCCAGCACTTGGCCCATAGCCTTGTATGCTATGGCGTTTCAAGTGCTCATCTAAATACTTCTTAAATGTTGTGACAGTTCCTGCCTCTACCGCCACGTCAGGCAGTGTATTCCAGATTCCAAACACTCTCTCGGTGAAAAAATCTTTCCTCAAATCCCCTCTAAACCACCTGCCTCTCACCTTAATCTATGCCCCCGGTTAGTGACACCTCCGCTAAGGGAAAAAGTCTCTTCCTATCTAACCTATCAATGCCCCTCATAATTCTGTATACCTCAATCATGTCCCTCCTCATCCTTCTCTGTTCTAAGGAAAACAACCCTAGCCTTTTCAGTCTCTCTTCATAGCTGAAATGCTCCAGCCCAAGCAACATCCTGGTGAATCTCCTCTGCACCCTCTCCAGTGCAATCACATCCTTTCTATAGTGTGGTACCCAGAACTGTACACAGTACTCCAGATGCAATGGGCTGAATCACCTGTACAGTAAAATTCTCTGGTTTTGTGTGACTGAAAACTAGCACTTCATTACTTCAAGTAACATTTATCTGAATTTCTTTTTCATGACAGATGTCAGATTTCTTGAGTTATTTTTCTCGTTACATAATACAATTTCTGGAAAAAAAAAACACGCTTCCACCTAAGTTTGCTGTTTGGATCAGGATATTTGGAAATGTTAAAGGTACTTGTGACACTATTGATTTCTTGGAAGTACTCAGCAGAGGTCAGGCAGCATCTGTGGAGAGAGAAACAGAGTTAAGGTTTTGAAATGTTAACTCTGTTTCTCTCTCCATAGATGCTGCCAGACCTGCTGAGTATTTCCAGCACTTCCTGTTTTTATTTCAGATTTCCAGCGTCCGCAGTATTTTGTTTTTACAGTATTGATTTCTTATCTGGCTGGGGGTTAGTACATCCGTCAGTGGCAGATATTATGTGAAAAAACTTCAGGTTTAATGACCACATTTTCAAGGCAAGTACAATATCAGTCTGGTTTTAATGGCTGCAGTGGGTGCAGCAATTGTGAAGTCAGTTTCAGCTTTATGCGAAGGGTTTATAAGGGCATTTTGTGATGTGTAAAGTAGTTATCAGGTGGATTTTGGAAAGTTCACAATCTATTTATGGGATGGGTAATCAATCCACTTGCGCTGACACTTGGCGAGTATATCTATGCAAGTCAATGACCCGTATAACTTAATAATGGCAGTTTAACAGTGTTATGTAAAGCAGATTTTTCATGTTACATCCTGCTGTAAACACCATTATGTATAAATTTTACAATGTGACTTATTCTTACAGACCAACTATAAAGAAAGGTGTCGGACTTAAATTACATATTCCCATATTGTCACTAGCATTTCAAAGTCGTGTAATGGTGGATGGTTGAAATGTTCAAACCCTTATTCACTTAAAACTGTGGAACACCCAGTAATAGAATTACGGATTTAGTGTTTCTGAATTTGGGTTTTTCCTAGAGGGAGCTATTTGAGTTTGTTTGGGAACAACTGAAACGAATTAAGAATTTCACAAAAGACATGTAGTAACACTGCATTAAAACCTATTAACATAAGTGCATTTTCACTATTGATAAGATTATGGTCCATTGCAATATAACTATACTGATAGAGCTTCAGTATAATGGTGGTAATTTAGAGGGAACACATTCTTAAATAAAATAGAAAATGCTGGAAATACTGAGCAGGTCAGGCATTCTTGTCTAACTGTGATGCTAGCTTCCAGTTGGCTTAAGGCACTTGGAAAAATCAATGCTACAATAGTATCACAATTATCCACCATAATAGAGGGGATTTCTCCTCGCTGGATGACAATTAGTCCCTAAATTACGCTGTATTACTCCTGCTGGTAAGGTTAGCTGGCACTGCAACAACTAATTGATCAGCTGACATGCTGGCTCAACTCTTTATGGATCTGCCCATTAGTCCAGCTGTAGGACCTGTTACATACTGGAAAGAACCATCCAAAATTGTACTCTCAACAGCAATCACAACTCCCAGACTGGAGAGAACTTAGCTGTGTAAATATGCTGCTGACCATCAGCCTAAACAGGTGTATTAATGTTTGCGGCTCTGCTGAGATCAGTGTTGCCTGTCGGACTAACCTGTATAGTTTGGGGCTGGAGTGGAGGCAGGGGAGATAGTGTTGGCTGGTTGAGTTGTGTCAGTGGCCAGTTTGGCAACTGGTGTTGTGGCTGCTGTAAACCAGAGAATCAACTGATTGGCCAGCTGCACGATGCCAACTGTCAGTGGGAGCAAAATCCAAAACAAGATAAAATGATTGAAATTCTTAACTCCTACTGATATCTAGTTATACATGAACAGCCTTGTGGTTATTAAAGAACAGCAATAATTTGAACGTAGATGGTGAATGTTTCAGTTCATTATAATTTTTTCCTACTTCAAATTCATGAAATGATAGGGAATTCTTTTTCAAAGTTTAAAAAAGACCTGTATTTATATAGCACCTTTCATGACCACAGCACATCCCAAAGCACTTTACTGCTAATGAAGTATTCTTGAAGTGTAGTCACTGTTGTAATGTAGGAAATGCGGCAGACAATTTGCATACAGCAAGCTTCCACAAACAGCAATGTGATAATCATCAGATAATCTGTTTTTGTTACGTTGATTGAGGGATAAATATTGGCCAAGACATCAGGGCTAGCTTTCCTTTCCCCTTCTTCAAAATAGTGCCAATGGATCTTTTAAAGTCCACCTGAGAGGACAGATGAGGCCTTGCTTTAACATCTCATCTGATATGGGGCACTCATATTGCATTTGTGCTCAAGTCTGTAGCCCAGTTGTGGCATATTCTTTATTAGAGGAGAATGGGCAATTGTAAACCATAATTGTGTTTTTTATTCATTCCTGGGATGTGACCGTCACAGGCAAGGCCAACGTTTGTTGCCCAATCCTAATTGTAATTGAGAAGTTGCTGATGAGCTGCCATCTTGAACCGCTGCATTCCACCTGGTGTAGGTACACCCACAGTGCTGTTAGGAAGGGAGTTCCAGGTTTTTGACCCAGCGACAGTGAAGGAACGACAATATAGTTCCAAATCAGGATGGTGTGTGGCTCGGAAGGGATCTTGCAGGTGGTAGTGTTTCCATGCATCTGCTGCTCTTGTCCTTCTAGGTGGTAGAGGTCACGGGATTGGACGGTTCTTGTTGAAGGAGCCTTGGCGAGCTGTTGCAGTGCATTTTGTAAATGGTACACTCTGTTGCCACTGTGTGCCAGTAGTGGAGGGAGTGACTGTTTAAGGTGGTGGATGGGGTGCCGATCAAGTAGGCTGTTTTGACCTGGATGGTGTTAAGCATCTTGAGTGTTGTTGGAGCTGTACTCATTCAGGAACATGGAGAGTATTCCATCACACTCCTGATTTGTGTCTTGTGGATGGTAAAGAAGTTTTAGGGAGTCAGGAGGTGAGTTATTCAGCCTCTGACCTGCTCTTCTAGTCGTAGTATTTATATGGCTGGTCCATTTAGGTCCCTGATCAATGGTAAACCTCAGGATGTTGGTGGATTAAGTGATGGTAATGCTGTTGAACGTCAAGGGGAGATTGTTAGATTCTCTCTTGTTGGAGATGGTCATTCCAGTTGTGTGGTGTGAATGTTACTTGCCACTTACCTGCCCAAGCCTTACTGTTGTCCAGGTCTTGCTATATGCAGACATAGACTGCTTCTGTATTTGAGGAGTCGCGAATGATGCTGAACATTGTGCAATCATCAACAAACATCCCCACTTCTGACGTTATAATAAGGGGTGTGATGGAATACTCTCCATGTTCCTGAATGAGTACAGCTCCAACAACACTCAAGATGCTTAACACCGTCCAGGTCAAAACAGCCTACTTGATCGGCACCCCATCCACCACCTTAAACAGTCACTCCCTCCACTACTGGCACACAGTGGCAACAGAGTGTACCATTTACAAAATGCACTGATGAAGCAGCTGAAGATGGTTGGGCCTGGGACACTGCCCTGAGGAGTTCCTGCAAGGTTGTCATGGGACTGAGATGATTGACCTACAACAACTACAACCATCTTCCTTTGTGCTACATCTGACTCCAACCAGTGGAAAGTTTCCCCCCCACCGATTCCCATTGACTTCAATTTGGCTAAGGCTGATACTCAGTCAAGTGCTGCCTTGATGTTAAGGGCAGTCACTCTAATCTCACCCCTGGAATTCAGCTCTTTTGTCCACGTTTGGACCAAGGCTGTAAAAAGGTCTGGAGCTGAGTGGCTGTAGTGGAACCCAAATTGAGTATCGGTGAGCAGGTTGTTGCTGAGTAGGTGCTGCTTGATAGCACTGTCAACGACATCTTCCATCACTTTGCTAATGATTGAGAGTAGACTGATGAGTCAGTAATTGGCCAGGTTGGATTTGTCCTGGGCAATTTTCCACATTGTCGGGTAGATGCCAGTGTTGTAGCTGTACTGGAACAACTTTGGCTAGAGGCACAACTAGTTCTGGAGCACAAGTCTTCAGTACTATAGCCATGATGTTGTCAGGGCCCATAGCCTTTGCTGTATCCAGTGCCTTCAGCCATTTCTTGATGTCACATTGAGTGCATTGAATTGGTTGAAAAATGTCATCTGTGATGCTGGGGACGTCAAGAGGAGGGTGAGAAGAATTGTCCACTTGGCACTTCTGGCTGTAGATGTTTGCGAATGTTTCAGCCTTGTCTTTTGCACGAATGTATTGGGCTGCGCCATCATTGAGGATGGGGATGTTTGTGGAGCCACCAACATTCATGATTAGGTGTGGCAGGATTGCAGAGCATTGATCTGATCTGTTGTTGTGGGATCACTTTGCTCTATCTTTACTTCCGCTGTTTAGTTTCACCATGCTGGCACCTCATTTTTAGGTATGCCTACTGTTCCGGACATGCTCTCCTGCACTCCTCATTGAACCAGTGTTGATCCCCTGGCTTGATCATACTGGTAGAGTGAGGGATAAGCCGGATCGTGAGATTATAGATTATGGTCGAATACAATTCTGCTGCTGCTGATGGCCCACAGTGCCTCATGGATGCCCAGTTTTGAGCTGCTAGATCTATTCTGAATATATCCAATTTAGCATGGTGGCAGTGCCACACAACACAATGCTCAGTGTGAAGATGGGACTTCATCTCCACAAGGATAGTGCAGTGGTCACTCCTACCAGTACAGTCATGGGCAGATGCATTTGCGACAGAAGGATTGGTAAAGATTAGATTAGATTAGATTAGAGATACAGCACTGAAACAAGACCAGGTCCAGTAGGCTTTTCCCTCTTGTTGGTTCTTGCACCACCTGTCACAGGCCCAGTCTGGCAGATATGGCCCTCAGAACTTGGCCAGATTGGTCAGTGGTGATGCCACCGAGCCACTCTTCGTGATGGATGTTGAAGTTCCCCTACCCAGAGTACATTCCATGCCCTTGCTATCCTCGGTACTTCTTCCAAATGATGTTTAACATGGCTTTCATGTGACTCCAGACCCACAGCAAAGTGGTTGATTCCTAACTGCTCTCTCTGAAATGGCCTAAACAGCCACTCAGTTGAAAAGCTGAAAAGAATGAAACCAGATGGACCACCTGGCATCAACCTAGGCACCAGAAATGACAAAGGCACACCCTGCCCAGTCAACCCTGCAGAGTCCTTCTCACTAACAGCTGGAGACTTATGCCAAAGCTGGGAGAACTGTCCCACAGACTAGTCAGGCAGCAGCTTGATTCATCAGTTGAGGGAAGGTGCTGGGTGCTAATCAGCAGGATGTTTCCTTTCCCTTGTTTGACCTGATGCCATGTGACTTCATGGGGACTGGAGTCAGGGCCACTTCCTTCCGACTGTGTACCACTTTGCTGTCACCTCTGGTGGGGCAAGACATACACAGAAATGGTGATGGACATTGGCTGTAAGGTATGATTCGGTGAGTATGACTGAAATTACAGTCACCAGCTGTGGGCTGACGAGTCCCCGGGTCCTGATGGGCTTCATCCTCTGGTCTTAAAAGAGGTGGCTGATGAGGTAGTAGATGTGTTGGTGTTAATTTTTCAAATTTTGCTAGATTGTGGAAAGGTTCTATCAGATTGGACAGTAGCAAATATAACCCCTCTATTCAAGAAGGGGGGGGGGAAGCAGAAAACAGGTAACTATAGGCCAGTTAGCTTGACGTCTGTCATGGGGAAGGTGTTAGAATCGACCATTAAGGAGGCTATAGCTGGGCATTTAGAAAAACTCTAGATAATCGGGAATAGTCAGCATGGTTTTGTGAAAGGGAAATCATGTTTAACCAACTTATTGGAGTTCTTTGAAGGAGTGACATGCGCTGTGGATAAACGGGAGCCCGTTGACATACTGTACTTGGATTTCCAGAAGGCATTTGACAAGGTGCCACATAAAACGTTATTGCTCAAAGTAGGAGCTCATGGTGCAGGGGGTAACATATTAGCATGGATAGAATATTGGCTAGCTGGCAGAAAACAGAGAGTATACATAAATGGGTCCTTTTCTGATTGGCAGGATGTGACGAGTGGAATCCCGCAGGGATCTGAGCTGGGGCCTCAACTTTTTGCAATTTCCAGTCAGTAGATTCAAGAAAATTATCATTCAACAAAGCACATTGGCATAACAACTGAGACTAGCTTTTTATTCTGGATTTATTAGTTAATTGAATTTAAATTCCACCAGCTATGCTGGGATTTGAACTCATGATTCCAAAGCATTATTTCTGGCCTCTGGGATTAATAATCCAGTAACATTACCACTATGCTACCATTCCCAGGAGATGAGGAAAAAAAACTCTGAAAGGACAATTCTTGTAACACAGCAACTTCAGAAATAAGGATGGACCTGCTGGCCAGGCATTATTCCTTTTTAGTCTCATTAGCTTACATGGCTAAATATGGTCAATTCCTACTAATTTCTTGCAACAACAGTTAAATCTACTGATCACATCTACAGGATGTGGAGCCACATATTGCAGTGAATTAAAGCAAATATTTGAAGTGCAAAAGTTGGAGAATTGTTACAGAAGATAGGTTTTGATGTGTAACTGTTCAATGCAGAGCGCTATTTTGCTTAGCTCAGAATGGGTTAGCTGGTAAAGATTGTTGAAGCCATTAAACTCTCATTTTTGTCATTAGATCTTGTGTTTAACTTTTTTAAAATTTAAAATTCTTTTCCTTGAAGACCGTCAGAATTTTTGATCACATATTCATTCTCCTCAAATCACACTTACTGTACTTTTTCAATATTTTCTCCAAATCCTCACTATTCTGCCATTTTCTTGGTATTTCAGATTTATTACACATCAAAAACCACCAATGGGCTTTTGTATACTGTGGGGGAGATTTTTAAATATTTTAATTAAATTATACAAGAGTACTTGTCAATGCTCCTGCTTTGTCTGGCACCACATTGTATAGTGGAAGATGACAAAGGCCCACATCCCTATTCCTGAGCTGCAACTGGAGCTGGCAGGGCCAGCAATGTAGGATATGGGTTGATTTTTTTTTTAAACACCTTTACCTTCAGACACTGAATGATGAATCATGGAATGGTTACAGCACAGGAGGAAGCCATTTGGCCCGTCGTGTCGGCTCTCTGCAAGAGCAATTCAGCTTCAGGTGCCTATCCAATTTCCTTTTGACAGCCACAATTGCGTCAGCTTCTGCCAAATCCTCAGGCATGCATTCCAGATTCCAATCATTCACTGTGTTTAAAAAAAAAAAAGTTTTTCCTCATGTCGCCATTGGTTTTTTTGCCAATCGCCATAAATTGGTGTCCTCTGGTTCTCGATCTTTCTGCTAATGCGAACAGTTTCTCTCTATCTGTTCTGTATAGACCCCTCATAATTTTGAATACCTTTATCAAATCTCCTCTCAACCTTCTAAGGAGGACACCCCCTTTGGAATTGTGCTCTTTATTTTATATTCTCTCTCCTCTTTCGTCCTACCAAAATGTAACATTTCACACTTCTGTACATTAAATTTCATCTACCACACATCCTCCCATTCTACCAGCCTATCTAAGTCTTCTTGAAATCTATCTCTATCCTCCTCATAGTTCACAATGCTTCCAAGTTTTGCGTCATAAGAACATAAGAAATAGGACTAGGCCATTTGGCCTCCACTTTCCTGCCTGCTCCCCATAACCCTTGTAGATCAAAAATCTGTCTAGCTCAGCTTTGAATATATTCAATCACCCAGCCTCCACTGCTCTCTGGGGTAGAGAATTCCAAAGATTCTCTGAGAGAAGAAAGTTCTCCTCGTCTTCGTCTTAAATGCGAGACCCCTTATTTTGAAACTAAACTATTTTGAACACCCTAGTTCTAGATTCCCCACAAGGGAAACATCCTCTCAGCATCTACCCTGTCAAGGCCCCTCAGAATCTTATATATTTCAATAAGATCACCTCTCAACCTTTCCTCATAAGACAACCCCTTCATCTCAGGAATCAACCTAGTGAACCTTCTCTGAGTTGCCTCCAATGCAAATATATCCCTCTTTAAATAAGGAGACCAAAATTGTATGCAGTACTCTCGGCATGATCTCACCAATGCCCTGTACAGTTGTAGCAAGACTTCCCTACTTTTATACTCCATCCCCCTTGCAGTAAAGGTCAACATTCCATTTGTCTTCCTAATGACTTGCTGTACCTGCATGCTAACCTTTTGTGATTCATGTATGAGGACACCCAGATCCCTCTGTACTACAGCATCTGCAGTCTCTCTCCATTTAAATAATATTCTGCTTTTCTATTCTTCCCACCAAAGTGGACAACCTCACACTTTCCCACATTATACTCTATATCTGCCAAATTTTCTCTCACTCGCTTAACCTATCTATCTCCCTTTGCAGACTCTTTGTGTCCTCCTCACAACATGCTTTCCTATCTTACTTTGTATCGTCAGCAAATTTGGCTACAATACACTTTTTCCCTTCAGAGGTGAGCTGGCAAGATGGATACAGAACTAGCTCGGTCATAGAAGACAGAGGGTATCAGTGGATGGGTGTTTTTCTGAATGGAGGGATGTGACCAGTGGTGTTCCGCAGGGCTCAGTGCTGGGACCTTTGCTGTTTGTAGTATATATAAATGATTTGGAGGAAAATGTAGCTGGTCTGATTAGTAAGTTTGCGGACGACACAGGTTGGTGGAGTTGCGGATAATGATGAGAATTGTCAGAGGATACAGCAGGATATAGATCGGTTGGAGACTTGGGCGGAGAAATGGCAGATGGAGTTTAATCCGGACAAATGTGAGGTAATGCATTTTGGAAGGTCTAATGCAGGTGGGAGGTATACAGTAAATGGCGGAACCCTTAGGACTATTGACAGGCAGAGAGATCTGGGCGTACAGGTCCACAGGTCACTGAAAGTGGCAACGCAGGTGGATAAGGTAGTCAAGAAGGCTTACGGCATGCTTGCCTTCATCGGTCGGGGCATAGAGTATAAAAATTGGCAAGTCATGTTGCAGCTGTACAGAACCTTAGTTAGGCCACACTTAGAATATTGCGTGCAATTCTGGTCACCACTCTACCAGAAGGACGTGGAGGCTTTGGAGAGGGTACAGAGGAGGTTTACCAGGATGTTGCCTGGTCTGGAGGGCATTAGATATGAGGAGAGGTTGGAAAAACTCGGATTGTTTTCACTGGAACAACGGAGGTGGAGGGGTGACATGATAGAGGTTTACAAAGTTATGAGCGGCATGGACAGAGTGGATAGTCAGAAGCTTTTTCCCAGGGTGGAAGAGTCAGTTACTCGGGGACATAGGTTTAAGGTGTGAGGGGCAAAGTTTAGAGGGGAAGTGCGAGGCAAGTTTTTTACACAGAGGGTGGTGAGTGCCTGGAACTTGCTGCCAGGGGAGGTGGTGGAAGCAGATATGATAGCGACGTTTAAGAGACATCTTGACAAATATATGAATAGGAAGGGACTAGAGGGATATGAGCCCCGGAAGTGCAGAAGGTGTTAGTTTAGGCAGGCATCAAGATCGGCGCAGGCTTGGAGGGCCGAATGGCCTGTTCCTGTGCTGTACTGTTCTTTGTTCTTTGTTTATCCAAATCATCATTATGGAATGTATATGGTTGAGGACCCAGCACTGATCCCTGTGGCACGCCACTAGTTACAGTTTGCCAACCTGAAACTGTCCCATTTAGCCTGACTGTCTATTTCCTGTTAGTTAGCCAATCCTCTGTCCATGCTAATATATTACCCCGAACCCCTTGAGCTTCTGTGCAGTAACCTTTTAGGTGGCATCTTATTGAATGCCTTTTGGAAATCCAAATACACGACATCTACTGGTTACTGGTTCCCCTTTATCCACCCTCCTTGGTTACATTCCTTAAGAACTCTTATAAATTTGTCAAACACAATTTTCCTTTCGCAAAACCATGTTGACTCTGCTTGGTTGTATTACAATTTTCTAAAGATCCTGCTACTACTTCCTTAATAATGGATTCCAGCATTTTCCCAATGACGGATGTTGGGCTACTGGCATAGTTTCCTGCTTTCTGTCTGCCTCCTTTCTTGAATAGAGCTGTTACATTTGCGGTTTTCCAATCGGCTGGGACCTTTCCAAAATCTAGGGAAGTTTGGAAGATTACAACCAATGCATCCACTAACTCTGCAGTCATTTCTTTTAGACCCTAGGATGCAGGCTATCAGGTCCAGGGGACTTGTTAGCCTTTAGTCTCATTAGTCTTCCTAGTACTTGCAAAATTTGAAATTGTGTCTAGTCAATAGGTCGTTAATACATATCAAGCAAAGCTGTGGTCCCATACCAACCCCTGAAGAACCCTACTTCCTCCAGTCTGAAAAACAACTGTTCACCACTACCCTCTGTTTCCATGGACTTCAACTCTGCTGGCACTTGATGTGGCACTTTATTAAAAGCCTTTTGGAAGTCCATATACACCACATCAATTGCATTGCCCTCATCAAAAAACTCAAATCAGTTCCTTAAACATGATTTGTCTTTAACAAATCCATGCTCGCTTTCCTTAATTAACCCACACTTGTGCAATTGACTGTTAATTTTGTCCTGGATTATCATTTCTAAAAGCTTTCCCGCCATTGAGGTTAAACTGACTGGCCTGTAGTTGCTGGGTTTATCCTTACACCCTTTTTTTTGAACAAGGATGTAACATTTGCAATTCTCCAGTCTTCTGGTACCACCCCTGTATCTAAAGAGGAGTGTAAGATTATGGCCAGTGCCTCCACAATTTCCACTATTACTTCCCTCAGCCTCCTCTGATGCATCCCATTCAGTACTGGTGACTTATTAACTTTAAGTACAGCCTGCCTTTCTAATACCTACTCTTCATCAATTTTTTTTTTAGCCTATCCAGTACCTCAACTACCTCCTTTCATTATGATTTTGGCATTATCTTCTCCATTTGTAAAGACAGATGCAAGGTAGTCCTTTGGTATCTCAGCCATGCCCTCTGTCTCCATGTGTAGGGTTCCTTTCTGGTCCCAAAGCAGCCCTACTCTCCCCTTACTACTCGTTCATTATTTATATGCCCATATAGGACTTTTAGCTTCCCTTTTATCTTCGCTGATAGTCAATTCTCATACTTGCCCCTCTTATTTCCCTTTTCATTTCCCCTCTGAACTTTCTATATTTAGCCTGGTTCTCACTTGTATTACCAACCTGATATCTGTCATATGCCCCATTTTAATGTTTCATTTTACTCTCTATCTCTTTAGTCATCCAGGGGGCTCTGGCTTTGGTTGTCCTACGCTTTCCCTTCGTGGGAACATACCTCAACTACCCGAACCATCTCCTTTTTGAAGGCAGCTTATTTTGTCTGTCAGCCTTTGATTCCAATTTACCTGAGACAGATCCGCTCTCACCACACTAAAATTGGCCCTCCTCCAATGAACATACGAATATACGAACATACGAATTAGGAGCAGGAGTAGGCCACTCGGCCCTTCGAGCCTGCTCCACCATTCAGTAAGTTCATGGCTGAACTTATTACTCCGCATTTCCACCTACCTCTGATAACCTCCCACCCCCTTGCTTATCAAGAATCTATCTACCTCTGCCTTAAAAATATTCAAAGACTCTGCTTCCACTGCCTTTTGAGGAAGAGAATTCCAAAGACTCACGACTCTCAGAGAAAACATTTCTCCTCATCTCTGTCTTAAATGGGCAACCCCTTATTTTTAAACAGTGACCTCTAATACTAGATTCTCCCATAAGGGGAAACATCCTTTCCACAACCACCCTGTCAAGTCCCCTCAGGATCTTATATGTTTCAATCAAGTCGCCTCTTGCTCTTCTAAATTCCAGAGGATACAAGCCTAGCCTGTCCAATCTTTCCTCGTAAGACAGCACACCCATTCCAGGTATTAGTCTAGTAAACCTTCTTTAAACTGCCTCCAACACATTTACATCTTTCCTTAAATAAGGAGACAAGTACTGTACACAGTACTCCAGATGTGGTCTCACCAATGCCCTGTATAGCTGAAGCATAACCTCCCTACTTTTGTATTCAATTCCACTCGCGATAAACGATAACATTCTATTAGCTTTCCTAATTACATGCTGAACCTGCATTCTAACCTTTTGTGATTCATGCACTAGGACACCCAGATCCCTCTGCATCTCAGAGCTCTGCAATCTCTCACCATTTAGATAATATGCTTCTTTATAATTCTTCCTGCCAAAATGTACAATTTCCCACTTTCCCACATTATACTCCATTTGCCAGGTCTTTGTCCACTCACTTAACCTATCTATATCCCCTTGTAGTCCCCTTATGTCCTCTTCACAAGTTACTTTCCCAGTATTTTTGTTCTAGATTGCTCCTCATCCTTTTCCACAACTAACTTAAAGCTTATGATACTATGATAACTGTTCCCTAAATGTTCCTGTACTGGTACTTGATCCACCTACTTCCCAGAACCAGATCCAGCAATGCCTCCTTCCTCATTGGGCTAGAAAAATACTAATCAAGAAAATTCTCCTGAACACACTTCAGAAATTCTTTTCCCCCTCTCTGCCCTTTGCACTTTTACTATTCAGGTCTGTATTAGTATAAAGTCCCCCATTATCATTACTCTGTTGTTTTGGCACCTCTCTGTATCTTCCCTACAAATTTGTCCTCTATATCTTTCCCACGAGTAGGTGGGGAATAGAATACGCCCAGTAGTGTAATGGCACCTTTGTTGTTTCTTAACTGTAATCAAATAGATTTTGTCCTGGACCCCTCCAGGATATTCTCTCTCCCCAGCACTGTAATATTCTCCTTAATCAATACTGCCACCCCATCTCCTTTCTTTCCTTCCCTAGCTTTCCTGAGCACCTTGTATTCAGCAATATGTAGTACCCAGGCCTGACTTTTTTATTGAGCCAGGTCTCTGTTATTGCCAAAACAACATATTCCCATATGAAATAGAAGGATAGCCAGAAAGTTCAGGTTGCATGAGGGATGGGATTGAAAGGAAGTGTGAGCAAGAGAAGGATTTCATTTGGCACTAGGTTGCAGCAGCACTTGTTATATGTGAGATTATGATGGGGCAGATTGTGCCCTCTACTGAAGCTTGTGGTTAGCCTTGTGATCTCTTTGACTGTGGAGCTGGGTATGGCCAGCCAGAGTTGGGTATTCGCTTCTGGTTCTAGGTGCAGCCTGCAAAACACTTGTTCTCATTGGTATAGGTCCCACAGGTTCATTGTCCATGGGGGAGCATTGGTTTTCATCAAAGCTGGGGAACTCTAGGAGCAGAAGTAAAATGATGAGCTTGCAAGTGACAGTGGTTTCTAGTCCAACTGAGTAGACATGACAAGAAATGGTAAGAAATAACTACCCCCAACAGCTAACCTCCACCAAGTGTGAAGACTGTCTACATTAGAGCATGGCTACCTGACCCGAACCCGACGGGACCCAAAGATATTGTCGGGCTTGGGTTGGGTCGCCCTTCTGGGTCCGGCATTCAGGCTCAAGTCGGGTCGGACACGGTGGCAGTGCTGCCTCTTGGTCAGGGAGGGAAAGGGAAGTTAGAGTAAGTGTCATTAATTTCCGGTAGTCGGGTCAGGTCGGGCACGGGAAAAAAGCCAAAGGACTTGGGCCCGAGTGTGGTTCGGGTTTAAATTGTATACCCGAGCAGGCCTTTAGCTACATAGGCACAACCCTCTCAATATGAGCATCTGAAACTACCATGTATCTGCAAGATTGCACACATTCAGTTCTGTTCTGTATTGTATCATGACCTAAGAAAGTGTATGAATTCTTATAAAATCCATGTTAAAATAATTCAAAGAATAAGGAATTACCAGGTTAAAGTCATTAAAATTATCTTAATTTGATTTTTGGAAGCCTATTTGGTATTTTATTGGAAATTCATAATGAAGTAATTTTCTGTTACTCAGATTCTTTGAAATGTAACTGTTATGCTTTTAGCTTGCTGATCTATAGACATGATGTTAGGAATGAAAACTTTTATGTGGATGCAATATTGGATGTGTCTGCAATGTGTTTTTTGTCATGTCACCTTTGACTGTAGCAGGGGAGTTCTCCCCTGGGTCCTGGCCACTATTTATCCCTCAATCAGCATCACTAAAACAGATTATCTGGTCATTGTCACATTTCTGTTTTTGGGAGCTTACTGTGTGCAAATTGGCTGCCATGATTCCTATATTACAACATTACCTACACTTCATTGGATGTAAAGCGCTTTGGGACGTCCGGAAACATTCTATGGGTTAAATTTCTCTGAATTTTATTGCAGAAATCTGAATGAAAATAAAACATTGTGATTTCCTAGAATACAACTCCATCCTTTGAGGATCAAGCCCAGATTGTAGAAAAGCCTGCTTGTGGTAATTTTCTGCTTATTGCTACTTTTTTGGCTGTAAGCGGAAGGTGATAAGGTTCCAATGTATTAATTGCACAATGGGTTTGTCTCCTGAGTGAGCCTTTGTAACCCCATCCCAATAAAATGAGTTCAAAATGTGTACGTTGAGGTTATACATTTTGGTGTCAGAAATGAATTAACTAAAATTTGAACTGGACTGAGCATTAATCTTTGCTGCTTTTGTGAGGTGACAAAATAGTGGAAGTGGTTTCACACTGGGGAGATATCACGCCAATCTGGGGCTCTAAATTACAGCAAAAGAAGCTGCTTGGTTCAATTAATTAATCAATTAGGATAGGTTTGCCTCATTATTCTGCAAAGTCTTTCTGACTGGGAATTTACAGCAGTGATTCACACATCTGCGACTGTGATTGATGAAGAGGAGATAGCACACAATTAGTCACTGTCTGTAGGAATGGACTGGGGCTTCAGTTTACCCATTTTGTTTTCCACAGGATTTGTGACCTACATCAGCTACTGTAGAGGTAAGAGACAAGAGGGTACAAATTACAGGCTCTCTGGTTATTCAGCTGACAGGTGATATTGCGAGATGGGTGGTATTAGGGGTGGTGCCAGGGCAGATGGGAAAAGGATAGTGTGAGTGAAGCGACATCTCGTTCCTGTGGAAAAAGGGAAAGAAATATTCATGGTGATCACTGTACATTATTTATCAGCTTCACATTCTGAATTTTCTGATGCACAAAACTCATCAAAAACTCATTATTTATCTATATATCAGCATTCACTGCTCTTCAAAAGATGTTTGACTTTTGGAGATGTTTTGTCTTCAGAGGCATTGGCCCATATTTTGCAGTGTTAATGATGGCGGAATTGTCAGCGTTTGCCTTCATTGCTCCGCCGAAACTGATAGCAACTTCTCAAGTCTGCACATGTGTGTTTCAACATAGAAATCTAGAAATTGCAGTCAGTGACCCTATGCTCTCTAGGGTCTGCGCTGTTGAAGCTCGCCCAAAGGCGAACAATTAGAAATCATTGTACTAAGGAGAACTTCCATCTTTACACTGTTAGTCTCGCTACAAAAAGCCGTTGAAAAATTTATCCATTGAATGAGGTGTAACTAGGTTTTTAATGGCATACTAAGTTCAGAATTGTTGCCAAAAAGTCTAATTGGGCCTGAAAGAGTAATTTTATATTTGCTGTATGTCAATTTTTTTCATTTCGGTAAGAAATTTCACATTTTTAATTTCTTCATAATTTATGGTAGCTTCTACCTTCATTCTGTGTGCATGTCCCAATTATTTATTTTACTATCTGTAAAATATAAAAATTAGAAGTGGAGGGATTCAGTGGTTCTTTTGGCTTGCTGTCTGAGAATTCTTCAGTGTGATTGGCTCTTCTTATCCTGCTTGATGATGACACTGTTGCTGGATGCCTGGAGATCCCCATAACGATGCCAGATTCAAACTGATGTTGGCAAAGGGGAAGTCCACATCATTGAGATTGATAGATCTTTGTGGGAAGCTTTCTTCACAGTCAACAGCAAATGCCATTGCTTTGCCTCCGATTGCAAAATCCAGCCCATCATGTATATACAAGTATTATCAACACTATCATATTATGATGAACCATTTTCATTGCTTAACCAGGGACTTTGCTGTCCCCATAACTGAAATATCCAATAAATAAATCCAGCAAAATATTTAAGTGAATTCTGATATGGTGTTTGTAATTTAATTATGATGTAGTCATTATTATTGCCATAATTTCTGTGCACTGGCAGTCCTGGTGACAGTAAAGGTAACACTGGTTTAAAAACAATATCTGGCGATATATAATCAGAAATGCTAGGAAACCATCTGTAAGATAGCAAAGTTACGTTCTCAGCTAAATATTTCAGTCTGTTGCAATCATGTGAAAAGCAATTTTATTTAAAGGAGAATTGGCCTTAGAGCATGGCTACCCGACCTGAACCCGACAGGACCTGACGACATGTGTCGGGTTCGGGTCGCTGTTCCAGGTCCGGCATTTGGGCTCGGGTCGGGCCGGGTCGGACACACTCTTATCACCACCTCCGGTAAGTGGCTCCAATGTTGATGTACTTTTTGGACTAGAAAGGTTGTTT
Source organism: Heterodontus francisci (assembly GCF_036365525.1). Taxonomy (NCBI): domain Eukaryota; kingdom Metazoa; phylum Chordata; class Chondrichthyes; order Heterodontiformes; family Heterodontidae; genus Heterodontus; species Heterodontus francisci. The sequence continues at coordinate 12,011,769 of NC_090413.1, read as the reverse complement.
AGTTACAGTTTTTTTAAGCTACTGCAGATAAATAACAAAGTGAGAAATGGAAGGTAGGTAAACTGATGGTCGAGTTGGGCGCAGGAAAAAATGAAAGGACTCGGGCCGGGTCGGGCTCGGGTCGGATGTGGTTCTGTCGGGCTCGGGTCAGGTGTCATTTGCAGACCTGAGCCAGCCTTTAATTGACCTAAAAAACGGTAGTGTGTTTTTAAAGTATTCCCATTGTTTTTTCCCCCGTCAACCACCATTGAAAAAAAGATCTCCAATTTGCGAGGGCACAAATCAAAGATAATCACCAGAAGTACTAAAAGGTTAACAAAAAACTATTTGCACAAAGTTTGGTTAGAATTTACCACAAACTAATATTGGAGCAGTGTGTAAATTCCTTAAAAAGGAATGGATATTTTGAAAAAATCAAATATTAAAGAGAATGGGGAGTGAGCACAAGAGTCTTTTGGATGAGAATTTAAACCAAGGGTCTTCTCAGGTGGATGTAAAAGATTCCATGGCATTACTTCAAAAAAGTGAAGGGGAGTTACCCCAGTGTCCTGGCCAATATTTATTCCTAAGTCAACATCACTAAAACAGATTATCTGTTCATTACCACATTGCTGTTTGAGGGAGCTTGCTGTGCGCAAATTGGCTGCTGTGTTTCCTACATTACAACAGTGACTACACTTCAAAACTTACTTCATTGGCTGTAAAGCCCTTTGAGACATCCTGAGGTCGTGAAATGCAGTGGAGAATGCAAGTCTTTCTTTTTAGAGGCATTAGACCATGTGGCTCATGTAGTGAAAAACAATGCTGCACATTTGATTGACCAAATTGCCTCTTTTTGTGCTGTAACATTTTATGATTCTATGAATTCCTCAACTGAGCTTCAGTTATAACAGTCGTGTGTAGTATATGGAAAATCATGTACCAAGTGCTCTGTAGCTCATATTACAGTTCCATGAGCTATGAAATGGACAAGTTGATTAGTGTGATCTCTTTAATTTTATAAAATGCCGTCATGTATAAAATGCAGCATGCTGCTATGCAGAGGGACCTAGGTGTCCTTGTGCATGAATTGCAGAAGGTTGGTCTGCAGGTACAGCAAATAATTAGGAAGGCAAATGGAATTTTGTCCTTCATTGCTAAAGGGATTGAGTTTAAAAGCAGAGAGGTTATGTTGCAGCTGTATAAGGTACTGGTGAGGCCGCACCTGGAGTACTGTGTGCAGTTTTGGTCTCCTTACTTGAGAAAGGATATACTGGCACTGGAGAGGGTGCAGAGGAGGTTCACTAGGTTGATTCCGGAGTTGAGGGGGTTGGCTTATGAGGAGAGACTGAGTAGATTGGGATTATATTCATTGGAGTTCAGAAGAATGAGGGGGGGGATCTTATAGAAACATATAAAATCATGAAGGGAATAGATAAGATACAAGTAGAGAGGATGTTTCCACTAGCAGGTGAAGCTAGGACAAGAGGGCATAGTCTCAAGATTAGAGGGAGCAGATTTAGGACTGAATTAAGAAGGAACTTCTTCACCCAGAGGGTTGTTAATCTATGGAATTCCTTGCCCAGTGAAGTAGTTGACGCTTCTTCAGTAAACGTCTTTAAAGCTAAGGTAGATATCTTTTTGAACAATAAAGGAATTAAGGGATACGGTGGGAGCGCGGGTAAGTGGATCTGAGTCCACGAAAAGATCAGCCATGATCTTATTGAATGGCGGAGCAGACCCGAGGGGCCGGACGGCCTACTCCTGCTCCTAGTTCTTATGATCTTATGATTTTATGACTGTTAATTCGTGATCTGCTAATTTACTGCTTGAAGAGAATGCATGTTAACTATTAATTATGGGTTAGTGCATTCTACATGTGTTTTAAAACAATAGAATATAAAATAATATTAACTTAATGTAAGCAGGTTTCTGATCCTTTTCAAAAGAGGGAAACATCTCGGACCTTGCTAGTGTTCTGTGGAAAAGTGCTAAGGCTTTATGACTTGGTAAAATTACTGATCATCTTTCTGATGAGAAAAGGGAAACAGTCGTTTTCCCAAAAATGATTGTAGGTTTGGATCTGACATTTGGAGGTTTTGCATTAGATTAATCCACAGGTGTTTACTGTCCTGCATGAATTCATCTTTTCCAAGAGAGCCCTTGATCCCATTCCTACTAAGCTACTCACCCAATTTTCCTTTGAGTCCCATGCTAGCTGACATTGTAAGTGGTTCTCCTGTACTCCTAATTTCAAAAGCATTACCATCACACCTTTCCTCAGATTACCCACCCTCAAGCCCTCTGTCCTTGCAAACTACTGCCCCTTTCCAACTGGCTTCTCTTCCCACCCTTGCACATGATACCACTAGAGCTGCAAAGAGTTATCCTTGGTACCCTCTGCTTCATTATCTAAATTCTGACCCTTGCCAACACCATTAGAAGACAAAGGGTCTGCTTCCACATGCGCGCTGGTGCCACCCAGCTCTACCTCTCCACCACCTCTCTTGATCTCTTGACTGCTTGTTTGAAATCCAGTCTTGGATGAGCTGCAATTTCGTCCAGTTAAACACTGGGAAGACCGTATTCTTCATCTTCAGCCCCTGCTGCAACCTCCCTACCCTAGCAACTGAATGCATCTCCCTCCCAGCCATTTTTCCAGCATGAACCAGACTATTAGCAACAATGGCATTCTATTCAACCCTGAGCTGAGCTTCTGATCCCATTTCATCTCCATCACAGGCCCACCTACTTTCACTTCCATAACATGCCAATCACCACCCCTACTTTATTCCATCTATGCCAAAAATGCTAATCCATGCCTTTCTTACCTCCAGACTCAACTATTCCAATGCAGTGCTCTTCGATCTTCCATCCTTTATGGTCTGTAAATCACAGCTCATCAAAAATTCTGCTATCCTGCACCACGTCTCACTTATCCATCACCCAGTCCTTGCTGATCTACATTGTTCCTAGTCCTCTAATGCCTCCCACTCAAAATACTCTCCGTAACCGCCTTCATTGCTTAAATTCTTAATTCTTTCAATTCTGGCCCCTGTCCTTATACTCCACCATCGATGCGTGTAACTTCATCTACGTAGACAGCGCACTGAAATTTTCTCCTTAAACCCATCTCTTCTTCACCTCCCTCTCCCCATTTAAGACTCTCCCACTTATAACTCACCTCTTCGACCAAGCTAATCATCCCTCCTAACATACCCTCCTTTGGCTTGACATCCATTTTTATCTGATTATTCCTCTTTGATGTTCTTTGGGATGTTTTCCTACATTAAAAGTACTATATAAATGCAGTTTGGTGCTGTTGTAAGTCGGAGCTCAACCTCCTTGTGACCTTGAAGACTGAGACGCTAATTTGCTTTTCAGGTAACAAGTATTATGAATGCAGTCATAAAGTGGCTTGTCTTTTGGCTGAGGTCGTTAAGTAGCAAGAGGTTGCACCATTCATAAGGTATTTCTGGAGGGTGCTGCAGTTGATGATTTTCCCCAGGGGATTAACCAGTTCACCCAAGCTACTCAGACTGTTAAAGCATACTTCAAGGAGGCCAATTGTCAAGCTGGATGCTTCCATCACTTTTGAAGTCCTCCAGAGAATTTTTGTATTTTAAGCAGGCAAGAATTGTTCTACCCCCTCACCCCCACATTTGATGTTTTTCATTGTTCAGGATCAATTCTGGATATCTGAAAAGGTATTTTTACACCTCTCCTCCTGCATAAGTGCACTCTCTACAGAGTAATTTCTCTTGAATTCTGGTTAAAAGGTTTTATTTCCAAAGATTTTAGTGAAATTACTAAACTTATGGGTCTCAGTAGGATGTAATTTATTTTTAACAGACATTTTTATAATGGTATCTGAAATGGAATAAGTTTACTCAATGTCTCTAGTTTGATTATCTTCATAGATGACTCCTGTAAGTAGTGCCAGCCTCCAGCAGGGTCTCGTCATTTGCTGAGGAAGATGTCCAAGTTGATCACTTCCTACTTGCCAAGTTGAAAATGTTAAGAGGGTGAGCCTTTCCATCATGTCACTTTCTGTTTTTTTTAAATAGTTTATTGTTGAGCAGGCTGATCAAGAACCAGGAAGAATATTGCAGTTAATTCCCTTTGAGCAAATATTTAATAGTGGCATCAGCAGGTATAACTGCAGAAGTTATCTAAGTTTTTTGATGATGCAATTGCTGATTCAGATGTACAGTAGCTTGTGTTTCAGTTGATAATGCATTGGATAAAGTATGAAATGTCAATGATTTTGATCGTTTTAATTTGTTTACAATTTAAATTTGATGTGCTTCTCAACTTGTTTAAATGTCACCAATATCTAACAGTCCTCAGCAAAACTCAAGTTTTGTACAACAATCTAGCCACAAGCTGTCAATTGTCACGATTCACTATTTTAAAAATTATGCTAGAGTCTTGTAATTTAACAAGCATATTTCTATTTTAATAGTAATAGAGCAATCTTAAGTACTTCTTGAGGGCTTGACAGTAGACTGGCTTAAAGTAAACTTCCCCAAAGAAAACTGTGAACTAATAATTCAGCTTGAAACATAGCCTTAGCTAAAACTATTCATGAAATATGGTTATTGAAATGGTTTCTATAAAAATAGGACTGCATACTTATACCCAGGGAAATATTTCTTTAGTTGCTTGTATTTGTATGTTGGCAGGGCAAACTGTGTAATGCAAAAGCTTTGGTTATAAATTAATGTACTCTTTGACTAGGGTACATGCATACAGGCTTCACTGTCCTTTAACTTTCTAAATGTATCTGGGGGGGCGGTGGGGGGATGGTTTGAGGACTACATATCACCAGTTTTGATCTGCATTCCACACAAGCTTTGAGATTCAGTTTAGCTCTTGAATAGATAATTTTAGTGTGCAGTGCAGTCGCTTTGTTTATCTGCCAGCTCTCAGGATGGCTCTTTGTAAAATCTCCTGGTGTGTTCTGGACAAAATAGAGAGAAAACGAGTTTGAACAAATTGCATATCATTCTCATTTTGGCATCACTGGGCGCACACAGCTCATTAAAAGACTGCAGATCTTTAATTAATGATATGTAAATATCCTCAAATGGATTAGATTTGCATATCGAGAGAGATTTGAACGCTTTAGGATGTAATATATTCTAATTAAGGTTTAATTAAAAATGATGGGAATTTCATTTGGCCTCGCAGAATTATTTTAAATTTTGATGAACATCAAGTGGAGATTGCAATGCGAACACATAACCCTCTGTTTTACTGCAGCTTTGATTTTACAATGTGCCTGCCCTTGCGCAATATTTGTAAAAGTGTAATTAAAAATGAAGGATGGAGGAAGCAAGGCGTTAGCATTTGATTGGGTGATATGTTGTCATCTTAGTCATGCTTGAAATTTTTTAATAGTTTTTAGCCGCTGTGTGATAGCCATGCAGCAATTACATTAATGGGATGCTATTAGCCTGTGGTTTTGTCTGAGCTGCTGGGCAGATAAGAGCTGTGATCAGAGAATTAATATTTATCTGTGAATTTGACTCCCAGATTTCTTCATATGCTGTACTTTTCAGCAAAATTTGCATTCTGGGAGGTGAGATCTTTGTGACCTTTGTGTGCCTTCTAGTCTATTGTGAACTTTTCCAGATGGGAATGTGTATTTTAAGTTATAATTTTAAAATTACTAAAATATATATTAATGCTTTTGCACAAAGATTTAAAATGCATGAGTGGAATCGTCTGATGTCTTTTTTCACCTTATTTTCACGTATTTATGGATTCTGTATAAAATAGTTGTGCATCTGAAAATGCGAACAAAGAAACTAGTTTGCTGTCCAACCCTTCCTCCTCTGTTCTGCCAAAAAGTGCCATGGATACACTCGAAAAACTGAATTTATAAAAGGCATAAGCTTTGAATAATGTGCCCATGGCAGTTAAAATCACTGCTGCTGGATCCAATGGCGTCAATTTCTCCCTGTTCCTTCCCATCAACTGGCTGCAACCTGCCCTTTCTTTGAGCTCATACTTGAAGTCCAGCAAAGATTCTAACCCTGGAAGTGAGGGGCGGGCTAAGAGGGCTGGCTGTTCTGCAGTTTGGAACCCTTGAAGAATTGATTTCCCTCAGGCCCTGCTAAATTTAAATGCAGGACCTGATTAACACATTTTTGTCTCAGCTTCCTGGCCACACTAGCCAAATTGAGAGGCTGGCTGGCTGTCGGGTGGGTGAGAAGACCTATATCACCAGGCTGCAGCTGGTGAGGAGAGAGGGAGAGATAGTGGGTCTAAGGTCATTGATCGATCGGAGGTTGGAGACATTGGTGGGGTGGGGGGGGGGGGGGTGGTTGGTGGGCCGTGGATTGATCAGAGTGTTGAAGGTATTGGTTTGAGGGTAGCTTTGAGACACATTTGCAGGGTGATTGGAGCCAAGAACGTATCGGGGTGGGGCGGGAAATCAGACGTTGAGGGAAGATATCGGAAGGGTCAGGTGGGTAGAAGATTGTGGCTGGGCTTGGGAATGGGGAACTGGTAACCTTGCCTCCTTTTACTTGCTGTGTTTCCAGAGGCCCAAGACACTCAGCCAGCCAGCCAGCCAGCGTGAAATATAAAATTGAGAATTAAATCTGAGGCACGTAGCCTCATTATAATATTTTAATAAGCGACAGCCTCCTGGCAATAGATTGGTAGCGCCCTCCCCCGTCCCACCTCTGTTAAAACCGAAGTGGGTGGGTTGGGGTTGAGTTTTGTTCAAGCATTTTTGCATCCCGCCTGACTCAAACCCACCTATCTTTGGAGGGAGAAATTTCCCCCTCTGTTTCTGCTTTCAGTAGCAAGAAGAAAAATCCAACTTTTCAGACCCAAGTGCTATTATTTTGGCAGACAATGTACTTACATTTTGGAGATGGTTTCAAAAATGCTCATTTATTCTAGTTAATATTAGCTTTTTGTTTTAGAATGGCCATGGCAGTCAGTATATTTTTGTTCCTAAAGTTTCACTTTTTGTCAACCAAATAGACCCAAATTTCACTAGCTGTGAGCACCAATTAAGCTACCTTCATGTCAATGGTTTTCTTTTTTCACTATTGAGATGGGCGTCTGTCAATCTTGTGCTTCACATATCTATAGTGCAAAATGTAATGCACAGGTGGATTTCTGGTTCTCCACTATATTGACGACTTTAAGTTTATCTGGTTATTTGTTCATGGGCTTGGGCTGTGAACTTCATTCTGGTTTTAGTCTGATCAATAAAATGGCTGAACTTTTAAAAAAAACTTATTCTTTCTAGAATTAAGATTATTGTGTTGGTATGAGTGATTTTTTTAACTGGATATACAAGTGAAAATTCTTTTCGTTAGTAAAACATTCCCTCCCGCACCCCATCAAACATTTGGAACTTGTAAAATTGAATATTTCTGTGGTAATGGTAGGGTCTAGAAATATTCAGTTGTGAGAAAAATTAAGTCTTTTACAATTCGCTAACTGGCTAAATAACCAATATTTTCACAATATAAATAGATGTTGGCATGGAAATCTGTTCGTGAATATGACAGATCTTATGCTTTTTAATTTCTTCTCAACATCTCTTAATTTGCTACCAGTTATACAGAGATGTACGATACTGTTGGATGTACCTAACCCAACTAAGAACCAATGTTATTTTGTGTTTGAACAATTAGTGCAATGTTACAGAATATGGAGAAGTAGTAATTAAATATAGACAAATGAATTGAGTTAACAGTATCAGAAAGTACCAACTGGTCTGGCACTGTAGCACAGAACATTTATTTAGTACTGAAGTGGCTGTAGTATGCTGATGGTACTATTTAGTGTTCAGTAACTTCTTATTTCTAACAATGCTGTACTTTTTCCCTCTTATTTTTTTCTTGCACACAGCGCAGAATTTCCCAAGTAAGTCACATCTATCCAAGAACACTCGGTCGTCTACCTAGTGTGATTCTTAAATCACACTGGCTATCTGACCTTCTAATTATGTTTGATTTTCTGCTCCATCCCTGGCAAGAAGCACCTCACTTCTATTTGGCACAGCTCAGTGCTGCCACTAGGATTTCAGAGAAATATAGCTGTGGGCATTTGACATTTTCATATGTCCATTTGAATTGTGTAAAGTATGCAAAAGCACAATTACAGATATGGTCTGTGAAAATTGGGGTGTGTCTAGAGAGGGTGTTTTGAGCTATATAATATGAGACTGAAATACAAGTAGTAGGTTATAAGTCTTAGCACTGATGGTGATGGTTTCAGTAGTTTCAGAATGGTAAATTAAGCTTATCACGCTACATTAAAATACATTGCTAAGTGCAGTTTTTGCCATAACATATTAGAATCAATACATTAAATAAGGCAATGACACTGCAGCTGAAATCTGTTCCAATCCTACTTGACATAATAAGCATGTATCCTAAAGCTAAGTGTTTTTCATAGTTTTCTTGCATCTTTGACCACAATTAAGATATAGATAATTCAATAAACAACTGTGTGGTCTGAGTGGAAAGATCTAGGACAATGTCTATATGGATCTGAGTATTCTGGATGAATTGCCAGTTATTGCAAGAGTCAAACCATTCTGTTCCTCAGAACTTCCACTGGAAATAAATTCAACTGGACTGGGAACTTGGTGTCCATTGTCACTTTAATATCCATTCTGAAGAATTAAAAGTTGTATTTAAACAGACCATCTTTATACATTTGATGTAAAACGTTTGGTGCTGCCACACCAGTGTTCATCTTGTAATGGTTTTGTGAATGTTTTTAATTTAAATAACAGAATTGCTACAGCCTTTGATTCACAGATCAGGTTCCTTTCCATATTATTATCATCAATAAACCTGCAGCTGGTGTCAGAAAGATCCAAGGGGATTTGTTTGAATTCTGTAACTGACAAAAGTGCAGGACTGATTGGTATCATATGGAACATTAATATATTCTGCACTCTGCCTGTTAAGCTAGGAGTAGACACAGCTGGAGCACTGAGTATAACAATTAATGGGGCTCTGTAGTAAGTAGAAAGAGAACCAAGACTCGTTGGCCTGTTTCTTTTATAGGTAAGATTTTATAGTCCTTATGCTAAAAATGCCTGTACTGAGATTCAATTGAAATGAATGTACTTGATGAGATTGTGAGATGAGGGATGTTGGAAAATATCCATTTATAAGTTAATTTTAAAGAGGCCATTTCTATTTTTTTTAGCAAGTAATTAATTATCTGTATGGCATCCTTGATACAGTTGGGAGAGTACCCAGAGCCAACATGTCCAACCAGGAAAAGAATTTGGGAGCAACATCGCTATTAATATGTAATGTTTTTGCCATTATGATTTTTTTTCTTTCAAGTTTAATATGGCGAGTTACACTATAAGATTTAAATATTGAACTAAGTGAAGCAGTGCTCACTGGGCAAAGTCATTGTTATATGCTTCCCCAATGAAGGACAGTGTAGAATCTTGTGTGATTTGCTGTGTTTTTTCCCTCTCCACTGCTTGGGAATACCTTTATCATTTAGTTTTTGGTACAAGGTGCAAAATTCAGTTTGTCTGTGCTGATACTAATGCTGGTGCTGCTTTACCTGAGACTTCTGTTTGACTCTTGATGGGTTAGATAATATTGGCACCAGGGACAGTGCATGGCACATTGCTAACTATTGCAGCATAAAGCTCTGTGCTGAGGGGTGTATGCTTAAACTTATATGATAAAGGCAACCTATAACTAAGGCCAATGTGTTCCATTTTCATGAGTCACTACAAGCATCTTAGTGGAAGTGAAATTGTTCTGTGATAATGGTAAGGAGCACAATGCACACCTGTCTATATGACAGTGGATCCTGTGCTCTCCAATAGGCGGCTAGATTTTTCAGCTGGCACAGACACGATGGGCTGAATGGTCTCCTTCTGTGCTGTAATTTTTCTATGGTTCTCTGGTTCAATGAAGGTTGAGTGTCACTGTAACCTCCATAAGGAACATGGGGAAGAATAGGTAAATTGGTCATTGTAAATTGCCCCTAGTGTAGGTAGTGGTAGGAGAATTGAGGGAAGGTGGGGATGTGGTAGGGAATATGGGATTAATGTAGGATTAGTATAAATGGGTGGTTGATGGTCAGCACAGACTTGGTGGGCCGAAGGGCCTGTTTCAGTGCTGTATCTCTCTATGACTCTATGACTACTTGGATCCATCTGTTATGTCCTCTTTGCAGATTAAACCACTCTGATGTCATGATTTCACTTGTGTTGTCAAGTTTGGGGACATAAAATGACTCTTTGTAATAGGCATTGTATCTGAAATTATTGTTTTATTGCAGAGTAGTGTAACAAAAGAATACTATATTGTCATGCAGACCTCCACCTGCCAAGAATGAGGCATATTAATTTCATCATATGAACATTGATTTTAAACTGTTGCTAGAGGAAGAAATGACTTGTTAAAGAGATCACCAGACCTTTGACTGGAGGACATTTGCATACTAAGAGACAGTGCTTGTGGAGACAAAGGACTATTCCCTGGGCCAATTAACCCAAATGGTATTTTGATCAGCAGACATTGAAGATGTAAGGAAGTGCAGTCCAGGGACTGCTAAAATGATACAATCCACAAACACAGGAGTGGTTAAGCCAGTTAGTCACATGACTGACCTGCTGGCCATAAAGGCCTGCTACCCGACCCGAACCCGACGGGACCCGGCGACATGTGTCGGGTTTGGGTCGGGTCGGGCCGCTCTTCCGGGTCCGGCCTTCTGGCTTGGGTCGGGCCAGGTCCAGTTCGGTCCGGGTCGGGGACACACAGCAGGAATTGCAGGTTAAGTGTTAAAAGGTAAAAATTTACCTGAGCTGCGAGTCCGGGACGTCAAGCAGGGAAACTCTGAGTCTGCGCAGTGAGCGAGTGAGCGTCTCTATGACTTCATCATGCTCATGCTGCAGCTTCCTGAAGATTGGGAGTCGGAAGGTAAGTAAAGGGAATATTGCAGGGGTCGGGTCGGGCTCGGGGGGAAAATGGGGGGACTCAGGCCGGGTTGGCCTCAGGTCCGATGTGGTTCCGTCAGGTTCAGGTTGGGTTTTTTTTGTGACTTGAGCAGGCCTTTAGCTGGCCAACTTGGAGTTGAATTGTGCCACACAGAAAGAAACAGAAGGTTTTGCAACTGAAGCTGGAACAAGGAAGCCTCTCTCCTAGCTGTCTCTCTCTCTCACTTTCCCCCAAGCCACCGGACCCATGGAAGACATGTAAACCTCAAGAGAGAAAAGACTCCCAACATCGAAGCAAGTTGAAGCATGAACTGGGCCCCAACGAATTGCAGGACTGACCGACAACCAAAGACTCCACATTGAACTTAAAGGACTGTAATTGTAATCCCAATATTGCCTCAGACTTTTCCCCTTTATTCTTTTCTGCTTTTTCTGTCTCTGTCTGTGTGTGTGTTTATCACATATGCATGCTAACGTGGTTGCGTCGCATATTCATAGTCTTTAACTGGATTAAAGTTTAAGATTAATAAACTTCCATCTTTCTTAAGGAAACCTATCTGATTTCTTTGCCTTCAATTGGAGCAGTGAACAAGGATTCACTGATGGGGAGCTAAAAACACAGTGTTTCTAAAATTAAACCCTGTTATGGTAAGACCAGGCAAGAGCTGAGAGGGGACCCCTAGATCCCTTCTCACCTAGTCGTAACAGAAATTTGGGGGCTAGCGACCTGGATTTGACCCACAGACAAACGAGAAATTGGAAGTGTGAAGCCAAATTGTTCCCAATTAAAAAAGAGATAAGATTTCAATACAGGTTTTCTTGTGGTTGTGTGTGCTAGAATACCAACTAACATGTCTGTGAATTAAGCCAGTAGCGTCTAAACTAGGGTGAAGTAAATTGGGATAAGTTAAAAGCACTGTCTATGGAGGAGTTGAGGAAAATGGCTGAGCAGTGTGGGATCACTGTACCTGGCAAGGCTAGGAAGTCTGAACTCCTAAGACTAGTGGCCAACCATTTTTCCCTTGAATCTGAGGAAGCAGAAACAGGGTTAGAAGTAGACTCCAATAGAGTATTGCAAGCAAAGATACAATTGGAACAGAGGAAACTTGAATTTGAAGAAAGAGGAAAAGAAAGAGAGAGGCAGGAGAGAGAGAAAGAAAGAGCCTTCCAGAAGAAATGTGAAAAGAAAGTAAGGGAGGAGAGAGAAAGAGAACCTTCCAGAAAGAATGTGAAGAGAGAGAGCTAAGGTGGCTTGAGTTCAGTAGGGGGTGACAGTAACCCCAGTGAAAGCATGGACAATATGGAGGAGCATAATTCAGGGCTGGGTACAGAATTGTTAAAACTCTCCCAACTGATCTCAAAATTCAATGAGGGAGACATGGAAGTGTTTTTTTGTGTCTTTTGAAACACTGGCAAGGCAGTTAAAGTGGCCAGCTGAGGTTTGGACTCTGCTGTTACAGAGCAAATTAGTAGGAAAACCCCATGAGGTTTATTCCACGTTGCCAGATGAGAGTTCATCATATTATGAACTGTCAAAAAATGCTATCCTCGGGGCATTTGAGTTAGTACCAGAAGCCTATCGCCAAAAGTTTAGAACCCTCAAGAAGCAAGTTAATCAAACTTATCTGGCTTTTGACCAGTGGCTGAGGGCTCTTAAAGTACAGCTCAGCTATGAAAATCTCAGGGAAGTAATTTTGTTGGAGGAATTTAAAAACTCTGTCCCACTCTCCATAAAGGCACCTGTAGTGGAACAGGACGCTTATAGAGCCCGGCAGGCAGCAGTCCTGGCTGATCAGTTTGCTCTCATTTATAGATCGGTTTCCCAGGGGAAAATCTTACCTTACCACCCCCACAAATCCAAAAAGGACAAAGGGTGGGAAGGTGATAAGAAAGAAAAGTAGGAGACACGGGGGGGGGGGGCCAAAAAGGAAGGTGCTGTAAGTAGGAGTGAGACCCGGAGACCTGTGCGCTTCCATTGTAATAAAGCAGGGCATTTAAGAGCTAACTGCTGGAAATTAAAGGGAAAACCTGTAGGGTTAATAAGGGCACACCCGTTCAGTGAAGAAGTGACCCTGATGGAGAGCACAGCAGAACAAGCTGTGGTGTTAACTGCAGTAAGAGTGAGACCGAGGAAGCTTACAGTTGCAAGTACAGGGAAATTTAATCGGATTCCTGAAGGTTATCAGGGTTTTGTGTCTGAAGGGAGAGTAACCCTATACCCCTCGAGTGGGATAAACAAGCCCATTGTAATTCTCAGAGACACAGGGGCCACTAGATCTCTTTTCCTGGGAAACGGCCTGACCTTTCCCCCAGAGAGTGCAGTAAACTCCAGAATCGTGGTGATTGGTATTGGAGGGCAACCTATGCCTGTATCTTTACACTGGGTGCACGTTCGGGACCAGTGACTGGAGGGATTGTCCCTAGTTTGCCTGTGGATGGGGTTGACCTGCCCCTAGGTAATGATCTGGTGGGGATGAAGGTGATAGCTTCCCCAGTAGTGAAAGAGAGACCACAGGAGGTCAGAGAAACAGGGCAGTCGCAGGAGACTGTCCCCTCCAGTTCCCCGAATGTGTAATGAATCAGGCCATGATCAAACCAGCTCCTCCAGAGGAGACTGAATTGGCACTGCAGGCAGACGACCATGAGGTCTGCCTATCTGAGACTTTCTTTGGAAATTTAGAAGACCCAGGGAATGAGTTAAATAAATCTTCCCTTGCTGAGGCTCAGCGAGCTGACCCAGTATTGAGAGAGTTAGCACAGGCTGCCCAGTCTGAAATTGAAGCAGAGGGAGTCCCTGACTGCTGCTGTTTAAAGAATGAGGTACTGATGAGGAAATGGAATTCTCCTCACAGACCTGAGAGTAAGGAGCGGACAGTGGTTCACCAGTTAGTGGTGCCGCACAGGTACCGGAGAGAAATATTAAGAAGGGCCCATGAGACTACAGTGGCTGTACATGCTGGTATACAAAAGACCAAAGCCTGCATTAGACAGCAGTTTGACTGGCCAAAACTCCACAAAGATGTGGTGGAGTAGTAGGAATTGCCACATGTGCCAGGTTGAGGGGAAACCCCAAGCTACAGTGAAATCTGCACCCTTAAGTCCTGTATCGGTGTTTGGAGGACCCTCCAGCAGAGAGCTAGTGAACTGTAAGGGACCCCTGCCGAGAACAAAAGGGGACAGGCAGACACAAGGCTGGCAACAGCTTAGAAAGGGAAGGGGAAAAAGGGACCAAGAGGGCTAGTTAAAGGAAGTCTGGGAGAAATCCTAAATGGAAACCTCTACTATCCGGCCTGGCAACCCCAAAATATTTGAAAAGTTAGACCCCGCACCCTCCCATGTAAATGCAGACACTAGAAGCACCCCACTAGAGTGGCTAGCAGCATTTACAGGAACTTGAAGAAACACAGAAAGCCCTCAAGAGGGCAGAGAGACTGTGAGGTAATGCCTCACCTAGTCGATGTGCTGCAGGGGAGTGCAGTAGAATCTGGACAAATATCTGCAAGCAGGAGTGTCCCAGAGGACAAAAGGAAGATTAGCAAAGAAACCACCCCCACAGCCAGAAACAAAGGGAACCAGCCATCCCCTAAGGTGAAAAGGTGACTCATCAAAGCACTGAAAGAGAGTTCAGAGAGGAATCTACCTCTACCGCCACCCCCGAGCAGAACTCCAACCTAGGGCTAATTAAATCTAACCCTCCCCCTACAGACCTCAACAAGAACAAAGATAATAAAAGCAAAATACTGCAGATGCTGGAAATCTGAAATAAAAACAAGAAATGCTGTAAATACTCATCAGGTCTGGCAGCATCTGTGCAGAGAGAAGCAGAGTTAACGTTTCAGGTCAGAGACCCTTCTTCAGAACTGACAAATATTAGAAATGTAAAAGGTTTTAAGCAAGTAAAGCGGGGGTCGGGCAAGAGGTAACAAAGGTGAAGGTACTGATAGGACAGGGTCACAGAGAATAACTGACCAGAAGGTCATGGAACAAAGGCAAACGGTATGTTAATGGTGTGCTGAAAGGCAAAGCGTTAGTACAGAGAGGGTGTGAATGACTGTGAAGCACAGAGCATTCCAAGCACAAACATCAAAAAAACACATTAAGAAGAACAAAACAGTGGGGTGGCACAATGGTTAGTACTGCAGCCTCACAGCTCCAACAACCTGGGTTTGGTTCTGGGTACTGCCTGCGTGGAGTTTGCAAGTTCTCCCTGTGACTGTGTGGGTTTCCGCCGGGTGCTCCGGTTTCCTTCCACAGCCAGAGACTTGCAGGTTGATAGGTAAATTGCCCCTAGTGTAGGTAGTGGTAGGAGAATTGAGGGAAGGTGGGGATGTGGTAGGGAATATGGGATTAATGTAGGATTAGTATAAATGGGTGGTTGATGGTCAGCACAGACTCGGTGGGCCAAAGGGCCTGTTTCAGTGCTGTCTCTCTCTATGACAATGACTCTATGAAAAACCTAAAATAACCAACTGCTCCCCTACTTCTCAACTGTACGACAGGTATTCCAGGTGTCTGATCCCAGCCTTTTGCATACCCCTCTTAAGGCAGTTCTGATTTTAACTCCCTCCCCCACCACGCTCTCCCCGCCCCCCCCACCCCCCAAGGACCACAGTTGAAATATCAGAAGTACAGTTGCAAAGCAGGGAACAATATCAACAAAGTAACCTCAAGAATTCCGTGTTTAATTATTGAGCAATTTTATTAAGTACATGAGGCATTAGAGGTACTGCTGTGCATGGATACATGAATTTTGTGTCACCTGCATTCCTGTGAAACAGACAGGCCGAGTCTCTGCTATGCAGAACTGAAGAGATAGTGCCTGGAGAGCCTTGTGGTGAATGAACGTTTGGCTCTCTGTTCCACTACTGTATTGTCCATGTGAAGAAGGCAAAGTCACCACAGTCAGGGCTGCAGATGATGCATCCCAATGTCCGCTTCAACCATAAATTCAAGGTTCCTTTCCACATCGTGACAAGCTCCACAGCATGGACCGGTTGCTCAGCACATCCTTGTGTCTTGTCCTGCGCTGCCTCCATTGCTTGAATGCCGTCCTTGGGTCTCAAGGATTGTTTTCTGGAGGGCATGTTTTACATGAAAAGAAATAAAGAAAGGAATTTTAGTGCAGTGCCTGGTGCCTGGAGCACATGTACTGCCTGCACACAGCCCCAGACGATGGAAAGGGATTTTAGTGCAGTGCGCTGGCCTGGAGCACATGTATTGCCTGCATACAGCCCCAGACAGTAGAAAGGGATTTTAATGCAGTGTTCTGGCCTGGAAATGGGATGCATCTCAGAGCAAACAACAGCAGATCAACCTACCTCCGAGCAATCTCCTTTTTCCAATAAAAATGAAGAAAACTGAAATCTCCAAAATGACTATGGCTGCAACAAAGCTCTCTTTCCAATAAAATGCCAGAAAATACAACGACTACAACCACAACAAAACCTCCCCTGCTTCCACTTTCAGAAACTTGCGCTGAAGGTTGACGCATGCGTGAATACACGATGGCATTGCAGTACGCGTAAAGCGCATGCGCGGAGGCCAACCAGGCGCGTTACATGATGGCGTACGCATTATGCGATGACGTTTTCCGCGCTAACCAGTCCTGGCAAGGTGGAACGCCACGCACACGCAGAGAGCCCCACCCCACTCCACCCCTCCACCAGCTGAGACATGACAATCTTGCGCTGAGTATGCAAAACAGTCTGAGATCCAATTTCTGCCTATACTTTGGCCTCTTGCTTTGGGCATGCACTTGGGTGTGTTTTCAGGCCCAGGTTAATTTCTGTCACATCATCTTGTAGAATTTTCTATGAGTGACTCATTTTCGACTGTGATGTTCCTCATGGTTCAAAACACTCACAGTCTAGGCTCGCACAGGTTGAGTAGCCACTTGGGTGATATAATGAAAGAATGGACCTGTGGAACTATTCTCCACCAAGGGGGGAAAAATTTATGAGCCCCTGAAAAGAGGTGTGGGGACCATATTGCGCAGTTAACCTGTGTCTGTTGCTTCCGATGCAGGCAGCATGCCAACTTTGTGCTGCCTGCTAATTTGCATGATTGCTTCATGCAGCCAGAGCTAAATGTGCTGTTGAGTGCCTGCATGTCTCAACAGGAGGTCTAACTTTGTGCGAGGCTAGTACCACATAGAGCTAGCCTGCATTACTTAAAGGAAACCTGCACCTCTTAAAGGGGAGGTGCATTCTAGCTAGAGCAGGCTCAGGAACTGTTTGTGGAAGAGAGTCTGAGCAGAAAGAGAGAATTATGGTGCAACAGGGGAGAGTACATACTCCAGGGTTCTCTGTTGCACTGGATGCCTTGGTGAAGAAGAGATGTCATCCATCCACAGGGGGCCAGTGGCCGAGGAGATCTTCCAAACAAACTTTGTGAAGGCGGTGGAGCTAGCTAGCCATGACAGTCAATGCTAGGAGTCAAGCCCCAAGGATCTGGAAACAGGGTCATAAAAAATTCAAAGATTTCACTTGAATGGTCAAGGTCAGTGAATATATCTTCAGATACCATATCCCACCAACTGCACAATTAGTCTCATACACTGTTCAATGTACCACACTTCCATCACTCACCTACAAATGCTATATCAATCACGGTTCACACCTGACATTGATAACTTCACCTCACCCTCACACACTTAGCATGGCTACAAGTCTCACATCCACATATCACAGCTTTCACACACTGTCAGGTATACAACCGTGAAAGCTGCATCACCCAGACACATTGCACCACTCTCACTGACACAATTCCCTTTCTCTTGCAGGACAAGGCAGCGCATAACCAGAAGAGATAGTGCTTGCCATTACTGCAGTGGCCATTGCTGAGGCCATGACCAGCGGCGGGACTGGTAAACGTTAACGGCATCCTCATACCTTTTCTTCCTTCTCGCACCCCACTTTACTCTCATCCGAAAATCTTTTCTCAGATACTAGCTGCAGATGGTGTAAACATGCACCTCTTGCTTTCCCTTTCCCCGCTCCTCACCACAACCCTACCCTTGTGGTTTTCTCCTTTCAGATACCCAAAACTGCCACCTGGCCAGACAGTGGTGGAACAGGTGGGTGAGCAAGAGATAGCGATGAAGAGGAAACACTTTCACTTGATTTCACACTTGCAGCCACAAGCACAGCCGCAAACACTGTGTAATTTAGAGGATAGCATGGAGGCGGAATCTGCACATGATAAGACACTTGACACAAGTGGCCTGCAACCAAGGCAGGGAGAAGGGTAGTGCAGATGCCAGACTGCCAGAGGGCAAGATTGCATGCGAGTTCTGCTGCAGAAGACTCAGATGACACTTAGATGGGGCAGGCTACAGAAGAAGGCTGATGGACATACATGAAATGCTTGGAATATTGCCAGGCCTTCCCAAAAACTTGCATGCAATGTCAAGGAGCTGGAGGAGTCCAGCATCAAATTTACACAGGGTTTTGTGCAGAGTTTGGAGCCCATCCTTTCCAGCATTAGAATGGTGGCCAACCCCATTAGCACACTTGGGAACCCAACCATGATGCAGCGTGGCCAATCTTTCAGCTTCCATTGCAGAGCAAGCAGAAGTCACCAAACGTCTGGGTGCTGCACTAGAAGCGCAGACTTCTGTTATGCAAGGTCAGCTTATTGCCATACAAGCTCAGGTTGATGCTTGGCAAGCTCAGACTGGGGCCGTCATGATTTCATATAACAGTGTTCAAAGGGGCTTGCAGAATCCTCACCAGATTACTAGGATTGCTGAGATGCCGCCCCGGAGGAGTGGCAGTGGCTCGATGGAGCACAATCCTGCTATCCTTTTTCAGGATAACTATTTGTCCTCCCACACCTGCCACTCTGCCAGTGCCCTTGCTGTTGCCAATCAGCCAGCCAGCCTATACAGTTGCCACCAATGCCAAGATGATGCAGTCTGAAACTCGGCCTTTTGGGCCAGAGCTGCTCGGAGACGTCCTGCAAGGCCATTTGCAAACTCTTCCACTGAAAATCAGTAGACTTCCACTCGCCATGCTATGGCCACTGGGGTAGCAGAACTGAGTAGGAGCACTAAGAGAGGCAAAGGCACACGAAAGGCAGGCACTAAGGGAAAGCCCAATGGTGATTAGTTGACATTTGTATGTAATATGGCATGGTTTCAGTTATAAATTTGGTTCAGAATGTTCATTTTGTGTTGGCTTTTTCCCACAAGGGGAAACATCCTTTCCACATCCACCTGTCAAGACCCCTCAGAATCTTATATGTTTCAACTATTTCACTAGCCACTTTTAAGACCCAAGGATGAAGTCCATCAGGACCCGGGAACTTGTCAGGCTTCTCCGTTGATCACTATATCTGGTGGCAAGGACTGTGGCCTCATGATGATGAGGTTGTGTAGCATCCAGCAGACCACCACAAATCTTGACATCCCTTCTGCCAAGTACTGCAGGGCTTCTCCAGAGCAGTTCAGGCAGCGGAAGCATTGTTTCAGCACATTTTGTGTGGCAGCATGGCTGTTATGGTGTGCATGCTTCCCATGTGTGCATGGGTGGCACACCAGAATCATGAACTATGTCATCACAGGATAGCCGTTGTTGTCCAGTAGCCACCCTGTGGTTTGTCATGGTGGCTGAAAAGCAGATGGCACTGCAGACTGCCACAGGATGAAGGCAGCATGGCTGCTGCCAGGATACCAGGCATTGACTGCGTGATTACATATGGTCACATGTCAGCTGGAAGTTGAAGGAGTAGAACCCCTTTGGGTTGTACATCTCAGATTTGACATGTGGCAGCAGAAAAGCGATATATGTGCAATAAATGGCACTATGCACTGGGGGAAGCCTGCAAACCTCGCAAAGCCACATGCTTGCTCTACTTGCTTCTCTCTGGCAAGAGAGAATGAAATGTATTCAACTCTCATGGAATAGAGTGTCTCAGAGATCTCCCTTATGCAACAGTGAACAGCAAACTGGGCAATGTTGCAAATATTGCCTGCTCCAGCTTGGAAGGAGCCAGATACATAAAAATTCACAAATACTGGCCATGCTATCCTCGCCCTGCTCTGAGGTTGCAGTTGTGGCTGCAGCAGATGGCAGGTTTCAGTGAAGATGTCCTTAGTGAAGCGGAGATGTCTGACATACTGTTCCTCCCTGAGGTTCAGACAGGAGAATTGTTCTCTGAACACCTGAATAGTTATGGCCTCTTGCTGAGAAACCAACTCCCTTTCCCCCTCCTCCTGCTCCCTCTTCTAGCAACTTGTCCTGCTTTGTGTCACTTCTGCTCATTCTCCCTGTCATGCTCTAGTCTAAGGGGAATGCCTGCTACGGCACCCATATCTGGGTGGTTTGTGCAGAATCCTTGGTCAGGACAAAGTCTTTAAGCAAGTACCACACCGCTTCCTGTAGACTTCAGCAACTGTAAAGAACTCTAGAAACCATCAAACACTTTTATAACCGCAGCAAGACGCCTACAGAGGATGGAGGGAACAAAACTGACAATGGAAAGAAAAATGAATTATATTTAGCTTTGTGAAAAATGTATTAACTATCTAGTTTTTAATAGGGGTTTTATAGTCAGAGCATAGGGTGGTTGTTAACAGGGACATGCAGCATCAACAACAACTTTATTATAAGGAGCTTCACAGGAGTGTTATCATAGAATAATGGGTTACTGCACAGTAGGAGCCCATTTGGCCTATCAAGAACAATTCCAGCTAGTCCTACTTCCCCACCCTTTCCTCATAGCCTTGCAATTTCCTTTCCTTCAAGTACTTACCGAATTCCCTTTTGAAAGCCATGATTAAATCTACCTCCACTACCCTTTTCAGGCAGTGTATGCCAGATCGTAACCACTCACTGTGTAAAAAATAAGCTTTGTTTACTCATGTCACCTTTGGTTATTTTGCCAATTGCCTTAAATCTGTGTCATCTGGTTCTCAACCCTTCTGTCAATGGGAACAGTTTATCTCTATCTACTTTGTCTAGATTCCTCATGATTTTGAACAGTTCTATCAAATCAGTTTTCAACCCTCTCTACTCTAAGGAGAACAAGCACAGCTTCTCTAATCTATTCACATAACTGAAGTCCCTCATCCCTGGAACCATTCTACTAAATTTTTTGGCACCCTCTCTAAGGCCTCTACATCCTTCCTAAAGTGTGGTTCCCAGAATTGGACACAGTACTCCAGTTGTGGCTGAATCCGTGTTTTATATATGTTCATCGTAACTTCCTTCATTTTGTACTCTATGCCTCGATTTATAAAGCCCAGAATCCCTCATGCTTTGTAAACTGTTTTCTCATCCTGACCTGCCACCTTCAACGATTTGTACACATTTTCCCCCAGGTCTCTGTTCGTGCAACCCCTTTAGAATTCATAAAATCATAGAAATTTACAGCTCAGAAGGAGGCCATTCAGCCCATCATGTCTTTGCCAGCTGACAAGTAGCCATCCAACCTAATCCCACTTTCTAGCCCTTGGTCCGCAACCTTGTAGGTTACGGCACTTCAAGTGCATATCCATGTGCTTTTTAAATGTTATGAGGGCTTCTGCTTCTACTGCCTTTTCTGGCAGTGAGTTCCAGATCCCCACCACCCTCTGGGTGAAACAATTTCCCTTGCAATCTCTTCTAAACCTCCTATCTCTTACCCTAAATCTATGCCCCCAGTTATGGACCCCTCAACCAAGGGGAATAGGGCCTTCCTATCCACTCTATCTAGACCTCTCATAATTTTATACACTTCAATTAGTTTTTCCCTCAGCCTCCTCTGTTCTAAAGAAAACAACCCTAGCTGATCCAATCTTTCCTCATAACTAAAATTCTTCAGTTCAGGCAACATCCTCGTAAATCTCCTGCGCTCCCTCTCCAGTGCAGTCAAATTTTTCCCAAAGTGCGGTGACTAGAACTGCACACAGTACTCCAGCTGTGGCCTAACTAGTATTTTATACAGTTCCAGCATCACCTCCCAGCTCTTATATTCTGTGCCTCGGCTAATAAAGGCAAGCATCCTGTATGCCTTTTTCTTATCTACCTTATCTACCTGTCGAGCCACCTTCAGGGATCTGCGGACATGCACTCCAAGATCCCTCTGTTCCATTACACTCTCATTATCCCACCATTTATTGTGTATTCCCTTGCCTTGTTAGCTTTTTCCAAATGCATTACCTCACACTTCTCCAGATTGAACTCCATTTGCCACTGTTCTGACCTGACTAGTCCATCGATATATTTCTGCAGTCTACAGCTTTCTTCTTCATTATCAACCACAGGGCCAATTTCTGTATCGTCTGAAAACTTCTTAATCATACCTGTACATTCAAGTCCAAAACATTGATAAATATACCACAAAAATCAAGGGACCTAGTACTGAGCCCTTCGGAATCCCATTGGAAACAGTCTTCCAGTCACAAAAGCACCCATTGGTTGTTCTCCTTTGCTTCCTGCCTCTAAGCCAATTTTGGATCCAACTTGCCACTTTGCCTTGGATCCCATGGGCTTTTACTTTTGTGACCAGTCTGACATGTGGGACCTTATCAAAAGCCTGGCTAAAATCCATATAGATTACATCAAGTGCACTACAATCATTGACCCTTGTTAGATCCTCAAAATGTGCAATCATGTTAGTCAGACATGACCTTCCCTTAACAAATCCGTGCTGACCTGTCTTTGATTAATCCGTGTCTTCCTAAATGAAGATTTATTGTACCCTTTACTTTATACTAGCAGATACGCACAAAACATTTGCGGTGAAATCAGTATCTTTATTGCAACATTACTACTTTAAATCCCCATCCCATACCATTCCATCCTTCCCATGCCATCCCTTTTATATCATCCCCATCCCAACCCCTCTTCCTATGCCATCCCCATCCCCCATTACATACCTCCCATGCTTTCATCCGCCCCTCCCCCATTTCCTCCACCAACCATCCGCACTACCGCCACTGCCTTCACTTCCCCTGCGGGATGTCAGTATAAGGTGGCCCGTTTCAATCCCATGGGATTTCTGAAAGAGGGGAATCTTTGACTCCCAGTCACGGTTCACCTCAACCCAGCTTGCACGTTGATTAGTGATTGACCCCAGTCACTAAGTCCGACTGGTCAATGATGCGTCTGCTATCAACAGCTGTCCCTCTCATGCCGTTTTCACCTCACCCACCTCAACCAGGGTAACATTGTTGTTGGACTCACCTTCCGCTGTTCTTTTTCTCCACCAACCCCCGCCACCGCTACCAATTATTGGCAGCCACACATAACTCCGCGTGCAGCAGGCTTCACCCACCAAATCAACCCAGTGGTCAATCAAAAAGGGTCGGACAGACAAAAACTGCGTATTATTATTATTATTATTATTATTAGAGAGTGCCTCTCCTTGTTCTTCTACAAAATGTATTACTTAGCACTTCTCGGCATTAAATTTCATCTGCCACGTATCCGCCCATTCGAACCTGTCTGTATCCTCCTCAGTTCACTACACTTCCAAGTTTTGTGTCATTCTGTGCAAATTTTGAAATCCTACCCTGTACACCTAAGTCCATGTCATTCATATATATTGTGAAATGCAGTTGTCCGAGTCAGTGTTCCCTCTAATTTCCCTTCACTATCTGTGCCCTGTTGCACTGTGTGGTCCCTTTTAAGATTGCTGTGCAGCTGCAGATGCGCACATCTTAAAGGGACTGCATTTTGTGTGCAGCCTGTTTGTCCTCTATGTGGTAAGTTCTGGACTACTGCACAGCCGGGCACATGCATAGCTTAGAGGAAACGTGGGTCCTGGTACTGACCCTTGGGGAACCCCACTGTAAACCTTCCTCCAGTCTGAAAAACAACTATTCACCACTACTCTCTGTTTCCTGTCACTCAGCCAATATCGTATCCTTGCTGCCACTGCCCCTTTGCAGACAGGCCTGTTATGTGGCACTTGTATCCAATGGCTTTTGAAAGTCCATACAGACCACATCAACTGCATTGCCCTCATCAACCCTCTCTGTTATCTCACCAAAAAACTGAATCAAGTTGGTTAAACACAATTTGTTTTTAACAAATCCATGCTGGATTTCCTTAATTAATTCACACTTGTGCAAGTGGCTGTTTATTGTTGCACCATTTTTTTGAACAAGGGTGTAACATTTGCAATTCTCCAGTCCTCTGGCACCACCCCTGTATCTAGAGAGAATTGGAAGATTATGGTCAGTGCCTCCGCAATTTCCGCCCTTAATTCCCTCAGCAACCTAATAAAATCAAAATATTGTGGATGCTGGAAATCTGAAATTAAAAACAGAAAGTGCTGGGAATACTCAACACGTCTGGCAGCATCTGTGGAGAGAGAAACAGAGTCAATGTCCTCTTACTACCAGTTTTTATTTATATGCCTGTGTAGGACTTTTAGCTTCCCTTTTATATTTGCTGTTAGTCTATTCTCATATTCTGTCTTTGCCCCTCTTATTTCCCTTTTCACTTCCCCTCTGAACTTTCTGTATTCAGCCTGGTTCTCACTTTTATTAACAACCTGACAACTGTCATATGCCCCCTTTTCTGCTTCATCTTACTCTCTACCTCTTTTATCATCTAGGGGGCTCTGGCTTTGGTTTTCCTACCTGTTCCATACCTGGACTATACCTGGACCATTTCATCTTTGAAGGCTGCCCATTGTTCCTTTACAGTTTTGTCTGCTAACCTTTGATTCCAGTTTATCTGGGCAAGATATGTTCTCAACCTGCTGAAATTATCCTCCTCCAATTAAGTATTTACGTTCTAAATTGCTCCTTGTCCTTTTCCGTAGCTAATCTAAACGTTATGATACTATGATCACTGTTATCCAAATGCCCCTCTACTGACACTGGCTCCACTTGATCAACCTCTTACCCCAGAACCAGCAATATCTCCTTTCTCGTTGGGCCTGATCAGAAAAAGTTCTCCTGAACACATTTCAGAAATTCTTCCTCCCCCTGCCCTTTACACTATTACTATCCAAGTCTATAATAGTGTAGTTAAATTCCCCCATTATCATTACTCTATAGTTTTTGCACCTCTGTGCAGATTTGTTCCTTTATATCTTTCCCAGGAGTTGTTGGTGTATAGAATGCACCCAGTAGTGTAATGCTACCTCTATTGCTTCTTAACTCTGACCAAATAGATTCCATCCCTCTCCCCTCCAGGATATCCTCTCCCTCTCCAGCACTGCAGTATTCTCCTTAATCAATACTGCCACTTCCCCAATCATCTTTCTTTCCTTCCCTATCTTTTCTGAACACTTTCTGTCCAGGAATATTTAGAACCAAATCCCATCCTTCTTGGAGCCAGTTCACTGTTATCACTGCGACATGATGTTCCCATGCGGCTATTTGTGCCTGCAGCTCACCAACCTTATTTACCATGCTTTGTGCATTTACAAACATGCACTGCAAACCTGTCTTAGACCTTTTTGCATTCTTAGTATGATTCCACCTGATACGGAACTATTTCTTGCTCTAGTGTTATCTGTCTCTCGCAATCCTTTATGTACCCTGTTTCTCCTTTCTAATGCTACTTCCTTGTTCTCATCCACCTGTCAGATTAGTTTAAACCCTCCCCATAACACTAGTGAACCTCCCTGCAAGGACATTGGTCCCAGCTCTGTTGAGGTGCAACCCATCCAGCGATTACAAGTCTCACCTCCCTTAGAACTGTTCACAATGCCCCATGAATCTAAAACCACCCCTCCTGCACCAAGCAAGATTTGACACCGAGCTGCATAAGGTGTTTATTAGGGCAAATGGCCAAAAGATTGGTCAAAGATGTAGGTTTTAAAGGAGGAAAGAGAAGTGGAGAGGCCTAGGGAGGGAATTTCATAGCTTAACAACCTAGGCAAGTGAAGGCACGGCCACCAAAGATGGAGCAATTAAAATTGGGGATACGCAAAGCCAGAATTAGATATCATCTCAGAGGGTTGTGGGGCTGGAGGAGATTAGAGGTAGGGTGGGGCGCGGCCATGGAGGGATTTGAAAACAAGGCTGAGAATTTTAAAATCGAGGCATTGGTTAAAAAAACTTGCATTAATATTGCGCCTTTCATGACCACCGGATGTCTCAAAGTGCTTTACAGCCAATGAAGTACTTTTTAAAGTGTATTCACTGTTGTAATGTAAGAAACATGGCAGCTAATTTGCGCACAGTAAACTCCCACAAACAGCATTGGTAATGACCAGATAATCTGTTTTTGTGATGTTCATTGAGCTGTTAAGCTGTGAAATTCCATATCTCGGCCTCTCCACTTCTGTTTCTTCCTTTAAGACACTCCTTAAAACCTACCTTTTTGTCCAGTCTTTTGGCCGTCTGCCCTAATAATCGCCTTATGCGACTCAGTCTCAAACTTTGTTTGGTGCAGGAGGGAGGGTTTTAGATTCCTCGGGTATTGGGATCTGTTCTGAGGCCAGGACACCGAGATAACTCTCCTGCTCTTTTTTGAAATAGTGCCCTGGGATCTTTTGTGTATGTCTGAAAAACCAAGCAGGGCTTTGGTATAACATCTGATCCAAAAGACAGCACTTCTGACAGTGCAGCACTCCCTCAGTACTACACTGTAGTGTCAGCCTAGATTGTTGTGCTCAAGTCCTGGAGTGGGACTTGAACCCATAACCTTATAACTCAGAGGTGAGTAGTACTACCAACTAAGCCACACTGTTGCAACAGCTTCGAGATGGTGTAGGCCAGTAAGCACAGGGGTGATTAGTGAAATGGGACTTGGTGCGAGTTAGGATATGGGCAGCAGAGTTTTGGATAACCTCCGGTTTACAGAGGGTGGAATGTGGGAGGTCACCCAAGAATGCATTGAAGTAGTCAAGTCTAAAGGTAATAAAGGCATGGGTGAGGGTTTCAGCAGCTGAGGCAGGGCCGGATTCGGCAGATGTTATAGAGATGGAAGTAGATAGTTTTACTGATGTTGCTGATATGTGGTCGGAACCAGTGGAACATGACTCAAATGGAACAACAAATACAGGAAAGAGGAGCTAGTAGCAATCAGAAGTATAATAAGATTTTAAGTCCAGTACCACAGTTTGGTCCAATATTAATTGATCTTTCCTAACTGGGTAATGGATTTTTAAAAATTTGTTCTCAGATTTGGACAATGCTGGCATGGTGCTATTTATTGCCCATACCTATTCACCCTGAGAAAATGCAATTATGGTCCTTTTAGGGATGGTGCTCTCATGAAAGTGTTTGGTAGGAAATTCCAGAATATTGACCTAGCAGCAATGAAGCAACAGTAATATATGCCTAAGTCAAGATGTGTGACTTGGAAGGGAGCTTTGGAAGTGATGGTGTTCCCACATCATTTCTCCTGTTGTCCTTCTCAGTGGTAGAGGTTGTGGCTGGGGGGAGATGCTGTTGAAGTTAGGTTGGCGCGTTGTTGCAATGCATCCTGTTGATAATACATACTGCAACCACAGTGTGTTGGTGATGGGAGTAGGATAGTGAGTCTGATGGCAAGGATGGCATTCAAACAAACTGTTCTGTCTGGGTGGTATTAAGCTTCTTGAGTTTGTTGAGGGATGAGAGGGTTGTCCTATGATGAAAAGCTTGAGTAAATTGGGCCTATACTCTCTGGAGTTTAGAAGAATGAGAGGTGATCTCATTGAAACATACAAGATTCTGAAAGGGTTTGACGGGGTAGAATCAGAGAGGTTGTTTCCCCTGCATGGGGAATCTAGAACACCAGGGTACTGTCTCAGGATCAGGGAGTGATCATTTAGGTCTGAGATGAGGAGAAATTACTTCACTCTAAGAGTTGTGAATCTTGTGAATTCTCTATCCCAAAGGGGTGTGGATACTCTATCATTGAATATATTTAAGGGTGATAGACAGATTTTTTGGTCATTCAGGGAATCAAGGGAGTGGGGAGTGAGTGGGAAAATTGAGTTGAGGCAGATTAGCTATGATCCTGTTGAACGGCAGAGCAGACTCTAGGGGCCATATGGTCTACTGCTGCTGCTAATTTGAAATTATTATGTTCTGCACCCATCTAGATCCCACTCCTGCTGAGCCTTGTAGATGATGGAGAGGTTTTGAGGAGTCAGGATGTGAACTATTCGGCGCTGAATCTCCAGCCTCTGACTTGCTCTTGTAGCCAGGTGTTGACGTGGCTGGTCCATTAGACTTCTGGTCAGTGGTGATTTCCAAAATGTTAAAGGCAGGAGCCTTGACGATGATGCATTGGAAGGTTGGGGATAATTTTATTTTAACTTGATGTATGATCCCTATCTTTCCATGTCAGGATAAATGGGGTGTATATAATGGGATTGACAGATTTCCTTTTAAAATGAGTTTGTTAAGAACCATTCATGTGCCCTATTATTTTATTTGTAAATCCTTAAGTGGTTGCTCAGTAAGGTTAAAACTTGGACTTTCACCAAAAATGATACTTAAAGTAACTTCCTTTCATTAGTCTCTTAGCTTTATGGAAATAGAGTTGCTATAAGCTGTTAGTGGTGTAGTTGACTGTGCACCATATGTGGCCTGCCCTTTTAACCGTAATTTGCAACATAAGTGAAATGTTGCATCTGATTTTTTTTTTACTATGCCTGATTATTGAACTCTTCCAGAGTTTCTCCTGTTCCTTTCTGAAATACACATGCTTTACATGATGGTTCATTGAGCAAAAAGACCATCCCGTATGGTATTGAGTCATAAAGCCTAGGAAGACCCGAGGATCAATCCCTGGTGCGATGAATAGTTGATCTCAGCTGGGGCAGCTGTTTGGGGTGTTCCAGATGGCCTTTGTGTTTCTGAGTTCAAGAGGGGATGAATCTGCCAGGGATCTTATTCCTTTTGATCACTACCAAGTGTCTTGTAGCCTGCCAATATTCACTGTTTAGGTTTACATAAGAATAGCAGGTTCCATTCTGAACAGAGGTGGGAGGAGAATAAAAAGACCATCTCAAAAGACAATGAAAAGACCTTTTGACATCAGTAAAGTCACGACAAAAGGACTTCATCCATGTAAACCTGCACACTTGGTATAAATGGTATCTTCTGATCCAGTTAATTTTACCTTGAAGTCAGTTAAATAAATATCCCTTTGCACGTACAATTTTCAATGATTTCTTGTTTTCCTTCATTGGAAAGTCTTTAATCAATAATATCTGGTTGTTGAACTGATGTTAAATACTGTTGTATGTTGTTATGAAAGTGCTTCCATTTTAAAATATTTTTTGAGGACTCATGTTTTAGAATTTTGGAGATGGATTCATTGGAGGACTGAAGTGATTCCATAGATGCTGGACATTTTTTTAAAAGGGTCACTGGAAGGACTCTGTTTAAAAAACATTTACTGGATGTCACTTGTCTTCAGCTAAGTAAACAATAGGTGCATTCTGACAATGGGAGTTGTTTACAGGAGAAGTGACATGTCAAGTTTTATGGTGCTCAGCTTGGGTTTCATTTTTGAGTACTGTTTTGAGTCATTAGGGTTTGTAACCGACTGAAAGAAACACCCAGCTCATCTTTTCACCACCTCTCTGAGAAACCCTGCAAAAAAAAACCCAGTGTGTGATAGCTGTAATGCCTGATGACGCATTTCTCCTGAGAAGCTTTTGGAAGACTTCCTCTCAACATCTGAACGAACTGCTTCTGAAAAGATCGCAGTGACCCGTCTACGTGTACGCGGATGCCAGGCTGTATGCCATCTGGAACATAATATCTTGTCCTTTTTCTTCAAGAATTAACAAGTACTTTGGTTAGAGCATCTTTATTTTTCCTTTAACTGGTGTGTGTGTTTGTGTTGGGTATTTAGAAGGGAATATATATATTTACTGTCATATTTCAAACTGTGTGTTAAAGCTTGCATCTTTATTGACTAAGTCTTGTTTTATAATAAATTAATTCTTTTGTTGCTTATTAAAGAAACCTGGTTGGTGGATTTTATTCTGAAACTTAAATAGATGGAGTATATACTTGGCCACATTGGTAACTGGGTAAATATTTAAATATATGTTGTGACCTGTGGAGAAGTGGAACTAGAGAAAGACAGTGCACTCCTCCTGCCTTGGTTGTAACAATGTGTAGTTGTGTCTTGATGATTTATGCTAATCTCTCTGGTGTTCATTCTCAGATCATTACATGACATTGCACAAAATTTGTTTTGGCTTTTATTCCCATACCCACCAAGATTGACTAGAGGTCCTGGGGGCTATTTTTTCTCTCTCCATTTGTATACGGAGAAAACTGAGTGGCTGCTGAAGTTGAGCATCACTGTGTTTCCCATTGGAAATAGGTTATTGATTTTAAATTTTTCTTTCTGAATGCTGAGAAAAACCCATAATCTGTTAAGGGAGAAAAATTATGAGCCTATTTAAGAAGCATTTCTACAGTAATCTCACTTGATCAGCAAGGCATAACTTTATTGTGGAAGGTCTGAGTTGGCTGAATCTTCTGGTCCTTTACAATAACAAAAACTTACAGTTATACACCATCTTTTTATTGCAAGAATGTCCCAAACCACTTCACACACACAAATAGATGGGAAATGGATTTCAAACCATGGAAAGTGAGATTAGGAAGGGAGAGGGGCTGACTGAATTCCTGGTTGAAAGGATGTGATTTTAGAAGACTTTTAGAGCAGGAGAGAGACGTGGAGTGATGGCATGGTTTGGGAAGGAAATTCCAGAGCATGGGACCAAGGTAGCTGAAGGCTCTGTCAAGTAGGATGAAGGGAGGGGGAACACACAAATTCCCAAATTGACGGGACCAAAGGATGTGGAACAGACAGGGGGTGGCAGAATTTGCAGAGATGGAGAATTGAAGACAAAGGATTTTACTTTAATACACTGGTGGGGAAAGGGGGTGGCAGGAAAGTAGTGTAGGATGGAAGTGATGAGCATAAAGGGTAGGAAATGGACAGCTGAATTGTGGGCCAGTTGGAGTTTGTGAAGGGTGGAAGATGGAAGGAGGAAAAGAGAGTATTGGAATAATCGAGTGTAGAAGTAACAAAGGTATGAATGAGTTTCAGTTGCAGGAGGCCAGTGGAAGGCAGAGATAGACTCTCCCTATGCAGTGAGAAATAGGCATTCTTCATGAAGGCTAGGTTGTGCAGTTTGAAAGCTTAGCTCAGTGTTGACGAGAGCACCAAATTCCACCATGGCAGCTGGGGAATGTAAATTCAGTTACTTAGTTAAATAAATAAATACAGATGGTTTGGCTTAGTATGAGGAAATGATTGGGGAGGGGGAGACAATTTTTTGTTATTCATTCACAGGATGTGGGTATTGCTGACAAGGGCCAGTATATATTGTCCATCCCTATACAATTGAATTGCTTACTAGGTCATTTCAGAGGGCAGTTAAGAGTCAAACACATTGCTGTGGGGTCTGGAGCTCCATATAGGACAGACCAGGTAAAGGCATCAGGTTTTCTGCCCAAAAGGACATTTTTTTTATATTCATTCCTGAGATGTGGGCGTCGCTGGCTGGGGCCAGTGGTTATTGCCCATCCCTAATTGCCCTTGAGAAGGTTGTGGTGAGCTGCCTGCTTGAACCGCTGCAGTCCATGTGGGGTAGGTACGCCCACAGTGCTGTTGTGAAGGGAGTTCCAGGATTTTGACCCAGCGACAGTGAAGGAACTGCGATATAGTTCCAAGTCAGTGTCAGTATGTGGCTTGGAGGGGAACTTGCAGGTGGTGGTGTTCCCAAGAATCTGCTGCCGTTGTCCTTCTAGTTGGTAGAGGTTGCGGGTTTGGAAGGGGCTGTCTTAGTGAACCAGATGGGTTTTTGTGACAGTCTGGTAGTTTCATGGTTACTATTACTGATAACTAGCTTTTTAAAAAATTAAGATTTATTTAACTAACTGAATTTAAATTCCTCAGCTGCCATGGTGGAAATTGAACACGTCTCTGGAATTTGAACACATTTCTCTGATTCACTATCCCAGGCCCCCAGCATCATCTAGTAACATAACCACTATGCTATTGTACTCTTATATCTGATGTGGAGTTTGAGAACAAAAGCAATGGTTTTGATCTTTCAAATGTTAATTTGGAAGAAATTGTGACTTGGCTTTGACATGGACAGGCAGTCTGACAACACATCTAGATCTGGGGTTTGAGAGAGAGCTACTGCTGGGTGTCGCTACATGTGAATACTTACTCCATCTTCTTTGGCCTCCTTGTCTCGAGAGACAATGGGTAAACGCCTATGGTTTGTGAAGCAGCACCTGGAGATGCTATAAAGGCCAATTCTAGAGTGACAGACTCTTCCACAGGCGCTGCAGATAAAATTGGTTGTCGGGGCTGTTACACAGTTGGCTCTCTCCTTGCGCTTCTGTCCTTTTTCCTGTCAACTGCTATGTCTCTTCAACTCGCCACTCTTTAGCCCCGCCTTTATGGCTGTCCGCCAGCTCTGGCGATCACTGGCAACTGACTCCCAAGACTTGTGGTCAATGTCACAGGACTTCATGTCGCATTCGCAGACGTCTTTAAAGCGGAGGCATGGACGGCCGGTGGGTCTGATACCAGTGATGAGCTCGCTGTACAATGCGTCTTTGGGGATCCTCCCATATTCCATGCGGCTCACATGGCCAAGCCATCTCAAGCGCCACTGGCTCAGTAGGGTGTATATGCTGGGGATGTTGGCCGCCTCGAGGACTTCTGCATTGGAGATACGGTCCTGCCACCTGATGCCAAGGATTCTTCGGAGGCAGCGAAGATGGAATGAGTTGAGACGTCGCTCTTGGCTGACATACATTGTCCAGGCCTCACTGCCGTAGAGCATGGTACTGAGGACACAGGCTTGATACACTTGGACTTTTGTGTTCCGTTTCAGTGCGCCATTTTCCAACACCCTCTTGGCCAGTCTGGACATAGCAGCGGATGCCTTTCCCACGCACTTGTTGATTTCTGCATCGAGAGACATGTGAATTCTTACTCCATACTGGTGGAAAATGTAGATGAGGGTGGGGAAGGGGCTAGGATAGAAGTTCGGCACACTCAGAAGGTGATTGTGCAGGGGCAGGAAGAGAAATCATTGCTGGGAATGCTCTTCTGTTTAGACATTTGGGAGTGGAGCAATGTAAAGGTAATTTGCTTCTGATCTCCACTCTTCTCTTGCCTTCACATGGTCCATCTCTGACTCTTCCCTTCCCTTCTTTGACTTCTCAACTTATTACTGGAAATGGATACAATCAACTAATATTCACCTTATGCCACTGGCTCCCACAGCTACCTTGACTACACTTCCTCACATCCCGCTTCCTGTAAGGATTCAATTCTATTCTCCCAGTTTCTCCATCTCCGTTGCATCTATTCGGACAATGCAACCTTCTATATTCGTGTTTCTGATATATCTTCCTTTCTTGTCAACTGATGATTCTCACCCATCATGGTTGAGAGGGCCCTCTTCTTTGTCCATTTTATTACACACACTTCTGCTTTCACCGATGCCCTCCCTCTCAGAACCAAGATAAGGTTCCCTTGACCTCACCTTCCACCCCAACAGCCTCTGTATTCAACGGATTAACCACTGACATTTCTACCACTTCCAGCGTGATGCCACCACATTCCGAAGGGACTACTCTCCCAGCAATACCCTGACCCACTACACAGTTACCCCAATACTCCCTCCCTTTCCTATGACACCTTTCCATGCAAGTACTCCCTTAGCCTTTGATGTTGTTGTTAATGTTGAAGGCACTGACCAGCAGGGCCCCAAGATCAGCACCAAAGTAGGTGTGATCTTGTCCTCCAGCTGTGCGAAGGGAGCAGTTACAGGTCACTGCTTCCCACCTCCAGGTTGCCACCTCCATCCCCTGACCCTCCAGCTACTACGCCCTCAGGTGATCAATCTGAGGTGACTGTAGGTCATTTAGGAGTGAACTCAGCGCAGGCGAGTGATTTTCTGTCAAGAACAGGCTGAAGTGGAAAACCAGTATAACCAGTGGCCAGTCACACGCTCAGCAGGAGATTGAAGTCTCTCAGTCACAGCAGTTGTGGGGGAAGGACAGTAAACTGATCAAAGTTACTTTAAATCTCACAACAGAACAGCAATTCAGAGACAAAGTTGGGTCTTACGTTATAACCAATGTAGTCCAGAGCAAAAGCATCTTCTTGATTTTGAGATAAGTCCAGAAATTTTTTGAAGCCAAGCTTCAATGAAGATCTAGATCTAGAGTTTTCCAGATCTTTTCCACACCTCACAGATCAGAAAAACATAAAAAGGCAGCAGATTGTAGATGGAAACAGAGCCTTACATTTTTTCCAATGTAGTCAGGGCAGAAACATGATCTTGATGTCCAGTGAAGTCAGGAATTTGAAGCTAGATTTCTTCTGTATGATGAGGTAGCCGGGGCCAGACGACCAGTGGGGCACCCAAAGCACCTTTTTAAGGATGCTTGCATGCATGACATGAAGGCCCTAAATGTCGACTATTGCATTGGGAGTCACTAGCTGGCGAAATAGGAAAATGGCGACACATCCTGTGAATTTGTCTGCACTACCATGACAACCAGTTGCTATAGCAACTTGGCAGCAGAGACCAACGTCAAAAACAACAACTCATAGCGTTACTTGGCAGCTTCACGTGTAGAATTGTGGCAGAATTTGCCTCTCAAGGATTGGGCTTGACTGCCATCAGCAAAGGTGCACCAAGAGAAGACACCCCACTTAAATGGATTGCTTGCTGTGTCTCCATTATCTTTCATAGATGGAAGGATGCCAAACCATTGTACTCAAGTAAAGGGAGGTATTTTTAAGCAAAATGGTAAATCATAGTTAAGACACATTCTAGTCGATTGTTTAATGGAAAGGCATGATCATCAATTTAACTCTTATTAATTTACAAAATCTACAAATTGTATCATGTTTACAAAATCCGAGTGATAGTAAAATTCAGCTGTTGCCATCCATTTTGTTTGTATTCACCTCTAACCTAATGCTTGGCTTAATTTTTATTGCTAGTTTCAAAGTTGGTGCAAATGGACTGAAACAGATTTTTGCTTTGTAGGAACCTGTGGCCTTATTAAGTCAGATCTTTAATTAAAAGTACAGTGCTCTTGACAACCACTAGCTCTGCAAGGCACTTTTTGAAAATTGTTCCTCATGTACAATAGTACTTGGCAAATTAACAAGATTAGCAATATACTTTCGGCTTGAGAGTCGAATGGATGTGATATTGATGATGCGCCCCTGGTACCAGCCCAATGTGGCATTCGAGGAGGCGGCACAAACCACCTTTAGTATTTAGGCCTCATTAACATTTTTTTGGTGAGCTGCAGGCACGAGACCACTGGTCCTCTATGGACACTAAACCACTGGTCCTCTGTTGACACTAGACCGATGGTCCTCTGTGGGCACTAAGCCATCAGTCCTCTACAGGCATGAGTCTGCTGAGAATCAGATAGCTCCATATAGTAGGCAGGTAAGGCTGGTTGGGATGGGAGTGGGGATGTAGGAATGGGTAAGCAGTGCACTGGAAGATTTCTCATGGCTGCATAAAAATGTTAAATAAAATCCAAAAAACTTGCCTTTTGGGAGAGGCTTTCAATGTGTCAGTTGCAGTGCATCTTGTATAGCGCGTACCTTATACAAAATGCACTGCAGCAACTCACCATGCCTCCTTTGACAGCACCTCCCAAACTCGCGACCCCTTCCACCTAGAAGGACAGAGGCAACTGACGTGTGGGAACATCACCATCTGCAAGTTCCCCTCCAAGCCACACACCATCCTGACTTGGAAATATATTGCCGTCCCTTCACTGTCACTGGATCAAAATCCTGGAACTCCCTCCCTAACAGCACTGTGGGTGTACCTGCACCAGGTGGACTGCAGCGGTACAGGAAGGCAGCTCACCACCACCTTCTCAAGGGCAATTAGGGATGGGCAACAAATGGTGGACTTGCCCGCGACACCCACATCATGAAATTATTTAAAAAAGGCTTTCAATGATGTTCCTTTAATAATCGCCAATAGGTCTCTTAACGCCTGTCACTGTTTAGTTTAAAGTAATATTCTGAATTTACTTGTTCCATACATTTGCAGTCTTGTATACATCTTCTTCGAAGCTGAAGAGCTGAAGTTTCTCCAGTGTTTTCCTAATAGCTAAAACCTATAAAACCAGGGATCAGCCTTATGGCTCTTATAGTATCCATTGCTTGAAAGTCTTCCTTATGGAGTCATAGAGTCCTACAGCATAGAAACAGGCCCTTCGGCCCACCACGTCCATGCCGACCATAATGCCTATCTATAATAATCCCACCTGCCTGCATTAATTCCATATCCCTCTATGCCTTGCTCATTCAAATACCTGTCCAGATGCCTCTTAAATGTTGCTACTGTTCCTGCCTCCACCACCTCCTCTGGTAGCTCATTCCAGATACCCACTATTCTTTGTGTGAAAAATTTACCCCTTTGATCCCCTTTCAACCTCCTCCCTCTCACCTTAAATCTATGCCCTCTATTTTTAGTCACCCCTACCATGGGAAACAGATTCTGGCTATCTACCCTATGTATGCCTCTCATAATTTTATATACCTCTATCATGTCCCCTCTCAGCCTCCTTCGCTCCAGGGAAAACAGACCCAGCCTATCCAATCTCTCTTTATAACTCAGGCCCTCCAAGCCAGGCAACATCCTTGTGAATCTTTTCTGCACCCTCTCTAGCTTAATCACATCTTTCCTGTAGTGCGGCGACCAGAACTGCACACAGTACCCCAAATGCTTATGTCTCAGTGAACAGAATCATGATTAGCTCTGATTTCTATTCTACTGTTTTGGCTATGTAGTTCTATATTCCATTGGTTGGACTTTTGAACAATGAGTCTACTAAGACTGTTATTCCTTATTCAACTTCACTTAGTTATTTCAGTACCCTTCATTGAATACATACATGACCTATTTTTCTTTCAAATGTGCTGCACTTTACATTTGCCTGAATTAAATCTCATCTCCCATTGTTCTGCCGACTTGCTGATTTTGTCCTGCTTATTCTACAATTTCTGAGCTGTATAAGATTTAGATTCGTGAGTCACAGATTACCCAAAATAGGTGGTTGAGAACTCGTAAGTAATTTTCAAGTACAAATGATTTTGCAGCTGATCTCTGCAGCTGGAAGGGTAGTCTTTTTTTTTTCTCCCTCTTACCACCCCCCCCCCCCCCCCCACCCCCCGTCTTTTTGCCTCCTCCAGTCAGCCAAGGTGTCAGGAAGATCGCTATCTTCTGCCAGACGGGGGCTGCCCTCTTGGCTCTTCTGAGCATCCATTGATATACCTTATTTTTGGGGGCTGGTATTTCACCCTATGTCAATCACCTGTTTGAACCCTTCTAACGAAAGTCTACAGGACAGGTACCCAAAGAGTCGGGGTGGTCACCTCCCCCTTGTTCATCACCTTTAACTCAAGGTCATCTTTCAGTTTATTTCATACTGGAGGCCATTTGTCAGCCTTTGCCGGGCACTTGCACAGTTAAGACGCCAGAAGATCCCCTCCCATCAGATTAGGAATGTTTCTGGTGTCTAGAGGCTTCCATATGACCCCCTCAGGAATGTCATACTCCTCTACCCTATCTTGTTTGCATCAGTAATGACCCTGGTATTAGGAACTGCTTCTCTGTCTCTTTTGAGAGAGAGGAAACATCTTTTCTGTGGGTCAGTTCCATACTATACCTACTTTTTCTATATGAATTCTATATTAATCTGAGAAGTATCATCTACAGCCCTGGTAATTATAGACCTGTGAGCCTTACTTCGGTTGTGGGTAAAATGTTGGAAAAGGTTATAAGAGACAGGATTTATAATCATCTTGAAAAGAATAAGTTCATTAGCGATAGTCAGCACGGTTTTGTGACGGATAGGTCGTGCCTCACAAACCTTATTGAGTTTTTTGAGAAGGTGACCAAACAGGTGGATGAGGGCAAAGCAGTGGATGTGGTGTATATGGATTTCAGTAAGGCGTTTGATAAGGTTCCCCATGGTAGGCTATTGCAGAAAATACGGAAGTATGGGGTTGAAGGTGATTTAGAGCTTTGGATCAGAAATTGGCTAGCTGAAAGAAGACAGAGGGTGGTGGTTGATGGCAAATGTTCATCCTGGAGTTTAGTTACTAGTGGTGTACTGCAAGGATCTGTTTTGGGGCCACTGCTGTTTGTCATTTTTATAAATGACCTGGAAGAGGGTGTAGAAGGGTGGGTTAGTAAATTTGCGGATGACACTAAGGTCGGTGGAGTTGTGGATAGTGCCGAAGGATGTTGTAGGGTACAGAGGGACATAGATAGGCTGCAGAGCTGGGCTGAGAGATGGCAAATGGAGTTTAATGCGGAAAAGTGTGAGGTGATTCACTTTGGAAGGAGTAACAGGAATGCAGAGTACTGGGCTAATGGGAAGATTCTTGGTAGTGTAGATGAACAGAGAGATCTTGGTGTCCAGGTGCATAAATCCCTGAAGGTTGCTACCCAGGTTAATAGGGCTGTTAAGAAGGCATATGGTGTGTTAGCTTTTATTAGTAGGGGGATCGAGTTTCGGAGCCACGAGGTCATGCTGCAGCTGTACAAAACTCTGGTGAGACCGCACCTGGAGTATTGCGTGCAGTTCTGGTCACCGCATTATAGGAAGGATGTGGAAGCTATGGAAAGGGTGCAGAGGAGATTTACTAGGATGTTGCCTGGTATGGAGGGAAGGTCTTACGAGGAAAGGCTGAGGGACTTGAGGTTGTTTTCGTTGGAGAGAAGGAGGAGGTGACTTAATAGAGACATATAAGATAATCAGAGGGTTAGATAGGGTGGATAGTGAGAGTCTTTTTCCTCGGATGGTGATGGCAAACACGAGGGGACATAGCTTTAAGTTGAGGGGTGATAGATATAGGACAGATGTCAGAGGTAGTTTCTTTACTCAGAGAGTAGTAGGGGCGTGGAACGCCCTGCCTGCAACAGTAGTAGACTCGCCAACTTTAAGGGCATTAAAGTGGTCATTGGATAGACATATGGATGAAGATGGAATAGTGTAGGTCAGATGGTTTCACAGGTCGGCGCAACATCGAGGGCTGAAGGGCCTGTACTGCGCTGTAATGTTCTAAGTTCTATTAAAAGGTCCTATTTCTTACAGCTGCCTCCTCTGATTCCACTGGCTTTTGGAGAATCAGTGGAAACGGTCATTTAGAAGTATGTACCAGTTGTGGATAATCAGTGGCGTGGAGATCCAAGAAAGAATGACAGAGGTAAACAAATATTTCATTTAAAACCTTGGGGTACTGTTTCACTCATCAAATTTGGGATACCATTGTACCTTGTGCAATTAATATCTAGAAAATTAAGGGCTGAATCTTGTGGTCCCACCACCGGGAGCGGCCTTGGGCTTTAAAAAATGGCGGTCAGCATAGGGCCACAGGCTACCACGCCGCCGCGATCTTGAGCCTGGCACTCATTATCATATGCAGGGCAGCCACCCCAATCATGTAGCGGTGGCGGCCTCGGCAATGCCATGAACGGCGTCAACTCTCTCTGCGCAGGTGCTGGCGCCATTTTTAAAGGGCTGCCAGCCCTGCAAAGAAACTGCAGAGTTGCCCCCATTTGCCTCCCAAGTACACCAAAAATGCATAATTACCCCCCCCCAACTACACTATCAATGCAGAGTTGACCCCTTCCTCCCCCCGCCCACCCGCCCCCCCCACTACACTACACTACGCTACAAATGTAGCGTTCACTCTCCCCCCACTACACTACAAATGCAGAGTATCCCCCCTTCCCCACCTCAGTGGTGCCAGCTTTCCCTGGATGGGAAAGTGAAGGTGCATGAGTGCTGCCCATCGTGCTGAAGATCCGGAACTGCAGGTAAGATCGCTGCGGATTAGATTTTAATTAATGCAAACAGGTAATTTAAATATGTAAAGTCGGGTCCCGTCGCAGAGTGGTGGAGGGTCCACCACGGAGCTTCCCCGCCGCCGGGGAGATCAGGCCCAGCAATCCCAGTGTCGGGTTCCATGGCGAGCTGCTGCCACTCCGATCTTCCGCCCCCCTCACTAGGGAGCCTGATGTCAGGAGTAGAACAAAATCCAGCCTTCAGTGTGTGAGTACTATCGCTAAGGAATTTACTTTTTAACTCTGTATAATCCATCTTTTTTGAGAGAGAATTCCTCTAATGCTGTAGAGATCTGTGACTTATAATTTGACTAAACACATGGACTAAGGCTCACAGTGCAAGATCAATGTTTAAAAGAATAAGTGGGAAGATAAGGTAAATCAGAAATTAGCAATGAAGTAATATCTAAGTTTTTGAAGATTGAGTGGGAGGGAGGTGGGTAAGAGTTCCACAGTTCTGAAGTCCTCTAAAGGAGGTTAACTTAAGGAGATGGCACATTTTCTTGATATAATTGGGAGTCAGGGAAGAGGAAGAGCATGTATGATTGTGTAATCTGGCGTTTAGAAGGAGCAAGAGAGACATTTTAAGAAGAGTTTATTGTAGCTCTGCACTTGCCTGGATGAGTGCAGCTCTAACAACACTCAAAAAGCTTGAGACCATCCAGGACAAAGCAGCCCATCCATTGCCTTAAACATTCACTCCCTGCACCACCGGCACACAGTGGCAGCAGTGTGTACCATATACAGGATGCACTGCAGCAACTCTCCAATTCTCCTTCAATAGCATCTTCCAAACCCATGACCTCTACCACCTAGAAGAACAAGGGCAGCAGATGCATGGGAACACCAACATCTGCAAGTTCCCCTCTAAGCCACACACCATCCTGACTTGTAATTATATCGCTATTCCTTCACTGTTGCTGGTCAAGAACATGGAATTCCCTTCCTAACAGCACTGTGGGTGTACCTACACCAGATGAACTGCAGTGGTTCTGAAGGTCACTTAGGGATGGGCGATAAATGCTAGCCTTGCCAAGAGCACTCACATCCGTTAAAAGAATTAAAAAAAGATGAATCCAATCATCTGCCACCGGAACTTTACACAAAATTCACAGGAAAGTCATGGGAGAAATCCCAAAAATAGCTGGCTGAGTTCCTATGCTGGCAGCAGGCCATCATAATGACTGATGGGCATTATTTCTATAAAATTTGCTGCCTTCAGTAACTTTGGTTGTTAAATTGTGTTTTTTAGGACAATGCTTTAAGTTTTGTAGAAATGGAAAGTTGCCCACTGAGATCAGCCAGCGTATTAGCTGTCGTACTGGATTGTATCAGCTCTGGTATGTCTGTGTGCCATGCTGAGCTACTGTATTATTTCAGCTGTATTATCTATGGCTGCTTTCTACAGTACAACTGTAGCTGATAATGTGCAGTGCTGTATTGTATCAGCTCTAGTATGGCGGTATGCCATGCTACACCTATAGCTGATACTGTACAGTTAGTTGATGCTGGTACTCGAGTTTAACATTTTATTATTTTGAATGCATATCAACAAATTTGTTGACATTAGCAACTTTAAAAAACGAAATCCTATTGGTAAAGTCAAAATTTTAATTGTGGGAAAATTGTATTCATCACCATGAGCCGTAGGAATAAATGGGTCTTTTTCTGGGTGGCAGTCAGTGACTAGTGGGGTACCGCAGGGATCAGTGCTTGGGCCCCAGCTATTCACAATATATATTAATGACTTGGGTGACGGAACTAAATGTAACATTTCCAAGTTTGCAGATGACACAAAGCTGGGGGGGGGAATGTGAGCTGTGAGGAGGATGCAAAGAGGCTCCAGTGTGATTTGGACAAGTTGGGTGAGTGGGCAAATGCATGGCAGATGCAATATAATGTGGATAAATGTGAGGTTATCCACTTTGGTTGTAAAAACAGAAAGGCAGATTATTATCTGAATGGTGATTGATTGGGAAAGGGAGAGGTGCAACGAGACCTGGGTGTCCTTGTATACCAGTCGCTGAAAGCAAGCATTCAGATGCAGCAAGCAATTAGGAAGGCGAATAGTATGTTGGCCTTCATTGCAAGAGGATTTGAGTACAGGAGCAAGGATGTCTTACTGCAGATATACAGGGCCTTGGTGAGACCACATCTGGAGTATTGTGTGAAGTTTTGGTTTCTTTATCTGAGGAGGGATGTTCTTGCCATGGAGGGAGTGCAAAGAAGATTTACTAGGCTGATTCCTGGGATGGCAGGATTGACTTATGAGGAGAGATTGGGTCGACTAGGCCTATATTCACGAGAGTTTAGAAGAATGAGAGGGGATCTCATAGAAACCTACAGAATTCTAACAGGACTAGACAGGCTAGATGCAGAGAGGATGTTCCTGATGGCTGGGGAGTCCAGATCCAGGGGTCACAGTCTCAGGATCCGGGGTATGCCATTTAGAACCGAGATGAAGAGAAATTCCTTCACTCGGAGGGTGGTGAACCTGTGGAATTATCTACAGCAGAAGGCAGTGGAGGCCAAGTCATTAAATATATTCAAGAAGGAGATAGATATATTTCTTAATGCCAAAGGGATCAAGGGATATGGGGAGAAAGCGGGAACAGGGTACTGAATGGCGGAGCAGGCCCAAAGGGCCGAATGGTCTACTCCTCCTATTTTCTATGGTTCTATGTAAACATTACAAGATGTCATGTAGTGACTAATCGTCAGTCTTAACCATAGTCATAGCCACAGAGCAGAGAAAGGCAAGGAAGGTTATAGGGGGAGGGGAAAGAGAAAGGGAAGGTTCAGCTACTCACCTGGGTAAACATACCTATCAAGATTCTTTTAACATTTTTATGAGTGCCATTTTACACCAACTTAAATTGGCACTGTGGTAAAGGCAAGTCCCATGTAAACAGTGTTGTATCAGAGGGATCAGTGCTGGGACCCTTACTGTTTGTAGTGTACATTAATGATTTAGATGTGAATATCGGAGGTATGATCTGTAAGTTCGCAGATGACCTGAAAATTGGTAGTGTCATAAAACGTGAGGAGGAAAGCCTTAGATTACAGAACGATATAGTTGGGCTGGTAAGATGGGCGGAGCAGTGGCAGATGGAATTTAATCCTGAGAAGTGTGAGGTGATGCACTTTGGGAGGACTAACAAGCCAAGGGAATATACAATGGATGGTAGGATCCTAAGAAGTACAGAGGGACCGTGGTATACTTGTCCGTAGATCACTGAAGGCAGCAGCACAGGTAGATAAAGTGGTTAGGAAGGCATAAGGGATGCTTGCCTTCATTAGCCAAGGCATAGCGTATAAAAGCAGGGAGGTTATCATGGAGCTGTATAAAACGCTGATCAGGCCACAGCTGGAGTACTGTGTACAGTTCTGGTTACCACATTATAGGAAGGATGTGATTGCACTGGAGAGGGTGCAGAGGAGATTCACCAGGATGCAGCCTAGGCTGGAGCATTTCAGCTATGAAGAGAGAGTGGATAGGCTGGAGTTGTTTTCCTTGGAGTAGAGAAGGCTGAGGGGGGACCTGATTGAAGTATACAAAATTATGAGGGGCATTGATAGGATAGATAAGAAGAAACTTTTCCCCTTAGCGGAGGTGTCAATAACCAGGGGGCATAGATTTAAGGTAAGGAGCAGGAGGTTTAGAGGAGAGTTGAGGAAATATTTTTTCACCCAGAGGGTGGTTGGAATATGTAACTCACTGCCTGAAGGGGTGGTCGAGGCAGGAACCCTCACAACATTTAAGAGGTATTTAGATAAGCACTTGAAACGCCATAGCATACAAGGCTATGGACTAGGTGCGGGAAAATAGGATTAGATTGGATGGGTGCTTGATGGTCGGCGCTGACGCCTTGGGCCAAAGGGCCTTTTTCTGTGCTGTATAACTCTATGACACGACTTCAGTTATAGTAGGGATAAAAGTAGCTGACGGTTGAATTGTTTTATACCAGCATGAGCTTTACTATCACCAGCAGGGCAAATTGAGGCACATTTCTGCCTCAGAAACTTAGTGGCCGGAATTTTGTGTTGGGCGGGAGGCCCTGCCCACCAGCCAAAAAGTCGGGGACGAGCCCACCTCTACTGAGCCTGGGTGCCACGCTATGATTTTACATGGCCCAGGCCCTTCATTGGCTTCGGGCGGGATTGCTGCCCCTCTGAGGTAGGAAGCCCTGCCTCCAAGAGGTGCCGGCCAATCAGTGGGTCAGCAACTCTCAGTCCCAGCAGCGCCACTGGGAGCAGTAGCCACTGCTGGGACTGCAGCGAGGGAGAGGAGCAAGAGGGATGCCGGCCCCAGAAAAAAAGTAAGTTTGTGGGGCCTCACTGGGGACAATTGGCCAGGCCCCAGCGAGGCAAGGGGGGTTGGTTGAGGTGGGCGGGGGGAAATGTAGTTCGGTGGGGGACCCTCCGTGGGGCACAGGGTGCTGATCAGGAGGGCCTCCCCCCTCAGCCGGCAGGAAGCTGCCAGGTTTTACTGAGCGCCCTCCTGGGGGTCTTGAGCCGCCCGCTTGCTGCTGGTAATATGCCAGCAGCGGCGGGAGGAGGCCCTTAAGTGGCAGTTTTTTTTAAATTTCCAAAATATACTTTATTCATAAAAATCTGTAAAAAAAAAATACATTACCAAACAGTTTCTAACAGCACCAAGTCAAAAAATACAAACAGTGCAAAGGAGATCAGTTTCCTTCAATACAGGAGTGAGTTGCCTCACAACCCTTCCGTTTCATTTGTCATGCCATATACATTTTTACATTTTACAGCAAACGAAAATTTTCCCGATACATTTCAAGGGGTTTCCCATGGATCTAGCCCTCCATTCAGCTTGGTGGGGGGACCTTACACAGTGGTCTTTCCCCATTGAGCCTTTGCTGGGGCTGCCCCAAGCTTTAGTGCATCCCTCAGCACATAGTCCTGGACCTTGGAATGTGCCAGTCTGCAACATTCGGTGGTGGACAGCTCTTTGCGCTGGAAGACCAGCAAGGTTCGGGCAGACCAAAGGGCATC
Organism: Heterodontus francisci; assembly: GCF_036365525.1. Classification (NCBI taxonomy): domain Eukaryota; kingdom Metazoa; phylum Chordata; class Chondrichthyes; order Heterodontiformes; family Heterodontidae; genus Heterodontus; species Heterodontus francisci. The sequence continues at coordinate 11,967,035 of NC_090413.1, read as the reverse complement.
TTTCACCGAATTGATAGTCCTCCAGCAGCAGTTGATGTTTGTCTCGGTGTGTGTCCCTGGGAACAGCCCGCAGAGCACAGACTCCTGTGTTACAGAGCTGCTTGGGATGAACCTCGACAAAAACCACTGCATCTCTTTCCACACCTGCTTTGCAAAGACACATTCCAGGAGGAGATGGGCAACCGTCTCTTGCCCACCACAGCCACCACAAGGGCATTGTGCGGAGGGGGTGAGACTTTGGGCGTGCAGGAGGGATCTGACGGGGAGGGGCTCTTCTCACCACCAGCCAAGCTACATCTTGGTGCTTGTTTGAAAGTTCTGGTGATGAGGCATTCCGCCAAATGATTTTGGCGGTCTGCTTGGGGAAGTGGCAGTTAATTGGCCACTTAAGGGCTTTAATTTGCGTGGGGCAGGCGGACCGGACCGGGAACAGCACCCATCTCCCACTCTACAGTACCACCGCCTCCAGCCCGTTCCTGTGTGCGGCGGTGGGGGGGCGTAAAATTCCAGCCTGCATTTGGCAGTATTGTCAGTCTCAAAGGGGAAATAATGGTCTACATTTTTTTTGATGATTTAACATGAATGAGGTATTCTGGCATATTACAGTGACTGTCCTCTGTTGGGCTCCACTGCATCCTATCCATTTTTTCCAAGCACTTAGCCTTGTATATTGGCAGATGGCCAAAGGGTGATCATGATAAACTTTGCAAATTAAGCATTCTGCTGTTTGGGGAGTTTTATTTAGAGAGAGATACAGCACTGAAGCAGGCTTCGGCCCACCAAGTCTGTGCCAACCATCAACCACCCATTTATACTAATCCTACATTAATCCTATATTCCCTACCACATCCCCACCTAACTATACTAGGGGCAATTTACAATGGCCAATTTACCGATGGTACCTATGGAGGAAACCTGAGCACCTGGCAGAAACCCACGCAGTCACAGGGAGAACTTGCAAACTTCGCACAGTAAGTACCCAGAACTGAACCTGGGTTACTGGAGTTGTGAGGCTGCAGTGCTAACCACAGCGCCACTGTGCCGCCCTAAATTTTTGAAGTATGCAGCTCCCACCAGTATGAGCATTAGTGGTCTTCATGTTCAAATTGGTATTGTTAACTGAATACAGATACCATTGTTCTTTCAGTTGACCTACCCTTTTGTTTGGCTTTGCATGGGATTGTGCTGACATCACAGCGCACAAAGGGTAGGTAGTGTATTGGGCAGCGTGCCTCCTGCGAATATTGGAACAGGAATAGGCCTAGTAGGAAAGATTAGAGAAGCTGAGGTTAATCTTCTTGAAACAGAGAAGGTTAAGGACAGATTTAAAGAGGTGTTGAAAATCATAAAGGGTTTTGATAGAGTAAGTAAGGAGAAACTGTTTCGAGTGGTACAAGGGTCAGTAACCAGAGACATAGATTTAAGATAATTGGCAAAAGAGCTGGAGGAGAAAAGAGAATTTTTTTTAACACAATAAGTTATTATGATCTGGAATGCACTGCCTGAAAGGTTGGTAGTAGCAGATTCAATCATAACTTTCAAAAAGCATTGTATCAGCAGTTGAAGGGGAAAAATTTGGAGGGCGATGGGGAAAAGGGAGGGAAATCGGACTAACTGGATAGTTCTTTAAAAAAGCCAGCACGGGCACAGGGTTGAATGACTTAATTCTGTGCTGTATCATGTTATGATTCATCCTCTCAAGCCTGCTCCGCCGTTCAGTTTGATCATGGCTGTATCTTAACTACATCTACCCGCCTTGGTTCCATTACCCTTAATATCCTTGCCTACTAAATAGCTGTCAATTTCAGTTTTGAAATTTTAATTTGACCTAGCCTCAACAGCATGTGGTTTCTTTTTCGTTAACAGTCTTGTGTGGAACTTTGTCGACTGCTTTCTGGAAGTTCATATAGCTAACTTTCATGGACACTTCCTTATCTACCATGATAAGTACCTATTTAAAAAATTCTGGTCACCGTGGTCTGCTAGAAGTTGTTTCACCACCTCTGAGGTCAGAGAGGAATTTTGCAGATTTTTTCCCCCCTGAACTGGCTTACGGTTTGTTTTCTTTTTGCTTCTCCCAGCTCCATGGAGAGCCGGCATGGACTGGATCGGCCAAATGACCTCCTTCTGTACAGTAAATGACTCTGTGGCTCTTAATACATAGCTGGTGGTGGGTAATTTTATGTTAGTATGTGCTAAAATATTGTCCATAAATGAGGGTCCGTGGGCTATCTAAGTTGAAAAAAAAATTAAGTATATGAGGTGCCTTTCGTTTCTCTTTTAAAGGATTTTCTTTTCAATTTTTCCCTACTCCTTTTTGAACAATGCAAGAAGTGTCACATATAAGGTCCTGTTGAAACTTCTATATGACAGTGTGGACAGGAAAGGCAGGTGGACTCTCAGTGATTATGTTTCTTAGATACTACCAGAATATTTTCCTTTTCCCTATGGTTGAAACCATGTCAGTTTAAACAGAGCAATTTCACCAGCAGGAGAGAAAAAATAAAGGTGACACTGAGCATGAATGTATGTTTGTCTTGTTTAGTCTCTTTTCCTTTCTTACTTGCACATGTACTGATCATCTTTAAAAAGCCTAATCTCTTGTTGACACAATTTAATTCAAATGAAAATGAAAAGAAATGATCTGGTATATCTCACCAGCAATTGCAAAACTACATGCAACAGTAACTCCCTGATCCCCAACATAGAAACAGTGAAATGGAAACTGTTGAAGAGGAACAGACGTGGTCAGAGAATGTAACATGTTTACTGTCTTTTTCTCACTTAACTGTATCATTTTAACATTAAATTTGTTGTCCTGAAAGCTTTTATTTCCTAATTTTTTTTGATACTTTATCCTTGTTTGACTTCAGTTTCTCTTTTAATTCGCAGGCTTTTATGCCTGTCCAAGATCAAACATGCTTTATATAAATAAAAGCAAAATACTGCGGATGCTGGAAATCTGAAATAAAAACAAGAAATGCTGGAACCACTTAGCAGGTCTGGCAGCATCTGTGAAAAGAGAAGCAGAATTAACGTTTCGGGTCAGTGACCCTTCTTCGGAACTGACAAATATTAGAAAGGTCACAGGTTATAAGCAAGTGAGGTGGGGGTGGGGCAAGAGATAACAAAGGAGGTCTAGATTGCACCAGGCCACATAGCTGACCAAAAGGTCACGGAGCAAAGGCAAACAATACGTTAATGGTGTGTTGAAAGACAAAGCATTAGTACAGATTAGGTGTTAATACACTGAATATTGAACAGCAGCAAGTGCAAACCTGTAAAAAAACAGTGGGTAAGCAAACTAGACAAATTAAGATGAAATGAAATAAATGCAAAAAAAAGATTGTAAAAAATGTAAAAAAGAATGTAAAAAAAAAAGGAAGAAAAAATAACTAAAAATGAAAGTAAAATGGGGGGCTGTCATGCTCGGAAATTATTGAACTCAATGTTCAGTCCGGCAGGCTGTAGTGTGCCTAATCGGTAGATGAGATGCTGTTCCTCGAGCTTGCATTGATGTTCACTGGAACACTGCAGCAATCCCAGGACAGAGATGTGAGCATGAGAGCAGGGGGAAGTGTTGAAATGGCGAGCAACCGGAAGCTCAGGGTCCTGCTTGCGGACTGAGCGGAGATGTTCTGCAAAGCGGTCACCCAGTCTGCGCTTGGTCTCCCCAATGTGGAGGAGACCACACTGTGAGCAGTGAATACAGTATACTACATTGAAAGAAGTACAAGTAAATCGCTGCTTCACCTGAAAGGAGTGTTTGGGGCCTGGGATAGTGAGGAGAGAGGAGGTAAATGGGCAGGTATTACACCTCCTGCGATTGCAGGGGAAGGTGCCATGGGACAGGGACGAGGTGGTGGGGGTAATGGAGGAGTGGACCAGGGTGTCGCGGAGGGAACGATCCCTTCGGAATGCTGACGGGAAGGGAGGGGAAGATGCGACTGGTAGTGGCATCACGCTGGAGGTGGCGGAAATGACGAAAGATGATCCTTTGGATATGGAGGCTGATGGGGTGAAAAGTGAGGACAAGGGGAACCCTGTCACGGTTCTGGGAGGGAGGGGAAGGGGTGAGGGTAGAGGTGCGGGGAATGGGCCGGACACGGTTGAGGGCCCTGTCAACCACAGTGGGGGGAAATCCTCGGTTGAGGAAAAAGGAGGTCATATCAGAAGCACCGTCATGGAAGGTAGCATCATCAGAGCAGATGCGTCGGAGACGGAGAAACTGGGAGAATGGAATGGAGTCCTTACAGGAGGTAGCGTGTGAAGAAGTGTAGTCGAGGTAGCTGTGGGAGTTGGTGGGCTTATAATGGATATTAGTAGACAACCTATCCCCAGAGATGGAGACAGAGATATTTATATAAATACGCTGGTAAGAGACTGTGACAGAAATGCAATTTTAAATATTAAAAAGCCAAATATTAATAATTGAAAGTCCCCAAATAAAGCCTTCAATTCAGCAGCTCCTAGCCGACTAGACTACCTACTCTACAGCATCTTTGACTCCTGCACCCCCAGTGTCCCAACAGTGGCAATTAAAAATGTAATTAAACAAACAGTTGCATTTTGCTTTTAATAAATATATTTGACTTGTCTTTTTACACATTTTTTCAGTCTCTAACCTGTTGTCTTATCTGAAGATCTATTGAAAATTTGAGAACACTATTTCAACGCTGGATTTAACAATGAAAGTCATTGATAGGCGTAGTCTGTAGGCCACCAAATAATAACATCACAATGGGGCGGGCAATAAACAAAGAAATAACTAATGCCTGTAAAAATGGTACGGCAATTATCATGGGGCATTTTAATCTACATGTAGATTGGTCGAACCAGCTCAGTCAGGGTAGCCTTGAGGAGGAATTCGTTGAGTGTATCCGTGATAGTTTTCTTGAACAGTATGTAATGGAACCGACGAGGGAGCAAGCTATCCTCGATCTAGTGCTGTGTAATGAGACAGGAATAATTAATGACCTCATGGTTAGGGATCCTCTTGGAAGGAGTGATCACAGTATGGTTGAATTTAGAATACAGATGGAGAGTGTGAAGATAAAATCCAATACCAGGGTCCTGTGCTTGAACAAGGGGGACTACAATAGAATGAGGGAGGACTTGGCTAAAGTGGACTGGAAACAAAGATTTGACGGTGAGACAGTTGACGAGCAGTGTAGGACTTTCAAAGCAATTTTTCAAAGTGCTCAGCAAAAGTATATTCCAGTGAAAAGGAAGGACTGGAAGAAAAGGGATAATCTGCCATGGGTGTCTAAGGAAATAAGGGAGGCTATCAAATTGAAAAAGAAGGCATACAAAGTGGCCAAAAGCAGCATGAAACTAGAAGATTGGGAAAACTTTAAAGGTCAGCAGAAAGCTACAAAAAGAGCCATAAAGAAAAGTAAGATGGAACATGAGAAAAAGCTAGCACAGAATATAAAGACAGATAGCAAAAGTTTCTATAAATATATAAAATGAAAAAGAGTGGCTAAAGTAAACGTTGGTCCTTTAAAGGATGAGAAGGGGAAATTAGTTATGGGATATGATGAAATGGCCAAGGCTTTGAACAGGTATTTTGTATCGGTCTTCTCAGTGGAGGACATTAATAACATGCCAGTAATTGACAAAGAGACGAACGTAGGTGAGGACCTGGGAACAATCATTATTACGGAAGAGGTAGTGTTGGGCAAGCTAATGGAGCTAAGGATTGATAAGTCTCCTGGCCCTGATGGAATGCATCCCAGGGTTCTAAAAGAGATGGCGGGAGAAATAGCAGGTGCACTGACGGTAATTTTCCAAAATTCGCTGGACTCTGGGGTAGTCCCAGCAGATTGGAAAACAGCAGATGTGACGCCACTGTTTAAAAAGGGAGGTAGACAAAAGATGGGGAATTATAGACTGATTAGCTTAACCTCTGTAGTGGGGAAGATGCTTGAGTCTATCATCAAGGAAGAAATAGCAGGGCATCTCGATAGAAATTGTCCCGTTGGGCAGACGCAGCATGGGTTCATGAAGGGCAGGTCATGCTTGACAAATCTTTTGGAATTCTATGATGACATTACGAGCAAGGTGGACAATGGGGACCCAGTGGATGTGGTGTACCTAGATTTCCAAAAGGCCTTCGACAAGGTGCCGCACAAGAGGCTGCTGCATAAGATAAGGATGCATGGCGTCAGGGGTAAAGTATTAGCATGGATAGAGGATTGGTTGACTAACAGGAAGCAGAGAGTGGGGATAAATGAGTGCTATTCTGGTTGGCAATCAGTCACTAGTGGTGTGCCTCAGGGATCGGTGTTGGGACCGCAATTATTTACAATTTATATAGATGATTTGAAGTTGGGGACCACGTGTAGGGTGTCAAAGTTTGCAGATGACACTAAGATGAGTGGCAGAGCAAAGTGTGCAGATGACTGTGAAACATTGCAGAGGAACATAGATACATTGAGTGAGTGGGCAAAGGTCTGGCAGATGGAATACAATGTTAGTAAATGTGAAGTCATTCATTTCGGTAGGAGTAACAGGAAAAAGGATTATTACTTGAATGGTAAAAAGTTGCAGCATGCCGCTATGCAGAGGGACCTAGGTGTCCTTGTGCATGAATCGCAGAAGGTTGGTCTGCAGGTACAGCAAGTAATTAGGAAGGCAAATGGAATTTTGTCCTTCATTGCTAAAGGGATTGAGTTTAAAAGCAGAGAGGTTATATTGCAGCTGTATAAGGTACTGGTGAGGCCGCACCTGGAGTACTGTGTGCAGTTTTGGTCTCCTCACTTGCGAAAGGATATACTGGCACTGGAGAGGGTGCAGAGGAGGTTCACTAGGTTGATTCCGGAGTTGAGGGGGTTGGCTTATGAGGAGAGACTGAGTAGATTGGGATTATATTCATTGGAGTTCAGAAGAATGAGGGGGGGATCTTATAAAAACATATAAAATCATGAAGGGAATAGATAAGATACAAGTAGAGAGGATGTTTCCACTGGCAGGTGAAGCTAGGACAAGAGGGCATAGCCTCAAGATTAGAGGGAGCAGATTTAGGACTGAATTACGAAGGAACTTCTTCACCCAGAGGGTTGTTAATCTATGGAATTCCTTGCCCAGTGAAGTAGTTGACGCTTCTTCAGTAAACGTCTTTAAAGCTAAGGTAGATATCTTTTTGAACAATAAAGGAATTAAGGGATACTGTGGGAGTGCGGGTAAGTGGATCTGAGTCCACGAAAAGATCAGCCATGATCTTATTGAATGGCGGAGCAGGCTCGAGGGGCCGGATTGCCTACTCCTGCTCCTAGTTCTTATGATCTTATGATTATTACTCAATTGTATTTTGTATAATATTAAAAAATGTTGCAAGGTGCTTCACAGAGGCATAATGGAGAGGTGGCCATAAGCTTGTTCAATGTGGTGAGTTTTAAGTGAGGTGACGAGATTGAGGGAGGGAATTTCAGAATATGGGATCTCGGTGGATGAAGGCGTGGTGGCTAATGGTGAATAAGTGGGAGGGGAATGAACAAGAGGCTGAAGAGATGAATGGAGCATTCAGTGGGGGATATTTTAGGACTGGAGTTTACAGAGACAGAAAGCAACAAGGCCAAGAAGGTGTTTAAACATGAGGATGAGAATTTTAAATTGCAAGTGTTGGGGGAGACATTGTAGGTCAGTGAGGACAGGGGGGTTGATGAGTGGGACTTGGTGCAGGATGGGATATGGGCAGCAGAATTCTGGATATGCTGAAGGATAAGAGGCCAGGAGAGCATTGGAAAATTTGAGTTTGGATGTTATGAAGGCATGGATGAGGGTTTCAACAGTAGATGGACTGAGGTAAGGTTGATAGTATGGAGATGTAAGTAGGTGGTCTTCATGATGGAGAGAAGATGGAGCTCAGCTTAGGGTCAAACAAGCTCAGCCATGGTTACAAACAGTCTGGTTCATTATTAGCCGGTAGCCTAGGAAAGGCTGAAATTGTCTGTATGGCGTATGGAGTTAGTAACAAGGGCTGAAGGTGATGGCTTCGGTCATTCCAATGTTTTAACTCAAGGTGGCTCCTTCAAGACTGGATGTTGGCAGAGGCAGTGGAGGATTGAGACAGTTGGTAGAGCTGAATGTCATTAGCATACATTTGGAAGCTGCTACTGTGTCTTCAGGTGATGTTGCCAAGAGGTATCCTGTAGATGATTGAAGGAAGGGGCCAAGAATAAATTCTTGGGCGACTTCAGAGGTTACGGTGCCATTGTGAGAGGAGCTCTGGCTATGATCGGATAAATAAGAATGGAACTGTGAGGGCACCGAGCTGGACAACAGAGGAAAAACACTGAAGGAGGATGCTGCAGAAGGCTAGAGCAGAGAGAGAGATAATGCACACAGTCATAGAGGATGTCAGTATGACTTTGTTTAAGGCTGTTTCGGTGTAGTGGACAAGGTAGAAACCTGATTGGGAGCGCTTTTGGGGAGGGGGTGATGATGGTGGTTTTGAAAGGGAGGAGGACAATACCTGAGAAGAGGAAATGATTTATAATTTCAATTTTAGTGACAAAGAAGTCTGAATGAGTCTCTTGAACTTATTGCTTGAGGTGAGGGTGGAGGAGGCAAGGAAGAGGAGTTTAAAGAGATGATTTGTAGTGGAGAAAAGAAATTGAAGGTTAATTTTGCTCTGCAAGATAATTGTAATATTAAATGGTACTTGTTCTTTGGTATGCTAAAGTTCAGATTTACTCCCAGCATCTCCATATGGCTGTATAATCTTAACAAAATGTGGTGGAGGCAAGGAAGAAGAAATTGAGTCACATTTACATCAAATAACACAATTTTCTTCATTTTGTTAAGAGAATAGGTGGTCAGTTGGCTAAGTACAATATATTTGTGTATCTACTAGACACAAATAAACAATTAAACCACAGCACAAATTTAGGTTGCATTTCAAAGGTTAAAAGATCACAGTAGTTCAGATGAACTCAATAATATTTTCGTGTTTATTTGCTTCCCTTTATATCACACGTCGACTGCTTTTTGGATGATTTGCCACCAACTTCTCCATCAACACTTTTTGTGGGAGGATTGTTGTGAATTGTGCTTATTCATTGGATTTTAGTATCTCTTACAAAAACAATTGATGAGGGAAATGTCAAAAGCTCCTCTGCTAATGACAAGGCTGGTACATAATACAATGTGAAATATTTGCTATAGTTGGATTATACAGTGCGGTATAAAAATGAACATTATCTTGCATATTTTCAGGCTGTTGGTAGGGCTTATCTTTCAGTGGCAGCTGTTGAGGTCAGTAGATCGAAATATTGTCAGGGTGTTGATACAGAATCTTTTAATAATGTATTCAGTTTATTGGCTTGCCTTGGCAGAGGTTTTTATTCCACACAAAAAGTGGTTCTGAGACATTTTCTGTCACTGACCACTTTGAGGAAGAGGTTTAATGAGAATAATCTCTTCATACGAAAAGTGGGAATTAAAAATACAATATCCTTCAAAAGACAGTTAGCATATTTTGTATTTAACCATTGTGGGTGTGAGACTGTACTGCATTCTGCTGTGGTGTAGCAACTTGGTGGGGCAACATGCCGCACCGTGGCATGTTGAAGGATTCCCATGGTCCCCACATATCATCTAAGGACAAACATGGACAGGAGTGAAGAAACTGGTGGTTAGGCCACAGTTACAATACAGTGTGAAATTCTGAGTTCCTCAATGTAAAAGGAAGTATACAGGGCGAATTCGTTAAGATTAAGTCATGGATGGGAAATTATGAGGAGAAACTTGAGATACTGAAAATATTTCCACTGGAGTATAAAAGTCTACGAGGAGATTTATTTTCAAGTATGAAGTGCTTTGCTAGAATGAATAGGGAAAAACTATTTACTCTGGTTGTGGAATCAGTGACAAGGGTTCATCAATTTAAAATGTTTGCTAAGAGAGTGAGGAGAAGCATTAGTGGAAATTTCTTTAACAGAATGTTGTTGGAGGATGGAGTGCTTTTCCACAAAGAGTGGTTGAGACAGACACTGTTGCATCTTTTAAGGAAAAATTGTATAAATGTTTGAAGCAGATGAAGATAAAGAATGGTGTGAATAATGTGAGGCATAGGGATTAGTTCTGAATTGATTTGGCATAGAGATGATGGACTGAATATTCTCCTTATGCTGTAAACTTCTATGATTCGTTGGCTGAATCACATTAGACACTTTGTACCTCCCAGTAGTTGGTTACTGAGTAGCATTGGTAGAAAATGATGAGCAGACCCCTGTACAAAATAAAAGGCAGATGGAGAGGATGAAGAGGAAATATTAAATTTTAAATTTATTCAGAAAATAAAATGTTTTAAAAACAAATTGATACAATGGAGAACTGGGCTAGCATATTCCTGAGATAGCTGAAAAATCCCTAACTTGGCACTGAGACTGCGAGAATGGCCAGTGTGGGAAATTGAGATGTACTGTGCTAGAGATGGTACTCTTGTGAGCACTTGGCTTAGCATTATGCTGTAGAGTGTAAGGACTGTGCTGCATGTGACATAGGAATGCTTAATGCTAACATAATGAAGGAAATGGCAGTGCATTTCATTTCTTTGTGTTAATGATTCTTGTCTTAAAGAGAAAATCATTCATAAAATCTAGAAGAAAAATTGTCAGGCATTTTAAGTTCAGAAAATCACCTTCATGAGTGGCACTTTCATGTAATGCTGGATTAGGTTATATAGTTCTTTGTAGATGGTACATAGGAAATAGTGTATAACTTCAAATTTTTCCACATGATATTCCATCTGCCATTTTCTTGCCCACTCACTTAGCCTGTCTAAATCAGCCCCTCGAGCCTGCTGCACCATTCAACTAGATCATGGCTGATCTTCTACCTCAATGCCATTTTCCCGCACTATCCCCATATTCCATGATGCCTTTAATATCTATAAATTTGTCTATCTCTGTCTTCAACACACTCCACAACTGAACCTCCACTGCCCTCTGGGCTAGAGAATTCCAAAGATGCACCACCCTCTGAGTGAAGATATTCCTCCTCATCTCAGTCCTAAATGGCCTGCCCCTTATTCTGAGACTGTGTCCCCTCGTTCTAGACCACCCCAGGCAGGGGAAATATCCTTCCTGCATCTACCCTGTCGAGCCCTGTAAGAACCAGGTATGTTTCAATGAGATCACCTCTCATTCTTCTTAACTCTAGAAAATACAGGCCCACCCTCCTCAAACTCTCTTCATAGGACAATCCCGCCATGTCAGGAATTAGTCTGGTGAAGATTCATTGCACTCCCTCGATGGCAAATATATCCTTCCTTAGGTAAGGTGACCAGAACTGTACACAATACTCCAGGTACGGTCTCATCAAGGCTTTATACAATTGCAGCAAGACATCTTTACTCCTTATCAGGCAACAATCCCCCCTGCCACCCCCCACCCCCGCCAACCTGCCAAGACTAAGGCACAAATTATTTCGCCACACCAACATTAAAACTTTGAAAATTGCAATCTCTGACTGGAAAGATCTCTCTATGACTCTGGTAACAGACAATGTTGAAACAATGGGGGAATCCAGCAGTGGTCCTCCAATACACGGAAGTGGTCAGACTAGTTTTAGTCACATGGCTAGCTGGCTGGGGCAGAGAAATTTGAGCCTCCAACAAGGGATGTGAAGAGACTGTTCCATATAAGGAACTAGTCACATGACTAACCTGCTGAGCACCCTGGGAGCTTTTTGAATTTGAACTCCCAGACAAAGGAATTGCCAGGCAGAACGTCGTGTGCTCTCCTGGTACTAAGAACACCTCCTGTCTGCCTGCCTATCTCTCGGAACTGAAACCATTGAAGACACGTGAAACTCAAAAGAGAAAAAGGTGTGCCACGTGAACAAAGTTTTAAGACAATTACTGAGCCCCAATGAAACGCACGAATATAACTACAATCAAGGACTACAGCGAGTTCGAGAAATAGTAACAAGATATTGCCTCCAACTGTTCTACTTATCTTCTCTTTTCTGTCCCTATCTTGCACATTTATATCACGTTTGCATGCTAGCATGAACGTGTTTTATATCCGCAGGCGTGAACCGTATTAGAGTTAAGTTTAAGGTTTAATAAATGTCATCTTTCTGCTTTAAACCAAAGAAAGCCTGTTTGTGCTCAGTTATTTGCCTGATAATTGGAAACTGTGAATACAAAAAAGGGGAGCTCAAAACAGTGTGTTTAAAATTAAACCATGTTATAATAGGACTGGGTGAAGACAGCAAGAGACCCCTTAGACACATTGCTCACCTGGTCGTAACAGAAAGTGGGTGCTAGCTTCCGGATTGTTACCCACAGACAAATGAGTTAATTTGAAGTGGGTAGCCAAATTCTTCCCACTCAAAAAGAGAAAATTATTACAGGTTTTCTTGTGGTTGTGTGTGATTGAGTACGAACATGTCTGCAACTGAAGCAAGTTGCTCACCAAGCCAGGGTGAAGTAACGTGGGATAAGTTAAAAGCACTGTCTACGGAGGAGTTGAGAAAAATTTCTGAGCAGTGTGGGTTCACTGTTTGTGGCAAGGCTAGGAAGTCTGAACTCCTAAGGCTAGTAGCCAGCCATTTTTCCCTTGAATCTGACGAAGCAGAAGCAATGTTAGAAGCAGACCCTAGCAAAGATGCAGTTGGAACAAAGGAAACTTGAGGTAGAGGAAAAAGAGAGAGAGAGGCAGGAGAGGGAGAAAGAAAGAGCCTTCCAAATGGAACGTGAAGAAAAAGAAAGACAGGAGAAGGAAAAAGAGAGAGGAGAGAGAGAAAGAAAGGAAATTCCAGAAAGAATGCAAAGAAAGAGAGTTACAGCGGCTTGAGTTAGCTAGGGGGCGACAGAGTAACCCTAGTGAAAGCATGGCCAATATGGAGGATCAGAATTCAGGCTTGGGTATAAGATTGCTAAAACGTGCCCAATTGATTACAAAATTCAATGAGGAAGATATGGAAGCGTTTTTTGTGTTTTTCGAGTAACTGGTAAGGCAGCTAAAATGGCCAGCTGAGACCTGGTCACTTTTACTGCAAAGCAAACTAACTGGAAAAGCCCATGAGGTCTATTCCTTGCTGCCAGATGAAAGTTCATCAAACTATGAAATTACTAAAATGCTAGCCTCGGGGCATATTTTTAAAATTTTTATTTTAGAGATACAGCACTGAAACAGGCCCTCCGACCCACAGATTCTGTGCTGACCATCAACCACCCATTTATACTAATCCTACACTAATTCCATATTCCTACCACATCCCCACCTATTCCTATATTTCCCTACCACCTACCTATACTAGGGGCAGTTTATAATGGCCTTTTTACCTATCAACCTGCAAGTCTTTGGCATGTGGGAGGAAACCGGAGCACCCGGAGGAAACCCACGCAGACACAGGGAGAACTTGCAAACTCCACACAGGCAGCACCCAGAATTGAACCCAGGTCACTGGAGCTGTGAGGCTGCAGTGCTAACTACTGCGCCACTGTGCCGCCCTGAATTAGTACCCAAAGCCTACCACCAGAAGTTTAGAACCCTCAAAAAACAAGCCAGTCAAATCTTTCTGGAGTTTGAAAGAAGCAAGCAGCTGGCTTTTGACCAGTGGATGAGGGCTTTAAAAATACAGCACAGCTATGAGACTCTCAGAGAAATAATCCTTTTAGAGGAATTTAAAAACTCTCTCCCATTCTCAATCAAAACTCGTGTCGAGGAGGAGCAGGTTCAGGGAGCCCGGCAAGCAGCCGTTCTGCCCGATGAATTTTTTTAATCCATAAATTGGTTTCCCAGGGGAAAAGCTTTCCTGATCACCCCCACAAATCTGAAAAGGACAAAAGGTGGGAAGGTGATAGAAGCCCAGGTAGTCCTGGAAGAGAAAGGAAAGCAGGGGACACAGGGGGCCCTCCTCCAGCCAAAAAGGAAGGTGTTGTGAGCAAGAGTGAGACCTGGAGACCTGTGTGCTTCCACTATAACAAGGCAGGGCATTTAAAAGCTGACTGCTGGAAATTAAAGGGGAAACCGGTGGGGTTAATCAGGGCACACTCGCTTAGTGAATATGAGGGCCTGATGGAAAACACGGAACGGGCTGTGGCTTTGACTACAGTAAGGGTGCAGCCTAGGAAGCTTACCACGGCCAGTACAGAAAAAGTTAATAGGATTCCTAAAGGTTATCAAGGTTTTGTATCTAAAGGGAAAGTAACCCCATATCCCTCAAGTGGGGCAAACAAGCCTGCAGTGATTCTCAGGGACACAGGCCGCCAGATCCCTTTTACTGGGAAAAGGCCTGACCTTGCCCCCAGAGAGTGCAGTAAACACCAAAATGGTGGTGAATGGTATTGGAGGGCAGTGTATGCCCGTACCTGTGCACTGGGTGCACCTGGAGTGCGACCCAGTTTCGGGACTGGTGACTGTAGGGATTGTCCCTAGTTTGCCTATGGACGGGGTTGACCTGCTCCTAGGTAATAATCTGGCAGGAGTGAAGGTGGCAGGCCCCCCCAGTAGTGAAAGAAAGAGCGCAGGAGGTCAGAAAGACAGGGCGGTGGCAGGAGACGGTCTCCTGCAGTTTCCCTGAATGTGTAGTGGATCAGGCCATGATCAAACCAGCTCCCGTGGAGGAGACTGCATTGACACTGCAGGCAGATGACCATGAGGTCTGCCTGGCCGAGACTTTCTTAGGAAAGATAGGAGACCCAGGAAATGAATTAAATGGACTTTCCCTAGCTGAGGCTCACGAGCCGACCCAGTATTGCGAGGGTTAGAACAGGCTGCCCTATCTGAAAGTGAAGCAGAGGGAGTCCCTGACTGCTACTTTTTAAAGAATGAGGTACTGATGAGGAAATGGAGTTCTCCTCACAGACCTGAGGGCCAGGAATGGAAAGTGAACTACTGTTAGTGGTGCCACAGAGGTACAGGGGAGAAATATTAAGATGGGCGCATGAGACTGCAGGAGCTGTACATGCCAGTATACGAAAGACCAAAACCCACATAAGGCAGCAGTTTGACTGGCCAGAACTCCACAAAGATGTGGTGGAGTACAGCAGGGGTTGCCACATGTGCCAGGTTGAGGAGAAACCCCAGCCTATAGTGAAATCTGCGCCCCTAAGTCCTGTACCGGTGTTAGGAGGACTCTCCAGCAGAGGGCTGGTGAACTGTAAGGCACCCCCGCCGAGAACAAAAAGGGACAGGGAGGCACATGACTGGCAAAGGTTTAGAAAGAGTAGGGGAAAAAGTGACCCAGTGGGCAGGTTAAAGAAAGTCCGGGAAAAATCCCAGATGAAAACCCTTACTGCCCGGTCAACCAACCCAGAATAATGTGAAAAGCTAGACCCCACATCTTCCTATGTAAATGCAGACTCTAGGAGCACCCCACCAGAGTGCTAACAGCATTTACAGGAACCTGCAGAGACAAAGAGAGACTTCTAGGGGGCAGAGAAACTGAGGGTGATGCCTCATCTCGTCGAAGGGTCACCTGGAGAATGCACTTAAGTCTGCACAAATACCTGTAGCGAGGAGTGTCCCAGAGAACAAAGGAGAGAGTAACAGAGACTCCTCCCCCCACCCCCACAGTCAGAGGAAAAGGGAAACACCCATTCACTGAGGCCAAAAGTCTTTGCGTGAATCAGGGAGTTCAGGATAGACCCGCCTCCCCCCCCCCCCCACTAACTCTCCTGGAGAAAACAAGGGGGAATTAAAGCAGCCCTGCCCCCCCAGAAGAGACTATTTTTAATGAGTTTCAAGTGTGGTGAATGAATGAAAATGAATGGGAGAAATGCATGGTTTTCTTTCTATACTTTATATTTCTCTCAAACTCTGTAATGAAATGTGCCATTCTCTATAATTAACGTTCCATTCCCATGGGTGTGGAGGTGTTAGGCAAACCTCCCACCTGTAAAGACTGAGGCACACATTATTTCACCACATGAACATTAAAACTTTGAAAATTGCAATCTCTGACTGGAAAGACATCTCCATGATAACAATGTTGAAACAATGGGGGATCCAGTAGTGATCCTCCAATACACAGAAGTGGTCGGACTAGTTTTAGTCACATGGCTAGCTGGCTGGGGCAGAGAAATTTGAGCCTCCAACAAGGGCTGTGAAGAGACTATTCCATATAAGGAGCTAGTCACATGACTAACAAAAACAAGAAATGCTGGAATCACTCAGCAGGTCTGGCAGCATCTGTGGAAAGAGAAGCAGAGTCAACGTTTCGGGTCAGCGATCCTTCTTCGGAAGGTTCCGAAGAAGGGTCGCTGACCCGAAACGTTGACTCTGCTTCTCTTTCCACAGATGCTGCCAGACCTGCTGAGTGATTCCAGCATTTCTTGTTTTTGTTTCAGATTTCCAGCATCCGCAGTATTTTGCTTTTAGTCACATGACTAACCTGCTGAGCACCCTGGGAGCTTTCTGAATTTGAACCCCCAGACAAAGGAATTGCCAGACAGAACACCGTGTGCTCTCCTGGAACTAAGAACACCTCCTGTCTGCCTGTCTATCTCTCAGGGAACTGAACCATTGAAGACAGGTGAAACTCAAAGAGAAAAAGGTGTGAACAAAGTTTTAAGACGATTACTGAGCCCCAGCGAAATGCAAGAATATAACTATGAGCTGAAACGTTAACTCTGCTTCTCTCTCCACAATGCTGCCAGACCTGCTGAGTATCCCCAGCATTTCTTTTTTTAAATTCTTGTTACAATAGGATCAGGTGAAGACAGTAAGAAACCCCTAGACACATTGCTCACCTGGTCATAACATCCTGTACTCAAATTCTTTTACAATAAGGGCCAACATATCATTTGCCTTCCCAATTGCTTGCTGCACCTGCATATTAGCTTTCAGTGACTCATGAACAAGGACACTAGATCCCTTTGGACATCAACACTCCCCATTCTCTCACCATTTAAGAAATACTCTGCATTTCTATTTTTCCTTCCAAAGTGGATAACTTCACATTTTTCCACATTATATTTCATCTGCCATGTTCTTGCCCGTTCACTTAGCCTGTCCAAATCCCCTTGAAGCCTCTTTGCATCCTCCTTACAACTCACATTCCCATCTAGTTTTGTGTCATCAGAAAACTTGGAAATATTATATTTGGTTCCCACGTCCAAATCATTGATATAGATTGTGAATAGCCCCAAGCACTTATCCTTGCGGTACCCCACTAGTCAGCCTGCCAACCTGTTTATTCCTACTCTCTGTTTTCTGTCCATTAACCAATTCTCAATCCATACCAGTATATTACCCCCAATCCCATGTGCTCTAATTTTGTTTGGGACCTTATTGAAAGCCTTCTGAAAATCCAAACACACCACATCCACTGGTTCCCCCATATCTATTCTGCTAGTTACACCCTCAAAGGCGGTGGCATTTTGGTAATGTCACTGGACTAGTAAACCAGAGGCCCAGGCTCTGGGGACATTGGTTCAAATCCCACCATAGCAGATGGTGAGTTTTGAATTCAATTAATAAATTTGGAATTAAAAAGCTAGTCTAATGGTGACCATAAAACCATTGTTGATTGTTGTAAAAACCCATCTGGTTCACTAATGTCCTTTAGGGAAGGAAATCTGCTGTCCTTACCTGGTCTGGCCTACATGTGGTTGACTCTTAAATGACCTAGCATGCTACTCAGTTCAAGGCAATTAGGGATGGGCAATAAATGCTGGCCAAGCCAGCAACGCCCACATCCCATGAATTTTAAAAAAACTCCATGTTTGTTAAACATGATTTCCGTCATAAATCCATGTTGACTCATGTAGAAGCAGAGGTTGCAATGTCAGGCGAGGGGGATGTCAAAATACGTTGGTTGATACGCTGCAGTTGATTGAGGTAAGGGATGGTAGACCTCCTGAACAGGAAGAGAGATTAGAGAGAAAGGTTTCCACAGAAAGGTTTGCTATTTTTGGTGAAAAGACCACTTGGTGGTTTTGAGTTAAATTAAAGACAATTCACCAATTTGATGTGCCAAATGGCCTTTTGTTGTTTCGCAAGATGGTTGTATTAATAATTAATAGTTTTCACACTTATGTTTAACATTTTATCCAATAATTTTCAGAAAACGGTTGTGAGTAAACTGGTTATTGGTGTTATTAAAATTACTTCTACTTTAAGATATTGTATTAAATTGACAAAAATATGCTGCATTACATGGATAAAGGAGATTACATTTTCCAGAAATGTTGTGTATTGTATTTTATAATATTTCCCTCCCCCAAATGGACACACTTGTATTTGGATAAGTGTTTAACCCATATGAAACATAGCTGTATTCTGTGGACTAATGTTTTAGTAGTCTACATTTTAGCACTCCTTCACTTGTTTTACTGAATTGTTGAGGATCATAGAAATCTGATGTATCATAAACATTCATAATCCAATCTGGTTTACATGTGAAATCTTAATTTTGGATTGGCGGATTTCTGAATTATGGAATATTACTTCCCATGACTTTTACTGTATTCTCTATCCAAATGGAGTCTCTTTTTTGTTGTGGGGTGAGAATCTCTTTTAGTGTTGTTTCTCATTCTGCTTTCTTGAGTCTTTCTATGTAAGCACCATCTCTGGACCCCAGGAAAAAGGGAAAGCAACCAACCTGCTTCCAAGCCTCTATGATTGACCCTCAAATAAGCTGCGGGGAGGTGTGTCAGAGGGATGAGGAGTGATATTCCATAAATTAGAAACCCACCAAGACAAAATTAAGATTGCACATATAAACCAGATTGAAAGTTTATGATACTTCATCAGATTCTTTCTTGAACAATTTGGTGAAACAGACTATTAAAATATTATTCATAGAATAAAGCAAGACTTTGAATGACCTCAGCAGTCCTTATCGAAATACAAATGCTACAGTTGAAGGGAGGGGAATATTATCAAATACAACACTCCACAGCCTTTTAATGCATCATTTTGTCCCCTTGGGGTATTTCCTAGCTACAATGTGATATTGTCATTTTTTATTCTTTCATGGGATGCGGGTATTGCTGGCGAGGCCAACATTTATTACCCATCCCTGATTCCCCTTGAGAAGGTGGTGGTGAGCTGTCTTCTTGAACTGCTGCAGTCAATCTGGTGCGGGTACACCAACAGTGCTGCTAGGGAGGGAATTCCAGGATTTTGATCCAGCAACATTGAAGGAACGGCAATATATTTCCAAGTCAGGATGGTGTGTGACTTGGAGAAGAACTTGCAGATGGTGATGTTCTCAGGTCTCTGCTGCCCTTGTCCTTCTAGGTGGAAGAGGTTTCAGGTTTGGAAGGTGCTGTTGAAGGAGGTGTGGTGAGTTGCTGCTTGTAGATGTTACACACTGCCACTGTGCATCGGTGGTGGAGGGAGTAAATGTTGAAGGTGGTGAATGGGGTGCCGATCAAGTGGGCTGCTTTGTCCTGGTTGGTGTCAAGCTTCCTGGGTGGTGTTGGAGCTGCACTCATCCAGGAAGGTGGAGAGTATTCCATCACACTCCTGCCTTGTGCCTTGTAGATGGTGGACAGGCTTTGGGAAGTCAGGAGGTGAGTTACCTGCTGCCGAATTCCCAGCCTCTGACCTGCTCTTGTAGCCATAGTATTTGTATTAGTGGTGCAGTTCAGTTTCTGGTCAATGGTAACCCCCAGGATGTTGACAGTGTGGGATTCAGCAATGGTAATGCCACTGAACGTCAAGGGGAGATGGTCATTGCCTGGCACTTGTGTGGTGTGACTGTTACTTGCCACTTATCCACCCAAGCCTGAATGTTGTCCATGTCTTGCTGCATATAGATACAGTCTGCTTCAGTCTCTGAGGAATTGCGAATGGTACTGAACATGGTACAATCATCAGCGAACATCCCCACTTCTGACCTTATGATGGAGGGAAGGTCATTGATGAAGCAGCTGAAGATGGTTGGGCCTAGGACACTACCCTGAGGAACTCCTACAGCAATGTCCTGGGACTGAAATGATTGGCCTCCAGCAACCATCTTCCTTTGTGCTAGATATGACTCCAACCTCTGAAGAGTTCCCCTTGATTCCCTTTGACTTCAGTTTGGCTAGGGTCCCTTGATTCCACACTTGGTGAAATGCTGCCTTGGTATCCAGGGCAATCACTCTCACCTCACCTGTTGAGTGCAACTCTTTTGTCCATGTTTGGACCAAGGCTATAATGAGGTCAGGAGGCAAGTGGCCCTGGCAGAACCCAAACTGAGCACAGTGAGCAGGTTGTTGCTGTTTAAGTGGCTCTTGATAGCACTGTCGACAACACCTTCCATCACTTTACTGATGATCAAGGGTAGACTGATGGGGCGGTAATTGGCCTGATTGGAATTGTTCTGCTTTTTGTGGATAGGACATACCTCGGCAATTTTCCACATTGTCAGGTTGATGCCAGTGTTGTAGCTGTACTGTAAGAGCTTGGCTCGGGGCGCAGCTAGTTGAGCACAAGTCTTCAGGACCCATAGCCTTTGCAGTATCCAGTTCTTTCAGCTATTTCTTGATATCATGTGGAGTGAATCGGATTGGCTGAAGTCTGGCATGTGATGCTGGGGTCCTCAGGAGGAGGACGAAATGGATCATCCACTTGGCACTTCTGGCTGAAGATGGTTGTGAATGCTTCAGCCTTTTCTTTTGCACTGATGTGCTGGGCTCCCCCATCATTGAGGATGGGGATATTTGTGGAGCCACCTCCTCCTGCTAGTTGTTTAGTTGTCCCGCACCATTCATGACTGAATGTGGCAGGACTGCAGAGTTTTGATCTGATTTGTTGGTTGTTGGATTGCTTAGCTCTGTCTATTGCGTGCTGCTTCTGCTGTTGGGCATGAAAGTAGTCCTGTGTTGTAGCTTCACCAGGTTGACACCTCATTTTTAGGTATGCCCTCCTGCCCTCCTCATTGAACCAGGGTTGATGGTAATGGTAGAGTGAGGGATATGCTGGACCATGAGGTTACAGATTACTGGAGTCAGAGGCAATATAGCTTTTCTAACTCTACTCTTCTTGGTAATGGTAAATTATGTGCTTTAATTCCTCTCTTTTCCTCCTACCTTCATTTAACAAAAATGCTTTCTGTCTCTTCCCTCTCTACCAATCAATTTGTTTTTAATCATTGCTCTGCACTAATCTTGCATCTCAGTGTGGTTTTTCATGAAGGAAGCTTCAACTGTTTCTCTGCAACTCAACAAACAGAAGCGAAGTATGCTTTTCACCTCCATTGCCTCTCACCTTGCTAATTTTTAATGTGTAGAGTAGTTGAGCAGATGCAAAATTGGTTTAGTTGAATTCTGCAAGTTTTGTAATCCTCAACCTGGGGACTTGAAGTCATAGTTACATACTGTTGGGAGACCTTGTCATATGTGTTTAGAAGCATGATCTTGACATGGTATGTAAAGTCATCAATGTATTTTTAGAAAATTAAAAAGTTTAACAATGACAAATGAACCACTTTATCTTTACTACCTACCTTATAATGCACTATAGTAACTGAAGCAAAATGGCTTAGTAAACGGCTTTGTTTCAGAGAGCAAGCTTCATATTTTAACAACGTAATTCATAAACAGGAATGAAAAAGCTGTTGGTCTATAATAGCAATTAACCATGAGAATTACTGCTAGTATTGGCCAAAAATGAAGAACATTTCAAAGACCAAGAGGTCAAGAGATCAAAATAGTCAAGTAGTTTTTTTTTAAAGAATACTGAGATGAATGTACCTTGTACTAATGGCCTGTAAAACAAAACATAACAGAAATGTAGCAAGACCTGGATAATATCCAGGCTTGGGCTGATAAGTGGCAAGTAACATTTACACCACACATGTGCCAGGCAATAACTATCTCAAACAAGATCTCCCCTTGACATCCAATGGAATTATGATCGCTGAATACTCAACTATCAACATCCTGAGGTTTACCATTGACCAGAAACTGAACTGTAGTAGCTGTAAAAATACCATGGCTACAAGAGCAGGTCAGAGGCTAGGAATCCTGCAGCGAGTAACTCACCTCCTGACTCCACAAAGCCTGTCTACCATCTACAAGGCACAAGTCAGGAGTGTGATGGAATAATCTCCACTTTCCTGGATGGCTGCAGTTTCTACAACACTCAAGAAGCTCGACAACATCCAGGACAAAGCAGCCGCTTGATTGGCACCCTGTCCACAAACATTCACTCCCTCCACCACCGACACACAGTGGCAGTAGTTTGTACCATCTACAAGATGCACTGCAGCAATGCACCAAGGCTCCTTCAACAAGCACCATGACCTCTACCACCTAGAAAGACAATGGCAGCAGATGCATGGGAACACCACCACCTGCAAGTTCCCCTCCAAGCAACGCACCATCCTGACTTGGAACTATATCGCCGTTCCTTCACTGTCACTGGGTCAAAATCCTGGAACTCCCTTCCTAACAGCACTGTTGGTGTACCTATCCCACATGGGCATCAGCAGTTCAAGAAGGCGGCTCACCACCACCTTCTCAAGGGCAATTAGGAATGGGTAATAAATGCTGTCCCAGCCAGAGATGCCCACATCCCGTGAACGAATAAAAAAAACATAAGAAGTAGGGGTAGCAACAAACCATACGGCCTCTCGAGCCTGATCTGTCATTTGATACGATCATGGCTGATTTTCTGCCTCAACTCCACTTTCCTGCCCGCTCCCCATATCCCTTGATTCCCTGAATGACCAAAAATGTGCCCATCTTCGAAAGCAAGGATAAAAGGGTTTTTTCCCCAAAATTATTCTTTATTCATAAAAATTTGTAAAAAAAAAATTACCAAACAGTTTAAATTTGACATTTTGGAAGGTACAACAGAGATCAGATTCTTTTGATACAGAGCATGAGTTGCCTCACAACTCTTGCCATTCCATTTTATATGCAATATACATTAGCATTACACAACAAAAACATATTTTGGTGCATACAGCCTGAGGGGTTCTACATGGGTTCCAGCCCCTCTGTATACTAAGGCAGGAGGGCCTTACACAGTGGCCTTTCCCCATTGAGCCTTTGCAGCGGCTGCCCCAAGCTTTAATGCGTCCCTCAGCACATAGTCCTGGACCTTGGAATGTGCCAGTCTGCAACACTCGGTCATGGACAACTATTTGCACTGGAAGAGCAGCAAGACTCGGGAGAGCAAAAAGTGTCTTTCACCGTGTTGATGGCCCTCCAGCAGCAGTTGATGTTTATCTCGGCGTGCGTCGTTGGGAACAACCCGTAGAGCACAGAGTCCTGTGTTACTGAGCTGCTCCTACAAAAACCACTGCATCTCTTTCCAGACCTGCTTTGCAATGGCACATTCCAGAAGGAGGTGGATGACAGTCTCTTCCCGACCACAGCCAGAAGCGAGGATAAAAGTTTTTTTTTATTTCCAAAATATACTTTATTCATAAAAATCTGTAAAAATTACATTGCCAAACAGTTTCCAAACAGCACCAAAAAATACAAACATTGCAAGGGAGATCAGTTTCCTTCAATACTGTTATGAGTTTCTTCCCAACCCTTCCGTTTCACAATTGTCATGTCAATTACAGTTTTACATTTACAGCAATTGAGAATATTAACGATACAGTTCGAGGGGTTTCCCATGGATCCAGCCCCTCAGTCCAGCTTGGTGGGGGAACCTTACACTGTGGTCTTTCCCCATTGAGCCTTTGCTGCGGCTGCCCCAAGCTTTAGTGCGTCCCTCAGCACGTAGTCCTGGACCTTGGAATGTGCCAGTCTGCAACATTCGGTGGTGGACAACTCTTTGCGCTGGAAGACCAGCAAGTTTCGGGCAGACCAAAGGGCGTCTTTCACCGAATTGATAGTCCTCCAGCAGCAGTTGATGTTTGTCTCGGTGAGCGTCCCTGGGAACAGCCCGTAGAGCACAGACTCCTGTGTTACAGAGCTGCTTGGGATGAACCTTGACAAAAACCACTGCATCTCTTTCCACACCTGCTTTGCAAAGGCACATTCCAGGAGGAGGTGTGCGACCGTCTCTTCCCCACCACAGCCAACGCGGGGGCACTGTGCGGAGGGGGCGAGACTTCGGGTGTGCATGAAGGATCTGACCGGGAGGGCCCTTCTCACCACCAGCCAAGCTACGTCTTGGTGCTTGTTTGAAAGTTCTGGTGATGAGGCATTCCGCCAAATGACTTTGACGGTCTGCTCGGGGAACCATCCGACAGGATCCACCGTTTCCTTTTCCCGTAGGGCCTTGAGGACACTCCGTGCAGACCACTGCCTGATGGACTGGTGGTCAAAAGTGTTTTCCCGCAGAAACTGCTCCACGAAGGATAGGTGGTACGGCCCGTCCCAACTGCATGGAGCGTTCCGCGGCAATGTGACCAGACCCATCCTTCGCAACACCGGGGACAGATAGAACCTCAGCACGTAGTGACACTTGGAATTTGCGTACTGGGGATCTACACACAGCTTGATGCAGCCGCACACGAAGGTGGTCATCAGGATGAGGGCCACGTTGGGTACATTTTTCCCGCCCTTGTCCAGAGATTTGAACATCGTGTCCCTCCGGACCCGGTCCATTTTACATCCCCAGACGAAGCGGAAAATGGCTCAGGTGACTGCCACGGCGCAGGAGTGGGGTATGGGCCAGACCTGCGCCACGTAGAGCAACAACATGAGCGCCTCGCACCTGATGACCAGGTTCTTACCCCCAATGGAGAGAGATCGCTGCCCCCACATGCCCAACTTTTGTCGTACCTTGGCTACTCGCTCCTCCCATGTTTTGGTGCACGCCCCGGCCCTTCCGAACCATATCCCCAGCACCTTCAGGTAATCTGACCTGACGGTGAAGGGGACAAAGGATCGGTCAGCCCAGTTGCCAAAGAACATGGCCTCGCTCTTGCCGTGGTTAACTTTGGCTCCCGAGGCCAGTTCGAACTGGTCGCAGATGCTCATCAGTCTGCGCACGGACAGCGGATCCGAGCAGAAAACGGCGACGTCATCCATGTACAGGGAGGTTTTGACCTGAGTGCCTCCGCTGCCTGGGATTGTCACCCCTCTTATGCTCGCATCCTTCCTAATAGACTCAGCAAAGGGTTCAATACAGCAAACAAACAAGACCGGGGACAGAGGACAGCCCTTTCTGACTCCAGATTTGATCGGGAAACTTTCCAATTCCCACCCGTTGATTGAGACTGCGCTACTGATGTTTGTGTAGAGCAGTTGGATCCAATTGCAGATTCCCTCCCCAAACCCCATTTTGGAAAGCACGTCCATCATGTAGGTGTGCGATATCCTGTCAAAAGCCTTCTCATGGTCCAGGCTGATGAGGCAGGTGTCCACCCTCCTGTCCCGTACGTAGGCGATCGTATCCCTGAGTAGCGCGAGACTATCAGAGATCTTCCTGCCGGGTACAGTACAGGTCTGATCGGGGTGAATCACCAACTCCAGAGCAGACTTGACTCGACTGGCTATGACTTTGGACAGGATCTTGTAATCAACATTAAGCAGTGAGATGGGCCGCCAATTTCTGATTTCTGCCCTCTCCCCCTTCTGCTTGTAAATGAGGGTGATGATGCCTTTTCTCATGGATTCTGACATGCTGCCGGCCAGGAGCATACTCTCGTATACTTCCAGCAGGTCCGGGCCGACCCAGTCCCACAGGGCCGAGTACAACTCGACCGGTAAGCCGTCGCTCCCGGGAGTTTTACTCGTCTCGAAAGACTCGACGGCCTTTGTCAGCTCGTCCAGAGTTAGCGGTTTGTCCAGTCTCTCCCTACTGCTGTCTTCTAAGACCTCTGTGATAGATGACAGGAAGGACTGGGAGGCTCTGCTGTCTGTGGGCTTCGCGTCATACAGCCCAGCATAAAAGGATTTGCTGATCCTTAGTATGTCGGACTGCGAAGACGTTACCGAGCCATCTTCTTCCTTCAGGCTGCTGATAACAGAGCTCTTTCTGTGTACCTTTTGGAAGAAGTAACGCGAGCACGTCTCATCCTGCTCGATGGAGCGGATTCTGGACCGGAAGAGGATCTTGGAGGCCTCCTTGGCAAAGAGCGAGGCCTGCTGGCTCTTCACTTCTTGGAGGTCCTCCTTGACCTCGACCCCCATTGACTGCAACCGGAGTAGATTTTGCATAATTTTCTGGAGTCGGGACACTTCCCTCTGTCTCTCTCTCGCCTTCTGAACACCTTTGTGGATGAAGAACCTCTTGATGTTCTCCTTAATCGCTTCCCACCAGTGAACTGGAGACTCAAAGAGGGGTTTCACGGTCCTCCAACCTTTGTAATCCCTTTTGAGTTCCTCAACGTTCTCTGGGGTCAGCAGTGTCGCATTGAGCTTCCACGTCCCTCTGCCAACCCGCTGGTCGTCCTGTAAGTGACAGTCGGCCAGTAAGAGGCAGTGGTCGGAGAAGAACACCGGCTTGACGTCGGTGGATCCGACCGTGACAGCACGGGACACAAACAGGAAGTCAATCCTGGAACGGGCAGACCCGTCCGATCTTGACCATGTGTATCTGCGCTGCGCTCCGTCTGCAGGTTTGCTGAAGACGTCGTGCAGTTTGGCATCCTTAACTGTTTCTATTAGGAATCTGGACGTAGCGTCCAGTTTGCTGTCGTCACTGCCAGATCGTCCAGCCGCATCGATGATGCAGTTGAAGTCACCGCCTAGGATGACCGGCCTGGACGTCGCCAGCAGCAGTGGGAGCTGCTGGAAGACGGTCAGCCGCTCGCTGCATTGTACCGGGGCGTACACGTTGATCAACCGGAGCGGAGCGTTGTTGTACATCACGTCTGCTACGAGGAGGCGGCCGCCCACCACCTCCTTAACTTCGGAGATGGTGAAGTTACCTCCCCGCAGCAGAATACCCAGGCCGGAGGAACGGCAGTCATTACCCCCCGACCAGATCGATGGCCCGTGGGTTTCTGTGTCTGCGTGGGTTTCCTCCGGGTGCTCCGGTTTCCTCCCACATGCCAAAAGACTTGCAGGTTGATAGGTAAATTGGCCATTATAAATTGCCCCTAGTATAGGTAGTGGTAGGGAAATATAGGGACAGGTGTGGATGTGGTAGAAATATGGAATTAGTGTAGGATGAGTATAAAATGGGTGGTTGATGGTCGGCACAGACTCGGTGGGCCGAAGGGCCTGTTTCAGTGCTGTATCTCTAAACTAAACTAAACTAAACCATCGCGACCACTGCCTGTAGGTGCTGAGGTGTGGTATTCCACACTCCTGCAGAAACAGTAGGTCAGCTTTGACCTTGGCAAGGTAATCCAAGGTTGAAACACATCGCGTAGTAGATTTAATGCTACGCACATTAATGGAAGCAATTCTTACACCCATTTTTTACTAAAAATTAGTTGTTGCTTCCCATACCATTTGTCCTCGCTTGTCCCAGTCCTTCCCCTTCGGGATGTTCCTGCATACCCATCGTGTGCGCAAGCAGTTTCACGTTGGTTGGGCTCAGAAACCCCTCCTGATTTTTCATGCAGGGTTTGTGCCGCTCGGGTGACATCGGGGGGGTCTTGTAGGCAGAGAGGATTGGGTTGTCCTCAGCTGCTTCCATCTGTTCCTCCTCGAAAACATCACAGCTCCTGGTCTCCCGGAGCTCAGGTGCGCCAGACGTGTCTTTGCTCCCGGTGTCCCGGAGCTGAGATGCATTGGCCACGTCGTTACGTGTGGGGCATTGGGGTTGGGGCACGCCGGGCCCATCACAGCTTCCAGTGCCCGGGGGCTGGGATGCTTTATCATCCATCTCGGAGTTCTGCCGCCTCTTTTGAAGGGGCTGTCGTTCCAGCATTTCCCCGTCCAGTGAAGAGGAGTTGTTGCAGTCTGATTCAGAAGAGAGCCTCCTCTTGCGACTGGTTTGGGTGGTGGCTTTGGGATGTTTTTTCTTTGTGGTTTTTCTCTGGACCACTTGCCACTGACCTGTTTGTCCATCTGCTGCCTCCTCCTCCATTGATTCTGTCTGTGGAGGAGGGGTTTCCGAGCGCTGGGTAGGTGCTGGGTCGTTGGTTTCAGCCGCCTCCCCTTCCTTCTCAGGTTGAAGTTCCTCACTGCGGAGAAGGTTGCTGGTCTCCTTTCGAACAGCGGACGCCTTCGTCAAACCTTCTCCCGGCCTTTCCTTGGACCTTGCTGCCTGAGCATAACTGAGGCAACGTTTGGGGCAGGTCTTGTAGAGATGACCTGCCGCACCGCACAAGTTGCAACACTTAGTCTGCTTACAGTCCTTGGTCTGATGGCCTTCCTCCTTGCAGTTCTTGCAAACAACCGTGCTGCAGTTGGCTGCCATGTGACCAGATTTGCCACAGGTGCGGCAAACTCTGGGCTGCCCAGCGTAGACCAAGAAGCCTCGACTTCCCCCGATAGCGAAGCTGGAGGGAGGGTGGATGATGGCTCTACTGGGATCTACCTTCAAGGTCACCTTGACCTGCCGCTTGCTGGTCCAGATCCCAAAGGGGTCCTTGACATCAGTGCTGCTGCCGGCCACCTCGATGTACCTGGCGAGAAAGGTGAGTACATCCACCACCGGAACATTGGGGTTGTAGAGGTGAATCGTCACCACCTGGTCCCGTTGTGACGGAAGCGTGAAGAGCGGCTCCGCTGTGAGGATCGACAGTGGCGCCCGGTCCCCTTTCTCCTTGAACGCCTTCAGGAACTTGATGCATCCCGCCACGTTCCGGAACGTCACGTCGAAGTATCCACTGCTGGGGAAATCCTGCAGGCAGAAGAGGTCCGTCGCTTGAAATCCGCAGCAATCGAAGAGAATTTTCTTGATGAAGAAGGTGCGATCGACCGGTGCATCTCCTTCCTTGTTCTTCACGACCACCCGAACGGTGTTGCGCACTCCCTGGCCCGAAGCTCGAAAATTGGTTATAGCCATTTTACTCAAAGCTTCCCCAGGATCAAAAGGCAATGATCATGGTCTCTTCTCAATCAAATAAGCACTGATGAGAACAGATACTACACTTGATCTTAGCGAAGCGAGGATAAAAGTTTCATTACTGAAAAGCAGTTCACCAGCAGAGAATGGTACTATTTTCCCTTCCCATGAGTTAGGTAGAGAGAATGTCAACCACATCTTAGTCTAGTGAGTTTTGTTCTGTCTTTTTTAAAATTGTCATTACAACTATATGGTAATTTACTACAGGCTAATAAGATGCTGGTCGTACATTACATAGCATTTGTGTAATGGTCATTCATTTTTAATTATATTTCATGAAGTTTTATAGGGAACATATCATACTATTCACCATGTTTCCTCCACGTCTGAAATCATAAATCTTTGAGTCTGTGCAGTTTCTGCTTTTTCATGGGTTGGTTATCTGCAGTGTCTGATTTTCTGCTGTGGTTCTCTTACTAATCACTAGAAAAAAAAAAGTTCCATTTTAGAAAAGAAAAATTGACATGATCAGCACCCAAACAGGCTAAGACTCCTAGAAACACTATTAATTATAGCTAGCATTTATTGTAGTGAATGCTGGGAATTTTGAGTTAAATGGATTATGATGGGCTTTTCCTTTTTCAAATTGTTTCTTGAAAAATACAAGCTTGGATTTGGATAAGCCTGAAACTCAAGTTAGCAGGAGGCTGATGTAGTCCTTGTTTGGAACATCATTTACGAGCAGGCTGATCTACTGAGCTTAATATGTAGAAATATAACCGGGATGGTTTATGGACACAGATTCATTAATCTATATATACTCTATTAATTTAAAACATTCTCCGTAAGGGCACGAGAGATGCATGGTTTGTACATAATACATTCATATCTACACAGCTAATTCATCTGCGTGCCTAGGCATGGCTGATTGCCTGGAAGAAGGTGCTGTTGTTATGTCTGAGGAGGAGGGAGAAGATATCACTGGCATCATGTCTGAGTGACCTCACACAGATTTCAAAATAGAAACCCTGCAGGAGGGTACGTCGCCTGCAGAATTCTCTACAGGGTCAACTCAGGAAGGGAAGAAGTCAACCCAGAAAACATGAAAGAACATGTCAGCACTGTAGTCAGGAGATTCTCTCTTGACCTCACTCCCTCCCCCACCTCACAGTTTAGATCATTACAGGTATTTTCACTGTTGTGCACACTGGCTTCAGCCTGCTGTATTGTGACACATTCAATAAGTTAAGTCAGCCCAGTTAACCAGGAAATTCGGTTCTTTCTATCTGCCAATGATTACGTGTGTCTGCCACCTGTCAACTTTGTTAGTCACGCCTCATCGTGGCAAGTATGAAGAGATTGTTTTAACAGTCTCCAGTGAGAATCCTCTTAATAGGTAAACCTGCAGAGGCTTGTTTTAGTGAAGTGCCCCTTAAAATTCAGCTTTATTTTTCTTGAAATAGTATCCACAATAAAGATGAAGTGTAACTTTTTAACTTTACTATTCTAAGGAAATCATATCATCTTTTTATTGAAGACTTGCTCAGTATAAAGTAATTTTCATCATTTCATCCAGAAAGTTGATTTCCATTTCATATGGTGAAGGCTGAGCTATATCCAGCACTTACATTCTGGAGTGTTCTGGCAAATTTCCTGAGCCTTTATCGCTTGGGTCCCCTTTTCCTTACTGTGTGCATATTGTAGATGTCTAGTTGGTAGATTGTGGCATCAGGTACTGCCTGCTTTTATTGCAGCTTTGGCCACTACAATGCTGCCGCTCACCCTGAGATGCTGATTAATGGAGGTGCTGGTGGACAACTGTAGCAGCGCCTATGCAGATTCATGTACTGTCTTCCATGTGACGGTTAATTGTGGCTTATATAATTTTATATCCCATGCAACCATCCACTCTATCATATGCTACTTTTCCATTTTGATCACAGTGCCATGTCCAGCCTCGTATTGCTACTAATTATCTGAACTTATTTTGATTTAAAAAATTCATTCTCAGGAAGTAGCATTACTGGCGGGGTTGGCATTTATTGCCCATCCTTAGTACAACTGTAGGGCTTGTTTGGGCACATCAAAGTAGTTAAGATTCAACTACGTTGGTGTGGGCCTGGAGTAACATATAGGCCAGACTGATGAGGATGGCAGGCTTCCTTCAAGGACACGTTGCATCAGCTGGGTCTTTAACAACAATCTGACAACTTTGCTTCTACTGGTAACAGTTTTTATTTCCAGATTTTTAAAACTGAATTCAAACTCTGGAACTGCCATAGTGGGATTTGATCTCATGTTCTTTGGATTATTAGTCTAAGCCTCTGGATTGTTCGTCCAGTGACATAACCGCTATATTACACTACCGTACCTTATGCCAAACCCTTGCGGGAATTAGCAATCCACCTAGCCACTTCCCACTCTTCATCAGCTGTCCCTTCCCCATAATTAATGGCTGCTGGTTTCTATTATCTGCTGTGTCACATCTTCAACAACTTCCAGTACCTAATTACAAAGCATTGTAGGTTGGCTGATCATGGTCAAATTGACTTCTTGTTGCATCCCAGAAACCTAGAGAGCTTCAACGTTGCCATGTGCATCCTAATGGACAATGTTTTGTCGACGCTGCATCAAGGATGGAAACTGATTCTGACCCGTTGACCAAAGCTGGCTTCACTTTGGTGCTCCACATTGTACCATTTCTAACTATGCACTTCGCTGCACAGCAGTTATTAAGCTCTTCACACTGGTTCCCGTTTCCTATGTTACCAGTTTCCAGTTTATCAATTATATTCAGGTTTGTAAAAATTGTATAGTGCTTGACACTCTCTGATTGGATCACATTCATTCATAAGGGAATTTCAATAATTTTTTAGTTCCTTGTACCTCTATAGATATTTAGTCTTTCTGTATCTGAGGGAATGATATTAATAAACCCTACTTAGTGCACTTAATGGCATACACGTTTCGCTACAAAGGAACTTGGCTAAAATTGCTGTTTAGGATTACTGCTTAATCATTAGCTTAATCTGGTGGTGTTAATTCTTACGCAGCAGTGAATTATGCCTGTGATTGACTGACACACAAAATAAGAGTTTGAAATAATTAGACCAAAGTAGTTAGAATAAAATAACCTTCCTGTTATAATTGTTAAAGGAGCACTAACTACCGAAGACCCCATACTTTATTATTGAACAATAAGTATCTCCTCAGTCAGAAGTGCTTTTCCAGTTACTTTGTCTCCATTTGTATGCTGCTGACATTATGAGACAGCAGTTCAATTTTTATTACTCATTTGCGTTTGCTCAGCTATGTGAAAACTTTTTATTGGGTAAGGTAAATTCTTTGCCACAGTGGTCAATTAGAAAATAATCCAAGCGCAAGCATGATTGTTGATTGAACCATTTCAAAAAATACTAACAACATAACTGTTGAGAATCAGAGAGGTTCCTGTGTGACGCTCCAAGTTAATCAGTGGTCATTTTATGGTCTAGCCTGTTCAACAGAGCTGAGATCCCAGTACATTTAAAATAGGATCTGATTTCACCTGCCTTTCCAATGAATTTGAGAAATTCCCTTCAGGAGGGAAGAGCAGGAGAGCAACCCCGCAGCAGATTCAACAATAGTATTGCTGAAAATAGAGACATTTTGTCAAAGCTTTTCATCTTGCACTCATCTGGACAAATCACAAGAATACCAATTTAAGGGAAACAACAAATTTATACTGTATGAGAAGACAGTGCTGATAGGTTGGCAAGTGGACTCTGATTGGCAGAGCTAAACAGAATAAGTGATAGCCATTCGCTGGTTCATTCCTCAGGGCAATGCCTTGACCAATCAGAATCAAGCTGCCTGGTTTAATTTCAAACAAAGCTTGGCAGTTAACTGTCAGTCACCATAAACTGGTGCATTCTCCATGGCAATGCCTCTACCAGTCAGAGTCCACTTGCCAACCTATCAGCACTGTCGTCTCATACAGTATAAATTTGTTGTTTCCCTTACATTGATATTCTTGTGAATTGTCCTGATGAGTGCAAGACGTAAAGCTTTGACAAAATGTCTCTATTTTCAGCAATACTCAAGTTCTGTGCTACCAAACGAAGATTCAAATATGTTCATTCTCCAATTCCACATCTTCAGCTTAAGTGCAAAATAACTGTTTTCAGTGAGTCTAATAAAACTGATGAATGAGTTGAAGGTGGGTGTTAACAAATGTATGTCCATCTATTGCAATCAAAATCTGTTTTCAGATCATTGCTCCATACTGCCTATAAAGCACAAGAAAGTCCGGAAAGGTTAATATTTCAATATAGAAAGACATTACTCCAGTTATGTTCTAGGAATGTTTTGACTCCTAAAAGGAAAATAAAATGTCAGCATGCAAGACTTTATTACAGATGGACAACATTAAAAAAAGAAAAAAAGGCAGTTATTTGATGCCGAGTCCTTCTGTTTTAGTGCTAAAACTGAAAAGCTCTTTACACTTGCAAAGTTTTCGGACCAAACAGCAATTAAACCCTGAGTGACCAAATGTTTACTCAACTGGTTTTAGTAGAATAATACATTGTGTATTTCATGGTATATAACTCCATGAAGCAGCATATCACTTGGCTTGCCAGGAGCAATGGCATGGGAGCTTTGCTGGGATATGTTAAAAAGAATCAATAAGCAGCAATCATCAAACAGTTAGCATAAAAGGAGAGCAAGACCTAATTACATCAGCCAAAATGTTTTTTTGAAAATGTTTTGGCATTCTTGTTTTGTTTGTTACCCAAGGACATAATATTGAAATAAGTGTGAAGAATTGTAAACTTGCAAATTAATGATTCATTAGAGAATCAACACAAACTTGCATTTATATAAATAATTAAATTTACCTATATAGACTTGGATCTTGGAATATTGAGTAGAATTTCAAAATTTGGCGATGATACCC
Organism: Heterodontus francisci; assembly: GCF_036365525.1. NCBI lineage: Eukaryota > Metazoa > Chordata > Chondrichthyes > Heterodontiformes > Heterodontidae > Heterodontus > Heterodontus francisci. The sequence goes on along the minus strand of NC_090413.1, from coordinate 11,933,333 downwards.
AACTTGGAGGAGTGGCAAACAGTGAAGATGATATGAATTACCTGCAACAGGAGATAGATAGGCTCGCAGTATGGGCAGACAAGTGGCAGATGGAATTTAATACATAGAAACGTGAGGTGATGCATCTTGGCAGAAGGGATAGGGTGAGGCAATATAGACTTAATGATGCAGTTCCAAATAGTGTGCAGGAACAAAGACACCTGGGGATGTGTGTACATAGATCTTTGAAGGTGACAGGACATACTGAGAGAGTGGTTAGCAAAGCATATGGATCTTGGGTTTAAAAAGAAGCACTGAGTACAAAAGCAGGGAAGTTATGCTGAACCTGTATAAATCTCTGGTTAGGCCCCAACTGGACTTTTGTGTCCGGTTCTGGTCACTACACTTTAGGAAGAATGTGAGAGTCCTTATGAGGGTGCAGAGGAGATTTACCAGAATGATTCCCGGGATGGGTGATTTTAGTAACAAGGTTAGGTTGGAGAAGCTGGGCTTGTTCTCCTTGGAGCATAGGAGATTGATGGGAGATTTGATAGAGGTGTATGAGATTATGACAGGATTAAATAATGTAGACAAGGGGCTGGATTTTATGGTCGCCTGGAAGGCAGGATTACAGGCAGGGGTGGGGGGTGGGGGTGGCATAGCATCCACATGGAGAGGTCCGCCACAGGACCTGACGCTGTAATGCTACTTCCCGATTCTGTTGGAGGCGGCGAAGTGCCATGGCGGCACTTTGACCCCGATGCAACGGCATGATCATTTACATCTGTTAGATACTATTTAGCATACATTTGAACGTCATTCATTGCAATCTTACCAGGCATTCACAATCTTGTGTTGGGTGTACAGCACTCATGTACCTTCAGTTTCGCATCTTTAAAAAGCTGGCACCACTGAGGCGAGTTTCTCGCTGCTTCGAGAGGGTAAGTGACTTTACTGGTGTTATCTAAGGGAAGTGGATGGGTGGGAGAACTCTGCAAGTGGTTTGTCCATGAAGGCAGTTGGTGGGGGTGGGGGGGGGTGGGAAGAACTTGGCAAGTGGATTGTTTATGCCGGCAGGGATAACGAACTCTGAAAGTGGATTGTTTATGAGGGGAGGGGAAGAAACTCTGCAAGTGGATTGTTTATTTAGTTTAGTTTAGTTTAGAGATACAGCACTGAAACAGGCCCTTCGGCCCACCGAGTCTGTGCCGACCATCAACCACCCATTTATACTAATCCTACACTAATTCCCCATATTCCTACCACATCCCCACCTGTCCCTATATTCCCCTACCACCTACCTATACTAGGGGCAATTTCTAATGGCCAATTTACCTATCAACCTGCAAGTCTTTGGCATGTGGGAGGAAACCGGAGCACCCGGAGGAAACCCACGCAGACACAGGGAGAACTTGCAAACTCCACACAGGCAGTACCCAGAATTGAACCCGGGTCGCTGGAGCTGTGAGGCTGCGGTGCTAACCACTGCGCCACTGTGGGAAGAGAACTCGGCAAGTGAATACTTTATTGGGTGGGGGGGGGGGGGGGGGGGGCGGCGGTGGAGAGAACCCAGCAAGTTTATGGCGGGAGGGGAACTCTGCAAGTGGTTTTGCTGTGAAGCAGCGAGAAGAGAACTCTGCAAGTGTAGAGGTGGTTGTTTGTTGGCAGGCCAGTAGGGCACTGAAATGGTGTTGGTGTGCCCATAATAGCTTGTACTTTTGGTAAAGTTACGAGTGCAACATCAATCCATGCCATAAAGCTAATGCAGGTTTCCTGTAACCAAAATTGCTTGCAGAGAACAAAAATTTTAAGTCTCAGGGAGATATTGATGAAAGCACACGAGTGCAAATGCAGGGCTGGCAACCTTTTGAAGATGGCGGCAACATCTGCTCCAGCATCAGTTGACACCATGAATGGCATCTCCATTGCTGCCCCCGCTACGTGATTGGGGGGATAGCTGCTGTCGTTGCGGCGTCGCAGTGGCTAACGCCACAGCAGGACTGCCGCCATTTTGCGCACCTGCTGCTTCTCCTGGTGGTGGGATAATAAAATTCAGCCCAAGGAAAAACTGTTCCCATTAACTGATAGTACAAGGACGAGGGGACACAAATGGAAAGTTTTGGGCAAGAGATGCAGGGGTAATGTGAGGAGGAACTTTTTTATGCAGCGAGTGAAATGACCTGGAACTTGCTGCCCATGAGGGTGGTGGAAGCAGAGACAATCAATGATTTCAAAAGGAAATTGGATGGGCAGTTGAAGGAAATAAACTTGCAGGGCTAAGGGGATCGAATGGGGGAGTGGAACTGACTGGATTGCTCTGTGGAGGGTTGGCATGGACTCGATGAGCCGAATGGTGTCTTTCCTATGACTCTATGAGTTGTCTTTTCTGTGTTTGCAGTCTCTTCAATAACATTTCCTTATGGGGATGGGGGTCAATCAATTTTCAGGCCCCTGCAAATAGCGTTAATGAGCTTCCAATAAGTACCACTGTGTCAGTTGTCAGTTGCTTTGAATGAACCAGGTTAGCAGATGACAATTGTCAGAATGTAACTTAAAACTACTTTCCTTTGAGACTAATGGAACAATAGCACAGTTTGGAGTAGATAGGGCTGCACTAGATTGTGTTTGGCCATTCATAGAACATGTTGGGACTTGCTGTTTATAAGCCTTGACCTTCCCCACTATCAGGTAATGGAAAAGAAGTGACTGTGTTAAATTCCAAGGAAATCTTTATTAGCTGTGAATCTCTATTGACGATAGCAAAGATAAAATGGAACAGTAAAAAATGAACTTGTGAATTTTATCTAAGTTAACTTTGCCAGGAAAAAAGCAACAATAACTTGGATTTATGTAGTGCCTGTAATGTAGTAAAATGTCAAGATTTGACGTTGGACTTGGATGAAGTAGGTGAGAACATTGCAGATGCTCTAACTATAACCTACCAAAGTTTAGGAACCGTTCCTTTAGATTGGAAAATTATGTATTTCACTCTGCTATTTAAGAAAAGACAGAGGTAAACTAGGGAATTATAGAGCAGTTAGTCCTAATATCTGTTGGGAAATTGCTAGAGTCGATAATGAACGATAGTATGACTGAATGCCTTAAAATTATTTAGCTGATCAGAGAGAGCCAGCATGGATTTATAAAGGTTAAGTCATAACTGACTAATATGAGTTTTTTGAAGTGGTGACTAAAGTAGTGGGCAGGGAAATATCTATGGATGTTATTTATATGGACTTTCCAGAAGGCATTCAATGGAGTCCCCCATGACAGACCGTTAGCTAAAGCTGAAGCTCATGGAATTGAAGGTACATTATTGACCTGGTTAGGAAATTGGCTTAGTGAAAGGAGACCGAGAGCAGGGATAATGGATAAGTATCATAATTGACTGGATGTGACTAGTGGTGTCCTGCAAGGATCTGTATTGGGGCCTCAACTATTCACAGTATTCATTAATGACCTAAATGACGGGATAGAAAGACACATCTCCAAATTTGTTGATGATACAAAGATTGGAGGCAGTGTAAATGGAAGTGTAAAATTACCAAAGGATATTAATTGATTAAGTGAATGGGCAGAATTGTGGCAAGTAGATTTCAATGTAGGCAAATGTGAGATCTTCTACATTGGACTTTTAAAAAAAAGATAGAACAGGACACTTTATAAATGGTGAAACGCTAGAAACAGGGGAGGTCCGAAAAGACTTTGGTCCAGGTACATAGATCATTTAAATGTCATGAACAGACACAGAAATAATCAAAAAGCTCATGGAATGCTGGCCTTTATATCTAGAGGACTAGAATACAAAGGGGTAGAAGGCATGCTTCAGCTATATAAAGCCCAGGTTAGACCACACCTGGAGTACTGTGAGCAGTTCTGAGCACCACAACTTAGGAAGAATATGTTGGCCCTGGAGGGAGTGCAGTGTAGATTTACCAGAATGGTATCTGGACTCCAAGGGTTAAATTATGAGGAAAGATTACGCAAAGTATGATTGTGCTGCCTGGAATTTAAAAGGTTAAGGAGTGGTTCGATCAAAGTTTTCAAGATATTATATGGTTGGCATCCTTTCATCAATGAAAGATGATGGACATGTAGCAAACAATCCATTTAGGTGGGGTGTCTTCTGTTGGTGCACCTTTGCTGATGGCTGTGAAGGTCAATCCTTGAGAGGCAGGATCTGCCACAAGTACTACATGTGAAGCTGCCAAGTGATGGCATGAGTTGTTTTTGACATTGCTACCTGTCGCCAAGCTGCTATAGCAACTGGTCATTGTGGTAGTGCACACCACAGGATGTGCTGCCATTTCCCTCTTTGGCCAGTTAGTGACTCCCAATTGCTATAGTTGACATCTCGGGCCTTCATGTCACGCATGCAAGCATCCTTGAAGAGGAGCTTTGGGCACCCCACAGGTTGTCCGGCCCTGGCCACCTCACCATACAGAAGGTCCTTGGTTTTTGCGACCATCTTTCATCCTGTGGATGTGTCAAATCCACCTATGTTTGATTAGTGCCAACACACTTGGCAGCTCTGTCTTTGAGAGGACTGCCACATTTGTGATTTTGTCCTGCCAGGATATACACATAATGCACTGCAGACCGCGAAGCTGGAAATTATTGAGCTTCATTTCCTGGCGTCTGTAAGTCACCCATGTTTCACAGCCATATAGATGCTAAGAACACAGGCCTTATAAACCATCAGCTTTGTCCGGAGGATCAGCTTGGTGTTATCCCATGAGTGTTTCGCAAGTTAGCCAAAGGTGGTAGCTGCCTCCCTATGCATGTATCGAGCTCTACATCAAGGGACAAATTATTATCTTGTCCCATGACCATGGTTTTCTTGACGCTTATAGTCAGGGAGAACTGCTAACAGGCATGGGAGAGACAGTCCATGAGTCCTTGCAGTTGAGTTTCCATGTGAGTGACTAGTGCAGCATCATCAGTGTGGAGGAGTTCTCTGATCAGGACATCATGTGTTTTTGTCTTCACTTTCACCCTTGATAGATTGTAGAGCTTGCCATCTGACCTAGTGGACTCCTTCCATATCTGCAGGGAAGGCAAAAATCAGGAGCATGGAGAAAAAGATGACAAACAGAATGGGGGCTAGGACACAACCCTGTTTCACTCCATTCTTCACTCCGAAACTGTCAGAAATATAGCTATCAAACTGCACAGTGCATGTTGTCATGGAAGGAGCAGATGAGACTGAGGAGCTTCGGGGACAGCCAATTTTTCCCAAAATCTTGTAGAGCCCTGCTCTGTTGACAGTGTTGAATGTCTTAGTGAGATCTACAAAAGTAAGGTAAAGGGGTATACTCTGTTCCCAACACTTCTCTTGTAGTTGGCGTATGGAGAAGATCATATCCACAGGAGATCTGCCGACACGGAACCTGCACTGTGCTTCCGGGTGCACTCGGTCTGCAAGTAAATGGAGTCTTTTAAGTGTGACCCTAGCAAAGGCCTTCATTGTGATGCTAAGGAGTGAGATGCTCTTGGAGTTGTTGCAGTCTCCTCTGTTGCCTTTGTTTTTGTATAGTGTAATAATTTTGGCATTGGGCGTCTCCTGTGGAACCTACTTTCCAGCAGAGAAGGAAAAGGTCATAAGGTTGTGGCAATAGTTTAGTTTTAGTTTAGTTTAGAGATACAGCACTGAAACAGGCCCTTCGGCCCACCGAGTCTGTGCCGACCATCAACCACCCATTTATACTAATCCTACACTAACTCCATATTCCTACCACATCCCCACCTGTCCCTATATTTCCCTACAACCTACCGATACTAGGGGCAATTTCTAATGGCCAATTTACCTATCAACCTGCAAGTCTTTGGCATGTGGGAGGAAATCGGAGCACCCGGAGGAAACCCACTCAGACACAGGGAGAACTTGCAAACTCCGCACAGGCAGCACCCAGAATTGAACCCGGGTCGCTGGAGCTGTGAGGCTGCGGTGCTAACCACTGCGCCACTGTGCCGCCCAATAGAAGGGACTTTCCATGCTTGAGCATTTCGTCTGGCATTCCGTTCTTGACAGGTATCCTTCTGTTCACTAGGCGGTCCATCGCCTTCTCGAGCTCCATCTAACTCATCCATGGCAGGAAGTTGTGGGAGAACATCGAGCGCAGATTGGGAGATGTCCAATTTCACAGGAGTACAGCTCACAGTAGTTCAGCCCAGCGGGATATCTGTTTACTTCGGTCAGTGAGCACTTCACCATCTGCCGACTTCAGGGGAACAACATTGATAATGGCAGGGCCAAGCGTCCACTTGATCCCTTCGTACATAGTTCGTATGCATGCCTTTGTCGCATGCAGTTTGGATTTCTTGACGTAAGCGGATCCAGTGTGTGTTTGCGCAGTATCTCCCTCCTTTGCACGGCTGTCTTGGCTACTTTCAGATCACGCAATGTCTTTGCTGTTGGGTTTATGTATCATGTAGGCTTTGCTTTGTGCATCAATGACCTATCGTATCAGCTGAATAGGCCTCAAACCAGCCCTTGTTGCAGGTTCTGCCTTTACCAAATGCTGCTTATAGAAAATAGGAGCAGGAGTAGGCCGTTCGAACCTGCTCCGCCATTCATTATGATCGTGGCTGATCATCCAACTCAGTAACCTGTTCCCGCTTTCGCCCCATACCCTTTGATCCCTTTAGACCCAAGAGCTATATCTAACTCCGTCTTGAAAACATACAATGTTTTGGCCTCAACTGCTTTCTGTGGTAGCAAATTCAACAGGATCACCACTCTCTGGGTGAAGAAATTTCTCCTCATCTCAGTCGTGAAAGGTTTACCCTGTATCCTTAGACTATGACCCCTGGTTCTGGACTCCCCCACCATCGGGAACATCCTTCCTGCATCTACCCTGTCAAGTCCTGTGAGAATTTTATAGGTTTCTATGAGATCCCCCTCACTCTTCTGAACTCCAGCGAATATAATCCTGACCGATTCAATCTCTCCTCATACGTCAGACCCGCCATCTCTGGAATCAGTCTGGTAAACCTTCGCTGCACTCCCTCTATAGCAAGAGCATCCTTCCTCAGATAAGGAGACCAAAACTGCACACAGTATTCCAGGTGTGGCCTCACCAAGGCCCTGTATGTTTGCAGCAAGATATCCCTTTTTCTGCACTTGAATCTTTTCACTATGAAGGCCAACATACCATTTGCCTTTTTTACCACCTGTTGCACCTGCACGCTTACCTTCAGTGACTGGTGTGTGAGAACACCCAGATCTCGCTGCATATTCCCCTCTCTCAGTCTCTAGCCATTCAGATAATAATCTGCCTTCCTGTTTTTGCTACCAAAGTGGATAACCTCATATTTATCCACATTATACTGCATCTGCCATGCATTAGCCCACTCACTCAACTTGTCCAAATCACCCTGAAGCCTCTGTGCATCCTCCTCACAACTCACCCTCCCACCCAGTTTTGTGTCATCTACAAATTTGGAGATATAACATTTAGTTTCCTCATCTAAATCATTAATATATATTGTGAATAGCTGGGGTCCTAGCACCGATCCCTGCGGTACCCCACTAGTCACTGCCTGCCATGCGGAAAAAGACCCGTTTATTCCTACTCTTTGTTTCCTGTCTGCCAACCAGTTTTCTAACCATTGCTATACACTACCCCCAATCCCATGCGCTTTAGTTTTACACACTAATCTCTTATGTGGGACTTTGTCGAAAGCCTTCTGAAAGTCCAAATAAACCACATCCACTGGCTCCCCCTCATCAACTCTACTAGTTACATCCTTGAAGAATTCTAGTAGATTTGTCAAGCATGATTTCCCTTTCGTAAATCCACGCTGACTCTGCCCGATTCTACCACTGTTCTCCAAGTGCTCTGTTATAAAATCTTTGATAATGGACTGTAGAATTTTCCCCAATAACCAACGTCAGGCTGACTGGTCTATAATTCCCTGCTTTCTCTCTACCTCCCTTTTTAAATAGTGCAGTTACATTAGCTACCTCCAATCTGCAGGAACTGTTCCAGAATCTATAGAATCTTGGAAGATGACCACCAATGCATCCACTATTTCTAGGGCCACTTCCTTAAGTACTCTGGGATGTAGATTGTCAGGCCCTGGGGATTTATTGGCCTTCAATCCCATCAATTTCCCCAACACCATTTTTTTACGAATACTGATTTCCTTCAGTTCCTCTCTCTCACTAAGTCTTGTGGTCCCCAACATTTCTGGTATGATATTTGTGTCCTCCTTTGTGAAGACAGAACCAAAGTATGCATTTAGTTGGTCAGCCATTTCTTTGTTCCCCATAATAAATTCCCCTGTTTCTGACTGTAAGGGACCTACATTTGTCTTCACCAATCTTTTTCTCTTCACATATCTATAGAAACTTTTACAGTCAGTTTTTATGTTCCCCGCAAGCTTGCTCTCGTACTTTATTTTCCCCTTCTTAATCAATCCCTTGGTCCTCCTTTGCTGAATTCTAAACTGCTCCCACTCCTCAGGTCTGTTGTTTTTCTGGCAAATTTATATGTCTCTTCCTTGGATCTAAAGCTATCTCTAATTTCCCTTGTAAGCCATGGTTTGGCTACGTTTCCCGTTTTACTTTTGCGCCAGACAGGGATAAACAATTGTTGCAGTTCATCCATGCGCTCTTTAAATGTTTACCATTGCCTATCCACCCCTGTCATCCCTTTCAGTAACGTTTCCCAATCCATCATAGCCAACTCGCGCCTCATACCTTTGCAGTTTCCTTTACTAAGATTCAGGACCCTAGTCTCAGACTACGTCACTCTCCATCTTGATGAAGAATTCTATCTTATTATGGTCGCTCATCCCCAAGGGGTCTCGCACCACTAGATAGTCAATTATTCCTCTCTCATTACACAATACCCAGTCTAGGATGGCCTGTTCTCTAGTTGGTTCCTCAACGTATTGGTCCAGAAAACCATCCCGTATACACTCCAGGAATTCCTCCTCTGCGGTATTGTGACTAATTTGATTTGCCCAATCTATATGCAGATTAAACTCACCCATAATTACAGATGTTCCTTTATCACATGCATCTCTAATTTCCTGTTTAATGCCATTCCCAACATCACCACTACAGTTTGGAGGTCTATATACAACCCCCACTAACGTTTTTTGCCCCTTAGTGTTTCTCAGCTCTACCCATACAGATTCCACATCGTCAGAGCTAATATCTTTCCTCACTATTGCGTTAATTTCGTCTTTAACCAGCAATGCAACTCCACCACGTTTTGCTTTTTGTCTGTTCTTCCTAAATACTGAATACCCCTGGATGTTCATGTCCCATCCCTGGTCACCTTGCAGTCATGTCTCCATAATCCTGCCTATATCATACCCGTTTACATCTATTTGCGCGATTAATTCATCCACTTTATTGCGAATGCTCCACACGTTAAGGCACAAAGCCGTAAGGCTTGTCTTTTTAACATTACTTGTCCCCTTCCCACTATTTTTCACTGTGGCCCTGTTTGATTCTGGCCCTTGATTTCTCTGCCTATCACTTGTCTTATTCCCCTTACTGTCTTTTGTTCTTGTCTTTGATATCCCCTCTTCTGACTCCTTGCAAAGGTTCTCATCCCCCTGCCATTTTAGTGTAAACCCTCCTCAACCCCTCTAGCAAATATTCCTCCTAGGACATTGGTCCCGGTCCTGCCCAGGTGTAACCCGTCCAGTTTGTACTGGTCCCACCTCCCCCAGAACCAGTCCCAATGTCCCAGGAATCTAAAACCCTCCCCCTCACACCATCTCTTCAGCCATGTATTCATCCGATATATCCTTGTATTTCTACTCTGACTAGCACGTGGCACTGGCAGTAATCCTGAGATCACTACCTTTGAGGTCCTACTTTTCAACTTCCTAGCTCCCTATATTCTGCTTTTAGGACCTCATCCTTTTTATTTACCTATGTCATTTGAACCAATGTGTACCACGACCACTGGCTGTTCACCCTCCCCCTTCAGAATGTCCTGTAACCGCTCTGAGACATCCTTTACCCTAGCACCGGGGAGGCAACATACCATCCTGGAGTCTCTTTTGTGGCCACCGAAATGCCTATCTATTCCCCTTACAATTGAATCCCCTATAACTGTTGCATTCCCACACTTTTTACTCCTCCACTGTGCAGCAGAGCCAACCATGGTGCAACGAATTGGGCTGTTGCTGCTTTCGCCTGAGAGGCCATTTCCTCCCCACAGTATCCAAAGCAGTGTATCTGTTTTGCAGGGGAATAGCCACAGGAGATTCCTGAACTGCCTGCCTAGTCCTCTTGCTCTGCCTGGTGGTCACCCATTCCGTTCCTACCTGTGGAGTCTGAGCCTGCGGTGTGACCACCTCTCTATATGTGCTATCCACTTCATAGATGATTGAGCTTAGTGATTTTCAAGATTCATCGGCGCTGCCTGTTGAGGCTTTGGTGGGTAGCAAGCATTCTAGTGACGGTGCCAAGTGTTGGTATTTGGCATCATTGCTTATGCAAGGGATGTTGTTACGTCGCGGGCTGTCATGTTTGGAGCTGTAGAACTTTCGGGGGTGCACCTTCACTCTGATGCTGATAAGAGAGTGGTTGGTGTTGCAATCTGCACTATGGTAGGTGCGGGTAGGAAGAACTTTGGGCAGATCACGCCTCCTTGTGATGACTAGGTCTAGTTGGTGCCAATGACCAGACCTTGGGTGACGCCAGGATATCTTGTGGCGATGTCTGCCCTGGAAGAAGGTATGTAGGTGATGCAGAGTTCATTCAGGGCATAAAGCTCAAGAAGGCGTTGTCCATTATCATTGATCTTGCCCATCCCATGACGACCGAGACACGTTGTCCATGAATCACTGTCTGCCCCAACACATACGTTGAAGTCATTCAGGATGAAGGCCTCTCACTATTTGAGATGTTCCTCAGAACGTCACCTGGAGAGTCATAGAAATGCTCTTTATCTGAGATATTGCTTAACTGTGCCTCCATCAGATGATAAACACAGGGTGATGAGGCGCTCCGAGGTTGCTCCTGGTGGTTCAGTTGCTCACTGCGAAGCCTTCACTATGTTCACGGCGATCTTCAGCACTCTTGCCATGCCAGTAGAAGGTGTAATTAGCCTCTTGAATAGAGTCTGTGTCAGCTAATCTGGTTTCTTTGGGAGCAGCAATGTTGACACCAAGCTTGTGTAGCTCACGGTCAATCAGGCTGTCTCGTGTACATTAGCTGTGGAGTGTAGGTCGTTGTTCATTCCAGCGCAAATAGTCCTCACGTTCCAGCTTCCAAGCTGAAAGGTAATTTTTCTTTGTTTGCTGTGTAGTCTATGCATGGTTTCAGGAAGCGCAGACTTGCCTAGCATCTTCAACCCCCTCTCGAACCTCGTGGCCGGTGCCCAGAGGAAAGACAAAAGCCTAAACATCTGGGGCCTATTCGGGTGCAGGAGTTGCTGGAAGGTGCTACCTTGAGGGAGCCACTAACCACCGAATGGGACTCCACTCCAGAATTTGTCGGGATTACTCCCTTAGCTCTTGATGTTGTTAATGTTGAAGGCACTGACCAGCAGGGCCCAAGATCAGCACACAAGTAGGTGTGATCTTGTCCTCCAAGTGTGCAAAAGGAGCAGCTGCAGGTCACTGCTTCCCACCTCCAGGTTGCCACCTCCATTCCCCGAACCCTCCAACTACTACGTCCTCAGGTGGTCAATCTGAGATTACTGTGGGTCACTTAGGAGTGAACTCTGTGCCGCGAGTGATTTTCTGGCCACGCTGAAGCAGAAAAACCAGTATAATCAGTGGTCAGTCACAGGCTCAGCAGGAGATTGAAGTCTCTCAATCACAGCAGTGGTGGGGCATGGACAGTAAACTGATCAAAGTTACTTTAAATATCGCAACACAGCGGCAATTCAGAGACGAAGTTGGGTCTTACTTTATACCCAGTGTAGTCCAGAGCAAAAGTAACTTCTTAATGTTGAGAAGTCCAGAAATTGAAGCCAAGTTTCAAAGAAGTTCTAGATCTAGATTTTTCCAGATCTTTTTCACACCTCACAGATCAGACAAAAAAAGGCAGCAGATTATCGACGGAAGTAGAGTCTTACATTTTTTTCCAATGTAGTCCGGGGCAGAAACATGATCTTGATGTCCAGTAAAGTCAAGCATTTGAAGCCAGATTGGAGAGAAAAACCACATTCAGGTCTTATACAGATCTTTACCAGAGCTCAGAAGGTAAGGTCGGGGGATAGCGTTTGTATAATTGGACAGAGGCCATTTAAACTAACACTTAACTTGAAGTTTGAGCTAAAATGCACCCACCGTTAGAATCAGGGGAACTTAAACAGCAGAAGAGAGGATTTAGTGCGGAGAAAGAGCAACGGATGACAGCAGATGGCTACGAATAGACGTGAACAGCCCTAGGGAGCTGACTGCCCAAGACTCATCTTGGAGAATGTTAAGGGAAACAAATATAGTAGATTAGGAGAAACTACTTACATTTGTTGGGGACAATAGAACTAGGGGGCATAGTCTAAAAAATTAGACCCAGACAATTCAAGATTGAAATGATGAAACACTTCTTCATACAAAAGGTGTTAGAAGTTTGGAACTCTTCTGCAAACGGCAGCTGATGCGAGATTAATTCATTTTAAATCTGAGATTGGTAGATTTTTGTTGGTCAAAGGTTTCAAAGGATATGGGGCAAAGGCAAGTAAATGGAGTTAGATTGTAGATCAGCCATGATCTCATTGAATAGTGGAACAGGCTTGAGGGGCCAAATGGTCTTTTCCTGTTCCTATGACACTGAACCACAGAGATATTGGGACAAGTGATCAAAAGCTTGGTCAAAGAGGTTGCTTTTTAAGGAGCGACTTTCAGGGAGGAGAGAGAGGTTAGTTTGAGGAGGGAATTCTAGAGCTTCGGGCCTAGACAGCTAAAGGCAATGTTGGAACAAAGGAAATCGGGGATACGCAAGGCCAAAATTGGAGGAGCACAGAGATCTTGGAGTGTTGTAGGGCTGGAGGAGGTTACACAGATAGGGAAGGGCAAGGCCATGGAGGGATTGGAACACAAAAATGAGAATTTTAAAATCTAGGCATTGCTGGCCCGTGAGCCATTGTAGGTCAGCAAGCACAGGGCTGATGGATGAGTGGAACTTCCTGCAGGTTAGGGTGTGGGCAGTGGAGTTTTTTATTTAGAGATACAGCACTGAAACAGGCCCTTCGGCCCACCGAGTCTGTGCCGACCAACAACCACCCATTTATACTAACCCTGCAGTAATCCCATATTCCCCATCACTTACCTATACTAGGGGCAATTTACAACGGCCAATTTACCTATCACCTATTACCTATCACAAGTCTTTTGGATGTGGGAGGGAACCGGAGCACCCGGCGAAAACCCACGCAGACACAGGGAGAACTTGCAAACTCCGCACAGGCAGTACCCAGAATCGAACCCGGGTCCCTGCAGCTGTGAGGCTGCGGTGCTAACCACTGCGCCACTGTGCCGCCCACTGTGAGCTCATGTTTAGGGGGGGGGGGGGGGGGGGTAATAAGTGAAAAGCCAGCCAGCAGAGCATTGCAATAGTTGAGACTGGAGGTAACAAAGGCATGGATGAGGGTTTCAGCAGCAGGTTGGCTGAGGCAGAGCAGTGACAGGTGATGTTATGGAGGTGGAAATAGGTAGTCTTGATGGGGAGGATATGGTCAGAAGCTCAGCTCAGGGTCAAAGCGCAGTTACACAATCTAAGCCAAAGGACATTGCTGCTGCTAATAGCTAGATAACGGGATTTCGATTTTGTTGCATCCATGCTTTAACTCAGGTTTCCTATCCTGTTTCAACTTCCAGTTTGCACAAATGTTGCAGCCCCTACCCAACCTAACTGCTCACAATCTTCTTAAGATTTGTTCCATCTTAATTCAGCCATCCAGAACAACTCTACTCCTTCCCTGCCATTACTGCTTCTATTTGTTAAATCGAGGGTTTTCCCTTCAACTGCTGCACCCAGATTTCCATTCCAAGTGTTGATAATTCTGTGTCTGACTAAGAATGTCTTGAAGTTCCTCCTTAAACTATCTTTTAACAGTTTGGGACCAGAATCCTTCTGCAATATTCCCACTATTTAAAGTAGTATTCTAGATTAACCTTTTCCATACCATTTTGTAAGTTCTCTATCTATAAGAACACCTCTCAGGCATCTCCTTTCCAGGCTGAAAAGTATAAATTCTTCCAGTTTTTCCTCATAACTCTAACCCTTGACATTTGGCATCACATTGTGGCTTTTCTGAGTGACCTCCAGCTCTTGAATATCTCCAACCAGAACTGGGCACAGTACACAAGGTACAGTCTGATCAAAGCATTGTCCAGTTTGATCATGGCTTTTTCTTTGTATTCTACTACTTTGGCTACGTAGTTCAACATTCAATTAGTTTGTTAATTGTTGCTTTGCATTGTTTGGAAATGTTAGGTGTTGAATTTACCAGAGTCCTAGGTTGCGTTCAGCTTTATCTGCAGCTATTTTAGTGCCATTCATGGAGTAAGTGAGAAGCACTGTACACCTTGCTTGCATTTATTTTCATTTGCCGTTCTTCAGCCCACTCATGTATTTGGTTCAGTGGATTCTGTAATTTCTGGACTGCCTCCTTCAGTTCCACTACCCCATCTAGTTTGGTATCATCTGCAAATTTGACCAAATTGCACTGAGTTTGAATCCAATTCGTTGATATAAATTAGAAATAGCAGTGGTCCCAATACTGAGCCCTACGACACCCAATTTGGAACACCGTGACTGTAATTCACAAACCAGTATTTGTTGATTTATCCTGGGGTAGCCGGTGGCATAGTGGTATTATCACTGGACTAGTAACCCAGAGACCCAGGGTATTGATCTGGAGACATGGGTTTGAATCCCACCACAGCAGAAGGTGGAATTTGAATTTAATTAATAAATCTGGAATTAGTTTAGTTTAGAGATACAGCACTGAAACAGGCCCTTCGGCCCACCGAGTCTGTGCCGACCATCAACCACCCATTTATACTAATCCCATATTTCTACCACATCCCCACCTGTCCCTATATTTCACTACCACCTACCTATACTAGGGGCAATTTATAATGGCCAATTTACCTACCAACCTGCAAGTCTTTTGGCTTGTGGGAGGAAACCGGAGCACCCGGAGAAAACCCACGCAGACATGGGGAGAACTTGCAAACTCCACACAGGCAGTACCCAGAATTGAACCCGGGTCGCTGGAGCTGTGAGGCTGCGGTGCTAACCACTGCGCCACTGTGCCGCCCAAAAGCTATTCTAATGATGGCCAGGAAACCATCCCTGTTGATTGTTGTAAAAACCCATCTAGTTCACTAATGTCCTTCAGGGAAGGAAATCTGCTGTCCTTACCTGCTCTGGTCTACATGTGACTCCAGACCCACAGCAATGTGGTTAACTCTTACATGCCCTCTGAAATGGCCCAGCAAGCCACTCAGTTGTACCTAACCGCTACAAAGTCAATAAAAAGGAATGAAACCGGATGGACCACCCGGCATCGACCGAGGCACCGGAAACGACAATGGCAAACCCAGCCCCGTTGACCCTGCAAAGTCCTCCTGACGAACATCTGGGGGCTTGTGCCAAAGTTGGGAGAGCTGTCCCACAGACTAGTCAAGCAACAGCCTGACATAGTCATACTCACAGAATCATACCTTACAGACAGTGTCCCAGACACTGCAATCACTATCCCTGGGTATGTCCTGTTCCACCGGCAGAACAGACCCAGGAGAGGTGGCGGGACAGTGGTCTACAGTAGGGAGGGAGTTGCCCTGGGAGTCCTGAACATCGACTCTGGAACCCGTGAAGTCTCATGGCATCAGGTCAAACATGGGCAAGGTAACTTCCTACTGATTACCACCTACTGCCCTCCCTCAGCTGATGAGTCAGTACTCCTCCATGTTGAACAGCACTTGGAGGACGCACTGAGGTTGGCAAGGGCACAAAATGTACTCTGGGTGGGGGACTTCAATGTCCATCACCAAGAGTGGCTCGGTAGCACCACTACTGACCGAGCTGGCCGAGTACTAAAGGACATAGCTGCTCGACTGGGTCTGCGGCAGGTGGTGGGGGAACCAACACGAGGGAAAAACATACTTGACCTTGTCCTCACCAGTCTGCCTGCCGCAGATTCTTCTGTCCATGACTGTGTAGGTAGGAATGACCACCGCACAGTCCTTGTGGAGACAAAGTCCCGCCTTCACATTGAGGATACTCTCCATCGTGTTGTGTGGCACTATCAATGTGCTAAATGGGATAGATTTCAAACAGATCTAGCAATGCAAAACTGGGTATTCATGAGGCGCTGTGGGCCATCAGCAGCAGCAGAATTGTACTCAACCACAATCTGCAACCTCATGGCCCAGCATATCCCCCACTCTACCATTACCATCAAGCCAGGAGACCAACCCTGGTTCAATGAAGAGTGCAGGAGGGCATGCCAGGAGCAGCACAGGCATACCTCAAAATGAGGTATCAACCTGGTGAAGCTACAACCCAGGACTACTTGCATGCCAAACTACATAAGCAGCATGCAATATAGACAGAGCTAAGCGATCCCATAACCAATGGATCTGACCTAAGCTCTGCAGTCCTGCCACATCCAGTCGTGAATGATGGTGGACAATTAAACAACTAACTAGAGGAGGTGGTTCCACAAATAGCCCCATCCTCAATGATAGGGGAGCGCAGCACATCAGTGCAAAAGATAAGGCAGAAGCATTTGCAACAATCTACAGCCAGAAGTGCCGAGTTGATGATCCATCTCGGCCCCCTCCTGAAGTCCCCAGCATTACAGATGCCAGACTTCAGCCAATTCGATTCACTTCCCGTGATATCAAGAAACGACTGAAGGCACTGGATACTGCAAAGGCTATGGGTCCTGACAATATTCCGGCAATAGTACTGAAGACCTGTGCTCCAGAACGTGCCGCACCCCTAGCCAAGCTGTTCCAGTCACTGGCATCTACCCTGCAATGTGGAATTTTGCCTTGGTATGTCCTGTCCACAAAAAGCAGGACAAGTCCAACCCAGCCAATTACCGCCCCATCAGCCTACTCTCAATCATCAGTAAACTGATGGAAGGTGTCATCAACAGTGCCATCAAGCAGCACTTGACAATAACCTGCTCAGTGACGCTCAATTTGGGTTCCGCCAGGGCCACTCAGCTCCTGACATCATTACAGCCTTGGTTCAAACATGGACAAAAGAGCTGAACACAAGAGGTGAGGTGAGAGTGACTGCCCTCGACATCAAGGCAGCATTTGACCGAGTATGGCATCAAGGAGCCCTAGCAAAACTGAGGATAATGGGAATCAGGGGGAAAACTCTCTGCTGATTGGAGTCATACCTAGCGCAAAGGAAGATGGCTGTGGTTGTTGGAGGTCAATCATCTGAGCTCCAGGACATCACTGCAGAAGTTCCTCAGGGTAGTGTCCGAGGCCCAACCATCTTCAGCTGCTTCATCAATGACCTTCCTTCAATCATAAGGTCAGAAGTGGGGATGTTCGCTAATGATTGCACAATGTTCAGCACCATTCGTGACTGCTCAGATACTGAAGCAGTCTGTGTCGAAATGCAGCAAGACCTGGACAATATCCAGGCTTGGGCTGATAAGTGGCAAGTAACTTTCGCGCCACACAAGTGCCAGGCAATGACCATCTCCAACAAGAGAGAATCTAACCATCTCCCCATGACATTCAATGGCATTACCATTGCTGAATCCCCCACTATCAACATCCTGGGGGCTACCATTGACCAGAATCTGAACTGGAGTTGCCATATAAATACCATGGCTACAAGAGCAGGTCAGAGGCTAGGAGTCCTGCGGCGAGTAACTCACCTCCTGACTCCCCAAAGCCTGTCCACCATCTACAAGGCACAAGTCAGGAGTGTGATGGAATACTCTCCACTTGCCTGGATGGGTGCAGCTCCAACAATACTCAAGAAGCTCGACACCATCCAGAACAAAGCAGCCAGCTTGATTGGCACACCATCCACAAACATTCACTCCGTCCACCACCGACGCACAGTGGCAGCAGTGTGTACCATCTACAAGATGCACTGCAGCAACGCTTCAAGGCTCCTTAGGCAGCACCTTCCAAACCCACGAGCTCTACCATCTCGAAGGACAAGAGCAGCAGATGCTTGGGAACACCACCACCTGCAAGTTCCCGTCCAAGTCACACACCATCCTGACTTGGAACTATATCACCGTTCCTTCACTGTCGTTGGGTCAAAATCCTGGAACTCCCTTCCTAACAGCATTGTGGGTGTACCTCCCTCACATGGACTGCAGTGGTTCAAGAAGGCAGCTCACCACCACCTTCTCAAGGGCAATTAGGGCTGGGCAATCAATGCTGGCCTGGCCAGTGTCGCCCACATCCCATGAATGAATAATAAAAAATACACTTTAGCCAATTTCTTAGCCAACCCCAAGTTTTGCCCTGAATCCCCACAGCTTTGAGCTTAATTAGTAACCTCTCATAGAATATTATCAATTGCCTATTGGAAGTCTTAGATACACAATGTTAATGTTTGCCATCGTTAAGTTGTCACTTCCTCAAATAAATCAAGGAAGTTGGTCAGGCAGGAACTTCTCTGTCTAGAGATGTTGTTTGCTCGATGCCTGTTGTACAGATAGCCCTTGAGTTTACTCCTGATAATTGTTTTACACTGAATTGAAGCAAGATTAATGAGTCTTTCATTGCATGTGGTGGATTTCTGAACACGGGTACCATTCGTCTGTTTCCAATCCACTGGTATATCCCCAGTGCACATTACTTCCTTTCCTATGGCCCCTTCCTGACTTTTTCACTTCCCAGCCGACATTCCGGGACACTCATGAGCAATGCCACAGGAGATTTATGCAGGTTGTTTAATATCAATCCTATCAACTTTCATACCACTCCTTTTAATTTGAGAATATCTATTCAATTTTATCTTTCCCGAATAGACAAACAAATCAAGTTTCTTTTTCAATATACGTCTCTAATTTTACAAATACCATTACTGAAATATTCGCTGCTCAAATAAAGCTTTCTTGCAGTCTTAAAAAGATTACGATTCCAGAGTGTGGAATAGGGATTTTCCAGCTGCTCTGGTTGGTGAAATGCAGTTGCATTACTGAATTACTTTGCTTTGTGTGCTCAAGTGATTGTTTTGGCCTGTATTGACAGGAAAGGTTAAAGAGATGTCATGAAACACAGGAATTAAACAGTAAAAAATTAATTCATGCTATTTGCGTTTGGCCCATCTGGTACTAAATTTTATTGACCTCTAAAATGTACTTTTAATCGTAGCCAGCCAGTCATTACCATCCAAAGATCAGTACAAGTAGAAGAATTTGTGCATTGTATACATTAATATTTTTATTAAAACTGAGTAGAATAATAAAAATAAGCATGATGAAAATTGAGTGTTAAGGTTATTAATCATAAATGCTGTTTTTTCCATTTTATTGTGAAACCACTAATTTGAGATTTTTATTACTTTTATGGAGGCAGAGTGGCTTGAAATCTTCACACAATGCTATTGTTTATTTCTTGTGGTATTGGCTGTCTTGTTTCAGCGGGTACATATTAGCAACATTACTGTTAGCTACCAGGTCTTCCTCCCACCACCACCCTCCACCGCCTCCACCAAGTTTCTTTCCTTAGCTGTCCTCCGGAATGATTTACAATGGGGCGGAGCTCAGTGCCAGATCCAACAGCCCTTCACTTGGTCTTCCAAGTAGTTTTTCTTCTGTCCTTCCTGGACCATAAATGTTGAGCAGTTCCTGACCTCGTCCGGCATTCATGCTGTCCAAAAGGAGGCACAGAACAGTGAGTTAAGGCTGGCTGATTTTTTTTCCTCCTTCCTAAGCTTAGGGATACAAGCAGTGGTTAGCACCGCAGCCTCACAGCTCCAGGGACCTGGGTTCGATTCCTGGTACTGCCTGTGTGGAGTTTGCAAGTTCTCCCTGTGCCTGCTTGGGTTTTCTCCGGGTGCTCCGGTTTCCTCCCACAAGCCAAAAGACTTGCAGGTTGATAGGTAAATTGGCCATTATAAATTGTCACTAGTATAGGTAGGTGGTAGGGAAAATATAGGAACAGGTGGGGATGTTTGGTAGGAATATGGGATTAGTGTAGGATTAGTATAAATGGATGGCTGATGTTCGGCACAGACTCGGTGGGCTGAAGGGCCTGTTTCAGTGCTGTATCTCTAATCTAATCTAATTGTAATGCTGCTGCCATGCTGATCTGCTCAGCACAGACTGGAGATAGACATCTATGACCTGTCTATTTGGCTCCGTACCACACCACACTATGTAATTCAGCCACTGGGAAAACACAAACCTCAAAGTATTTTAATGGTGTCTGGTAAATTAGGAAGCAACATATTCCAAGGGAAGTACCCATCGCTTAACAAAGACATTGAAATAAAATCTGGGCATCATTAGAGTTCTTTCTAATTGTTTTGCTTTGATTGAAACACCAATACCATGAAGTGGTTCTGTTCAGTTCTTCAATTGAACGAGAATTTCATTTCACCTTTCGATTATTCTGTAATTGAAATAGAAAATCGGATAGATGGCCACAGATAAATGTTTTATCAATATTCATTTTCAATTTCATATAAGTCAGTGAAGAACAATCAGCATCTCGGGATCTGATAACAAACGAATTTAGAATTGACAGATTAATCAAGAGTTGTCAGATGGCTAATGCTGTGGCCACTGAGTGCAATTTTCAGACAGAGATAGTGTTAACCTGAGAATGTGAAAAGAAAAGAGAATGGTATTTATTTAAGCACAAAGTGAATGTCTTTGTACAGAAAATGACAAATTATATCACATAACCACCAGTTTACTTACTGGAAAATCTTAGTGTATTTTTTTTGGAACTAGCTTTATGCAGGATGGAAAATTAGTCAGAGGGGTCTTGTTCTTTCTCCCTCCACTGCAATGCAGTGAATCTTTGTTTTGGTATTGAATCTGTTTGTCTGCTTTCTTTACCTCCCCTTCCCCCTCTGCTCCCTCTCCACCACCTGCCCACAGCACAGCTGCTCAGTAGAATAACATATTGCATTATCTTCATCAAATGTTGTATTTCTTCAGTCAAAACCAAATTTTCTATCAAAGTATTGCTACATTGAGCTGGGAAAACATTCCTTTGAAAGGACAAGTCAAAATCTATGTACAGTTTTATTCTTTGGCAACCAACAGTGTTCAAGCCTATGGACTTCCCATCCATGATTTTCTGGCTTCAATGTCAGACTATCGAAACAATGCATAAATTCCTAGGTGTAGCTGATATGTGCTGGATATTTTTAATGAATATATTTTTCCCATTTACACATTAGGTGTCATGCTGCGGCTTTTTCCCTCTGTGTGAAAATTGGTTCAATTGGAAGCACTCCACTCTTGAATCAGAAAGTTCTGGGTTCAGGATCAATTCCTGGACTTGAGAGCTGGTTCACTGCAGTATTAAGGAAATGCTGTATTGATATTAAACCAAGATTCACCTATTCTGGTGGTTCAGGGGAAGTAGAAGTTTCTATGATGCTCATTCCTTGGCTAACATTGTTCCCTTAATCAGCAACATCAAAAACAGATTAAATTAACCATTATTCTAATTTGCTGTTTTGGGATCTTGATGTGTGCAAATTGGCTGCTGTATTTGCGTACATGACTGTAAGAAAACTTCAGAAACAATTCATTGGGTGTGAAGTGCTTGGAGGTGTCCTGAGGACCTGTTAAGGTGAGTGCCAGTTACTTTTTTCTAGATAAAGCTTTCAAAAGAAATTTACAGATCTGCAATTGACAATAGAATGATATATGATAGTTATAGTTTTCCAAAGTAACATATTTATTATGCAGTAACATTGATTCGTGTTAGGATGCTTGTAAAACTGCAATAAGCGTAGAATAGACTAGCCGTTTTAAAAGTTGGGGCGTGAGGACTGTTGGGATTCAATGGAAAGAATATTTCTGAATGCCCCATGAATTTTTCATCCATTCAGCTAGTGGTGAGCAAAAAACAGGGCTGCTTCTGGACTTGTGTAGCTCTTAGAATTATGAATGGAAACAGATTGTTTTGATGCCTCAGTAGGCATGCAACACCACCTTGTTTATGTTTCCAATTTGCTACCAACTTTGGAGCTGTCAGCGGCAACAACTCAGCCATGTAAATGTACCATTAAACTTATTCTTCGGAAGCTGACCTAATAGCTTGCACTGCTAATTTGAAAGCTGCCATAAAAGGTAAGGTTGCTTGGACAAATCATAAGAGGACCCAGTGAAAGTGTTTCAATTGTTGGTAGTTAAATCTTTATAATGCTTAATTTTAAAAATCATGGATCGTGTGAAAAGTTATGGCAAGCCTGGCTGGCAACCCAACACTGGCACAAATCAAAAATGAGTTGTGTTGGCAGAGCAATGAGATTGGGTTGTCTGTCTTGCCTGCCTTTTGGCTAGGAATTAGTGCAAAGCAAGCGCAACCAAACAGTGAAGAGCAAATGATAGTTACAAAGAGAAAATTGGCAAGGGATAAAGCAAGTTGCCAATTATTTTTCACTGTGTCTTTGAAGAATGTGGATCATTCTGTAACCTTTAACTAATTCAAATAAAAATGAAATGTCAGAAGCAAATAAGGCATTCTAGTTTTATTTGCTTTTTTGTTCAAGTGTGGAATTTGAAGCACATCATGGTAGGCATAGGTAGATTTCAGTTTTTGGTATTTGTATGAAGACAATAATCTGGAATGATTTTGTAACTTTTTAGCTCTAACTTTCTTCTGATGGGTGGCAGTTGAAATAGCCAGTTTCTCCTATGATTTGAACTGTAAATGGAGTGTCCTGATGGAATGAATGGTTTGTGTTATCAGTTGCCTAAAGGCAGTTTTATATTTCAGGAGTTTAGCTGACAGCAGGCATGCAGGATAAACATCTAATCAACATCTGCGGGTCCCAGTAATGTGGATCAATGAGCATGCTGTTGGATTTAAGGTGCTATATCTTGTGGTTGCATAGTTAGCATTTGGGTATTCATATTGCACAAGCGCTGTAAGACCCTTCATGAAACAGACAAGATTCTGAATACCCCCTGCCCCAGTGGAATTCCAAGGACTGTCGTCAAATTATCCTAATGTCCAAATGGTGCTTGTTCCTGGTATGTGTGCAACAATGCAGACACTTCAGAGCCAATGGATTCTCCATTAAATGCTATGCAATACAGTTGTGCAATGACTCTACAGAATATATGCATGCATTCACTTTAGTTAATGATAAAACAATGATTGAAACAATAAAAAAAAATCTATTGCAACAGTAAGAGTTGTACGACTGAATTATGACTGCAGCCACCAAAGATGATGCTGTCTGGAACCTCATTTATAAAGGAATATCCCTTTTAAAAGATTAGGCCAGCTCCACATTTAAAGTCTCTTCACATTAAACTTGTCTAATAAATGCACTAGGCAAAGAAAACCCGAACACAGGGGTCTGGAATCTGTGGCCATGGAGCCATATGCGGCTCTTTAACATCTCATTTCTGGCTACCAACGTTTTCCAGTTGGATCGCATTAACATGAAAAAAGCCTAAAAATAATTTTAAAAACGGGAGTCGACTTTTCTGCCAAATATGAAATGTGATCCACTGGTATGAGTGGTCGCCATTTTGAATTGTGAAAAAGAAAATAACACCAGTAATTCATATTAAATTAATGTGGCACGGTTTATTGAATAAATTAATTCTGCAAAGATATCTTTAACCACAATAAAAGTGTTTTAAATCCCGTCAAATTCATTGTCTTTGGCATCCGATGCAAAGAGTTCATCGAATTCATTGAGTCACTTCGGCTCTGGCATTATTGTAAGGATCTCATTCTGCATCAGATGTGGCGCTTCCAGTTTCATAATCATCCCTCCACAACAAACATTTTCTTATCCATCATTGAGTTGAATTGGATATTCTGCATTTTTTGAATCATCTGATGACAATTTAGCATCCCATGATTTGATGACAAAATCACACAAGAAACATAGAAGCATAGAAAAATAGCAGCAGGAGTAGGCCATTCAGCCCGCTTTCTCCCCGTATCCTTTGATCTCTTTCGCCCTAAGAACTATACCTAACTCTTGAATATATTTAATGATTTGGCCTCAGCTGCTTGCTGTGGTAGAGAATTCCACAGGTTCAGCACTCTCCAGGTGAAGAAATCCCTCCTCAACTCAATCCTAAATGGCTTACGCCTTATCCTTAGACTGTGACCCCTGGTCCTGGACTCCCCCGCCATCAGGAACATCCTTCCTGCATCTAGTCTGTCCAGTCTTGTTAGAATTTTGTAGATTTCTATGAGATCCCCTCTCATTTTTCTAAACTCCAGTGAATACAAGCCTAATCGACCCAATCTCTCTTCATACGTCAGTCCTGCCATCCCAGGAATCAGTCTGGTGAACCTTTGCTGCACTCCCTCCATAGCAAGAACATCCTTCCTCAGATAAGGAGACCAAAACTGCACACAATATTCCAGATGTGGTCTCACCAAGGCCTTGTATAATTGCAGCAAGACATCCTTTCTCCTGTATTCAAATCCTCTCGCTCTGAAGGCCAACATACCATTTGCCTTCTTAACTGCCTGCTGCAGTTGAATGCTTACTTTCAGCAACTTGTGCACAAGGGCACCCAGGTCTCACTGCACCTCCCCCTTTCCCAATCTATCGCCGTTCAGATAATAATCTGCCTTTCTGTTTGTGCCACCAAATTGGATAACCTCACATTTATCCACATTATACTGCATCTGCCATGTATTTGCCGACTCACTCAACCTGTCCAAATCACATTGGAGCTTCTCTGCATCCTCCTCACAGCTCACACTCACACCCAGCTTTGTGTCGTTTGCAAACTTGGATATATTACATTTAATTCCCTGGTATATATCATTAATATATATTGTGAATAGCTGGGGTCCTAGCACTGATCCCTGCGGTACCCCACTTGTCACTGCCTGCCACTCAGAAAAAGACCCATTTATTCCTACTCTTTGTTTCCTGTCTGCCAACCAGTTCTCTATCCATGTCAGTACCTTACCCCCAATTCCATGTGCTTTAATTTTGCATGCTAATCTCTTATGTGGGACCTTATTGAAAGCCTTCTGAAAGTCTAAATACACCACATCCACTGGTTCTCCCTTGTCTATTCTACTAGTTACATCCTCAAAAAATTCCAGTAGATTTGTCAAGCATGATTTCCCTTTCGTAAATCCATGTTGACTTTGTCCGATCCTGTCATTGTTTTCCAAGTGCTCTGCTGTTACATCTTTTATAATGGACTCTAGCATTTTCCCCACTACTGATGTCAGGCTAACGGTCTATAATTCCCTGTTTTCTCTCTACCTCCTTTTTTAAATAGTGGGGTTACATTAGCTACCCTCCAATCTGTTGGAACTGTTCCAGAGTCTATAGAATTTTGAAAAATGACCAGCAATGCACCTACTATTTATAGGACCACTTCCTTAAGTACTCTGGGATGTAGATTATCAGGCCCTGGGGATTTATCGGCCTTCAATCCCATCAATTTTCCGAACACCATTTCCCTACTAATACTGCTTTCATAGAGTTCCTCCTTCTCAGTAGACCCTGTGTTCCCCAACATTTCTGCCCAACATCAAGTGGGGCAGCACTCATATTTCCACTCTTTTGTGAAGGTTTTTTTCTCTGTTAACCATCCACCTATTCAATTCGGTGTGAACATTATCCTTAAATGGCTTGTTGAAGCACACTCGAAAAGGTTGAACTATGGACATAAGACCCCCTCGTATAACTGCAAAGTGGGTGTTATTTCTTTGCAGGCACCTCCTGATCTCATTGGTAATATGGGATCTGAACATGTCCGACACTAATCTGCATTCTTTATGTATGCCATCGGGACGCCTATTCCACAGATTATCGATCCATAACTTCACTCCCTCCTCATCCATCCAACTGTTCTCATGGATATGCACAAAAACTCCTGCAGGGAACTTGATATTCGGCATCGTTTTACGCTTGAACATTGCCATAGGCTTTAATTTTGTTCCATTGGCCATGCAGGCTAGGTACCGCCGTGAGTCTTGTTTTCTCAAGTCCTGTAGTTTTCACTGGAACTGTTTTCGAAATTTTCCACTCCACAGTTCAGTTGCTGGGCATATCGAAATTCATGGATGTTTCATCCATGTTGCCAATGTGGTGTAATGGGTACTCGTGAATCGCTGGAAACTGGTAATTTTGGCATTGAGGTGTTTTGGTAGTCTCTGAGCAATCTTAGTCTTCTGCCACAACACTACACATTTTCATTCCATAACGCAGCTACACCAACTAGTTGCTGCTGTGAAATCTTTGCTGGAGTCAGGGTTTGATTTGATCCACTTAAGTGCATTACATGTATTACATTTCTGGTGACGATGTAACCATTCTGACAATTTTCAAGGGTCCATTCCGATGTTGCTTCTCAAGATTAGGCCAATGACCGGTCCCTGTTCTTATGGCGCATTTGACCTTGGGCATCTTCTTCAAGGCGGATTCCTCCTCCTTCCATTTTCGCACCAGTTT
Source organism: Heterodontus francisci (assembly GCF_036365525.1). Classification (NCBI taxonomy): domain Eukaryota; kingdom Metazoa; phylum Chordata; class Chondrichthyes; order Heterodontiformes; family Heterodontidae; genus Heterodontus; species Heterodontus francisci. The sequence continues at coordinate 11,906,791 of NC_090413.1, read as the reverse complement.
TTCCCTCACTGCAGCACAGTTATTTGACAAGTTAGCAAATGTTACAACTTTTAGATTGAAACCAGCTTCATATTACATTCGTTTTGCTGGAGGACCCATTTCTCTTCGTTGTTCGCCACATGGGGTCTGCTCTGTGTGGGCGTGTCTTAAACTCCCCTGCATCTTTGCAACACCGCCCGTATTGCCTGCTTGATCTCTTGCGCACAGGGAAGTAAAACATGCATTTGTGGGGTGAAAAATAGAGGTTGACAGTTAATGCGAGTATAGCATTGTCATGGCTGAAAAGGGATGGGTCAACTTATATGCCGATTCTATGCAAAAACTTCTTTGGGGTGGATAAATGGAGTCGTCTTAGATGCTGTGATCTACAGTAATGCATTTTGGTTTGAGGAACAGGTTTTATGGTTGCGACCATTATTGTTTCTGACAATTATTATTTCTAATTTGGCTGAGATAATACATTATTCTGACTATGTGTTATCAGAAGCTACTTTTTTAATCACGAGAATCAATAACTGAAAAATGTATCTTAATTCTATGCATCTTAAGTTGAAGTTTGTTTTGAAGATGACCTGACTGACAAAATTATAGTTCAAAAAAGTCCAAAAAATGCGATAATTCAGAATTAGGTATATTTTGATTTTTTTTTATTGATACATAAATTCGTATAATACATTTATTATATATGCAAATTATACATTCTCTCAGAGACACTTGCCAATTGTCATGTATTTGGTTTAGAAATGCTAAATTTTTGTCTTGCGGCTCCCAGTAGTTTTTATTTTAGACAAACCTTTTTGAAAAAGGCTCTTCAGGATTTTTTAAAAAGAAGGTTGCTGACCCAGGTAAAAAAGGTTGCTGACCTCTGACGTAACAGAAGAAACAGTGTGACTGGAACCCAGCTGAAAAATATAAGGGGAGAATGGTCCACCAAGTCGCTGTCATAGACAGAAACAGTAGGAAACAGGTAGTAGAAGAACACGTGAATTGTGAAAATCATTGTCAAGTGAACAAGCTCTGTTTCACAGCACCACGTCACTGGTAAAAATGTGGCCATAAGAATAGACCTGCTTTCTTCCAGCTGGTGTCTGAAATACAGAACTAAACAATCAATACATTTCTATTGTAGTGAAACGCAAGTGACAAGGCACAAACAAAAATTGCTATTGTTGATCGATAAGAGGTTGCATTGGTTGTGTTCTGTACATATTCAACAAATCAGTTAGAAAACCACAGTAATGAAGTTACAAGTGCTAATTGTGGATCAGTATTGCAAAGGTAATCAATCCTTTTAGAGCACATAACTGTCGACCAGCTGATGCTCAGTCATACTCCTCGAAGTGGGGGATGGGGTTGAAAGCCTGGCTTGGGTATAAAATTAAATCCCGACCCGGGCCCGAGTCCTTTAATTTTTTGACATGCCCAACCCGACCCAAAAATAACAAACATTTTATTGAAGCTGAAAAAAATCGTAGATTAAAACAAAAACAATAAGAAACAAAACAGTACAGTCCAGCCCGACCCGACCTGAGCCCAAATGCTGAACGCAGAACACAGACCCGACCCGACCCGAACCCGATACGTGTAGTCCGGTTTGGTCGGCTTCGGGTTGGGTAGCCAGGCTTTACTGGGGTTGGGGAATGCTAGAAAGTTTTTCTCGGTTTACCGATGAAAGCAAATGTGCATGTGCTGTTTCTTCTGTTAGGGGTTTCTGTGCTTAGTGTATTTATTAGACAAGTTGAATGTGAAGAGACTCAAATGTGGAGCTGGCCTAACCTTTTAAAGGGATAATCCTTTGTAACGTTCTGTTGCAATAGTTAATTCTTCTTTTTAATTGTTTTTTTTAATCCTTAACTGAAGCGAAGGTTTGTGTAAAATCTTTAGAATCATTGCACAATTGTGTAGCACAGTATTTAACGGAGAATGCACTGGGCAGAATTTTGTTCTGCCCTTGGAGATGGCATGGAGGCAGGCGGCAAATAAAATGGCAAGGGGTGCCATTCCTGACGGTGCCTGGGCCCCCTGCCATTTTGTTCAGGGCAGGGAAGGCAGAGGATGGCCATCGTGCCCCAGGCCAATTGAGGCCCTTATGTGGCCAATGAATGGCCACTTAAGGGCCTCCACCTCAATTTTATTGAAGGTGGAGGGACCTGCCAACATAAGGAGATACCAGTAGGTAAAGTGTGGCAGCCTCCTAGTGGGGTCAGGGTGGGGGGGGGTCCCTCCTTTTGTGGGGGAAATCCAGGGCCCCCAGAGTGCCCCCACAGGTGGCAATCATCACCTGCCCCCGGGAAAGACCCCAACCCCACTCCATTGCCAGGGCCTGCTTCACTAGCCCCGGCAACCCTGACCCCACTTAGCTCTCCTGGGGTCTCCAACTTACTTAGTGCTACAGGACCTTCTGCACTACCGGCAGTAGCTACTGCTCCCAGTGGTACTGCTGGTGCTGAGGAGTTGCAGGCTTCCAATTGACTGGCAGCTCTGGAGGTGGGAGCTCTTCTCTTAATGTTAATTGGCTGCCTTCCATGTGCTAGTAACAGGGGTCTGGCAGAGGCCCGAGGAGGGTTTCCCCCCCACTGCCTTCTGGCCTGCCACTGGGACCCCTGTTGCTGGAATACAAAACAGGAACAAGCACTGTTTGGATATCAGAATAATTTAATGACAGTCCTTGGGAATTCCACTGGGCCAGGGTATATTAAGGATCTTGTCTATATAATAAAGAGTCTTACAGTGCTTGAATCATATGAAACAACAGAAGCTTATGGACCGAGAAAGACGAGCTTATCCCATACAGTCATGTTGTAAATAAACATCATAATACTGAATGCTGTTCATCCACCAGCAGCCATGTAATCTCCATTACAAAATGCACAACTGCAGTTCAGGATGAGATCCCTGATTGTGCTTTTTTTTGTGGGACTGCCTTCTAGTGGTCTCCTTGACTGTGTGGTTGAGTTTGGGAACTTGCAAGGACAAAACTGTGTACACATAGATGGTTCTACTATGACAATTGTTTTGGAATATGCTAAACCTAAGTGCTAAAGTGATCACTGGCTTGGTTAAAATTACCCATAACTCACCTTTTTGTTCATAATAGAAAGCCCTCTCCCTCGCAACCCCCACCCCCCCCCCCCCCCCAGCTTTTAGACTTTTGGCAGAGATTCTTTGTTTTTAAGTGTCCATTAAATCATATAAATTGGATTGTTAAAACTTAATACAAATCTGTAATGACCTTAGTTGAGCTAATGTGAGGCAGAATATCAATAGAAGCCACATTGGGGAGGTGAGGTTGGACTCTTCTCTTGGGGACAAAGTTAGGTAAACTTCCAGTGGGGCCAAATGCCAGCCACCTCTTCAAATCTGCCCTTGCCATTACCCATTTTTCTGAATGGGAAGTCATCAGGTATTCATAGTGCACTCCCAGTGGGATTCCCAACGTCAGGAGGTGGAGAATTCTGGAAATGCTGCATCAGGAATGCCACTGCAGAACCAGAGGATTCGGGCAGAGACCCTAGAACCTCACCCCGCCTATGTCGATGCTTCCTGCTACCTATATGCCCCAGAAAGCAGTGGTATCACTTGCAACAAGAAGAATTTTGACCAGGGGACCTGGGGCACCCCCACCCTTCCCCACCATAATTTGTATGTGACAAGCAGGGAAGGACTAGGTAAACGTCTTAGTGGGGATAGGTGGAGCAAAATCCTGATTGAGGCTGGGGATGGCCTCCCTTCCCCATTTTCCTCCTATCTTTGTTGTGATTCTGCTCTGCCCACTGTTGTTTGGGATCGCAGATGAACATTCCCTCTTCCCAACCCCAATTGCTCTGAGTTTTATTGTTCTGACTACATGCATTATACCAGGGATTTTACAGTGTGCTGTTAACCGATCATATCATTTGTAAAGCACTTGCGCCAGCATCTTGGAGTACTTGTCTTTTTTTTTTATCCATTCAGGGATGTGGTCGTCCCTAATTGCCCTTGAGAAGGTGGTGGTGAGCTACCTTCTTGAACCGCTGCAGTCCATTTGGGGTAGGTATATCCACAGTGCTGTTAGGAAGGGAGTTCCAGGATTTTGACCTAGCGACAGTGAAGGAATGGCAATATAATTCCAAGTCAGGATGGTGTGTGACTTGGACGGGGAACTTGCAGGTGGTGGTGTTCCCATGCATTCGCTGCCCTTGTCCTTCTAGATGGTAGAGGTCACGGGTTTGGAAGGGGCTGTTTAAGGAGCCTTGGTGCATTGCTGCAGTGCATCTTGTAGATGGTACACACTGCTGCCACTGTGCGTCGGTGGTGGAGGGAGTGAATGTTTGTAGATGGGGTGCCAATCAAGCGGGCTGCTTTGTTCTGGATGGTGTTGAGCTTCTTGAGTGTTGCTGGAGCTGCACCCATCCAGGCAAGTGGAGAGTATTCCATCACACTCCTGACTTGTGCCTTGTAGATGGTGGACAGGCTTTGGGGAGTCAGGAGGTGAGTTACTCGCCTCAGGATTCCTAGCCTCTGACCTGCTCTTGTAGCCACGGTATTTATATGGCTACTCCAGTTCGGTTTCTGGTCAATGGTAGCCCCTAGGATGTTGATAGTGGGGGATTCAGCGATGGTAATGCCATTGAATGTCATGGGGAGATGGTTAGATTCTCTCTTGTTGGAGATAGTCATTGCCTGGCACTTGTGTGGCGCGAATGTTACTGGCCACTTATCAGCCCAAGCCTGGATATTGTCCAGGTCTTGCTGCATTTCGACACAGACTGCTTCAGTATCTGAGGAGTCACGAATGGTGCTGAACATTGTGCAATCATCAGCGAATATCCCCACTTCTGACCTAATGATTGATGGTAGGTCATTGATGAAGCAGCTGAAGGTGGTTGGGCCTAGGACACTACCCTGAGGAACTCTTGCAGTGATGTCCTGGAGCTCAGATGATTGACCTCCAACAACCACAACCATCTTCCTTTGCGCTAGGTATGACTCCAGCCAGCAGAGGGTCTTCCCCCTGATTCCCATTGACCTCAGTTTTGCTAGGGCTCCTGGATGCCATACACGGTCAAATGCTGCCTTGATGTCAAGGGCAGTCACTCTCACCTCACCTCTTGAGTTCAGCTCTTTTGTCCATGTTTGAACCAAGGCTGTAATGATGTCAGGAGCTGTGTGGCCCTGGCAGAACCCAAACTGAGCGTCACTGAACAGGTTATTGCTAAGTAAGTGCCGCTTGATGGCACTGTTGATGACACCTTCCATCACTTTACTTATGATTGAGAGTAGGCTGATGGGGCGGTAATTGGCCGGGTTGCACTTGTCCTGCTTTTTGTGTACAGGACATACCTGGGCAATTTTCCACATTGCAGGGTAGATGCCAGTGTTGTAGCTGTTCTGGAACAGCTTGGCTTGTCTACACAAACAATGATTGTATTAAAAAAACTTTTAACAAATTAAAAAAATCTATTTTTGAAGTAACTGAAAAGTTTATTAATTTGTTATTCTGGCCATGCAATTTGTCTCCATAGCACCTGGTTTTTCAATGCTTATGCTGTTTTGCCTCAAATGGCATCCCTCCCCGGTGCACAAACTTCTGTTGCTAGCATGCTGGATGTGTGTGAGGGTGAGCGGAAGCTATGAATGTTAGGTATGAGTTGTGATTGATCGAGATTGTTGGTAGGTGAGCAATGGAAGTGTGGTGAATTGAGCAGTGTGTGAGGCTTCTTGTGCAGTTGGTGGGAAATGACACTTGAATGTTTGCATTCATTGAACTTGATCACTTGTGAGGTCATTGAACTTCATGTGGCAGTGCATCCAAGCTTTTGGGGATAGACTTCTGGCATTGACCACCATCACTGTCTGGTTTCACTGCCTTTGCAAAGTTTGTCTGGAGATCCTTCTGGCCTCCTGTGGATAGATAAAATCTCCCCTCCGCTCCACCTCCTGCACTAAGGCCTCCAGTGCAGTGTCAGAAAATCCTGTTGCCCCCTCACTGCCATGTTGTGCCATTCTCGTGTCTTCCCCAGGTCAGAATCGGTAGTAGAATGACTGACTTCTGCTGCTTCAGCTTCAAAGCACCTCCCCTTTAAGAGAATAAAAGCAAAATACTGCGGATGCTGGAAATCTGAAATAAAAACAAGAAATGCTGGAACTACTCAGCAGGTCACTGACCCGAAACGTTAACTCTGCTTCTCTTTCCACAGATGCTGCCAGACCTGCTGAGTAGTTCCAGCATTTCTTGTTTTTATTCCCCTTTAAGAGGTGCAGGCTGGCTTTACATGGAGCGGGCTAGCTTTAACTTGTGCTAGTCTCTCTTGATTTTGCATTCCCTGCTCAGGCATGCAGCAAGTCAACAAAGTGCTTAGTGCCGACTACACACTACAATCATTTCAATTAACAGGCAGCATGAAGTTTGCATGCCGCCTGCATCAGAACAACGGATGCGATATAATCCATCATCACAAGGGAATTAGAACACAGGAACAAAGAACTCTTACTGAAATTCTACAGGGCTTTGGTGAGACTGACCCTGGAATACTGTGTGCAGTTTTGATCTCCACATTTAAGAAAGGATATACTTGCACTGGAGGCAGTGCAGTGAAGATTTACTAAATTGGTCCCTAGGATGAGTGGGTTGTCCTATGATGACAGGCTGAGTAAATTGGGCCTATGTTCTCTGGAGTTTTGAAGATTGAGAGGCGATCTAATTGAGACATACAAGATTCTGAAAGGGCTTGATAGGGTAGAAGCTGAGAGATTGTTTCCACTGGTTGGGGAATATGAACATACGAATTAGGAGCAGGAGTAGGCCACTCGACCCCTCGAGCCTCCTCTGTCATTCAATAAGGTCGTGGCTAAACTGATTACTCCACATTTCCATATACCCCCGATAACCTTCCACCCCCTTGCTTATCAAGAATCTGTCTACCTCTGCCTTAAAAATATTCAAAGACTCTGCTTCCACTGCCTTTTGAGGAAGAGAATTCCAAAGACCCACGACCCTCTGAGAAAAACGTTATCCTCATCCCAGTCTTAAATGGGCGACCCCTTATTTTTAAACAGTGACTCCTAGTTCGAGATTCTCCCACAAGGGAGACATCCACCCTTGTCAAGACCCCTCAGGATCTTATATGTTTCAATCAAGTCGCCTCTTGCTCTTTTCCAGAGGATACAAGCCTAGCCGGTCCAATCTTTCCTCGTAAGACAGCCCACCCATTCCAGTTATTAGTCGAGTAAACCTCTGTACTGCCTCCAAAGCATTTATATCCTTCCTTAAATAAGGAGATCAGTACTGTACATAGTACTCCAGATGTGGTCGCACCAGTGCCTTGTATAGCTGAAGCATTACCTCCCTACTTTTGTATTCAATTCTCCTCGCGATAAATGATACCATTCTATTAGCTTTCCTAATTTGCGTGCTGTACCTGCGTACTAACCTTTTGCAATTCATGCACGAGGACTCCTCGATCCCTCTGCATCTCAGAGCTCTGCAGTTTCTCACCATTTAGATAATATGCTTTTTTAAAAATTCTTCCTGCCAAAGTGTATCATTTCCCACTTTCCCACATTAGATTCACATTAATTAGGTAGGTGGTAGGGAAATATAGGGACAGGTGGGGATGTGGTAGGAATATGGAATTAGTGTAGGATTAGTATAAATGGGTGGTTGGTGGTCGGCACAGACTCGGTGGGCCGAAGGGCCTGTTTCAGTGCTGTATCTCTAAACTAAACTAAACTAGACTCCATTTGCCAGGTCTTTGCCCACTCACTTAACCTATCTATCTCTCTTTGTAGCCTCCTTATGTCCTCTTCACAAATTACTTTCCCACCTTTCTTTGTGTCATCAGCAAATTTAGCAACCATACCTGCGGTCCTTTCATCTAAGTCATTTATATAAATTGTAAAAGGTTGAGGCCCAGCACAGATCCCTGTAGCACACAACTCATTACATCTTGCCAACCAGAAAATGACCCATTTATGCCTACTCTCTGTTTCCTGTTAGCTAATCAATCTTCTAGCCATGCCAATATGTTACCCCCGACACCATGAGCTTTTATTTTCTGCAATAACCTTTGATGTGGCACCTTATCAAATGCCTTCTGGAAATCTAAGTACAATACATCCACCAGTTCCCTTTTATCCACAGCACATGTAACTCCCTCAAAGAACTCCAATAAATTGGTTAAACATGATTTGCCTTTCACAAAACCCTGTTGACTCTGCCTGATTGCCTTGAATTTTTCTAAATGCCCTGCTATAATATCTTTAATAATAACTTCTAGCATTTTCCCTAAGACAGATGTTAAGCTAACTGGCCTGTAGTTTCCTGCTTTCTGTCTCCCTCCCTTTTTGAGCAAAGGAGTTGCATTCGCTATTTTCCAATCTGAAGGAACGTTCCCCGAATCTAGGGAATTTTGGAAAATTAAAACTAACTCATCAACTAATCTCAACTAGAATGCGGGGGCACAGTCCCAGGATAAGGGACCGATCATTCAGGACTGAGATGTGGAGAAATTTCTTCACTCAAAGGGTTGTGAATCTTTGGAATTCTCTACCCCAGAGGGTTGTGGATGCTCCATTGTTGTATACATTTAAGGCTGGGATAGTTAGAGTTTTGGTCTCGCAGGGAATCAAGGGATATGGGGAGTGGGCAGGAAAGTGGAATTGAAGCCCAAGATCAGCCATGATCATATTGAATGGCGGAGCAGGCTTGATGGGCCATTTGGTCTACTTCTGCTCCTATTTCTTGTGTTCTTGTAATCATGATCCAAGTGCCTGTTTTCAGGCCCTGTCCAATTATGTAGCCTCAGTGTCCCAGCAACTGAGATATTTTGGATTTTCAGTGTTTTATAAAATGTATGTTTTTCAAATCTCAAAGATTTCCCCCAAAATTATGTATTTGTAAATATGAACGCTTGATTATCCTAGTGCCTGAGATTCAACTGTATTTCACAGAAGGAAAATAAGGAGAATAGTGAACATGTTTGAGAAGTAATGCCATTAACAACACAAAAGTCCGAGTGTATCAGGCCTGTGTCCTCAGTACCTTGCTCTACGGCAGCGAGGCCTGGACAACGTATGCCAGCCAAGAGCGACGTCTCAATTCATTCCATCTTCGCTGCCTTCGGAGAATACTTGGCATCAGGTGGCAGGACTATATCTCCAACACAGAAGTCCTTGAAGCGGCCAACACCCCCAGCTTATACACACTACTGAGTCAGCGGCGCTTGAGATGGCTTGGCCATGTGAGCCGCATGGAAGATGGCAGGATCCCCAAAGACACATTGTACAGCGAGCTCGCCACTGGTATCAGACCCACCGGCCGTCCATGTCTCCGTTATAAAGACGTCTGCAAACGCGACATGAAATCGTGTGACATTGATCACAAGTCGTGGGAGTCAGTTGCCAGCATTCGCCAGAGCTGGCGGGCAGCCATAAAGACAGGGCTAAATTGTGGCGAGTCGAAGAGACTTAGTAGTTGGCAGGAAAAAAGACAGAGGCGCAAGGGGAGAGCCAACTGTGCAACAGCCCCAACAAACAAATTTCTCTGCAGCACCTGTGGAAGAGCCTGTCACTCCAGAATTGGCCTTTATAGCCACTCCAGGCGCTGCTTCACAAACCACTGACCACCTCCAGGCGCGTATCCATTGTCTCTCGAGATAAGGAGGCCCAAAAGAAAGAATGCCATTAACAATTCAAAGCAATAGTCAGTTAATTTGAAGAAGGAATTTGTGATTTCACTGTACTTTCAGAGAAAAGTACAAATTTAAATATGGCCATTTAATGTGATGACCGATTGAATGAAACTTTTGAAAATGATTACCTAATAAAATCAAATGTTTTCTAATTGTGTGCAATGCAAATGGGTTGGGTGGTTGTTTTAACTGTTGCGATTGATAAAGTAGCTGCTGGGCTTCTGTAATTATAATTTTTCTGCAGGATAATGCAGATATATGTATGTGTATAGTATATTTTAAGGAATAAGAGTTGAGAAATTTGGTTATTGTGGAAACTCCCATGTCTGAGTCCACTGACTGGGTTGTGAATGGCTCCGGTTGATTTTTCATGCCAAACCAATCCATATGAATCGGAGCAGTGGGAAAAGTCAGCTAGTGTGTGGCTTGGTGACAGATGGTGATGCTCTGTTCATTGTATGGAGTCCCCAGGATTATGGAGTGGGCTAGATTCTGGGCATCGTGCACTTAACTCTTCATGTTTCAGCTAGGCAGGAAGAGTACCATATTGATTCCTGCCTACAGAGCTGAACTGGACCTGCAGAGAAAATTTTCCATGTAAGAATTCTCAGACAGTATAATCTATCTTGAGGTTAAAATATCATATTCAGATTGACGTGTTTCTTTTTCCTGAGACCTGAAAGTTGACTTGTTCAGTCTGACACATCTGTGGATATATTTCATAATCAATAGTCCTACTACCTAATTTACAAAGATTACATTTATTCAGTTGTTGGTCCTGCTTTTAATTTTTGGGCAATTCTGATCTCAGATTGTTTGTTTCTAAATGGTGTTTTGTTAATTTCTCCTCATCTTTTTTCATTGATCTCCCTTGGCCTCCTCATTCTCATGCAAAGGATTAATGAGCTCCTGCTCCCAAGTTTTTGCTAAGGCGGCTGTATAACCAGCCACCCCTAAACAGTCAGATGCAAAAATATTGCCCAGCACTTGCCACTGCTTTTCACTTTGTTGTGGTTTGTCCTATTAGTTTATTCAAAGTCACCTTTGGAAATCTACTTTTGATATGGTTCTTCTATTCTCCCCTCACTGTTCATACAACACAGATCATACATGATGATGGCCTGATTTTTAACTTGAGCCTGAGTGCGAATTTTGGGAGCTACAGTCACAGTAAAATTCTCATCTTGTGCTGTCCAAGGTCCAGAGAGTTTTTAACCTCCTAGACCCCATTTTGATTTGGGCGGCACAGTGGCGCAGTGGTTAGCACCGCAGCCTCACAGCTCCAGGGACCCAGGTTCAATTCTGGGTACTGCCTGTGCGGAGTTTGCAAGTTCTCCCTGTGACCGCGTGGATTTTCGCCGGGTGCTTCGGTTTCCTCCCACCGCCAAAGACTTGCAGGTGATAGGTAAATTGGCCATTGTAAATTGCCCCTAGTGTAGGTAGGGGGTTAGTATAAATAGGTGGTTCTTGGTCGGCACAGACTCGGTGGGCCGAAGGGCCTGTTTCAGTGCTGTATCTATAAATAAATAAAGGAGAGTTTCCCACCCAAAACACAGTGCAAATCACTACAGGGCCGGTGGACAAGACTGAGATTTCAAGCAGAAGGAGGGAACAGTTCCCAACACTAGGGTAACTGGAGGTGTTGGGGAAATCCTGGGCAGGTGAGGCCCAAGTTGTCCCTCTAGAGCCCAGAGGAGCATCCCTGCTTCCTGGGTATCTCTTGGCCCTGATTTGTTTCTCACGTAGCAATGACACTGGCTGAGACTCATGTGACTGCAGTCACAACAGGATCCAATTTGCAGCATAAGACCCTAACTGTTTGCGTGTTTCGGTGGCAGGAGCCTTAGGAATCCCAGGTGTTAAATTGGCGGTGGGTAGGAGCATGACATGAGCAGGAGTTAAGTACTCTGCCCTATTTTAACAACTCCACATGCTCTGTTGCTGATTTTTTTTTAAAACTTTCCTTTGTTGAACTTCAAAATCTTCCTTTGTTAGAGGGACATAGTTTCCACAGGCCCTTTTGCAGGTAATGGGTAGTAACTGAGCATGGGTAGAGATGCCATGAAATAAAGCAGTATGAATTTATCAAGCATGTGATTGATAAAAAGACTCATGTATAAGATGAATTATTATACAGGATAGAAAACAATTCAAAATCAAATAGAAAAGCTGGAATTAAAGGTCTTATGTAAAGACTTGAAGACAGCAAACAGCAAACTGTAAAGAATCACGGAGCAGAGGAAGGATCTGTTTGAATGTTTTTTACTTTTAAAAGTTTTTTGTGAAAAGAGAATGTTCTGTGGTGGGGAAAATAATGAGGGAACTGATTTTGGGAAATGGGGAAATTGAGAGTACAGTGACAGCTGTGTAAAGCAGATGCCTGTCCGAATAGTGAGTAAAATAGGGAGTTTTGTGATTGATTGTGGACATATGTAAACAGGTTTTACTTTTACTCACAGGATTTCAAATAATGATTATCAGATGACCTCTTTAAAGTTTCTACACTTAACCTCCACATGCAAAGCTACCTCCTAGCCTACCCCTCATGCTCTTTCCGTGCTCTTGTTTCCTATATTGTAACAGTGAGTACACTTCAAAAAAACTACTTCATTGGCTGTAAAATGCCTTGGGGCACTATATAAATGCATGCCCCGCCTTTCCTTTCCCTTTCTTAGAACTACAAGGAATACAAAGACAGGTTTACAATGCCTGTATGTAAATACATAAAATGTAGTGAATAAGGTTGGTGAGGTACAAGCACAAATAGCCGTGTGGGAATATGATGCAGTGGCAATAACAGAAAGATTATAGAAATAATAATCAGGGGAAGAAAATCAACAAGCGCTTGGAGAGGTTTGAGTTAATTAAGGATAGCCAGCACGGGTTTGTAAAAGGCAGATCATGTTTGACTAATGAAATTGAATTTTTTGATGAAGTAACAGAGAAGGTTGAATGCAATGAATGTTGTCTATATAGATTTTAAGAAAGCATTTGACAAAGTACCACATAAAAGGCTGGTTAACAAGGTTGAGGCTCATGGAATACGAGGGTCAGTGTCAGCTTGGATAAAACATTGTCTTAAGGACAGAAAACAGTGAGTTGTGGTAAAAAGTTATTTTTCAGACTGGAGGATGGTAGACAGTGGTGTTTTCCAAGGTTCAGTGCTAGGACCACTGCTTTTTTGATATATGTAAATGACTTGGATATTAGAGCACAAGAGTAAAAGTTCAGAATTTGTTCATGATACCAAATTTAGAGGTGTGGCAAATGGTATTGTCAGTCTCAACGGGGTTTGCTGAATGCTAGGGCTCAGCGGTGATATTCACTTCTTTAATATTTTACTTGCAGCCTTGGTAGTTTTCACAGCAGATTCGTTCTTATTAACTGCCTTGATCACACCTACAGCCACAGTCTCATGTCACGGACAGTAAAACGTCCAAGATGATGCCAATCGACTGCAAATAAGGCATAGATAGGCTAGCAGAATGGGCAGACAAGTAGCAGATTGAATTTAATGCAGTGTGTGTGAGGTGATGCATTCTGGAAGAAGGGATAGGGAGAGGCAATATGGACTTAATGGCACAGTTCTGAAGTACAAACAAAGTTCAGGAAATACTCAACAGGTCAGGCACCATCTTTGGAGAGAGAAACAGAGTTAGCATTTCAGACTTAACTCAGTTTCTTTTTCCACAGACACTGCCAGACCAGCTCAGTATTTCCAGCACTTTTTTTTTTCAGATTTCCAGCATCCGCAGTAATTTGCTTTTATTATGACACAGTTCTAAAGACTGTGCAGGAATAGAGGGACCTGGGGGTTCACATGCATAGATCTTTTGATGGTGGCAGGACATTTTGAGAGATTGGTTAGCATATTTGGGATCATGGGCTTCATAAATAGACGTATTGAGTACAATAGCCGGGTTGCTGTTCTCCTTGCAGCAAAGGAGATTGAGGGGAGATTTGATAGAGGTGTATTTTAGAATTAGAATTAGAATTAGAACATTACAGCGCAGTACAGGCCCTTCGGCCCTCGATGTTGCGCTGACCTGTGAAACCATCTGACCTACACTATTCCATTTTCATCCATATGTCTATCCAATGACCACTTAAATGCCCTTAAAGTTGGCGAGTCTACTACTGTTGCAGGCAGGGCGTTCCACGCCCCTACTACTCTCTGAGTAAAGAAACTACCTCTGACATCTGTCCTATATCTATCACCCCTCAACTTAAAGCTATGTCCCCTCGTGTTTGCCATCACCATCCGAGGAAAAAGACTCTCACTATCCACCCTATCTAACCCTCTGATTATCTTATACGTCTCTATTAAGTCACCTCTCCTCCTCCTTCTCTCCAACGAAAACAACCTCAAGTCCCTCAGCCTTTCCTCGTAAGACCTTCCCTCCATACCAGGCAACATCCTAGTAAATCTCCTCTGCACCCTTTCCATAGCTTCCACATTCTTCCTATAATGTGGTGACCAGAACTGCACGCAATACTCCAGGTGCGGTCTCACCAGAGTTTTGTACAGCTGCAGCATGACCTCGTGGCTCCGAAACTCGATCCCCCTACTAATAAAAGCTAACACACCATATGCCTTCTTAACAGCCCTATTAACCTGGGTAGCAACCTTCAGGGATTTATGTACCTGGACACCAAGATCTCTCTGTTCATCTACACGACCAAGAATCTTCCCATTAGCCCAGTACTCTGCATTCCTGTTACTCCTTCCAAAGTGAATCATCTCGCACTTTTCCGCATTAAACTCCATTTGCCATCTCTCAGCCCAGCTCTGCAGCCTATCTATGTCCCTCTGTACCCTACAACATCCTTCGGCACTATCCACAACTCCACCGACCTTAGTGTCATCCGCAAATTTACTAACCCACCCTTCTACACCCTCTTCCAGGTCATTTATAAAAATGACAAACAGCAGTGGCCCCAAAACAGATCCTTGCGGTACACCCACTAGTAACTAAACTCCAGGATGAACATTTGCCATCAACCACCACCCTCTGTCTTCTTTCAGCTAGCCGATTTCTGATCAAGGTGATGACAGGTTTAGATATGGTAGACAAAGAAAAGCTGTTTCCATTAGCTGATGGTTCAATGAATAGGGGATATAGATTTAAGGTTTTGGGCAGGAGATGCAGGGGTGATGTGAGGAGAACTTTTTACGCAGTGAGTGGTAATGATCTGGAACTCGCTGTCTACGAGGGTGGCGGAAGCGGAGACGATGAATGATTTCCAAAAGAAATTGGATGGGCATTTGAGGGAAGTAAACTTGCAGGGCTATGGATTTAGAGCAGGGTGCTGGGACTGACTGTTGCTCTACAGAGAGCTGACATGGAGTCGATGGGCTGAATGGCCTATTTCTGTGCTGTAATGGCTCTATGACTTTCCCTCCTTGAATTCTTTCCTGTTTCCTTCCCCTCCCCACTTTCGTGCATTTCGCCCCTGTCCTGTGCTTCCCCTTCCGTACATATTTTGTGTAGTTTTGTACTAATATTTTTACTGCAATATTTGAAGTGTCTGTTGATCCTATACATTTTGCTAATAAAACAATTAAAGGCTCCCTTAAAATGATACAGCAGAGTGGGATAGATGACCTGAATCTCAGAGTACTAATTTCTTAAAGAGTTAGTGTTCCCAGTGTTTTGATCTTGGGAATGGTGCAAAATGAAGGAGATCCTACCTGTATAATCTTGTTCTATGAACTAGGCTCACCCGGGACATGCAAAGCTCCATTCCAGCCTAAACCCCACATGGTGAAGTATGGCTTCGAGCTGTATTAGTGTTTTATTGTAATATGTTTCAGTGGTCTTGATGTCATAGTGGAAGAGAAGTACACGGGCTTCAACTGGGCGAAGAACTAATAGAATGGCATGGAAACTAGGCCTTATTTGTAAACTTTGGGGGGGGGGGGGTGCGGGTGCAGGAGAATTCCTTAAAGGGTAATGTTTCCTGGTGGTTTCCTATACAATGACTGCAATATCCTACTTTAAAAAAATTCCTAAGTACTCCAGTAGTTTCCTTCATACCTCCAATGTCCTCGGCAACATTTGTAACTTAAGTACTACCCTTCATATTGTTTATAAATAAGGTGAATAGGTAACATTGAAATTGTGTTGTATAGAATAGTGTCATGGCTGTATTTCACAATGATAGAAGTGCTGTCTTGCTAGCAAATGTACTGTTACAGTCAGGTGAGGATGGGTCAATGGGCTTCCCTTTTTTCCTTCCTTGTTTGACCACAACAGGCTTAATTTTTTAAAGTGGATGTACTGACCAACTCTGTATGTGTTTTGTTAGTTCTTGTTATGATCATAGCAAGTAAGTAATAGGACAGTTTTTTTGAGTTTAACAAAGAAAGTGGTTAACTTTATTGTACTTAAACTGAACTAATGGAAATAATAACCGTGCAACTTTCACATGCGCACGCACACACTAGAGGTTCACACACACATAAATAGGTTACAGAGTGGGGAAGGGTAGATTGGTCAAGTTAGAGTCCATAGAATAAAAGGGTATACAGTCTATGGAGTTTGGTGATTCGGCTGGCTTCTAGCTGAATTCGGTGGTTCTGAGGCTTTTAGTTTGAAGAGATAGATGATTGATTCGGTGGTTCTCTTGGAGACAGTGATGCAGATGATTTCCTCAAAAGGGGTTTCTGGTTGTAGCCGAAGTATGCAAAGGTGGTTAGTCAACAGGCAGGATTTGAAACTTGCAAGCTGGAATGGGGAGAGAGGGACCCCCAATTGGGTCTGTACATGTCAGAATCCAGATGCTTTTCCTTGCTGCTGCAGAGAAACACCAGTTTAAAACCACGGTGAGGTGGTGGTGGGGGGGTGGTGTTTGTCACCCAGTGATTCAAGCATGGTAGTTAGCAGTGTATTTCTTCTTGCTAAAAAGAACAGGCAGCTCCCTTAAACTTCCTGTGTCTTGGTTCTTGCTGGGATGAGCAGTCATTTCCTCTCCACCTCATAGGCCTTGCAATGTAGGGTACAGTGTTCCAAATTAGGTGGCCATCTTAAGCTGCTAGTATAGTCATCTTTTATCCATTCCTTTTTTAAATTCCTTTCAAAAATATAAATTCAGATCTCCAGCCAGTGGATTAAAGAAAATTATCTTTCAACAAAGCATGTTGGCGTGACAGTACACTTAAACGCTGTGTGACTGCAGGGAGCTTTACGCGCCTCACTAGCTGTCCTAAATAGGAAAGGGTGAATTATTTGCTTCATTGCAAAGTATGTAATTCCATAAACGGTATATACCTTGTCTGTAACTCTTTGGAAACCATGCAAGATATTAAAGAAAAGTGTTTTAAATAGGATTTCCCTGTAATGTAGCCATAAATGGTATAGTTAGAGGTTGAGACATCAAATGAGCTACTATATTTAGTTATATACAGTAAGATGACAGTTGCATTTTCTAGTGGATCTTTAGGGGAAATTTGTAAAACTTGGGCTGTGATGATAATTGTGTCAAAGATGTGAATGATGTGTCCTTTATGTTGATATGAAGTACTTTGTGTTTAGTAATAGTATTTCCATTACATTTTAAAATCTCATTGTCAGGTTCGGTACATTAAGGTTTGATCAGATCTTTCCCACTAAGTATATCAGAGTGACTTTACTGATGGGGGCACATAGGGTATTAGTTAATATGAAAAGTATAGAGAATTAAAAACAAGGGATGTTGGAAAGACGTATCAGGTTGATCAGCATCTGAAAAGTGAAAGGACGAGTGACATTTCATTTCTCTGAGAAAGGGCATACGCTCAAACTATTAACCTGTGTTTTGTCTTTTGAAATGCTGACTGTCCTGATGTGTCTTTCCAGATTTTCTGTTTATAATTCCTATATGTGGAACAAATTTCTCTGCAGCACCTGTGGAAGAGCCTGTCACTCTAGAATTGGCCTTTATAGCCACTCCAGGCGCTGCTTCACAAACTACTGACCACCTCCAGGCACGTATCCATTGTCTCTCGAGATAAGGAGGCCAAAGAAGAAAGAAGATGTGGAATTTAAAAAAAAAATCTCTGAAGTATAGAGGATTGATGTGCGCTGGGTTTTATGTATGCCTGTGTTTTTAGGTATGATTATAAAATAATACTTACAAGCTATCAGCTAAATTAAAATTGATATTTGTTACATTAAATTAACGCCTTTAATTTGAAGAATATTTCACTTAATTATTCTAGTTGTTTTCTGATAATTTGACAGTTTTAGTAATGTATGTAGTATTTTCATCAAAGTTGTTTCAGTTGTTTATTTCGTCTGGATTGTTGCCTTAATTTGTCTGTTGCTGATTTTTGCTTGTCCTCAATTAAACTCCGTTAAAAAGTAACCTTTTCTCCTATAACAATGATGGATGCAAAGTGCTGTTGTTGCATTTAGAACACGAAAGATTGACCGGTCTGTTGATTTGTCATAAATACGAGATCATGGTTATTAAAATAAACAGGCATTATTGTGAGTTTAAAATTTAAAATCGTCACCTCTGGTTTAAAATCTCCTATGGCCTCAACACTGATCTCTCTCTGTAACCTGATTTGGCTCTCCCATATTGCCATACTTTGGAAATTCCTCTGCCTCTGTACCTCCTTCTCCTCCTTTAACATCTTCCGAGAGACTCTTTTAACAAAGCATTTTTGTTCTTTATCTCTGTTTTGGCTCAGCAACCATTTTCTCCTTTATTTTGCTGTAAAGCAGCTTGGGACATTTTTCTACATTAAAGATGCTGTATAAATGCAAATTGTTGTTTATATGCATTATATAGAGGATATGAAGTGTAGAATGGTCATTAAACACCACATCCTAAAACTTCTAACCTATGGCACTTAAAAAAAATACGCTGGTGACCATGAAAAAAAACCAAACATTTCATATGGGGAAAATTCGCTAATTGTTGTACTATAAATAATAACAGATTTTAAGAGATGAACCCAGGTTCAGCTGATGAACATAAACGACATGAGCTTCATGTTCGTGCATTATGCAGAAATTAATTGATTGACGCTTTGTAGTAATTACTTCAACATGTACATGAGTAGGAAAGGCTTGATAACCCATGAGTGATATTCATCAGAGTAATAACCTGGATTAGCCACAGCATGCTAGCTATCGTTTACCCAAATGGAATAAAATTTCTTGAAAGAAAATGTAACATTGCGTGTGTGTCATATTTTAAATCATTTCACCTTTGTTCTTATCTACCCTCTTCCTTTTTCTGAAGGTGCGGATTCCTTGTTTGGGTAGGGTTCCATCAGTGTGCGTTCTCTTCTAGTGCCTTGTCCTAATGTCCATTATTCATGTGTTTTGCCAGGCTATTTTAACTATCGGGATACCATGACTGGCCTCCCCAACGTCTATGCATGTAATTCCAGCAGGGACTACTTGATACGAATAGGGAGAGAGAAGGCTAACTGATTTTCACCACCATGCCAGGATTGTTGAAGGCTAATGTAGCACTCCTACCTCTGATACTTCTACTATTCTTGGCCTGAATTGCTCGACTACTCATTAGATAAACTTGTTGAGCTGTTAAGTGAATGATCTTTTTATTTGAATAATCCTTTTATTTACTTTGTGGGGGCTAGTTTAGTTTCATTTGTGGTATAGAAAGGAGCAGGGACCATTGGGTTTTGACAGCCAGGTTTTTGGGGTTGCTGTTTCTCCCTCCAGCTGGTAGAACTACCCTAACTGCAAGTAGGGTCCTTCTACCAGCTGCAAGGTGAAACTGAGAAAGAGCTGCTTTCAAAAGTGAGGAGCACAACTTTATTAACAGTGACAAATTATTGGTACTTTTGTAGAATGTTGTGTATTGATGACCAAGCTTCTGGGTCATTAGAAAGAGGTTATACCACTGATCAAAATCATATTACAGCAAAGATATGTGTGCCATGTGGTGACTTGCAGTTGCTGCCTCATGGTATAGGACACTGCTTCTTTAACTGAGGCACTCCCCACACTCAAAAGGCGGCAGGGCCTGTCCATGCAATATGATCTGAGGTGTACATAAACGTGAAGGTCACAGGTGGGCTTTGACAACAGTGCTGTGGTGGAGACCAGGATTTCACATTAATTTTCTTGTAGAGCTCGGAACCATTTCCAAAAAGGGCTAATTTCTATAGCAACCAATAAACCACTGCTGTGATATGTGCCAACCCAGCCAATTGGATGGTGTGTCTACTCCTTCCCAAGCTCAACCCACCTTTTTTTTTCCACATCACAGAAGCTGGCAACCATAGCATTAAGAAGCCCAGTGGATGAACAGGTTTTTACACTAAGTGAGTGGGGTCTTGGAGGAGTTGGAATTTCTTTGAAATTTGGTCTGGAAAAAGTTTGAGATTCAGAGGTGTAGGTAATGAGGTGAGAGCAGGCACCCTCCTGGTTTTCAGTACGAAATAGTTGAATACACATTGTCAGTTGAATAGGGTTTGCTTGTGAGATCTTTTTCCAGGCCCAAAGGAAACCTTAGCAATGTGTTATCTATTTTTTACAGACTGTAAAATTCCACCAAAATTTAAAAAAGGAAGTGAATAACACTGGGCTTCAGTGCTCTGTTTTAGCCTAGCACAATGCCACCCTTTGGATAATTCCTGTCATACTTCAAAATGATTGTACAATTCCCCTACTCTCAACGAGCAAGGAACGAGTAGTTTGTCATTTATTTTGTTTTGATATTAATAAGATGGTGAAGAGCCAGGATTGCATTAAAACTTCATCCTACTGAGTTGAAGTTGCTGGTGGGCTCAGATTCAAACCTATGTCACACTTGATAGATGGGCACATTTCACTGTCCAGTCCTTCCCTAAAATCAAGTCATCAGTGGTGGGATAACCAGGAAAGAAAGAAGAAAAACAAATATTCTAATATGAAGAACGAATGGGATTTCTTTTGAATAAAACATTTATTAAGTGCAGCGTATCTCCAAGTAGCAGAAGTGCCACTTGAAATTTACGTGTGGAGACTTTCCAATCTACAGTTTGGAAGTAGAAAGAATTCCATGGTTGGAGTTGTTTTGGCCACCAAACTGTAGTGGTAATGTTGGGCACGGTATAAATCAGGAAATTGCAGCTGCATGTAGCATGGGCAATACAGTAATAATGGGCAACTTCAATTTACACATAGATTGGATAAACTTAATTAGCACTAATGCTGTGGAGGATGAATTCCTGGAGTGTGTACGAGATGCGTTTCTGGAGCAGTATGTTGAAGAACCAACCATCAGGCTATTTTAGATTTAGTATTATGTAATGAGAAAGCGCTAATTAATGACCTTGCTGTAAAAGAGCCATTAGGAAATTCTGACCACAATATGATAGAATTTTATGTTAAGTTTGAAAGAGAGAGAGTTCATTCTGAAACTAGGGTCTTAAATCTGAGCAAAGGAAAAACTATGAAGGTATGAGGGGTAAGTTGGCTATGGTGGATTGGGAAAATACATTAAAAGAATTGGCGGTAGACAGGCAATGGCTAGTATTTAAAGATGTATTACACAGTTTACGACAAATATACATTCCTCTAAGTCAAAAACCCAACAGGAAAGGTGAATCAACTGTGGCTAACAAAAGAAGTTAAAGATTGAATTAGATCAAAGGAAGTGGCTTATAAGGTTGCCAGAAAAAGTGGTAAGCCGGAGGATTGGGAGCAATTTAGAGTCCAACAAAGGAGGACCAAAAAACTAATAAGGGAAAAGAGATTATGAATGCAAGCTAGCTAGAAGCATAAAGGCGGACTGTAAAAGCTTCTTTAGGGATGTGAAAAGGAAAAGATTAGCAAGGGCAAATGTGGGTCCTTTGCAGGTGGAGGCAGGAGAGTTTGTGATGGAGAATGAGGAAATGGCAGAGAGACTAAACAATTACTTTGTGTCTGTCTTAATGGAGAAAGACACAGAAAGTCTCCCAGAAATATTAGGCAACCAAGGGACTTGTAAAAATGAGGAACTGAAAGAAATTAGTATCAATAAAGTGGTAGTCCTTGAAAAATTAATTGGATTGAAAGTTGATATATCCCCTGGATCAGAAGAGCTACATGCCAGAGTATTGAAGGAGGTGGCTATATACTGGATGTATTGGTGGTTATCTTTCAAAATTCTGTAGATTCTGGAAGGGTTCCTGCAGACTAAAAAGTAGCAAATGTAACCCCATTATTTAAGAAGGGAGCGAGAGAGAAAACGGAGAACTACAGACCTGTTAGTTTGACGTCAGTAGTAGGGAAAATGTTAGAATCTATTATAAAGGATGAGATAACTGGACACTTGGAAAATAATATAATTGGGCAGAGTCAACATGGATTTGTGAGAAGGAAATCATGTTTAACAAACCTGTTGGAGTTTTTTGAGGATGCGCCTTGTAGCACAGATAAAGGAGAACAGTGGATGTGGTGTATTTGGATTTTTAGAAGGTTTTTAAGAATGTCCCACACAGGAGGTTAGTAAACAAAATTAGAGCACATGGGATTGGGGGTAATATACTGCAATGGATTGAGATTGATTAACAAACAGAAAACAGAGTAGGAATAAATGGGTCATTCTCAGGATGGCAGGCTGTTACTAATGGGGTACCACAAGGAGCACTGCTTGGGCCACAGCTGTTCACAATCTATATAAATGATTTGGATGTGGGGACCAATTGTAATATTTCCAAATTTGCTGATGGCTCGAAACTAGGTGGGAATGTAAGTTGTGAGGAGGATGTAAGGAGGCCTCAAGGGAATTTGGACAGGTTAAGTGAATGGGCAAGAACATGGAAGGTGGAATATGATGTGAATAATTGTGAAGTGATCCACTTTGGTAGAAACAACAGAAAGGCAGAGTATTTCTTGAATGGTGAGAGGTTGGGAAGTGTTGATGTCCAAAGGGACCTTGTGTTCTTGTTCATGCATCACGAAAAGTGAGTATGCAGGTGCAGCAAGCAATTAGGAAGGCAAATGGTATGTTGGCCTTCGTTGCAAAGGGATTTGAGTACAGGAGTAAAGATGTCTTTCTGCAATTGTATAAAGCCTTGGTAAGACCGCACCTGGAGTATTGTGTACTGGTTTGGTCTCCTTATCTATGGAAGGACATACTTGCCATAGAGGGAGTGCAATGGAGGTTCACCGGACTAATGAAGGATCACAGACCTGAAACGTTAACTCTGTTTCTCTCTACACAGATGCTGCCAGACCTGCTGAGCATTTCCCGCACTTTCTGTTCTCATTTTGGAGTTCCAGCATTTTGCTATTATTCACTGGACTAATCCCTGGGATGGTGGGATTGTCTTATGAGGAGAGATTGCAGAAACTGGGGGCTGAATTTTACCGGCCCCTCGATGCTGCGGGTTGCAGCGCAGGGGTTGGTAAAATGCTGCGGGGAGAGGCCCGCCTTGACCCGTAAAGTCGAGATTAATATCGCGGGGGCTCGGCGGCGACTGACGAATGCAGTTCAAAGAGCGCTGTCTGTAGCAACGCCCCAATAAAATTCAGCCCTGGGCCTGTATTCTCTAGAGTTTTGAAGAATGAGAAGTGATCTCATTGAAACATACAAAATTCTTACAGAGCATGGCAGGGTAGATGTGGATCGGGTGTTTCCTCTGGCTGGTGAGTCTAGAACCAGGGGATACAGTCTCAGAATAAGGGGTAGACCATTTAGGACTGAGATGAGAAGGAATTTCTTTACTCAGAGGGTGGTGAATCTGTGGAATTCTCTACCCCAGAGGGCTGTGGAAGCTCAATCATTGAGCATGTTCAAGACAGAAATCGATAGATTTCTGGATACTAATGACATCAAGGGATGTGGGGATAGTGGAGAAAAATGGCATAGAGGTAGACGATCAGCCAAAATCTGTTTGAATGGTGGAGCAGACTTGACAGGCCGAATGGCCAACTCCTGCTCCTATTTCCTATGATCCTATGATCCATCCAGCTATTGAAAATTGTGCAGACCCAATACTCACTGGGAATAGATTCAGATCATTCTTCATTATAGAAGCGTGGATAGCAGTAATTAAGTACATTTTCAGAGATTATACGTTTTCTCTTACACTGAAGAGCATGTTCTTGTTCTTGCTAACACTTTCCAGGTGCCAAATTCTAGAGCTTCTGATCTTACACACCTTACTCCTTTTAAGTTGAATAATCCTGAGATTTTTCAAAGCCAACCTGAGATTCATTCTTTAACTAAACTGGAAGCATTTTTGCAATAAGCCTGAAAGATGTGCAACCAGCAAAAAGGTGATTAACAATAAAACCACGGAAGGGTTAGCATCATTAATAACATTGTGTTTTATTCAAGGCCAGCAGATCCACTCAGTTCATACTAATACAAAAGCAAAATGCTGCTGATGCTGGAAATCTGAAACAAAAACAGAAAATGCTGGAAATACTCGGCAGGTCAGGCAGCATCTGTGGAGAGAAAAACAGAGTTAACATTTCAGGTCTGTGTGTCCTAATCATGCTGCTGGTGTCTCTTAGTACAAAATGGAAGATGTCCCATTCACAGACAGAGCTGCATTGATGTAGCCATGTCATCAATTCCATTTACCATATCCTAATTTTTTTTTGTCTTCATTTCTAAAATAAAAGAGGAGCAGGAAATGAATCATTTATTCTCAGTTGATGGAGTACAAGATTTTACCTTTTCAGATGGCAGAGGATCCAATCTGAATGTAGTCTGAAGTGGACAGACTTGAAACATTAACTTATTTGTTTTATCCATACATGCTGACTGTTTCAGATTTCCAACATTTGTGGGTTTTTTTGCTTCTTCTTGTATACACAATTGGTTTGACTTCCTTTACTCACATCTTCCTGAAGGAGTCTGTACCGTAAATGTCAGCAGGTTATTTGACTATGAGAACTTCATAATTGAGCTTGATTATGCATTCATCCAACTTTCCAATAGGAGGCATTGAACAGCAATTGGGACTGGGTATCCGAGCTAATTCTTTTACTCCTCCAGCTGTCATGACTGAGATCAGCCAACTCAACAGACTTAGAATCGAAGCTGGGACCTTCCATATGGTTTAGTGCAACACCTTTAGTGATGCTTTGCATATTAGGCTATTGGTAGAGTTCTAACAGTGGACAAACTTACTATCCATCCGTTTTGCTAAACAAATCATTTTCTGCATCAGTTAGATTGAATGCCAATCAATTCATTTCTTAAGTGTCAGAAATTCAGTATTTTGCAACTAGAATTGATTGCTGAAAGCTGAAGTGCTAATTTTTTGTGATGATGTATCAGTCCTTGTGACAGGTGACATGAAAAAAGATCAGGAAAGGAACAAGCTTGTTTCCCTTGATTTGTGCAATGCTGTAATGTTCTTGTACTGTATGATACCAGTAATTAACAAAGCTAATTTCTCTATTCACATACAATCTAACCTCTGATTGTAGTGTTATAGTAAGTATTAAATAACTTTAATAATTCAGTCACAGCTAACACTAAAAACTAGTGTTTGAGATTTTTTTAAACTTTATTGTGCCAGCGAAGTGATCTGACGTCAGCCTGTTTGTGATATTTAGCAAGCTATACATTGATGTTTCGTTTTTTAACACTTGATGAAACTTTCACCAGTCAAACTGCTGGAGTTACTGGCGGCTCAATACTTTCAAATCACTGTTCATGTTATAGTTTATCAGCAACCATTTGCTTCCAGCCCATTATTGGATAGTGAAAAGAGGTGACCTTATCCTTCTTATTTCTGATGAGCACTACCTACTGCACCGTGGGTGCGAGGAAATACATTTTTATAGGAAGAATAAGGAGGCACCTAACTCCTTGAAAAATATTTAATTAACTGGTGCAGAGAAACAAAGGGATCGGGGAACAGATACACATCACTAAAAGTAGCAATGCAGGTTAATAAGGCCCTTTTTTAAAAAAAAAGCAAAGCACCGGGGTTCATTTCTAGAGAGTAAGAATTGAAAAGCAGACAAATTATGATAAACTTGTACAAAACCTTAGCTAGAATACACTGATTACTGTGAACAGTGAGTGAGTCATCATCTGACTCCCCAAAACCCAAAACCATCTACAAGTCAGAAGTCAGGAATGTGATGAAATGATGAAATACCTCTCCTCCACTTGCCTGATTTGTGCAGCTCTAAAAACACTCCAGAGCAGCCCCATCAACCACTTTAAACAGTCACTCCTTCCACCACCGGTGCACCACGGTTGCAGTGTATACCATCTACAAGATGAACTCTAGCAACTCGCCAAGGCATCTCCCAAAACCATGATCTGTACTACCTAGAAGGACAAGGGCAGCAGTCACATGGGAACACCACCACCTGCAAGTTCCCCTCTAAGTCGCACACCATCCTGACTTGGAACTATAATTTCGTTCCTTCAATGTCACTGGATCAAAATCCTGGAACTCCCTACCTATCACTGAACGGCGATAGATTGGGAAAGGGGGAGGTGCAGCGAGACCTGGGTGTCCTTGTACACCAGTTGCTGAAAGTAAGCATGCAGGTACAGCAGGCTGTTAAGAAGGCAAACGGTATGTTGGCCTTTATAGCAAGAGGATTCGAGAACAGGAGCAAGGATGTCTTGCTGCAATTATACAAGGCCTTGGTCAGGCCACATCTGGAGTATTGCATGCAATTTTGGTGTCCTTATCTGAGGAAGGATGTTCTTGCTGTGGTGGGAGTGCAGCGCAGGTTCACCAGACTGATTTCTGGGATGGCAGGACTGACGTATGAAGAGAGATTGGGTCGATTAGGCTTGTATTTGTTAGAGTTTAGAAGAATAAGAGGGGATCTCATAGAAACCTACAAAATTCTAACAGGACTGGACAGAGTAGATGCAGGAAGGATGTTCCCGATGGCGGGGGAGTCCAGGACCAGGGGTCACAGTCTAAGGATAAGGGGTAAGCCATTTAGGACTGAGATGAGGAGGGATTTCTTCACCAGAGTGGTGAACCTGTGGAATTCTCTACCACAAAAAGCAGTTGAGGCCAAATCATTAAATATATTCAAGAAAGAGTTAGATATAATTCTTTGGACTAAAGGGATCAAGGGATACGGGGAGAAAGTGGGAACAGGGTACTGAGTTTGGATGATCAGTCATGATGGTATTGAATGGCAGTGCAGGCTCGAAGGGCCAAATGGCCTACTCCTCCTACTTTTCTATGTTTTTAACAGCACTGTGGGTGTACCTATGCCACATGGACTGCAGCGGTTCAAGAAAGCGGTTCATCATCACCACCTCGAGGGCAATAAGGAAGGGCAATAAATTTTTTACCCAGGGAGTGGTGAGAATGTGGAACTCAGTACCACGGGATAGTTGAGGCGAATAGCATACATGCATTCAAATGCAAGCTTGATAAGCACTAGGGAGAAAGGAATAGAAGAATATGTTGATTGGATTAGATGAAGAGCTGGTGGGTGAAGGCTCAAGTGGAGCATAAACACTGGCATGTTGGGCTGAATGGCCTGTTCTGTGCTATAAATACTTTGTAATGCATGATTTTTCCCATTACATTTACCACATTCTATCTCTCTGCACTTTTCTCAACAAGATGGCCAGACATACTGGAACTGTTACAATTCTGTTCACTAGATAATATTTTAATTGACAAATGATGCTGTAAATTCCAGTAAAAGAAAATGTCTATTAATTGGCTGAAACAATATTCCCTGCTCCTGTACTGGCACACATTAGGGCATAAACCTAACATTCCTATAAAGTAGAAAATAGGAGAAATAGGAGAATGACAAATTTTCACCATAAATACTTCCCCAATAACAAAATTATGGGAATGCATAGCTTTAGAATATGTTTTATTTAAGAATACAGTGTTTTAGTGGATTCATTAATAGTGAGAACTACAAAAACTTGTATTTATATAGAACTTTTAACATAATAAAACATCCAAAGGTGCTTCACAGGAGCTTTATAAAGTAAAATTTGATACTGAGCCACTTAAGGCAATATTAGGCAGCTTGCCAAAAGTTTGTTCGAAGAGGTTGGTTTTAAGGAGCATCTTAAAGGGGGAAAGAAAGGTAGAGGGGCAGAGACATTTAGGGGGGAATTCCAGAGCTTTGGGCCTAGGCAGCAGAATGCAATGGTGGAGCAATTAAAATCAGGGATGCTGAAGAGGCCAGAATTAGAGAAGTACAGATATCTCAGAGGGTTGTGGAACTGGAGCTTCGAAGAATGAGAGGTGATCTCATTGAAACTTACAAAATTCTTCCGGGGCATGACAGGGTAGATGTGGATAGGGTGTTTCCTCTGGCTGGTGAGTCCAGAACCAGGGGACACAGTCAAAGAATAAGGGGCAGACCATTTAAGACTGAGATGAGGAAGAATTTCTTTACTTAGAGCGTGCTGAATCTTTGGAATTCTCTACTCCAGAGGGCTGTGGAAGCTCAATTATTGAACATGTTCAAGACAAAAAATGATAGATTTCTGGATACTGTTACGACTGAGGCAGCAGGAGTGCACTGTTAATTCAGTCCCACTTCTCCACAGGTCACAACTTATATTTAAATTTTCCCACTTAGCGAAACAGTCAATCAGATACTCTTATTTGTCCCCAGACTAAAGCACACCAACCAGGTTTCTTTAATAAGCAACAAAATTATCCGTTTATTATAAACCAAGTCTTAACCAATAATGAAGTAAAACATACACATAAATGGAAATATTAAAGCCCCTTATTTTATCCTAGCCTCACACACACACACACACACAACTGGTTAACCGAGGGGAAAAAAAGGGATTTTTCTTTACAGCTGTTACAAAGAAATAGAAGGAATGTAAAATAACTTAGACTGAAGAGGGGCTATGGAAGTCCTTTGTTTTGGCTAGATGGCTGACACTAGGAATCTTCTTAGAACAGTTCTTTCCAAGCAATGTTGATGGTCCGTTTGGGTAGGCGTTCAAAGAGATTCAGCACAGAAGGCTTCACATCAGGTGTGCAGCAACACAGGTTTCAATTCTCACACATTAGATGCAAAATTCTTTCAAAGATGCAAGGTTTCTGCCAGCATTCAGGATTTCTTCAAATACAGGAAGCAACAGTACAATCTGATGCAGGATTTGCTTTTCAAGATAAAAAGATGGGCTGGCTGGGTCATCTGTTCTCCTGGCAAATCAATAATCAAACTCCAACTGCCTGTTTTTAGCCAAATCAACCGGCTTTTTTTAACAGTTCAAGAAATGAAACCACCTTTTTTCAGAAATAAGTCCTATGACAGCCATAAATCCTGACTTGTCAATAAACAAATAGCTCTTCAGGTCAAAACACAACCCCCCTGTTGTGTTTACTTGAAATCAGATGCTTTCCAGTAAGTTTTGTTTACCAGTCAACCTTCTGTTGATCTTTTTAAGAGAGCAGCCAAGGTTTAGCTTCTTCAAGATTCCAGCATCTATGAAATACATTTCAGTTTTTTAAAAATATAGATTGTCAAGTTTTAACAAAAAATGGAAACCCTCGTAGGAATACTAATAACATGAAGGGATATGGGGATAGTGGGGAAAAATGGCGTAGAGGTAGATGATCAGCCATGATCTGTTTGAATGGCTGGACAGGTTTAATGGCCTACTCCTGCTCCTATTTTCTATGTTCCTATGGTGGAGATTGTAGAGATAGGGAAGGGCGAGAATTCTAAAATGGCGGCGTTGCTTGACCAGGGGCCATTGAGCACAGGGGTGATGGGTGAACAGGACTTGGCGCGAGTAAGGACTTAGGCTTTTCATTAAAAAGGTTTTTCATTGAAAGAGAAATTTCCAGGACATAACTGGAAAATTTCCTTGAAAGCTTCTACCTTGTGGCTCTCGAGCTGGTTAATGGAACATGCTGGGTTCTCTTGCTTTGCAGATTATTTTTCTTAATTCTTGGACTGTTAGTGAGATCAATAGCAAGTTCATTATATGAAGCATTGAGGGTGAAACCTCTGACCCAATAGAGCGTCATGCTACGTAACCGTCGAGAATTTTGTATATTGATCAATTGTATATCCTAACTATTTTGTATATTTAAGTGGGGGAGGGGCTCATTATATTGGATTGGCCGTTGTATTAAATTAAGACATTTTTGGGACTTCATTTGCAAGGTGCTGGGGTTGCATCATAAAAGCGATTGCTATGTGACCTTATGTACATAGATAAACATTTTAGTTCTTTCAAATACTTTAGTGCATCCTTGAAAATGCTCTACTATTATCATCTAAAGCTGTTCTGACATCTACTGCTTAAAAAAATTCAAAGTATACAATTTAAAAGAAAACAAGTGAATCTTCCATTATCTTTTTTTCTATACCGAACTAAATGAAAGCAACTTGGAGTAACGGCTGTGGCTGAAAAGGCAAAATTGCCACCTAGGAAATTAAACGCACATGCATGAATTCCATCATTTGTACCATAAAAGAGGGAATTACATAAACAAATGGAAAAAGATAAAAAGGACAAGGGATTCGAGTTGGGATTAGGAGTACAATAAGGGAGCTGGCATCAGTACAGGCGTCATGGGCTGTGTGTGTATGAACCTGGGCTGTTCGCTGTCCTTTTTATATAAAATGATTTTCTGTTTATACACTTACACAGCATTCTAGAATTGTGCTCTGTGTCAACTATAGCAAAATCCAAGTGGTGCCAAGTTATTGTTTTATTAACTCTGCTCTGGGGTTGGCATAAACTTGGCCACAAATCTCATGCTAACACGTGCCATTTATACCTAAGGGTTTCTTTAACCTTCCTCTACTGTCCAAGATTCAATTGTTCTTTTGATTAAATGTAAATTTTCATGTTGCCCAGTAGGGGAACTGCTCTGCTGATTTAATGGTTATTTTGGATGAGAGCTGCATGAGGAATAAAACACAACAAATTTAATTTTTAAAATAAAAAATGTAAACCCAAAAAAATTCTTATCAGCATTGCTTCGCACTTGGGATGGGAATCTGATATTTTTAACTTCTCCTCTCTGATGTATTTCAATGTATAAGGTATCTTGAGTGAATGTAAAGATTACCGCCCTCCATGATGTAAGAGATCATGTGGGAGAGACTCGAACAGTTAGTGTGGCTTTTGAAGGAGACACACAGGCTAGTGTGGAGTGTATGTAGTTACTATACAATAAAAAGTAATGTTTAAATAATGTAGTCGAAGAACCGCTATACCAACTATACTTTTTTTTTTCTTCTCTTTTCTTTCTTTGGCCTCCTTATCTCGAGAGACAATGGGTAAGCGCCTGGAGGTGGTCAGTGGTGTGTGGAGCAGCGCCTGGAGTGGCTATAAAGGCCAATTCTAGAGTGACAGGCTCTCCCCTTGCGCTTCTGTCTTTTTTCCTGCCAACTGCTAAGTCTCTTCGACTCGCCAACTATACAGTGGCAGCATAAAGAACCAAATATATAACATGGTGAAAAGTGCTGGGATCAAAGTCCTATACCCAGTAGAGAGAATTTGAGGCAACCGTCGTCCTTCAGCCAGAAGAGAAGAAACTTTAAAACAAGTTGAAGAGAAAAAACAAATTACATATGGTAGAAGGTGGAGAAAAGCTCCATTGTATGGGAGTGTGGCTGAAAAGCAAGCAATTGGGTGAGTCACTGTGCTGACGATCGAGATATCCCGGTTTTTTAAAAAAGCCTTTGAAGAGCTTAAAAACTAGTTTTCTAAAGGCTCCGTGTGAGCGAGAGGAGAAAAAAAGGGGAAAATCCAAACTCTCACTTGGGCTTAACGTGAGGACGAAGAGCGGGAAAACCCTGAAAAGTGGTGAACTGAAAAAAAAGTCAGAGTGAAAAAAGGCTTGGGAAACCCCCGAACACAGCAGAGTCTCCATGAACGCAGCTAAGCTGAAGAGAAAAAAGACGTTAAAGCAGTCAAGTTTGTACAAAATAAATTAACTCTAGCTAAAAAAAAGGCAAAAGGGAAATCCCTTGAACTGTCAACCCAACAGCTCTGTCAAATCCAATAGGCAACTGTGTAAACATTTCAGTGAACTGCTGAAAGGGGACGTCCCTACCAGAAGCCTATTAAAAAAAACAAACGGGGAACACTAAAAGGAACTGCTACACTCCATCAAAGCAAGCTAGCCTGAAAAAAGAGTTTCTTTAAGGGGAACTGTTACGACCAGGTGAGGAAGGGGTCTCAGGCTCCCCTCTCGCCCCTTCTCAGGTTTGGCCATAACAGAGATTATTTTTTTAAACTGTGATTTTATCTTCCCACCTCAGTGAGCCCTTGCTCACTGTTCCACAAATATAATTACAAATGAACCAATCAGATGGGTTTTCTTGGGTTTAAGCAAGAAAGATGTAAGTTTATTAATCTTATCACTCTGAACCAGTGAAAATGACTAAAACGCGATGCATCCACGCTCACATGCATACGAGAGGCGCACAGACACACACACACACACACACACACAAATAGATACAGAGGGGAAGAAAGAGTTGGCAGGTTGAAGTAAAGTCCATAATAAATGGAATTCAAATACTGAGTTGCAGTGTCCTTAATTGAAATTAAAGTCTCGTAGGCCTCACTGGGACCACGTGCATAATTCAGGCTTGCTTCTCTGGTTCCAGAAGGCCGAAGAGAGGTTTTATCTGTCTTCTTGGTGGTGGCCTGTAAAGTTCTGTAGTCCTGAGGCTTAATAGCTGCCACCATGGTTTCCCTGGTACTTTGCTGGAGAGAGAGAGACAGAGAGAGAGATGCTTTCTTCTTGGAGTTCAGTTGCAGTCTCTTTTTCACTCTGAGGCACAATTCACAAATTAATTGCAACACCAGCAGGTATGTTATGTGACCTTCTCTTTGTTTTGAAAACAGAGGGTTCCTGGAGATTTGTTTGAACTTCAAAGTTCATCAGACATACTCGATCAGCCATGGGAGGGGGGGGGGGGTGCGGGGGTGGTGGTGTGCGGGGGTGGTGGTGTTTGGTTCTTTCAAAGTCAAAGGGTGTTGATGGCTTTTGATCACCACTGTTGGCAAAACCAATCTCACTAATTGAATCAGGGAGCACCCGCATTGTTCCAGCTAGACTGGGTAATTTACCTCTGTCTCTCAGCCATCCTTTGTCTTCTCATATGCAAATATGCGTGGCCATCTTTAGCTGCTTAGTCCTGCTTTTTAAAAGTTATTTGTAATCATAGAATCATAGAGTCGTACAGCATAGAAACAGGCATACTTCTCAAGCAAAGCTTCATATGATGAAATTAATATTGTTCCATTTGGCATGTGTGATTTCCATCAAAGAACACTCAAAAAAGTCTATAACATTTTTTTATTGGATAAAAATTTGGGAGTGCCAGAGAGTTTCAAAAGTCATGAGGGATCTAATCAGATTCAAAACTGGGTACTATGGAAGAAAAGGTTCCTCAGATACAGAATTGCATCGAAATTGGACAGCACGTCTGAAACACAGCAAGTGAATACATTATTATATTCAAATGGTGGTGTATCTGATGATATAATAGCAAGACAACGTCTTGGTGACACATCAGCCAAATTTGACGAAGTCTTAAATGCTTGCGATTCCTACTTCAATTTGCACCGTAATAACAGACCAATCCTGTGAGGTGAGAACAGACCTTGGTTCAGGAAACCTCCTGCAATTGTTCAGTTCCTTCACCAGAGGACTGAACAAAAAGGCACCAGGAAGAAAGGTACACTGTGGGGCAGGGGTGGTGGGGGGAGCAAAAGTTACCTTTAAACCCTGCCAGCATTGAGGTGCAAAAACTTCCCACAGGCGTCAACAATGTCCTCCCAATAGAGCTGAATGCTTTTATTATAGAAAAATGGGGCATTTGAGTAAGATGCGCCGAAAAAGAATCTCAACTACCTCAACCTCTAAAGGAAAGGTAGTTAAGAATAGAGAGGTAAATGAAGTCACACAACCTCCTGCAGCAGTCGAAATATTTGCTGGGCAAAATCAATGATTCAAAATGAGCATTTTGGACAGCAGACGTATATGTCAACAGACATATCACTAATTTCAAACTCGACACCGGAGCAAGTGTGACAGTTCTTTCAGATAAAGAGCGATGGCTATCCACACACATTCTGCAACCAACAGAAACTCAGTTACATGGCCCAGGAAGTGTTTCCCTTGAAATAAAGGGGAAGTTACAAGCGGTGCATCAACATAAGGGAAAATAGATATTAGAAACACTATGTCTTAAGCAATCAGGAGTTCTCAGTGTTACATAGAAGAGCTTGTGTTGACCTTCATCTTATAGGGAAAGTTGAAGAGATTAAACAACAAGAATCTGGGAGTCACTTTTAAGAGGAATTCCTGAAATTGTTCACAGGTCCAGGGAGATATAGTATCACATTGCAAAAAGACACTAAACACTTGGTCTCTTCACGCTGAGGAAGAGTCCACACCCACTAATGAAACATGTTCAACATCAACTCAAAGACATGACTAGGATGGGAGTCATTCCTCCTGCTACTGAGCCTACAGATTGGAGTTCAAGAATGGTTCCAGTTCCTAAACCAAACGGGGATCTTCGCATTTGTGTAGACTTAACTTAATAAGGCAATGGCACGTGAAATCCATCCGATGTCCTCAGTGGAAGAAAGTTTGGCAAAGCTATCGAGAAGCACTGTCTTCACGAATAGTGGCTTTTGGCAAGTTCCATTAGATAAGAAGTCAAGGTTATTGACGACCTTCATTACTCCCTTTGGGAGATTTTGTTTTAACCGTCTTCCATTTGGTATCATGTCAGCACCGGAAATATTCCAGAGAACTATGTCAATAATTCTACTGGGCCTGGAAGGTATAATCAGCCATATGGACAACATCCTAATTCACGGGGAGTTCATAGAAGAACATAACCAAAGGGTTAGAGCGGTTTTGAATCGTCTGCAGGATGACGGCGTAACACTCAAAGAGAAGTACAAGTTTTCTAAGACGTCAATTCATTTTTTGGAACACATTGTCAGCAGTAGTGGCATAATGGCAGACCGGTAAAAGACGAGTCATTCGCGAATTTCCTACTTCAACTCACGATCTTCAACGGTTTCTTGGTATGGACAATCAGTTGGCAAAATTCCGACCTAACTGAACCCAAATTACCAAATCTTTGTCGTAACTACTGAGGAAAGCTCAGGCATGGTGCTGGGATGCACATCAAAAACAAGCATTCCAGTGGACCAAGGAGATACTGATTTTGCCGAATGTTTTAGTCAATTATAACCCTTCATTTCCAATTACGATCGTGGTTGATGCCTCATCCACAGGGTTCGGGGCAGTCCTTTTCCAGGAACAGCCCAGTAGAAGTCGAAGACCTGTTCATTACACATCACGAGCACGATCTGACATGGAGTTGAGATAAACCATGATAGAGAAGGAAGCTCTTGCAGTCACTTGGGCTTGTGAGAAATTTTCAAACTACATTACTTGCTTAAAGGGTATCATTGGGACAGACTGCAAACCCCTAGTTTCCTTACTTGATGAAAAGGAACTCGCTAGGATGCCTCACGGAACCAGAGATTCCAGTTGAGGCTCTTGAGGTTCACCTACGAAACTATACGTACAGGGCAAGCAACAAACGACAAGCAGATGCATTGTCCCGAGCGACAGCCGACCATCCTACTCAATAGGATGTTAACTTTATTAATGAAATTGAATCATTTTCGCAGGTCACTACATCACACTGGCTGGCAAGTTCGATTAGACTGCAACAAATTTGTCAGGCGCAGATGCAAAATGAAGAATTCATCTATGTCCACCAAAATTGCAAACAAGGGTGGCCACAGCAAAGTTCCAATGATATGAGGATGGAAATCTTCGAACACAGAAGACACTTTACCATAGTGGATGATATATTGGTATATGATGAAAGACTGGCGATTCCAGAGTTACTCAAAGTAGAGATCTTAGACAAAATACACCAGGGTCATATGGGCATAATTAAATGTAGAGCACGGGCTCAGGTGTCCGTGTGGTGGCCAAGAGTCTTGAAGGATATTGAAGAACTGATTTTCAAATTGTGACGTATGTGCAGTTCACAGACAAGATCAAAGAGAACCTCTAATTTCGACCCAATTTCCAACTAGACCATGGGAACGGTTGGCGATGGATTTATTCTTCTTTGAGGGAAGATCCTATCTAATTATAGTTGATTATTTCTCAAGATGGATCGAAGTTAAGCGGATGTACGCAACAACAACTGAAGCTGTCATCAGAGTTTTACAAGATGTTTTCGCAACACATGGTATACCTGAGCAGATAGTATCTGATAATGGACCACAATTTGCAAACAATTACTTCACATGCTTTGCAGAAAAATGTGAATTTGTTCACCTAACAAGCTCTCCTAAGTATCCACAATCAAATGGAGAAGTTGAGCGAGCAGTCAGAACCATTAAAACTATGTTGATGAAAAATCAAGATTTCTAAATAGCACAACTGACATACAGAATTACTCCATTATTGTGCGGATTAGCGCCATCAGAACTCTTAATGGGAAGAAAACTTCAAACACAACTTACAATTTCACCCAAGAAAATACTTTCAGGATTACAAAGCAAGGATTATCAGAAAGTACAAGACAAAGAAAAGTCGTATCGCAACAAACAGAGCCAGAATTATAAGTGAAGATGCTGTACAAGAAACCTACCAAAATAGTCAGAAGGGCAAAAGGTACGAGTATGAGACCAAAATAGGGAAAGACAAGAATCAGCAGCGATCTTATCTAGTATGAACACAAGAAATATGGAGAAATGGAAGGAATTTTATTCCGTTTACATCAAAGGCGTCAATCGGTCGTAGAGTTATACAGCACAGAAACAGGCCCATCGTGTCCATGCCGGCCATCAAGCAGCTATCTATTCTAATCCCATTTTCCAACACTTAGCCCGTAGCCTTGTATGCTCTGGCGTTTCAAGTGCTCATCGAAATACTTCTTAAATGTTGTGAGGGTTCCTGCCTCTGCCACCTCTTCAGGCAGTGTGTTCCGGATTCCAGCCACCCTCGAGGTGAAAACGTTTTTCCTCAAATTCCCTCTAAACCTCCTGCCCCTTTCCTTAAATCTATGCCCCCTGGTTATTGACACCTCCGCTAAGGGAAAAAGTGTCTTCCTATCTATGCCCCTCATAATTTTGTATACCTCAATCAGATCCCCCCCTCAGCCTTCTCTGCTCTAAGGAAAACAACCCTAGCCTATCCAGTCTCTCTTCATAGCTGAAATGCGCCAGGCCAGGCAACATCCTGGTGAATCTCCGCTGCACCCTCTCCAGTGCAATCACATCCTTCCTACAGTGTGGCGACCAAAACTGCACACAGTACTCCAGCTGTGGCCAAACTAGTGTTTTACACAGCTCTATCATAACCTCTAAAATAAAAGCAAAATACTGCAGGTGCTGGAAATCTGAAATAAAAACTGGTAATGCTGGAAATACTCAGCAGGTCTGGCAGCATCTGTGGAGAGAGAAACAGTTAACATTTCAGGTCAGTGACCCTTCATCAGAACTGATCAGTTCATCCACGCCACTAAGCCAATTTTGGATCCAATTTGCCAAATTGCCCTGGATCCCATGGGCTCTTACCTTCTTCACCAATCTCCCATGCGGGACCTTATCAAAATCCTTACTGAAGTCCATGTAGACTACACCAAGTACTTTACCCTCATTTACACATCTAGTCACCTCCTCGGAAAATTCAATCAAGCTTGTTAGGCATGATCTCCCCCTGACAAAGCCATGCTGACTATCCTTGATTAATCCCTATCCCTCAGAATTTTTTCCAATAGTTTCCCTACCACTGATGTTAGACTCACCAGCCTGTAATTGTCTCAATTATCCCTGCTAACCTTCTTGAATATTGG
This sequence comes from Heterodontus francisci, assembly GCF_036365525.1. NCBI lineage: Eukaryota > Metazoa > Chordata > Chondrichthyes > Heterodontiformes > Heterodontidae > Heterodontus > Heterodontus francisci. Next base: position 11,869,368 of record NC_090413.1, on the reverse strand, counting down.
TACCACATTTGCTGTCCTCCAGTCCTCTGGCATCTCTCCTGTGGCCAGAGAGGATTTGAAAATGTGTGTCAGAGCCCCTGCTATCTCCTCCCTTGCCTCACATAATAGCCTAGGATACATCTCATTTGGGCCTGGGGATTTATCCACTTTTAAGCCCGCTAAAACCACTAATATCTCCTCCCTTTCAATGCTAATTTGTTTGAGTATATCACAATCACCCTCCCTGATCGCTACACCTACATCGTCCTTCTCCATAGTCAACATAGATGAAAAGTAATCATTTAAAACCTCACCTACGTCCTCCGGCTGCGCACACTGATTGCCACTTTGGTCCCTAATGGGCCCTACTGTTTCCATGGTTATCCTCTTGCCCTTAATATACTTATAAAATGCCTTGGGATTTTCCTTTATCTTGCCCGCCAGTGATTTTTCATGCCCCCTTTTCGCTCTTCTAATTACTTTTTAAAGTACCTCCCTACACTTTCTTACTCCTCTAGGGCCTCCATTGTTTTTAGCCCTCTTAATCTGCAATAAGCCTCCTTTTTTTTCCTTATCCAATCCTCTATATCCCTTGACATCCAGGTTTCCCTGGACTTGTTGGTGCTACCCTTCATCTTTATGGGAACATGTTGGCCCTGAACTCTCACTATTTCCTTTTTGAATGACTCCCACTGGTCTGATGTAGACTTTCCTACAAGTAGCTTTGTAGTCAGAACATTTAAACGGCCTCACCCATATGTGAACTGGCTGGTGTGTCAGCAGGTGGGTTAAATGACTGAATCCCTTCCCACACTCAGAGCAGGTGAATGGCCTCTCAGTCCACTTTGGCCAGATCCTGTTTTATCATATTGAAATCGGCCTTCCCCCAATTCAGTACCTTTATTTCGGGACCATCTTTGTGCTTTTCCATGATTACTTTAAATCGTACAGAGTTATGGTCACAATCCCCAAAATTCTCCTCCACTGACGCTTCTACCACTTGTCTGGCCTCATTCCCTAGGATTAGGTCCAGTAACATATCCAGTCGTACATTTAGATGACTCAGATGATGAACCGAAAATTCAAAAAGCACCAAATGCTACAAACCTCAACGAAGGCTGTCCAAGACAAGAAACAGGTGATCAGAGAAAGACTACCAATCTTCCACATCTGACGACAATGTCAGGGAGAGTTGTGAAGTCCCCTGATAGGTTGAATCTATGCAGTCAGAGACTTGGAGGGAGATTGGGCAGCATGTAAATAAAAAAGTGAATGTTTGTAAATATATTGGGAGAAAGACTTGGGGTGGGAGATGTAGTGTAAAGGTATCAAAGGGTTAATTTTGAGAGAATATAAAGATTACAGTCCACCATGATGATGTAAGAGATCATGTGGGAGAGACTCGAACAGTTACAGCGTGGCTTTTGAAGGCGACACACAGGCTAGTGTGGAGTGTATATAGTTACTATACGATAAAGATTAATGTTTAAATAATATAGTCTAAGGACCCATCTGGCTAGACTCTATATGATGGCAGCATAAAGAACCAAATATACAACATTCAGTGGAAAGAGAAGCAGAGTTAACGTTTCGGGTCAGTGACCCTTCTTCGGTCACTGACCTGAAACGTTAACTCTGCTTCTCTTTCCACAGATGCTGCCAGACCTGCTGAGTGATTCCAGCATTTCTTGTTTTTGTTTCAGATTTCCAGCATCCGCAGTATTTTGCTTTTATACAACATTCAGTAGTGTGATAGAGGGGGAAATCCAAGCATTGGGTCTTGATGCAGACCCTGCTACAGTAGAAATGATGTGCATCAGGACACATGGACCTTTATCCACTCATTCTGGGTGGAAATCCTTGCCAGTGACAGTGGGCATCAGAATTTTTTTCATCACTTGAGGGAAAGACCATCATAACTCACGTTATGGATACTTCATATTAACAAAGGACCAGGAACTTGCAGTCACTGGTAAAAGGTCTCCTGCAGTATATCATTCGAAAACCCTGCTACTCTGACACAGCTGTGGACTTGTGCATCTGATTGCTCTATTACATCGTATTTTGGGAAGTTCTCCTTTGTATTGGTTTAGAAATGCACTGCACAGCAAGAAATTTCTATTTGTTTTAAATCGAGGTGTTTGTTAATGAGGAAAGATGTAGCATTATACTTTAATATCATTTGTGAAATTGGTTGTTATGAAGTGATGGTACAGCTGTAAATGTCAGATTCAGGAGATTACAGAGCATTAGAATCAACAGACCCACAAATGCATTGGGAAAACATTTCACTGTATATTTTAGCTGACTAAACTAATTTAATGTATATATTTTCACCTAAAAAAACAGTTGGTAAGAGAATGCTACCTGTCGTCCTCCTTGGTTTTCTGAGCACGCACACACTAAGTCCCAGTAGACTCTCTGATAGCTTTGTAGATTGGGAAATTTGTCTGTAATGCAAAGAATTCTAAGAAGAAAGCCTACTTAAGCACATCTCTGTGCGGTACCACTGCCCCATGGGATGCCAACTTGAAAATTGCTACCTGTTCTTGAAATGAATTGGAACAAAATGAACTCCCTTGCAGCTTGCTGTGACGCCGACTGCAAATCTATGCTGTCTTCGAAAAGCCCAAATGAATTGTTTTATTAGGCATCAGTATTTAAATGTCTGCTGTAAATGTGCCAGCAAATGGAGATGAAGATAGACAGAGAGCTAGATACGTATGTCCCTTGTGCCACCTATGGTGGTCTGTGCTGTGCCTACCTCTCTCTCTTTGTTTTAAAACAATGCACTTTTAAAATATGTCAGAGCAAAAGTGCTGTCATTGAGTTGATTTCAAGTTTATAGATGGAAAATGCTATGAAGAGCTAGTTCTTAATTGCTACCTAATTTGCATAAGTATGCAAATTAATGACCTCTCATATGAATAGTAATTTTTCATAAGGTTTTTCAGATCTGCTTGCAAGTAACTGTAATTAAAAGTAGCTTTCTGCCTGATCTTGACGAAAGTGTATATATTAGGCATGTGAATATGTAACAGCCCACATGCCTTTTCTGTTTAAAATAACTGGTTCAAGGCCAGTTGAAATCCTTTGACTACTAATCCTTTCCCGCTATCTTTACTTCTATCCAATAGCAACGAAGTTTGTGTATTAATGTACCAATGGACAATATCTGCCTATTAAGCTAATAACTTCCATATGCACTTGTGTTACCTTCAGTGGACAGAAAATTTTGTACCAGAATGCCATTTGTTATGGTTAAACTGTGCAGACTTTTTACAGTTAAAATTTCTGATCTTATTTAAATTTTATTAGTCCATTTTATCATAATTCTATCAATTTATAATTATATGAAAGGGAAAGTTATATAGTTGCATGGTGACTTTTATGCACAAAAATAAGAATGTGTATTTATATATAGTGCCTAATCACATTTCTCAAGCATCCCAAAGTGCTTCTCCTGCAACAAATTATTTTGAAGTTCAGTAACTACTGTGACTTCAACTGCATCATCGATGCGGCTGGACGATCCGGCAGTGACGACAGCAAACTGGACGCTACGTCCAGATTCCTAATAGAAACAGTTAAAGATGCCAAACTGCACAACGTCTTCAGCAAACCTGCAGACGGAGCGCAGCGCAGATACACATGGTCAAGATCGGACGGGTCTGCCCGTTCCAGGATTGACTTCCTGTTTGTGTCCCGTGCTGTTACGGTCGGATCCACCGACGTCAAGCCGGTGTTCTTCTCCGACCACTGCCTCTTACTGGCCGACTGTCACTTACAGGACGACCAGCTGGTTGGCAGAGGGACGTGGAAGCTCAATGCGACACTGCTGACCCCAGAGAACGTTGAGGAACTCAAAAGGGATTACAAAGGTTGGAGGACCGTGAAACCCCTCTTTGAGTCTCCAGTTCACTGGTGGGAAGCGATTAAGGAGAACATCAAGAGGTTCTTCATCCACAAAGGTGTTCAGAAGGCGAGAGAGAGACAGAGGGAACTGTCCCGACTCCAGAAAATTATGCAAAATCTACTCCGGTTGCAGTCAATGGGGGTCGAGGTCAAGGAGGACCTCCAAGAGGTGAAGAGCCAGCAGGCCTCGCTCTTTGCCAAGGAGGCCTCCAAGATCATCTTCCGGTCCAGAGTCCGCTCCATCGAGCAGGATGAGACGTGCTCGCGTTACTTCTTCCAAAAGGTACACAGAGAGAGCTCTGTTATCAGCAGCCTGAAGGAAGAAGATGGCTCGGTAACGTTTTCGCAGTCCGACATACTAAGGATCAGCAAATCCTTTTATGCTGGGCTGTATGACGCGAAGCCCACAGACAGCAGAGCCTCCCAGTCCTTCCTGTCATCTATCACAGAGGTCTTAGATGACAGCAGGAGGGAGAGACTGGACAAGCCGCTAACTCTGGACGAGCTGACAAAGGCCGTCGAGTCTTTCGAGACGAGCAAAACTCCCGGGAGCGACGGCTTACCGTTCGAGTTGTACTCGGCCCTGTGGGACTGGGTCGGCCCGGACCTGCTGGAAGTATACGAGAGTATGCTCCTGGCCGGCAGCATGTCAGAATCCATGAGAAAAGGCATCATCACCCTCATTTACAAGCAGAAGGGGGAGAGGGCAGAAATCAGAAATTGGCGGCCCATCTCACTGCTTAATGTTGATTACAAGATTCTGTCCAAAGTCATAGCCAGTCGAGTCAAGTCTGCTCTGGAGTTGGTGATTCACCCCGATCAGACCTGTACTGTACCCGGCAGGAAGATCTCTGATAGTCTCGCGCTACTCAGGGATACGATCGCCTACGTACGGGACAGGAGGGTGGACACCTGCCTCATCAGCCTGGACCAGGAGAAGGCTTTTGACAGGATATCGCACACCTACATGATGGACGTGCTTTCCAAAATGGGGTTTGGGGAGGGAATCTGCAATTGGATCCAACTGCTCTGCACAAACATCAGTAGCGCAGTCTCAATCAACGGGTGGGAATCGGAAAGTTTCCCGATCAAATCTGGAGTCAGACAGGGCTGTCCTCTGTCCCCGGTCTTGTTTGTTTGCTGTATTGAACCCTTTGCTGAGTCTATTAGGAAGGATGCGAGCATAAGAGGGGTGACAATCCCAGGCAGCGGAGGCACTCAGGTCAAAACCTCCCTGTACATGGATGACGTCGCCGTTTTCTGCTCGGATCCGCTGTCCGTGCGCAGACTGATGAGCATCTGCGACCAGTTTGAACTGGCCTCGGGAGCCAAAGTTAACCACGGCAAGAGCGAGGCCATGTTCTTTGGCAACTGGGCTGACCGATCCTTTGTCCCCTTCACCGTCAGGTCAGATTACCTGAAGGTGCTGGGCATATGGTTCGGAAGGGCCGGGGCGTGCACCAAAACATGGGCGGAGCGAGTAGCCAAGGTACGACAAAAGTTGGGCATGTGGGGGCAGCGATCTCTCTCCATTGTGGGTAAGAACCTGGTCATCAGGTGCGAGGCGCTCATGTTGTTGCTCTACGTGGAGCAGGTCTGGCCCATACCCCACTCCTGCGCCGTGGCAGTCACCCGAGCCATTTTCCGCTTTGTCTGGGGATGTAAAATGGACCGGGTCCGGAGGGACACGATGTTCAAATCTCTGGACAAGGGCGGGAAAAATGTACCCAACGTGGCCCTCATCCTGATGACCACCTTCGTGTGCGGCTGCATCAAGCTGTGTGTAGATCCCCAGTACGCAAACTCCAAGTGTCACTACGTGCTGAGGTTCTATCTGTCCCCGGTGTTGCGAAGGATGGGCCTGGTCACATTGCCGCGGAACGCTCCATGCAGTTGGGACGGGCCGTACCACCTATCCTTCGTGGAACAGTTTCTGCGGGAAAACACCTTTGACCACCGGTCCATCAGGCAGTGGTCTGCACAGAATGTCCTCAAGGCCCTACGGGAAAAGGAAACGGTGGATCCTGTCGGATGGTTCCCCGAGCAGACCGTCAAAGTCATTTGGCGGAATGCCTCATCACCAGAACTTTCAAACAAGCACCAAGACGTAGCTTGGCTGGTGGTGAGAAGGGCCCTCCCCGTCAGATCCTTCATGCACACCCGAAGTCTCGCCCCCTCCGCACAGTGCCCCCGCGTTGGCTGTGGTGGGGAAGAGACGGTCGCCCACCTCCTCCTGGAATGTGCCTTTGCAAAGCAGGTGTGGAAAGAGATGCAGTGGTTTTTGTCAAGGTTCATCCCAAGCAGCTCTGTAACACAGGAGTCTGTGCTCTACGGGCTGTTCCCAGGGACGCACACCGAGACAAACATCAACTGCTGCTGGAGGACTATCAATTCGGTGAAAGACGGCCTTTGGTCTGCCCGAAACTTGCTGGTCTTCCAGCGCAAAGAGTTGTCCACCACCGAATGTTGCAGACTGGCACATTCCAAGGTCCAGGACTACGTGCTGAGGGACGCACTAAAGCTTGGGGCAGCCGCAGCAAAGGCTCAATGGGGAAAGACCACTGTGTAAGGTTCCCCCAACAAGCTGGACTGAGGGGCTGGATCCATGGGAAACCCCTCGAACTGTATCGTTAATATTCTCAATTGCTGTAAATGTAAAACTGTAATTGACATGACAATTGTGAAACGGAAGGGTTGGGAAGAAACTCATGACAGTATTGAAGGAAACTGATCTCCCTTGCAATGTTTGTATTTTTTGGTGCTGTTTGGAAACTGTTTGGCAATGTAATTTTTACAGATTTTTATGAATAAAGTATATTTTGGAAATAAAAAAAAACTACTGTTAGATAAGCAGTCACAACAATCACTTTGTAAGCAGCAAGATATCTCCAAGCAGCTATAAAATAACAGTTTAATCAGGATTTGCTTGCATTAGTTACGAGAGGACAGAGGGAGAACTCTTCTTTGAATAGTAGCATGGGATCTTGAACATGAATCTGAACCACCAAAGCCAGCAGTCGGTTTAATGTCTCATCTGAAGGATGGCAGCTCCAACAGTGTGGCACTTCCTCAGTGCTGCACTGCAGTGGAGAATCTTTTTGTATTTTTCTTTGAAGGTTGCACTTTTTGCTCATTCCTAGTTGCCCTGAGAAGTTGGTGCTGGACCTTTACCTTTTAACTGCTGCAATCCTCGTACTAATGGTGCTCCCACAGTGTGGAAGGTAGGAAATTCCAGGACTCAGCAACAATGAAGGAATGTCTGTATGTGTTCAAGTCTGGATGGTTTATGACTTGGAGGTGACGTTGTTTCCATCACATTTCTGCTGTTGTCCTTTTCAGTGGTAGAGGTTTCAGGGGAGAGAGATGCTGTGAAAATAATCTTGGCGAGTTGCTGCAGTGCATTCTATAGATTGTACATACTGTAAGTACGGTTAGGGGTGGGGGTGATGGTGCGGCGCACATGGTGTTGAAACCTGTGGCAGGCTGGAAGATCAAGTGAAGTATTCTGTGCTGGATGGTGGCCAGTTTCTTAATTGTTGTGATTGACAATAGGCTGCTTCATCATTAGAGGAGCCCACACTGGTTTTTCATGAGCTGTAAGCCCAGTTGGGATTCTAGCTTTAAATGTACTTTCAGAATTTTTTTCTATTTGCAACCTGACATTCACATATAAAAATTAAGCCAATTTGAAAACCAACTGACAGTTGGTTGTCTATAGGACTGGGTATTTAATGCTCAGTTGATGGAAAATACAGATTTCTTTAATATTCTGCTTTATATGCAGACTCAGATAAAAGCTTTTTCAGGTTCCATTTGTTTATAACTGGATTCCACTGTACACGATCTAAGAATGACTTAAACATAGATTTTATATCCATTCTATTAAAGGGGTGATGCTGGAGCTATTTTTATTGCAGAATGTCTCACGCAGATTAGCTTTGTTGAGGAACTTATTACTAGCGATATGAATCTTTAGGGAAAGGCTGCTTTAGTCTTTTTACATGCATGAACTGCTGCCAGGATTTTCTGCAAAATTGCCTGCCAGGAAGAATGGAGATAGACTTTGTTTTGATCCAAGAGGTCAATCAAGAGCCAATTCGATTTTAAAAGCACTATAAGCCAATACATCCCCAATATCAATTTAGGAAGTGAATCATTTGTTTTTTAGAGATGAAGATTGTGTCAGATTGCATCCTCCTTGGCAGATTTGCTGCCCAAGGACAATTGTAGTCTTTCAATAAAATATCATGCTCATGAGTTTGAAGTTGTTGAACAAACCTAGGGCAGGATTTTCCATTTCCATTTTTGGATCCCGACACCGCTCCGAGGAGGAAGCAGTCACAAGTCATGATTTTGCCAGAGGTTGACCCTAATTAGCTGGATGACGGATCTGGCAGGCCGTTAGCAATGGTGGACGTGGGAGGCTGAAAACACGGGCCCAATTTAAAGGGATGATGGTAGCCATTATTGCGGCAGCTGTCTTGCATTGCTCTGGCAGCCAGAAGTCAAGAGGAGGAGAGGCAGAGGCCAGGCACCCGTGGCAGAGCCACCCCAAGGTTTAGTGATCCTGCCCTGAGGTCATGCTGGAGGCTGTGCTAGGAAGGTGAGGGGTCTTGTTCCCAGAGGGTGGCAGAAGATTGTACATGTTTTTGGTGAGATCACATCTGGAGTGCTGTGTAGTTTGGTCTCCACATTTAAGAAAGGATATACTTGCATTGGAGGCAGTACAGCGAAGGTTCACTAAATTGGTCCCTGGGATGAGGGGGTTGTCCAATGATGAGAGGTTAAGTAAATTGGACCTAGATTCTCTGGAGTTTAGAAGAATGAGAGGCGATCTCATTGAAACCTAAAAGTTTCAGGAGGGGCTGGATAGGGTCAGCGCTGAGATTGTTTCTGCTGGTCGGAGAATCTATAACACGGTGGCACAGACTCAAGATAAGGGGCAAGTCGTTGACCTGAGATGAAGAGAAATTACTTCACTCAAAGGGCTGTGAAACTTTGGAATTTTCTACCCCAGATGGTTGTGGATGCTCCATCGTTGAATACATTTAAGGCAGGGACAGATAGATTTTTGGTGTCTCGGAATCAGGTGATATTTCAAGCAGGCGGGAAAGTAGAGTTGAAACCTAAGATCAGCCATGATCGTATTGAATAGTGGAGCAGGCTCAACGAGCCACATGGTCTACGCCTGCTCCTATTTCTTGTGTTCTTGTGAGAAGGCCACCCAACCAAACCCAGCAGACCTGGCTGGAGGTGGCACAACATGTGACCAGCGCAGAGTCATGAGGAGGACATGAGTGCATTACTATAAGAGGTTTAATGACCTCCTTCGTTCTGGCAAAGTGAGTGCAACTCGACACTCTGATGACAGGCCTCCACATCTGCAGCTACCAGCAATACACAGCAGCTGAGCAGTCTGAAGGCGCATGGGAGAAGTGTGTGCCCAGGGTAATTAGGGTAATTACTGACCCATCAGCAAGGCTCAAAGCCCTAGTGCTACTGAGGAGCTGGCAGAATTGGTGAGAGAGGCAAGGACTGCCTCATTTCTCTTTTTCTTTCTCTCTCTCTTTCTCTCTCTCTCTCTCTCTCTCTCATCCTTGCAGAAGAAAAGGACACATAATGCTAGGGAGAGGGCGTGAACAGGTGGAGGAGTGCCCCAGCTTGCCATCCTGACTGCAATGGAGGAAGCAGCACTTGACATCCTGAGGGTGCTGCTGCATGTGGAAGTGGGCGATGGAGGAAAGGTTGAGAAGGTATTAACTTCTGTAGATGGAGGGAATGGAGTGCAATCTTCCCTGTCCAACAGTGTGCAAAAACTTCAGCTGCATTGGGAAACCTCAGCTCTAGAGACATCTGTCAGAGGCGAGTTTGTGTGATCTCCTTCTTATATCTCCCATGGGGCCAGTTGTGGACGGGAGCATGTCAGTCCCACTGCAGCATCATCAGGGGTGGGTCCTTGCATGGGTTTAGAAAAGTGGAGCTGGTTGAAGAGCATGTCACGAGTGAGGAGCAGGTGAGGGAGGCAGAAGCAACTGTGAGCAGTTCCCCTCAGATGATGGAGGACCCACAGCCATGCTCAGCTGGATGCAGATGCACAGCCTCGGCAGTCACAAGCAGAGTGGCTGTACCTTGACCAGTAGCATGAGATACGTGCCTGCGTGTCGGAGTTCCCTGAGGTGGTGAGGAGTCATGGGCTGAGAATGAAAGAGTTCATTCAGCTCATAATGGGGATCAAAGAGGTAAATTTTTCACACAAAGAATAGTGGGTATCTAAATGAGCTGCCTGAGGAGGTGGTGGAGGCAGGAACAGTGGCAACATTTAAGAGGCATCTGGACAGATATTTGATTGAGCAAGGCATAGAGGGACATGGAATTAATTCAGGCAGGTGGGATTAGTATCGATAGGTATTATGGTCGGCATGGACGCAGTGGGCCGAAGAGCCTGTTTCTATGCTGTACGACTCTATGATTCTATGACTCATATGCATACGAATTAGGTACAGGAGTAGGCCATTCGGCCGCTTCGAGCCTGCTCCGCCATTGAATAAGATCTCTGATCATGGCCTCAACTCCACTTTCCTGTCTATCCCCGATACCCTTTGACTCCCTTGTTAGTCAAGAATTATCTACCTCTACCTTAAAAATATTCAGTGACCCTGCCTCCATTGCTCTCTGTGGAACAGAGTTCCAAAGATTCACAACCCTATGAGAGAAAAAAATTTCTCCTCATCTCCGTCTTAAATGAATGATCTCTTATTTTTAAACTGTATTCCTTAATTCTAGTCTCTCCCACAAAGGGAAACATCCTTCCAGCATCCACCCTGTCAAGTCCCCTCAGGACTTATATGTTTCATTAAGATCACTTCTCATTCTTCCAAACTTCAATGGATACAGACCAAACCTGTACAACCTTTCTTCAGAAGATAACATCCCCCACCATCCCAGGTATCAGTCGAATGAACCTTCTCTGAACTGCCTCTCACACAATTATATCCTTTCTTAAGTAAAGAGATCAAAACTGTACACAGTACTCCAGATGTGGTCTCACCAATACCCTATACAACTGTAGCAAAACATCCCTACTTTTATATTCCATTCTCTTTGCAATAAATGTCAACATCCCATTTCTTAATCCTAATCACTTGCTGTATTTGCATACCAACCTTTTGTGATTCATGTACCAGGACACCCAGATCCTTCTATACCTCAGAGTTCTGCAGTCTCTCTCCATTTAAATAATTTGCTGCTTTAATATTCTTTAAGTTCATATGTTTCTACATTATACTCCTATTGCCAAATTTTTGCCCACTCACTTAACCTATCTATATCCCTTTGCAGATTCTTTATATCCTCATCACCATGGCTTAAGGATTGTGAATGCATGAGCTCCTCCATTGAGGGAATAGCCAACCTCATGGAGAGCCATATGTGGCAGCATTCTGAGTGGATGTAGGAACATATACTGAAGTGCACAGAATGCATGCAATGCTTGGTAGCATCAACCGGTCAGTGGCACTGATGGCACAAAGATGCATGGAGCAGATACCAGTTGCGCCCAAGCTGGTGGCCCCCTCCAACGATACAGAGCACCATGAAAGGGCTGAGACAGTCACTGAAGAGGGTGCCACCCTCACGAGGTGCTTTCATTATCATCGGTCACTTTGACCCCTCTGACTGAGGGATCATCTATGAAGCAAGGTCCTGTGATGGAGGCTGCCCTGCATTGATGTTGGTGCAGCAGTCTCTGGAGGTGCCCCCACTGGCATCTCCCCGACGAGGACGACCAACACAGGCATCTCAGCTGCAAGTGGACACACGCGAACAGGCTGCCTCCACCTCATCTGAGGCCGTAAGGAGAGCATCATGTAGAAGAGCAAAAGCCACCATGTCATTCATTGCACTTAGTGGTTCGCTTTGACTTTCATTTGTGATTGTGTAAATTTTTATTTATTAATTACTTGAAGATGTTGAGCCATGATCCCAGACTTGTGAGCTTCCATGCTTTAATGGCAAAACTGGAACAGAGTTAAGTGGTGAAGGGATGCAATGGTCTTTGAACCGGGACACTGAGACTACTGGAGAGATATGTACCATGCATTGTTGGTAAGAATAAACCTATTCAAAGTTGTATGTGTAATGGATGTGTTCTCACAGGCTTAGCAAGGTGTAGTCCTGCTGGATGAGTAGCATTCAGGTGAAACGTGCCCTGGTGTTCATACCATCCTGATTCGAGTTTTGACTCCTGACATGGCCCCGGCCAAATCCCTGCACAGTATGGGCACCATTTTGCTTTGCATCTTCCTCCTCCTCTCCTCCTTCGATGAACTGTGTCTATCTAGTGCTTCATCCTCATTAAGATTCATACGTCTCTGGAGGGCCATGTTATCGAAAGCACAGCAGACCACCACAATGTCGGTCACGTTAAGGTGTGAGTATTCATCTCTTTCAATGTTCCCTAGAAGCCATCCATAGAGTTTCGGTGGATGAAGAGAGGTGGCACCCTGGACTGCCAGAGGATGAAGGCATCGTGGAAGCTGCCAGGATAGCCAGCACACTCATGCATAAAGCACTTTTTATGGTTGCATACCAGCTGAAAGTTTAGGGACTGAAAGCCCTAAATCTCACTGGCTGCTCACTCAGCACCTTGATGGCCACATGGATGCAATCAATGATGCCCTGTACCTGCAGGAATCCAGCGATGGAGGCGAATCCCACTACCCTTTGTGCCTGCGAGGCCCATTTGTTTGAAATTGTATGTATTGCTCAGCTTTCGCAAATAGGGCATCAGTGGCCTGCGAGATGCAATGGTATGCTGCAGCTTGAGAGATGCCACCAAGCTCCACTGCTGATCTTTGGAACGAGCCAGAGGCGACCTCTTCAAGGCCACGGTGAATTTGATGACTATTGGCAGAGCATGGCGAGAAGTACTGCGAGGTCTGAGATCTTCCTCAATGAAGGCAGAAATTTTAGATACCACCTGCCTAGATAGGCACAGTCTCGGTGGCACTGATTCTCTAATATGTCCAGGTAGTGTTATAGAAATGATTTTTTTTGTTAAAATATTTTTTGAGGAATTCATAGTCAAACTGAATAAATGTGGGACAAGTTTTTTTTCAAGAGGGCACTGAAAGAACTAGTTTGACAAGAATGTTACTGGTTGTTACATCACTTAAGTTAAAAATAGAACAGAAACCCTGGTAACAGGGGAAGATGTGGGCAGAGAAATCAGTCACGCGCTTTGATTAATCAAGCCCAGGGAGCGGCAGAGAGCACTTGAGAGGGCAGCAGACTCACAAGCTTTTGGTTGTAGAGTCAGAGCGTGTGCTATACCTTTTGGAGTAAGTGGCTGATAAAGTTAACCTGCTGCTGAAGTGAAGGAAGGAGAGAAGACCACAACCCAGCTCGCTTTCCAACATCTCTAAAAGACCCTGAGAAGTTCACTGTGTCAGTTCATCTCGTCTCCTGTCTTTGAAGAAATTAATTCTCAATGCCACCTGAAAAGAACTGTTCTAAAAGATCCCAATGACCTGTCTACGTGTACTCGGAGGCTAGACTGTGGGCTGGATTTTACCTTAGGCGTATGGGAATTCACCACCGACATAAAAGTCGGTGGCGAACCCGCTTCCGCCTAGCCCGGGGATCCGTCCAGCATTTTAAGGGTCCCCAGGCTTTAATTGTCCCAAGGCAGGACTTCCACCCGCTTGAGGCTGCCGATCAATCAGTGGACCGGCAGCTCTTAGTCCCAGCAGCGCCACCGGGAGCTGAGACTACAGTCCAGCCGACTGGATGGAGCCAGGAGACGAGGTAAGTTGGGCATGCCTCACCAGGGAGATCGGTCCTTCCCTGGTGAGGCTGGAGTGGTCGTTTGGGGAGAGGGGGGCGTCTTGGGTCCCGGGAGTGGGTTGGGAGTCGGGGGCGGCCCTTAATCGGGCACCATGTGCCCGACTGCCATGGCATTCCCCCCCCCCCCCCCCCCCCCCACGGCGCGCTGAAAGGCCTTTCACGTCACCAGCAAGCCCGCTAGCCACGAGTAAAATACCTATGGAGGTGGATGAGGGCCCTTAAGTGGCCACTAAAGGGTATTGATTGGCCTTGGGCGGGCGGGCCGTTCTCCCCCCACCCGACCACCGTAAGGTTGACTGGAGGCGGGAGCAGGGCAGGCAGGCCGGCCTCCCGGAGCCTCCTGCTCAATTTTACACCGCCCCCACGCCACCATCCGACCCGCTGGGGCGGTGTAAAATTCAGCCCTGTATGTCAGTTTTGGAACAACATATCTCATCTGCTGTTTTCTTCAAAAATGAGCAAGTAATCAGCCCAAGTGTATTTTTTGTCTATAACAGAGCTCCGAACTAAAAAAAAAAATCCCTTTTTATTTTTCTGGTTAACTGGTGTCTGTGTGAGAGGGGCTAAGGTAAAAAGGGGACTTCAAAATATTTCAATCTGTGTGTTTATGCATTACTTCATTACTAGTTAAGATTTGTCCTATAATAAACTGATAATTTTGTTCTTCGTTAAAGAAACCTGGTTAGTGTGTTCTATTCTGGGAAAAATAGGGTATATGATTGACTGACTGTATCAGTGAGAAAATTTTTAAAAATATATGTTGTGACCTTTGAAGAAGTGGGACTAGAATAAACAGTGCGTTCCTCCCACCTTGGTCGTAATAGCTTCTTTTTCGGCAGTGCACTTAATGCTGGGGTTATGGCCTTCATTGCCTTCCTGCCCCATGCTCCTCTCCTCTGCCCTCCTCATGGCCAGGACACTGCATGTGCTCCTGAGGATGTTGATTCTCAATATGTCCCTATCTCCGAGTAGCTTAATCCCATATCCATCTATTACCTTGCACTCAGAATGCTTACTGTACCCCCCCCCCCCAATCTTATGGCCCCATGATCCCTGGAGAGTTAGGAAACCCTCAACTGACCAAGCATGCACAGACCACTGGTGGCAACTGTGTTCCAATGGATGAGTGTCCCTCTCAGCCGTGCACCCTTTTATGAGTCTATCTCATCCTGATGAGTTCTTTGACTCCTGAGACGGCTCCCTGCTGCATTGACGCCTCCTTCTACTTGGCTTCTTCCTGATCCAGCGTGGATCCTGTGTCTTCCCACACAAATTGCAGACTAGCCCTTAATGAGCTGACAACAGGCTTAGTTGGGCAGTGCTTCAAATTGGGGCGATCCCAGGTCCTGCTTTCCCACCACCTCAGCAAAATCGCCGACTGTCGGAACAGCTTCGGGAAACTGGCATCAGGAAATTATATGCCCGGCTGCCTCAGTTCCCTCCCCCATTCGGCCACAAAATCCTGCCCCTAATCGGCGAGAGACATGAGGAATTGGGGTTTGTGTTCAAAGTCATTCTCTTTTAGAAACTCTTGTTAGTAACAGATGTGGCATACATATGAAGGATAATCTCGCGTGACAAATTTATAAAATTGATTAGTTTTAGTCTTTGTATAGAAAGATTAAAATGCATATCAATTGAGATAAAGGATAATTTATCTAAACTTTTAAATATGTAAAACAAATCAACAAGATATTTGCAATATGAAAAGTTTAATTGACCAAGGAAGTTGCAGTGAATCTTTATTTTAAAACATGCAAAGGTTAAAACTTCACCATCTGATTTTTTGCTGTAATATTACTTTGATTACTTACCCAATTTATCAATGACATTTTTTTTTGCAAGAGTAGGGTCAAAGTCAGGACAGCAATGGTAATATTTGAGAATTTCCCTACCAGCATGGAAAATTTGAATCACTGTCTTCATTTAATGGTACTGAGAGTTGACTGCTGAGGCCACTTTCCCCAGACATTTTCAGTATGCAGCTACTGTATTAGAAGCATTGTGTTTGGATCTGGCTGATACTGCAGAGGCCAATTGTAATAAATGTCACTGTGTCATTTAAGTAAAGGATTAATTGTTCTTAGTATTAGGATGCTCTGTTATAAAAAATTGTTTTCATCAGGATCCTGCATGTAGCAGATACCTGTGTATATTGGCCAGTCCATGAGAACACAATAGGTTGCACCCGATTAGGCTGTAGAATTCATTTTTGAACTGCTTTTTTCGTCCAATCTAATTGAATTTAGTGGGACTCTCGAGTATCCACCAATTTTATTCTTTGCCAGGGAGTTGCACTTCATTACAGTGGATAACTGAAGTTCCATTCTATTTAATATATATATATATATCAATATCAGATACTATATTTTATATATAAGACAGGCTAGATGGACCAGTGGGTCTTTTTCTCTCTGTCGTTGATCTACGCATTGTCCTCCAACAAAAGGTGGGAGGGCATCTTCCATTTTATTTAGCAAACTTATATTGCACAGTTTGGGACCAATGATTGCTTGGGGAGAGATGGGCTATAAGCAGTGCTTTCGGTTCATTAGCATAAAGATTATCTACTTCATAATGGTATGGCTTTGATATTGATACAAGGTGAACAGTTTAAATGAGGTTGAGTGTATATTCCTCCAGCTGCCTTCTCCCCAGTCAAGATTTTGACTGAAAGTGTTTTGTATCTAGGGAGGCAGATCATGTATAATGCTAGGTTTTAATTTTACTGAGATACCTGGTACCACAGCTGGTGGAACTCAGTAATCCTAATTAAAACCAACACAAATTGCAGTAGCATTTTCGTCCTTATTTTGTAATCATTTTTCTTGTCTTTATTAAGAATTCTGAGATCTTTTGGCACTAATGTTTTAGGATATTATTGGCTGCATAACTAACAGCGCAATGTTTAAATCAAATGATGATTTTAATATTGGAACAAAGGTGAAGTTGTTATATTTTGAATTAGATTCTGCTTGACAAAATTCTGTGTATTTATTTGGGTGGGTGGAGGTTTGTACAAAATAAGACCCACAGTCTGTTTCTAACTTATACCATTATTCTATTATTGTGCATTTTTAAAAATGATTGAGAAGAGCCAGACTGCCAGTGCTTGCAGAGGGCATGACAGATAAATAGGCCAAACTAATGTAACAGACTGAGTTCTGCTTACCTGCCCATGCAGCAAGCAGTAAAGGACAGTATCATCTGTTCCTTTTTTTAGCATAGCTGATCAAATGTGGAATATTACAAAACTATCATTTGAGAGGTTATTCTAAGATTTCAAGCTTATGCTTCTGATAGTTTGCTTTACCTGATTCCTATAACTATGTTGCCTGAGGAGTTACTTGGTGAACGTTTTACAGCTGCAGCATTCTTTTGTAGGCAATGTTCAGAGAAGCTACTGTAATGGACTTCATGTTTGCTGTGGGTTATAGTATTTTTAGTTGTTTGGTTCTACATATATTTGTGAGTTTTTTGTTTTCCTTCACACTCCATCAGGAAATGTACTGTAAAACCTATTAAGTTATCATCTGTTCATTTTATTTATTATTAGCACATGTCCTGTTGAAATGCTTAAAAATAAATTGAAAGATATATTTTTTTTAAATGGCAGCTTGGCTCAGTTGGTAGGATGCTTATCTTTGAATCTGAAGCTATGGGTTCAAACCCCACTCCAGAAATTGAGAGCACAGCGTAGGCTAATGCTACAGTGCAGTTCTGAGGGAGGACTGCATTGTTGAAGATGGTGTCTTTCAGATGAGATGTTAAACAGAGATCCCTTTTGCCTATTTAGGTTGTTGTAAACTCCCATGTACTTTATTGAAGGAGGGCAGGTAGCCTTCCTCATGCCCTAACAGCTCCTAGGGTAGTGGTAATGTCACTGGACTGGTAATTCAGAGCCCAGGCTAATGCTTTGGGGACATGGGTTCGAATCTCACCACAGCAGATGGTGAAATTTGAATTCAATTAATAAATCTGCAATTAAAAAAGCTAGCCTAATGATGACCATGGAACCATTGTAGATTGTTGTAAAGACCCGTCTGGTTCATGAATGTCCTTGAGGGAAGGAAATCTGCTGTATTACCTGGTCTGGCCTATATGTGACTCCAGACCCATAGCAATGTGGTTGACTCTTAAATGCCCTCTGAAATGGCCTGGCAAGCTTCTCAGTTCAAGGGCAATTTGGGATGGGCAATAAATGTTAGCCTAGCCAGCAATGCCCACATCCCACGAATGAACAAAACCAGCATTCATCTTTCTGCCAACACCACCTCTGCTGAAAACAGCGGAGGCCTTAGAGGAGTATAGAAAGTGTAGGGGGATACTTAAAAAAGTAAAAAGGAGAGCGAAGAAGGGACATGAAAAAACACTGGTGGGCAAGATAAAGGAAAATCCTAAGGTATTTTATAAGTATATTAAGGGCAAGAGAATAACCAGGGAAAGAGTCGGGCCCATTAGGGACCAAAGTGGCAATCAGTGTGTGGAGCTGGAGGATATAGATGAGGTTTTAAACAATTACTTTTCATCTGTGCTCACTATGGAGAAGGACGATGTAGGTGTAGAGGTCAGGGAAGGGGATTGTGATGTACTTGAACATATTAACATATTATTGAAAGGGAGGAGATATTAGCTGTTTTAGCGGGCTTTAAAGTGGATAAATCCCCAGGCCCAGCTGAGATATATCCCAGGCTGTTATGTAAGGCAAGGGAGGAGATAGCAGGGGCTCTGACACAAATTTTCAAATCCTCTCTGGCCACAGGAGAGGTACCAGAGGACTGGAGGACAGTGAATGTGGTACCATTATTCAAGAAGGGTAGCAAGGATAAACCAGGTAATTACAGGCCGGTGAGTCTAACATCAGTGGTTGGGGAACTATTGGAAAAGATTCTGAGAGACAGGATTAATCTCCACTTGGAGAGGCAGGGATTAATCAAGGATAGTCAGCATGGCTTTGTCAGGGGGAGATCGTGTCCAACTAACTTGATTGAATCTTTCGAGGTGGTGACTAGATGTGTAGATGAGGATAAAGCAGTTGATTTAGTCTACATGAACTTCAGTAAGGCTTTTGATAACATCCCGCATGGGCGATTGGTTAAGAAAGTAAGAGCCCATGGGATCCAGGGCAATTTGGCAAATTGGATCCAAAATTGGCTTAGTGGCAGGAGGCAGAGGGTGATGGTCGAGGGTTGTTTCTGCGCTTGGAAGCCTGTGACCAGTGGTGTACCGTAGGGATCGGTGTTGGGACCCTTGCTGTTTGTAGTGTACGTTAATGATTTAGACATGAATATGTTCGCGGATGACACGAAAATTGGTGGTGGTGTAAATAGTGAGGAGGAATGCCTTAGATTACAGGACGATATAGATGGGCTTGTAAGATGGACAGAGCAGTGGCAAATGAATTTAATCCTGAAGTGTGTGGTGATGCATTTTGGGAGGACTAACAAGGCAAGGGAATATACACTGGATGGTACGACCCTAGGAAGTACAGAGTGTCAGAGGGACCTTGGTGTACTTGTCCAGAGATAACTGAAGGCAGCAGGACAGGTATATAAGGTGGTTAGGAAGGCATATGGGATACTTGCCTTTATTAGCCGAGGCATAGAATATAAGAGCAGGGAGGTTATGATGGAGCTGTATAAAACGCTTAGTTAGGCCACAGCTGGAGTACTGTGTGCAATTCTGGCCACACTACAGGAAGGATGTGATTGCACTGGAGAGGGTGCAGAGGAGATTCACCAGGATGTTGCCTGGGCTGGAGCATTTCAGCTATGAAGAGAGACTGAAAAGGCTAGCGTTGTTTTCCTTGGAACAGAGAAGGCTGAGGGGGGACATGATTGAGGTATACAAAATTATGAGGGGCATTGATAGATTAGATAGGAAGACACTTTTTCCCTTAGTGGAAGGGTCAATAACCAGGGGGCATAGATTTAAGGTAAGAAGCAGGAGGTTTAGGGGGGATTTGAGGGAAAAGATTTTCACCCAGAGGGTGGAACACACTGTCTGAAGAGGTGGTAGAGGCAGGAACCATCACAACATTTAAGAAGTATTTAGATGAGCACTTGAAACGCCATAGCATACAAGGTTATGGGCCAAGTGCTGGAAAATGGGATTAGAATAGGTAGGTGCTTGGTGGCCAGAACAGACACGATGGGCCGAAGGGCCTGTTTCTGTGCTATATGACTCTGTGACATGTTAACTAGCCACTTGGTATGGTTTATGGGACCTTGCTATATGTAAATTGGCTTTGCATTTGCCACTAATCCATAGTTTATGAAAGACTTTGGGGTGTCATGAGGCCATGTAAGGTACTTTATAAATGCAGGTTCTTTTCTTAAAAGAACAGGAGCATTTATACCATGTAATGTATAATGTATTATTCTGCTACTGTGGCGAGCTATGAGGCCACAAGGTTTAATTGCTGTGCCTTCCTGGGCTTCCTAGAAACCATTAGAGGTGTTTCCTATCTTACTACACCATTCCCTCCCTTTCCAATTCTTGTACAGTTGACAGTCCCCAGTGCTGAACCCCACCTTATCTCTGTCACCTCCTTCAGCCCTACAACCTCCCCAGAACTCTCTGTTCTTCTGACTCTGGTCTCTTTTGCATTTCCTCCTCCCCTCAGCTCACCATCGGCAGCTGTGCCGCCTTCTGCCTAGGCTTAACGCTGTAGAATTCCATTCACATTTTCTTTAAGACCATGCTTCAAACCCACCTCTTTGACTAAACTTTTGGCAGCTGTGCTAATATCTCCTTTGGCTTGGAGTTTTGTTTGAATATGCCTCTGTGAAGCACCTTGGGATGCCTTCTACATTAAAGGCACTGTATAAACACTGTTGTTGCTGATGTATTTTACTCATGCTCGATTGCCTGCAAGCCTTTTGAACCTCACATCCTGATTTATTTTTAGCAAAATTACTTTGTATTTCACCAATTAACATTCTATGAAATTGAAACTGATTTTACAGTGCATATCCATGATTGTACAGCCTGCCGAGCCCAAAAAACCTTCCCTTTAAAGCAGACGCAAAAAAAAACCGATAAGTAATCTTGATCAGGTTATCTGATGGGCTTGTAAACATTGGAACTCTGTCAGTCATTGTGCTACTAGACTAGGAAGTTCTGCCTCTTGGGCAAACCTACTAATTAGATATAAGGCAAGCTCTGGAGGGTAAGCTGCCTCCTCTGACAGCATAGCAGTTTACAGATTTTATTTAGAAAGCATAATGGTGAGACATAGCTACAAAAATCTGAGTTTTTCCTCAAAATTCTTCACATGAATATGGGATGGATTTTAACTCTGAGCGGGTTTCTGGTGGGGAACAACTCAAGTAAATTAATTTCCCACTTGGCAGAGGCATGAAGAGGAGCACTTGCTGGCAGGCAAAGGTCGGGTAGTCCTTGGCTACTCACTAGCTTCCAGGGGAGTAGTTTGCAGAAGGAAAGTGGGAAGCACAGGGTTGGAGAGGCCACAGCTTCCATTGTAGAACTCAAAGAAGCAATCCTGCTTCTCCTGAACCTATAAAGGAAAGTATTTTGGCATGTCAGAAGGGCTCAGACCAGCAGCAAACCTGACCCACAACTTTCCTTGTTCCCTTTGTTCAAATATTGGCGAGTTGGCTAAGAAATGCACTGGAAGCCAAGTATTGGGTTAGGAATTCAATTCCTGCATCAGTATACCTCCAACCATGTCAACAAAGGGATAAGTACTTGATCATTGCCACCGTGACCACTATGTTATGGAATGGAATGGTCTGGTAGGTTTAGCGTTGGTCTTTAAGTAATATGGAAGACTCTGAACATCTGCAGCTTCCTAATTGACCCAGTAGAAAGAAACAAAGCAGTTATTTCTAATGTGCAGGGAAGTCTGAGAACAAAAATGCCAGTCAGAAAATCTGTAATTCATCTTAGCAATGATAAAGTTGGACCTGCAGCCTGAACAGCAGTTAAGCTCGGAAGACCTCACTCGGTGTTAACATCAATTTTGTAAACTTTAAGGGACAAATATTCATTTTAGCAGCAGAATAGTACACTCGGTATTCCCTGGTGTTAATATCTAACCTGTGATAAGCATACATACTATCAGGGAACATCTTCTAGCATCTCTGTAAAAACATTCCAATAAGCCTGCATTATGGTTATCGCATTGCCAAATGTAAATTTTGGATACATTTTCACATTCAGAAAGTAGCAAGCCACAGCTGAGCAGGATATGGAACAATAACAATCAGTGAGTAGTAAACAGTAGTGAAAATTACCAGTCATGAAGTTAAAAAATTGTTAATCAAAAATAGACCTTTGGCAGCAGTCACTAATCAGGTAGTGGCAAATCGATTAAAATCACTCAATTTTTTAAAAATCCTTTCAGCCACCACCTTGAACTGCTATCAGCTAACAAACTTTGTACTGAAAGTGAGGCTTATGAAAAGTTACAAGAAAGTGATTAAAGTATATATAGTTTGATTTAAAATATGTCTAATAATGTTTTTTTTATTGGAGCCCTGTGCATATTTCCACAGCCTAAGGCTTGAGTTCATGGTCTTCTCACTCTGTTAACTGAAGAGGCAAATGCAGCAGGCACCTGTGTCTTCAAGCTGCAGCTTGCTGTAATCTGATGAATCTGGAGAAATTTGTCAGCATGTATAAACATGATTTTCTGCAAGCAGTTTGTGCAGTAGAAATTAAAACATGAGGAAAGTATTTGAGTTTATATTTCTGAAGATTTCAAAACAAGGAGATGATACTGAAATGGTAATTTCCACCAAAGTGTAAATAACTATTAGAAGATGTCAAACAAGTAACAGTTAAGATAGAAAGAAATGAGATAGTAGACAGACTGGCCAAACTTGAGTGGTACAAAGTCCCAGATCTAGTACTGTAGATGCACAAAGAAACTAAGGAGGAGACGGCAGAGGATCCATATGTAAAAATTCAAAGGAAAAGGAATAATGCCAGAGGACTGACGAACAGCAAGTGTAATTCCTATCTTCAAAAAAGTGAGAGAACTAATCCAGGGAACTCTAAAATAAAAGTAAAATACTGCGGATGCTGGAAATCTGAAACAAAAACAAGAAATGCTGGATTCACTCAGCAGGTGCCAGACCTGCTGAGTGAATCCAGCATTTCTTGTTTTTGATCCAGGGAACTATTGACCAGTTGGCTTAATATCACTGGTAGGAAATACACTAGAACCTTTGCTCAAAGATCAGATAAGAGCATAACAAATAGGATCATGCGTAATCCTGCTCTGCCATTTACTAGGATCATGGCTGTTCATCAACATCAATTCTACCTTGCCACCCTATCCCCAAATCCCTTGATTCCTTCAAAACTCATACTCATCGACTGAGCATCCACAGCCCTCTGGGGTAGAGAATTCCAAAGGTTCACAACCCTCTGAGTGAAGAAATTTCTCCTCAGTCCCTTATCCTGAGTCTATGACCTCTAGTACTAGACTCTCATGCCAGGGAAACAACTTCTTAGCATCTACCCTGACAAGGCCTCTGAAGAATTTTATATGTTTCAATGATTTCTTGTCTCTTCTAAATTCCAAATTCTCCTCATAGGATAGCCCACTAATCCCTGGAATCCATCGAGTGAATCTTCGTTGAACCTCTTCTAAAGGCAAATATATCCCTCCTTGGGTATGGAGACCAAAATTGTACACAGTACTCAGTCAGGTGTGGTCTCACCAAAGTCTTTTATAATTGCAGCAAGACTTGCTTACTTTATATTTCCAACCTCCTTGCAGTAAAGGCTAATGTACCATTTGCCTTCCTAATTGCTTGCTGTACTTGCATGTTAACTTTCTGTGACTCGTTTACAAGGACCCCCAAATCTCTCTAATACCAACATTTAATAGTCTCTCTCACCTTTTAACAATTATTCTGCTTTTCCATTCTACCTACTGAAGTCGATAATTTCAGACTTCTCCACATTATACTCCATCTGCCAGCTTCTTGTCCAATCACTTAACTGGTCTACAGCCCTTTGCAGCCTCTTTGCATTCTCCTCACAGCTTACTTTCCCACTAAGCTTTGTATTGTAAGCAAACTTGGATATATTACACTTGGTCCTCTCATCTAAGTCATTGATATAGATTGTAAACAGCTGAGACCTAAGCACTGATCCTTGCAGCACCCCACTAGTTCCACTCTGCCATCCCAAAAATGATAGCAGACATCTAGAGATGGATAACATAATAAAACTCTTGCTGGTTCCCTCACCACCTGCCGCAGGCCCAGTCTAGCAGCTATGTCTTTTAGGACTTGGCCAGCTGGGTCAGGTGTGGTGCTATTGAGCCATTCTTGGTGATGGACATTGAAGTCTCCCACCCAGAGTACATTCTGCGCCCTTGCCACCTTCAGTGCTTCCTCCAAGTGGTGTTCAACATGAAGGAATACTGATTCATCAGCTGAGGGGGGGAAGGTAGTTTTTTTTTTATTCATTCATGGGATGTGGGCATCACTGCCTCGGCCAGCATTTATTGCCCATCCCTAATTGCTCTTGAGAAGGTGGTGGTGAGCTGCCTTCTTGAACCGCTGCAGTCATGTGGGTAGGTACACCAACAGTGCTGTTAGGAAGGGAGTTCCAGGATTTTGACCATGCGACAGTGAAGGAACGGTGATATAGTTCCAAGTCAGGATGGTGTGTGCCTTGGAGGGGAACTTGCAGGTGGTGGTGTTTCCAAGCATTTGCTGCCCTTGTCCTTCTAGATGGTAGAGCTCACGGGTTTGGAAGGTGCTGTCTAAGGAGCCTTGGGGCGTTCCCCTGACACCTGATTCCCCAAAGCCTGTCTAACATCTACAAGGCACAAGCCAGGAGTGTGATGGAATACTCTCCACTTGCCTGGATGGGTGCAGCTGGTAGGTGGTAATCAGCTGGAGGTTTCCATGCCTATGTTTGACCTGATGCCATGAAACCTCATGGGGTCCAGAGTCGATGTTGAGGACTCCCAGGGCAACCTCCTCCCAACTGTATACCGCTGTGCTGCCATCTCTGCTCTGTCTGTCCTGCCAGTGGGACAGGACATATCCGGGGATGGTGATGGCGGTATCTGGGACATTGTAAGATATGATTCCAGAGTATGACTATGTCAGGCTGTTGCTTGACTGGTCTGTGGGGCAGCTCTCCCGACTTTGGCACAAGCCCCCAGATGTTAGTAAGGAGGACTTTTCAGGGTCGACGGGGCTGGGTTTGCCATTGTCGTTTCCGGTGCCTAGGTCGATGCCGGGTGGTCCGGTTTCATTCCTTATTGACTTTGTAGCGGTACTTGCTTAGCAATAACCTGCTCAGTGATGCTCAGTTTGGGTTCCGCCAGGGCCACTGACATCATTACAGCCTTGGTTCAAACATGGACAAAAGAGCTGAACTCAAGTTATGAGGTCAGAGTGACTGCCCTTGACATCAAGGCAGCATTTGACCGAGCATGGCATCAAAGAGCCCTAGCAAAATTGGAATCAATGGGAATCAGGGGAAAAACACTCCGCTGGTAGGAGTCATACCTAGCGCAAAGGAAGATGGTTGTGGTTGTTAGAGGTCAATCATCTCAGCTCCAGGACATCACTGCAAGAGTTCCTCAGAGTAGTGTCCTCGGCCCAACCATTTTCAGCTACTTCATCAATGACCTTCCTTGCATCATAAGGTCAGAAGTGGAGATGTTTGCTGATGATTGAACAATGTTCAGCACCATCCGTGACTCCTCAGATACTGAAGCAGTCCATGTAGAAATGCAGCAAGATCTGGACAATATCCAGGCTTGGGCTGATAAGTGGCAAGTAACATTCGCGCCACACAAGTGCCAGGCAATGACTATCTCAAACAAGAGTGAATCTAACCATCTCCCCTTGACATTCAACGGCATTACAATCGCTGAATCTCCCACTATCAACATCCTGGAGGTTACCATTGACCAGAAACTGAACTGGAGTAGCCAGATAAATGCCGTAGTTACAAGAGCAGGTCAGAGGCTAGGAATCCTGCGGTATGTAACTCACCTCCTGACTCCCCAAAACCTGTCCACCATCTACAAGGCACAAGTCAGGAGTGTGATGGAATGCTCTCCACTTGCCTGGATGAGTGCAGCTCCAACAATGCTCAAGAAGCTTGTCACCATCCAGGACAAAGCAGCCAGCTTGATTGGCACCCCATCCACAAACATTCACTCCCTCTACCACCGACGCACAGTGGCAGCAGTGTGTACCATCTACAAGATGCATTGCAGCAACGCACCAAGGCTCCTTAGACAGCACCTTCCAAGCCCACGACCTCTACCACCTAGAAGGACAAGGGCAGCAGCTGCATGGGAACACCACCACCTGCAAGTTCCCCTCCAAGCCACACACCATCCTGACTTGGAACTATAGCGCCATTCCTTCACTGTCACTGGGTCAAAATCCTGGAACTCCCTTCCTAACAGCACTGTGGGTGTACCTACCTCACATGGACTGCAGCGGTTCAAGAAGGCGGCTCACCACCACTTTTTCAAGGGCAATTAGGGATGGGCAATAAATGCTGTCCTAGCCAGCGATGCCCACATCCCATGAATGAATAAATTTTTAAAAATGTATTTCTAAACAGTCACTTTTAACCAATTTTATTGAATTCTTTGAATAACAAAAGGAGCAGACAAGGGCAATGTAGTGTGTGTGCTATACATGGACTTTCCCAAGGCCTTCGATATGATGCTACACGAGAAACTAAGCCTAAAACTAAGCCAACAAGCCAAGGTTTGTGGTGTCAGAGGACAGGTAGAATAATGGATTGAACGATGGAGACATAACAGAAACCAGACGATCAAAATTATGACAGGTTTATTGAACTGGTAGGTAGTGCGAAGTGGTGTCCCTTAGGGATCTGAGCTGAAACTGTTGTTCTATCATATATATAAATGATTTTATAATAGGAAGTACAGAAAAGGTTTACAAGGAATTTACCAGAATTCAGAAATGTAACTATCAGGAAAGATTGAGCAGGCTGGGGCTCTTTTCTCTTGACAAGAGAAGACTAAGAGGAGACCTAATAGAGATCTTTAAAATAGTGAGGGACCTCTATAGGGTGGATGTAGAGAAACTGTTTCCACGTGGGTGAGTCTAGAACAAGAGGGCATAAATAGAAGATAGCCAATAACAGATCAAGTAAAGAATTTTGGAATAATTTATTTGTAAAGAATGGTGCGAATGTGCAACACTCAGTCACATAGAGTGATTGAAACAAAGAGCATTGACACATTTAAGGGGAGGCTTGATGCATACAGGAGAGAAGGGATTAGAAAATATGGGAGTAGGGTAGAAAGAGATTACTAGAGTGGGAGAAGGTTCGTGTGGAGCACAACCACTGGAATAGGCAGTTGGGCTGAATGGCCAGTTTCTACACTGTAGATTCTATTCTATGTATGGTATAAACTTTGGAACTTTTTTGAGGTTAGTTTTGATAGGGCAACAATTTTCAAGTGGTATTTCGAGAAAGAAAGAGTCTAGCAGAGAGACTGAGGGATGGACAGATGGGTGGAAAGAAAGTCTGCAAGAGGCATCGAAAAGAGACAAAAATAGATAAATAGAAATAGTATGAGAATAAACATAGAAGGGAGACATAATCATTAGTGAGTTTATGCAAAAGAAAGAGGGATTGGTAACAAATCCAATTTTAATCAGCCTGTTTTAAAATACTCGGTTGCTCATCACTCAGCTCGCCTAACTCTGAGGATGGTTTCCAACTGGTTTCCGGTAACAGCTGGCTGTACAATCAGCAACGATTCAGCTCAATGTTCAAAATTAGAGCTTGCATTAAATTGCTGTGAAGTGGATCATGTGCTGTCTGTACAAGCATCTGTTACAGGAACCAGCTGGAAGTTTCCTTCATTCTTGGGCAGATTAAAAGAGGCAGAACACTGGCACTTTAAAGTATACCGCTGAGTTTTATGGTAAAATGTTCCTGCCACCATACCATCTGCCTTACCATGAGTAGCACTATGGCAAATTCACTGATTACAGCTCACTCACTGTCTCTATAAAAGAGGTAGATGTGTCACATATTTTATTGGCACACTGGCCATCCCAATAAATATAGATTTCTCTCTCACAATCACCTGATTGGTTGGTTCAAATTTCAAATTCATGAAACAATGTTGGTCCTTCGATATCAAAGAAGACAGCCAGAATATCATCTCATTTTCTGCAATCAGTTCTTTGACTGATGAGACCTTTTCCTACTGGGAATGTGCGACTGCAGATTGAACAATGGATCCTGCATACACCAAGTTGGGAATCGTGATCTTTCAAGCAAGATTTCCTCAGCTGGAATTTACATTCAGAATCAGCATG
This sequence comes from Heterodontus francisci, assembly GCF_036365525.1. Classification (NCBI taxonomy): domain Eukaryota; kingdom Metazoa; phylum Chordata; class Chondrichthyes; order Heterodontiformes; family Heterodontidae; genus Heterodontus; species Heterodontus francisci. The sequence goes on along the minus strand of NC_090413.1, from coordinate 11,841,310 downwards.
CACTGGCCGTTATAGTAGGAGGTGCCTTCATGGATGATTTTTTGCCATGCTTTAATCTTTGAGACAGTTGTTTCCACTTATGGGGCTGAATTTTATTAGTGGCCGCACATCACGGTGGCGCGCTTTGAAGTTGGCAGCATGCCCGTGTGCATCGTCTGCTGCTAAGCCCCCGCGATATTACATGCGGGGGCTCATTAACATAGTGACAACATGTGGACCCACCTCCATTACGTGGGGATTGGGGCATCCTGCGCGTGATGGACGCCGACACAGTTGATGGTTATGTGCTGGAGCCCTATTTAAAGGGCAACCAGCACATCAGCTATGCCTGCACCTACAAAGGACAAAGAACCAAGCAACAGTTCGACTGCAGAGATCGCTCCATTAGTGAAAAGATAACTTTACTTGCATTGGGACAGAGGCGTGGCAGGGTAGCACCACGGTTCAATGATGCCTCCCAGTGCGGTGCACAGCTGACTGTGTGACCCCCACAGAGGTCTCCGGTGGGCCCCTTAAATGCTGCATAGGCGTCAAGGTTAAGAGCCGCTGCCACTATGAGAACCACATGCATAGGAAGTCCACCGAAGCCCGTGGTCTGCAGATCATCGTTGAGCAGGGCACAGAGATGTGTCACCACCTCTCTGTACATATGCAGTCACCTCTGACACTGGCGCTCTGACATCCGCTGGTATGTCATGTAGGACCTGTAGATGCTTGGCGTTCTATAGTGGCGAGCTCCTCTTGGGGGCTGCTGCTCACGACCAGGGGCCTGTAGGTGGGCTGCAATTGCCTATTGATTCTGCCTGCGACGCATATGGATCCTCAGGAGAAGTGGATCACATAATCTAGTATGAGCCATACCTATTAATAAAGTTGTATCCTTCATTTATTTGAAGGCTCCGAACAGGGCAGGCATTGGCGTTGACGGCTACATCAGATGTTTTCATGGATCAACTATGTGGCGTGGCATGGCATTGCCCATCTTAGCTTACACTGAGTGGCACAGCATGACCATATAAAGATTCTACCAGCTGCATCAATTGCCCCCACCAGCCAGATAACCTTTATGCTCCTACCCTTTCTGGTACCCTCCCCGCACACAGGGTGACTAAAGTGCCATTGCTGTTTCACGCACACAAACAAACAATGGCGCGTACACCGTTTACGGAGGGAGGGTACGCATTACCTCCCTTCATGCCTGCAGAGCTTTCCCTCCAGCAATCCCATCCCCCCCTCCCACCTCCCTTTCAGTATGCAGTTGAGACCCCGATCACCCCACACCCCCTCCTATCTCCTTTTCAGTATGCAGAGTTGAGACTCCTGTCATCCCATCCCCTCTCCCACCTCCCTTTCAGTTGCAGAGTTGAGACTCCTGTCATCCCATCCCCTCTCCCACCTCCCTTTCAGTATGCAGTTGAGACCCCGATCGCCCCACACCCCCTCCTATCTCCTTTTCAGTATGCAGAGTTGAGACCCTGATCACCCCATTCCCCCTCCCACCTCCCTTTCAGTATGCAGAGTTGAGACCCCTGTCTTCCCATCCCCTCTCCAACCTCCCTTTCAGTTGCAGAGTTGAGACTCCTGTCATCCCATCCCCCCTCCCATCTCCCTTTCAGTATGCAGAGTTGAGACTACTGTCATCCCATCCCCTCTCCCACCTCCCTTTCAGTATGCAGAGTTGAGACCCTGATCATCCCATCCCACCTCCCTTTCAGTATGCAGAGTTGAGACCCCTGTCATCCCATCCCCTCTCCCACCTCCCTTTCAGTTGCAGAGTTGAGACTCCTGTCATCCCATCCCCCCTCCCACTTCCCTTTCAGTATGCAGAGTTGAGACTTCGATCAACCCGTCCCCCCTTCCACTTCCCTTTCAGTATGCAGAGTTGAGACTTCGATCACCCCATTCCCCATCCCACCTCCCTTTCAGTATGCAGAGTTGAGACCCCTGTCATCCCATCCCCTCTCCCACCTCCCTTTCAGTTGCAGAGTTGAGACTCCTGTCATCCCATCCCCTCTCCCACCTCCCTTTTAGTATGCAGAGTTGAGACCCTGATCATCCCATCCCACCTCCCTTTCAGTATGCAGAGTTGAGACCCCTGTCATCCCATCCCCTCTCCCACCTCCCTTTCAGTTGCAGAGTTGAGACTCCTGTCATCCCATCCCCCCTCCCATCTCCCTTTCAGTATGCAGAGTTGAGACTTCGATCACCCCGTTCCCCCTTCCACTTCCCTTTCAGTATGCAGAGTTGAGACTTCGATCACCCCATTCCCCATCCCACCTCCCTTTCAGTATGCAGAGTTGAGACCCCTGTCATCCCATCCCCTCTCCCACCTCCCTTTCAGTTGCAGAGTTGAGACTCCTGTCATCCCATCCCCTCTCCCACCTCCCTTTTAGTATGCAGAGTTGAGACCCTGATCATCCCATCCCACCTCCCTTTCAGTATGCAGAGTTGAGACCCCTGTCATCCCATCCCCTCTCCCACCTCCCTTTCAGTTGCAGAGTTGAGACCCCTGTCATCCCATCCCCTCTCCCACCTCCCTTTCAGTTGCAGAGTTGAGACTCCTGTCATCCCATCCCCCCTCCCATCTCCCTTTCAGTATGCAGAGTTGAGACTCCTGTCATCCCATCCCCCCTCCCATCTCCCTTTCAGTTGCAGAGTTGAGACTCCTGTCATCCCATCCCCCCTCCCACCTCCCTTTCAGTTGCAGAGTTGAGACTCCTGTCATCCCATCCCCCCTCCCATCTCCCTTTCAGTATGCAGAGTTGAGACTTCGATCACCCCGTCCCCCCTCCCACTTCCCTTTCAGTATGCAGAGTTGAGACTCCTGTCATCCCATCCCCTCTCCCACCTCCCTTTCAGTTGCAGAGTTGAGACTCCTGTCATCCCATCCCCCCTCCCATCTCCCTTTCAGTATGCAGAGTTGAGACTCCTGTCATCCCATCCCCTCTCCCACCTCCCTTTCAGTATGCAGAGTTGAGACTCCTGTCATCCCATCCCCTCTCCCACCTCCCTTTCAGTATGCAGAGTTGCGACCCTGATAACCCAGACCTACCTGCACTGTGAGCGAGTACTCCTATTTCTGATGTCCCGTCGGCTTTTCATATTTGTGAACGGGACAGCACGTGACAGCTGCCTGTTCAGCGAAAAATGTGGAAGTGTGAAGCGACAGGCGGCAGGATGCATAATCAGGAAAGGTAAGTAGCGCTTTACATATGGTAGTTGGGTTGCCGCCGCTGAGCGGCGGGACGCCTGCACCGAGGTCCCGCTGCCGCCCCTAAAATGTGGCGGGGCCTTGTCGGCGTTGGGGGTCGAGGCAGGCCTCTCCCGGCAGAATTTTACAGTCCCCCTGCCGCGACCCCCGACATCAAGGGTCTGGTAGAATTTAGTCCATTGACGTCTATTTGGCACAGTTTGAGTCACTTTAAGTAGTCTTTATATCTCTTTTACTAGCCACCATCGAATTGCTGCCCAGCTGTCAATACAAAGGTATAAAAAGGTATAATCATCTAGTATGAAAGATATAATACATAACATATAAAATGTATAAAAGCCTTGCATGCATTTTGTCCATTGTACCATGTGCACTGCACTGTCCTTACAACTTTGTAGTGTCTTTTTTTTATTCTTTCATGGGATGTGGGTGTCGCTGGCAAGGCCAGCATTTGTTGCCCATCCCTAATTGTCCTTGAGCTGAGTGGCTTGCTAGGCCTTTTTAGAGGTCAGTCAAGAGTCAACCACATTGCTGTGGGTCTGGAGTCACATGTAGGCCAGACCAGGGAAGGATGAAAGATTTCCATTGGTGAACCAGATAGGTTTTTGCGACAATCGATGATAGTTTCATGGCACCATTACTGAGACCAGTTTTCAATTCCAGATTTTTATTAATTAATTGAATTTAAATTCCACCAACTGCCATGGTGGGATTTGAACCCATGCCCCCAGGACATTAACCTGGGTCTCTGGATCACTCATCCAGTGACATTACCACTAGGCCACTGTCTACCCCTGTCAGCCAAGCCTCCTTCCAAACCTATGATCTCTACCACCTAGAAGGACAAGGGCAGTAGATGCATGGTAACACCACCACCTGCAAGTTCCCCTCCAAGCCACACACCATCCTGAGTTGGAACTCTGTCGCCATTCATTCACTGTCGCTGGGTCAAAAACCTGGAACTACCTTCCTAGCAGCACTTGTGGGTGTACTGACACCACATTCATTGCAGCAGTTCAAGAAGGCAGCTCACCACCACCTTCTCAAGGGTAACTAGGGATGGACAACAAATGCTGGCCTTGCCAGTGTTGCTCACATCCCATGAAAGAATTTTTAAAAAACTCTTGTTTCTGATTAGCTCAAATAACAGTGACAAATCATAACAGGGAATGTGCCTATTAACAAGCAGTATTGAAAATCACCAACAACAGAGTTCAAACAACTAAGAATCAGAAGTGGGCAACCAGCAACAAGTACCAATTTTCTTGTCTAAAAAACAGAATCAAATTGCTTCAAATTATTTCTTCAGTAATTTTTCATTCACTTTTTCTTCTCTGTGTATATAGTTTATAAATAACATCTATTATATAACGTTAAAAATGACATAATTCTGAAAAAAATTGTTTATCTGTAAAATTAGTTAATTGCTGTCTGAAGCTTGAGTTGGAAATTCCACATGTGATTGGGTGCTGGATGTTTTAGCTGCTATGAACAATTGTGTGAGAGAGAAAGTGACAGAAATCAAGAGATGCATGATGAAGGTAATCTCACTTTACTACAGAGTGTGCTGTGATGGAGGCAGCAAGTTTACAATTAACTGTGAGGCACAATTGGAGGCAAAAGATAAAACTTTCAATTTTGGCAGCTTTTTATAGTTGAAGCCATTAAATAAAATTTCTGACTATAAGGTTATTGTTTGGGGTCATTTTGTGTTGCTGAGGGGGCACTGAAGTTTGTACCAGGGCCAGAAGGGTTTATTTATGGAGCAGGTTGATGCCACACTTGACATTACACCAAAAATCAATTCAGCCAGGCTGAGACCATTAACCTGTTAAAGCACAGAGAATTGAAGTCTTAACAGTGGGAAAAACTTCTCTGGATAGTGCTACAACAGTTATAACTTCAGCAAGAATTACAAGTCCTCATGGGGAGGTAAGGGAAGAAACAACATATTTTGATGATTACAAATAAATCAAAAAGAGAGAACTTTGGAAGAAGGAAAAATAAACAATTAAACAATTTGCAACTTATACACATCAATGATGAGCGATAGAGAAAAAAAGAATGATAATATGAATAACTGGAAAATGTTTGAGAAGGGAGGAACTGTTACCTGCATCTTGAGCAAGTTTTACAAGGTGGTAAGTAAATAATGTCATAAATGTATCATTTTGAGGCCGCCTTCTTTTACCATCAGTAAGGTTTGGAATATTTTTACCTTGTCAGTTATGTGATATATTGCTTCAGTGAATTTACAGCATTTGCAGGAACAGCAGAAGGTAAGCATGAAAAACTACACTTCAGTTCCAGAACTAGACATGAGCAATGCTACGGTTGATTGATGCCAAGTTGCTAAAGCAAATGTTTACATCACTTTCCACGTGGACAACCGGAAGCAGTAGAACAGAGATTGCAGGCTTTCCTTAGGTCCATAGCCTCATTGCTGCACCCATGGATCCCTATAGGCTCCTTCAGACAACCCCACTGCTTCATGAATCACAGGTGCTTTGAATTAATTAGTGCAACTGGTTTGTGACCACCAACAGTGCATCATATAGGTCTGTGGCTGCTTTCCTGGCAGCTGCCATGATGCTTTTATCTTGTGGCATTTCTGCATCGCCCCACTCTCTGTCCCTGCACAGCAAGTGAGAGCTGGCTGATTAGAGAGAAAGGACAGTATGGTTCCTGAGTCTCCTCAGATAACTATGCCTGGTGGCTGAATTACAGTACAATCAGATCCATGGGTCAACTAAAGCCCTCTTTTGAGTCCTTAAGCAACACTTCTACTGCCTCGGTAGCTCTGGTAGCTTCATGTATTACATCCCAGGGAGAATGTCCCATTCGATGGTGGTTTGCTGTGTGCTGCATTACTTTTTTCTGCAGTGGGGACAACACATGGAGCCACCGCTGGATGAGACCTTCAGCATAATGAGGGAGACAATACAGATGGTGTAGAGAATGGCCAAGTAATAGTGATTCAGTGTTTTTGAGGAAAGAAGAAGAGAAAAAGGGAGGAATAAGCTGCAACTTTCATCTGGCTGATAGATTGTAGAAAGGGTTAATTAATATAATTTGCATTGAAGAAGCATTCTACTCCAATTGAAATTTGTTATACAATGTCAGGATAGGAAAGAATATTCTGCCATGTCGTTAAAATGCAGTTATTGGAAGAAACCTTTAAAGCATGAAATTCCAAGAAAGACAAAATCCCTTGATGTCCAAGTTGATGCAATGAACCTGCAAAATGAGGCCACCCTTCAAAAATCCTTCAGCTTCAGCAGACCATTTGAAGATGGTATTACACAAATTGTTACTCTTTTTTTAAAGACTTACGATTCAACGGACATAAAATTACAAGCGCAAAAAACTGTCTATTTGATAGTTCTACTGTCAGCTAAGAGGATGAATGACTGCTTGTTGAGTGAGTTATTGCTGCAGTAAAGGTGCAGGTACTGTTTAAGAGCAGTGCCTGCTTTTAGTTATAATGCTGACACTGCATAACTCTATAGAGGGGAAAGCAGGTGTTAAAATGCTGGTGAAATTATAATGTTTGTGTAGACGTCCTTCGCTTAAGGAGTAGCACTATCATCTGAGTCAGAGGGTTGTGGGTTCAAGTCCCACTCCAGAGACTTGGCGCATAATCCCGGCTGGCACTCCCAGTGCAGTGCTGCACTGTCGGAGGTGCTGTCTTTCAAATGAGACAGTAAACTGAAACCCTGTCTGGCCTCTCAGGTGGATGTAAAAGATTCCATGGCACTAATTCAAAGAAGAGCTGGGGAGTCCACTCCAATGTTTATCCCTCAATCAACAACACAAAAACAGTTTATCTGGTCATTATCACATTGCTGTTAGTGGAACCTTCCTGTATGAAAGTTTTGGTCCACACTGGATCTTTTTAATTTCAAATGTAAAAAAGCACCCTGATTGTAGTTGCATGTAGTGGATGTGATGCTGAAGTTAACTGGGTTCTTCACTTCAGATTTGGTTGATTTCCAGTGCAGTTACTCTTGGCAGCTGGCGCCTTTGTTGAGGTGTATTCGCAAATTGAATCCCAGGCTTTACCACACCAAGGTATTCAACATTTTAAAAATGTCAGTTGATCTTGAATTTTTATTTAGTTAATCTTCAATTTATTAATTAAACTTTTAATTACAACCTCTAAATGTCTATAAGTGACTTTATCTTAAACGTTTTCCTGTGGAAATATAATGACTGCCTTTCATATTATCTGTGTGTAGTGTTTCTCAGATGGTTCTGTTATTGTCTAGCAACTTAAAGTCATAACGTTTGAGGGTTATAAAGTCATTTACGGCACAGAAGGAGGCCATTCAGCCCATCAAGTCTATGCCAACTCTCCCCGGAGCAATCCGGTCAGTCCCACTCCCCCGTAGCCCTGCAAGTTTATTTCCTTCAAGCGTCCATCATAGTAAATGTTTTTTTTTAGACTGGAGGATGGTAGACACTTGCTACCTACACTAACAGTGCGCATTTCTGAGTGAATTCATTTTCTGCAGAATTTCAATACTGAACCTTTTTTTAAAAAAAAGTTAATCTTGGTAGAAATGCAAGGCATTATTTATAAATGAAATTGAAATACCTACAGCACAGCAGTGTTAAGAGAAACTAAAAGCATAGGTAAGAGACACCATCCATCAAATATCACACATGGGAGGGAAATGTGAAAAATAGCAGCTTGCACAGAAATGTATTAGGTGTAAAATATGCAAGTCAAACAAAAATATATTAAAATTGTGTGATCTGTAGTGTGTGTAGGAAATTAGAAGCATAATTGGGATGGAATGATAACTCTTACTAACAACTTCATTGTTTGGTAGAAATGCATATCTCTGTGGGAATATCTGTACCTCTAATATCTAAGTATCAATCTATCCATCTTTAGTATATGCGTATGACAGTATTTCCTGTCCATATTGACCAGGCCTGTGTCAAGCTATTTGAATCATGCTTTTTATTTCAAAATTTATAATTTAAAATCCTCGCTATTAAAATCCTTGCTATTTGACTATAAATAATATAAAATCAAAGTATTTTATAAAAAGGCAGGATGCACGACTTTAAAATGGGCTCTGAATCATACGTGTGTGCTGGTCTGATTTCGTTCTGCTCTCTAACCTCGCTGTACCCAGGGATAGGTACCGACATGTTACACCATGGACATTTGACAAAATTATTGACTCAGCCACGGACATAGTGGCGATTAATCTGTATGTACAATATATAATGTTACGATCACGGCGGGAGGAGTGCACTGTCTTTGTCTAGTTCCACTTCTCCATAGGTCAGAACATATACTTAACTGTGTACCAAGTTACCGATGCAGCCAATTATATGCTCCATCTATCTTAGTTTCAGAATAAAATCCACCATAAAATCCGCCAACCAAGTTTCTTAAATTAATACTTTTGTTGTTTATTAATTATAAAACAAGACTTGGTCATTAAAGATGCAAAGCTTTAGCACACAGTTTGAAATATAAATATATATATAAATATATATTATAAATATATAAATATAAATATCTATATATATTCCTATCTAAATATCCAACACACACCGGTTAAAGGAAAAATAAAGATGCTTTGGCCAAAGTACTTGTTAATTCTTGAAGAAAAAGGATAAAATATGTCATGTTCAGATGGCATACAGTTTGGGGTCCGAATGCACATAGACGGTCACTGGGATCTTTTCAGAAGCAGTTCGTTCAGGAGATGTCGAGAGGAAGTCTTCCAAAAGCTTCTCAGGAGAAATGCTGCTTTGGTTTCTCTATTTCTTACACTTGAGTCTCAGGGTCTCCCAGAGAGGTGGAGAAAAATGAGCTGGGTGTTTCTTTGAGCAGGCTACAAACCCAACTGACTTAAAACAGTATTCAAAAATGAAACACACTCTTGAGCACTATAAATCTTGACATGTCATTTCTCTTGTAAACAACTCCCATAGCCAGAAGGCACCCGAAACGTTAACTCTGCTTCTCTTTCCACAGATGCTGCCAGACCTGCTGAGTGAATCCAGCATTTCTTCCCTACCTCCTGTAAGGACTCCATTCCATTCTCCCAGTTTCTCCGTCTCCGACGCATCTGCTCTGATGATGCTACCTTCCATGACGGTGCTTCTGATATGACCTCCTTTTTCCTCAACCGAGGATTTCCCCCCACTGTGGTTGACAGGGCCCTCAACCGTGTCCGACCCATTCCCCGCACCTCTACCCTCACCCCTTCCCCTCCCTCCCAGAACCGTGACAGGGTTCCCCTTGTCCTCACTTTTCATCCCACCAGCCTCCATATCCAAAGGATCATCCTCCGCCATTTTCGCCACCTCCAGCGTGATGCCACTACCAGTCGCATCTTCCCCTCCCTTCCCCTGTCAGCATTCCGAAGGGATCGTTCCCTCCGCGACACCCTGGTCCACTCCTCCATTACCCCCACCACCTCGTCCCCGTCCCAGGGCACCTTCCCTTGCAATCGCAGGAGGTGTAATACCTGCCCATTTACCTCCTCTCTCCTCACTATCCCAGGCCCCAAACACTCCTTTCAGGTGAAGCAGCGATTTACTTGTACTTCTTTCAATGTAGTATACTGTATTCGCTGCTCACAGTGTGGTCTCCTCTACATTGGGGAGACCAAGCGCAGACTGGGTGACCGCTTTGCGGAACATCTCCGCTCAGTCCGCAAGCAGGACCCTGAGCTTCCGGTTGCTTGCCATTTCAACACTCCCCCCTGCTCTCATGCTCACATCTCTGTCCTGGGATTGCTGCAGTGTTCCAGTGAACATCAACGCAAGCTCGAGGAACAGCATCTCATCTACCGATTAGGCACACTACAGCCTGCCGGACTGAACATTGAGTTCAATAATTTCAGAGCATGACAGCCCCCCACTTTACTTTCATTTTTAGTCATTTTTAGTTATTTTTTCTTCCTTTTTTTTGCATTCCTTTTTACATTTTTTGCATTTATTTCATTTCATCTTAGTTTGTTCAGTTTGCTTACCCACTGTTTTTTTCAGGTTGTTTTTCTTCAGGTTTGCACTTGCTGATGTTCTATATTCAGTATATTCACACCTAATCTGTACTAATGCTTTGTCTTTCAAAATACCATTAACATATTGTTTGCCTTTGCTCTGTGACCTTTTGGTCAGCTATGTGGCCTGGTCCAATCTGCACCTTCTCCTTTGTTATCTCTTGCCCAACCCCCACCTCACTTGTTTATAATCTGTGACTTTTCTAATATTTGTCAGTTCCGAAGAAGGGTCACTGACCCGAAACGTTAACTCTGCTTCTCTTTCCACAGATGCTGCCAGACCTGCTGAGTGAATCCAGCATTTCTTGTTTTTGTGCCAGAAGGCACATGTTGTTTACTTAGCTGAAGACATGTGACATCAGTAAATGTTGTTTTTAGACGGAGTCCTTCCACTTTTCAACAAAAAAGTCCGGCATAGATGGAATCACTTCAGTCCTCCAATGAATCCATCTCCAAAATTCTAAAACACGAGTCCTCAAAAACTATTAAAAATAGTCATAACAATAGCCAATCTAATGATATCAAAACGCAGTCCAATTTAAAACCCATTTCTCCCTTTAAATAAATTAGCTAAGCAGACAAACATCAATGGAGAGCAACACAACTGTATTAGCTAGCAAGAAAACTAGTGTGCAATGCCAATGCGAATTAATTTTGCTGCTAGGTTATTTTAAAACACAAGGTTAAAGGCTTGAAGCAGGGGTGTCCAACATTTTTGCGTGGGGGGCACATTACCATTTTTGTCTTGACATAGGAGGCTAGTGAGACAATTTCAGAAGGATAAAGGCATTAAAAATTTATCTTACTATGAATCAGAACAACAACAAAGGTGCATTTTTATCAAGAAGCTTTAAATAAGAAGACTAATTTATTGATTTACTTTCTGGTCACTATGTTGGATTCTGATTTTGTGAAATACCTGGCAATTTTTGCTTGCACAAGTAGTCAGTTGTTTGCTAGTACACTTCTTGTAGCGATGTGGAGTATTCCGGATAGGTGTCCATCTGTAAGGAGTGATCTTGATCGCGCTATCTCCCACTTCTCTCCCTCTCTGTCTATGTCTTTCTCTGTCTCCCCTCTCTGTGTTGTCCCACCGTCTGTGTCGTCCCCTCACTCTCTGCCCACTTTCTCTCTCTCTCTCTCGGCCCCTCCCGCCCTCTCTCCCCCCTCCTCTCTCTGCCCCCACTCTCTCTGTTTCCCCCCCCCTCTCTCTCTCCCTCTCCCTTTCTCTCTCTTCTCCTCTTTCTGCCCCCCCACTTTCTCCCCCCCGCTCTCCTCTCCCCCTCCTCTCTCTGCCCCCGTCTCTTTCTCTCTCTCTCTCCTTGCCCCTCTCTCTGCCCCTTCTCTCTCTGCCTCCTCTCTTTTGGCCCCCTCTCTCTCTGCTGCCTCTCTCTCTGTCTCTCTCTCTCTTTCTCTCTCTCTATCTCTGTCTCTCTCTCTTTCGCTCTCTCTATCTCTGTCTCTCTCTCTTTCGCTCTCTCTTGTCTTTCTTTCCCTCTCTCTCTCTCTGTCTCTCTCCTCCCTCTCTCTCTCTCTCTCTTCCTCCCCTCTCTCTCCTTTACCAACCCCCTCTCTCTCACCTCCCTCCTCTCTCTCTCCCCCTTCCCCCTCCCCACTCTCTTTCTCCCCACCTCTTTCTCTCTGACAGTTGCAGCGAGTGAATTCTCAGTAGAGCTGCCTTGTGGCTGGTCAGTTTTTTTTTTAAATGCAGCCATCAGTTTCAGAGCTGACAGGTGCTTAGAGCAGAAACAGCGCTTCCAACCCTCTACTCTATGCACCTGACGGCTGCGATTTAAAAAAAAATCGGATTGGCCTGGAAGAAGAAGCCAATGGGATATTTCTCATCCCTGAAAGTACCAGTCGCATACCCAGAATCATTTACCACGGACACTGGTGTCTGTGTATGAACACATTGCCAACCCCTGGCTGTACCTTAAGACTGCACTTGCTATTGACTCCCTGTGCTCCTCTAATTCTGGCCTCTTGTGCACCCCTGATTTGCATTACTCAATCATTGGTGGCTGTGCTTTCAGCTGCCTAGGCTCTAATCTCTGGAAATCCCTCACTAAACCTCTCTGCCTCTGTACCTCTCTTTCCTCCTTCAAGCCACTCCTTAAAACCTACCTCTTTGACCAAACTTTTGGTCAGCTATCCTAATATCTTCTTATGTCGTTTAGTGTCAAATTTGGTCTGACAGTTCTCCTGTGAATTGCTTTGGAACGTTTTAGTACATTTAAAGGTGCTATATAAAGTTGTGCTCAATGTTCCCTCTGAATTCTGTTTCCTGTGCACGGCCAGCTTGTTGCATTGTGCGGTCCCTTTAAGATAACATGCATCCACGCATCTTGTGCTTTCCTCAATTGCTGCACAGCCTCATATCCATGCAGCTAATACAGAATGCCGGTTGTGCTGTAACACCGCAGGAGATGAACCTGTACTTTCTTAAAGTCCTCTGTGTGTACACACTTCCTGTAGATGTTATATTCACTTCCTGTTAGACCTATTTTTATCACAAGTCTGTTACAATTAAACTTACCCATTAATTTTACTTATGTCTGTCTGAGCCCTCCAACATAGATGGCACTGTTGTTTACTTATCTGTATAACTAAAATCTCACAGAATTACTTGAAACTTGTTTTTTTCTCGATTTCTCTCTCTAATGCAATCTTTTTATTTCTCTTTCTGTATCTGATTTGGCATTGAATTCATGTGTTCTCATTTACACTTCCTTCTCAGTCATGATATTGTTATTTCTCTATTACAATCGGATTGGTTAAGGTGATACACAGTGGTTGCCCTGTTCACGTAGGTCCCAGATGTCCCGTTTCCCTTGCTATGACAATATCAGCTCATGCTTCCAGCAATTTACCATGCAACAAAAATTTAAAAAGCAAAACATGCGAACGCAAGTCTAACTAATGCCAGACATCATTAGATGCCCTGCCACAGCAAAATCTGGCCTGGTACTGCTTTCCCCATTACTGGGGAATTATTTTAAAAAGTTAACCAAATTTGGTTATATGTTTCAGTTAAGCATGCCGTAATAGCTTAAATAATACTTTTCCCCAAGTTACCAATGGGGAAATTCCTTTAAGTAATGCCACGGGATATCCGATGGATGCAGTTTTATTTATATACACTGTGTATGCATCGATGCTTTGTTATAAATATAAAACAATCTTCAAATCTCTACTTGAAAATGTGAAACATTAATATAATGGACACTTTCCAAATCTGCAACCTCTTCCACCTAGAAGAACAAGGACAACAAACGCATGGGAACACCACCACCTGCAAGTTCCCCTCCAAGTGACACACCATCCTAACATAGAAATATATTGCCATTCCTTCACTGTTGCTGGATCAAAATCCTAGAACTCCCTCCTCACAGCGCTGTGGGTGTACCTGCAACAGATGGACTCCGGTTCAAGAAGGTAGCTCACCACCTGGGATGGGCAACAAATGCTGTCCTTGCCAGCGATGCCCACGCCCATGATAGAATAAAAAAAAGCTTGTTAGTTCTGTACAATTTGTAAATTGTAGTGTGAGATTATGCTGTAATAACAGTATTTTACCATTTACAATGTAGGCCTTTCTCTTAGATTGACTTGCCAAACCCTCACACGAATATCTTACATCTTGATACAATTTTAAGATTTTTGCATAAAGTTCCAAAAGTGTTTTTGTAAAGGAAATTCTGCACATATTTACATGAGAATATCTAGTAAAGGTACACTGTGGTTTGTTCTGAAAGTGCTTCCATTTGAAAGTTTTTTTTGAGGATTCGTGTGTTAGAATTATGGACATTGATTTACTTGGGTCACTGAGAGGTCTTGTTTGAAAACAATCTTTACTGGAAATCGTATGCCTTAAGTTCAATTAACAACAGAAACCTTGGTGACTTGGGGAAGATGATTATAGAGAAGTGATATGTCATGATTTGTAGTGGTTAGGAGGTTCTGACTTGCTGTTTGGGGTTTCGCTTTTGAGATATTGTTTTGGTTCAGTTGGGGTGTGGACTGTGTTTGAAGGCAGTTGGCGATCAACCTGCCAAGAGAGAAGCACCCAGCCTTGCCTCCTTCCTCTTGTCTCTGTGAAACGCTGCGTATTGAGTGTGTGGGAGCTGAAACCTGGATGCTGCATTTCTCCTGAGGAGCTCCTGTGAGCTTTATTTATTTATTTATAGATACAGCACTGAAACAGGCCCTTTGTACCACCCGGTCTGCGCCGACCAACAACCATCCATCTATACTAACCCCACAATAATCCTATATGCCCTACCACCTACCTACACTAGGGGCAATTTTTTATAACAGCCAATTTACCTATCACCTGCAAGTCTTTGGCGGTGGGAGGAAACCGGAGCACCCGGAGGAAACCCACGCAGACACAGGGAGAACTTGCAAACTCCACACAGACAGTACCCAGAATTGAACCCGTGTCCCTGGAGCTGTGAGGCTGCGGTGCTAACCACTGCGCCACTGTGCCGCCCAGTTTGTCAGATTAATCCTCGACGTTGCCTTCCATATCTTTTTTTTTCTTCAAGAATTAACAAGTATTTAGCCAAAGTATTTTTTTTTTGAAAGAGCTCGGCAGAGAAAATCTCTTTATTTTACAGTTAACCAGTGTGTGTTAGCGTGGGGGGGGGGGGTATTTAAAAAGGGAACTTCCATATTTCAATCTGTGTGTTAATGCTTTGCTTTGTTACTGGATAAATCTTGCTTTATAATAAACTGATTAATTTGTTGTTTATTAAAGAAACGTTGTTGGTGTATTCTATTCTGGGACAAAGAGTAGAGTATATGATTGACCGTATCAGTAACTGGGTAAAATTTAAATATATGTTGTGATCTGTGGAGGAGTGGAATTAGAAAAGACAGTGCACTCTTCTCTCGGATGTAACATATAATTGGGGGCTCTGTGCAGGATAATCCAAAAGCCAACAATGAGCAATTGTAAATGGAGTAATAATAATTGAAAAGAGGAAAAGGAAAAACCAGGTTTCTTGTGCATTAGCGTAAAGTTTACATTACCGTAATGGATTTTTCAGTTGCTATGACCTTTCGGGCAAAGGAGGACTTATCCTTGAGTGATTTGAGAAATTTAACCAAAGTTAGGCTAATAGCATTGGCAGCAAAATTGGGATGAGACCTAAAACCTGGAGCTAAGAAAGCAGACATAATTGAAGTAATAGCACAACATTTGCAATTGGAAGAAAAAGGTGATCCAGATGGTAGATCAGTTGAATTAGCTAGAATTCAGTTGCAATTGGAAATGAAAAAACTTGAGCTTGAACAGGAAAGAGAATTGACAATAAAAAAGCTGAACTACAATTTCAAAAGGAGCAAGCAGAGTGGCAGGAAAGGAAAAGGGAAAAAGAAAGAAAAGGAAGGAATTTTGAATTTAAAAAGCTGGAACTAAGACAAAAGAGTGGCCTTGACTCCAAGAAAAATTTTGGTGAGGAAAGATCTGACTTCAGCCCAGGACCCAATGGAGAGTTGTTTAAATTTGTGCAAGCCCTCTCGAAGTTTGAGGAAAGAGACATAGAGGCATTTTTAATTTCTTTTGAAAAGATAGCCAGACAGATCAAGTGGCCAAAGGAAAGCTGGACATTGTTTATGCAAAGCAGGTTGATGGGCAGAGCTCATGAAGTTTATGCCATGCTTTCTGAGGAGGCTTCTGCAGATTATGAGATGGCAAAAAAGGCTATTCTCGCTGCTTCTGAGCTAGTCCCTGAAGCTTACCAGCAGAAATTCTGGAACCTCCAGAGACAGCCCGAGCAGACTTGTATAGAATTTGAGAGGGTAAAGCAAATTAATTTTGATCGTTGGATGCGGGCACTAAAGGTAGAGGCCATGTGTGAGAACCTTAGGGAAATACTTCTGGCAGAATTTAAAAATTCATTCCCTCAGTTAGTAAGAACCACTGTAGAGAACCAGAAGGCAGCTGAGATTGCAGTTGATTATGAGCTTGTTTACAAGCCCAAACCCTTTGTCCGTCACCCCCATAAACCCAAGAAGGATAGAAGGTGGGAGGGTGAAAGGAAGGCAAGTGGCCGGGGACAAGAGCTGGGAATGCCCTGGGATCTCTTCCTCAGGCCAGAAAGGAAACTGCTGAGGGTGGAAGTGAGGTTTGAAAGCCTAAGTGTTACCATTGCCACAAGGTGGGACACCTTTGTGCAGAATATTGGAAGTTGCGGGATAAACCCATGGGACTTATTGGGGTACACAATGCCAATGCAGAGAAAGGGGCCCTGACTGAGAGTATGACAGATCAGGCTGTAGGTCTGACTGCAGTTGTAAGGCCAAGTACAAAAACCGCTGTGAGTACGGGGGATGTGAACAAGATACCTGAGAGTTATAGGGAATTCCTGTCAAAAGCAAAAGTAACTCCTTATCTTTTGAGTGAGGCAGGTAAATCTATAGTTATACTTAGGGATACAGGAGCCACCCTAACTCTTTTGCTGGGGAATGGCATAACTTTTCCACCAGAGAGCGCACTGAATGCCAAGGTTTTAGTGAATGGTATCGGTGGGGAGTATATACCCGTATCTTTATATTAGCTGCACCTAGAGTGTGACCTAATGTCTGGAACGGTAACTGTAGAAGTTGTTCATAGTTTGCCTGTAGACGGAGTTGACCTACTGCTGGAAAATGATTTCGCTGGAATGAAGGTAGTAGCTCCTCCAGTAATCACGGAAAACCCAAGTGAAGTCAAAGAGACAGAAGAATTGCAGGAAAAGGTTCCAGGAATTTGTCCTTCATGTGTAGTGACCCGAGCAATGGCTAAACCAGTTCCATTGTTGGAGGTCAAATTGGCATCACAGACAGATAGCTGAATAACTGAAACTTTATTTGGAGATTTGGATAATCTGAAGGAAATGTTCTCTGATCAAGGCTCAGCAAGCTGATCCAGAGTTAAATAAAGTGGCAGAATCGGCTGTAATGGAAGCTGAGGCAAAGGGAGTTCCGGAAAGCTACTATATTAAAAATGGGATTCTGATGAGAAAGTGGAGACCTCCTCACAGACCTGCGAACGAAGAATGGACGGTTGTTCACCAGATAGTGGTACCGCCCAAGTATTGCCGTGAAACATTAAGGATAGCCTATGAAATTCCTATGGCGGGCCATGTAGGGATCCGGAAGACCCAATCACGTATAAATGAACATTTTTACTGGCCAGGTCTTTTCAAGGGCGTGGTGCAGTTTTGTAAGATGTGCCATACGTGCCAGATTGTGGGAAAAACGCAACCTGCCACAAAAATGGCACCTCTAATTCCCATACCAGTTTTTGGGGAACCATTTAGTAGGGTGTTGGTAGACTGTGTAGGACCTTTACCGAAAACAAAAGCGGGACATCTGTATATACTCACTGTCATGGATATGGCTACTCGGTTCCCAGAGGCCATTCCATTGAGAACAATTTCTGCTAAGGTAGTGGTAGAGAAGTTAACCCAGTTCTTCACTAGATATGGATTACCGACTGAGATTCAGTCAGTTCAAGGTTCCAATTTTATGTCTAATCCTTTTCAGGAAGTTATGGGTAATTTGAGTAGAATACAGTTAAAGTCCTCAGGCTACCACCCACTGCCACAAGGCGGCACAGTGGCGCAGTGGTTAGCACCGCAGCCTCACAGCTCCAGCGACCTGGGTTCAATTCTGGGTACTGCCTGTGTGGAGTTTGCAAGTTCTCCCTGTGTCTGCGTGGGTTTCCTCCGGGTGCTCCGGTTTCCTCCCACAAGCCAAAAGACTTGCAGGTTGGTAGGTAAATTGGCCATTATAAATTGCCCCTAGTGTAGGTAGGTGGTAGGGAAATATAGAGACCAGTGGGGATGTGGTAGGGATATCGGATTAGTACAAATGGGTGGTTGATGGTCGGCACAGACTCGGTGGGCCGAAGGGCCTGTTTCAGTGCTGTATCTCTAAAAGGGGCTTTAGAAAGGTACCATCAGACCCTCAAAACGATGATCAGGGCATACTGTCATGAATATTCCCATGATTCGGTTAAAGAGCTAGAATTTATTTTGTTTGCCACTAGGGATTCACCTAATGGGCTGAATTTTACCAGCCCTTCGACACCACGGATCACGGTGGCAGGGGCGCTAAAATTCTGCGAGGAGAGGCCCGCCTCAACCTGCGACGTTGAGAAGGCCCACCGCATATTACCGGTGGCGGGGGGACCTTAGTGCGGCCCCCCCCCCCCCCTGCTGCCTGGCAGCGGGCCCTTCATCTCAATATGCAGATTAACATTAATTAGATACAAAGAAACTTAACTGCAGGTGGTGGCCGTCCCACGCCGATTTTACAGCCACCATTCGTCCTTTGCATGCCTTCGGAACTCCGCATGGAGTTCCAAGGCGAGAACCTGGTGGGGAGGGAGGTGTAATAAAATTTTCAGGGCAGGAGGTGGTGGAGGAGTGGGCAAAACAATGTTTATTGGCTTTTGGGATGGTGGGAAGGGGTTGAAGGGCAAAAGTTAGAAGGTTGAGGGAGGAAGGTTCGGGTAGGGAAAAAGGCAATTTTATTCAATATTGGGCAATGAAATGGGGGTGGGGGGTTGGGGAAGGGCCTCCATATCATTTTTATTTGTTAATTAGAAATAAAGCATTCTATACCTTTAAAAATTAAAATTCCTTCTAAGGGCTTAGAGCCATTTAAAAATGTCGCCGGCACCTGCATGGTGCCACGAGACTCTGTTGCTGGGGATGCGGCAGCTGCCCCCTCTACGTCATCGGGGGCGGCCGCTCACCCCCTCTATTTAAATCAGCCCCGGCGCGTAATATTGCGGGGTCTCAGGGATGGCACATCCATGCGGGTTGCACCCTGCCGTGCACTCTTAAAATTCAGCCCAATGAGTCTACCGGTTTTAGTCCTTTTGAAATAGTTTATGGACCTGAGCTAAGAGGTCCTCTAAAACTAATCAAAGAAAAGTTTTTAGGACAGAGGGACGAATCTTCCGTGTTACATTATGTTACATTCCGTGTCCCAGGGGCGGCTCATGAGAGCCTGCAAAGTGACTCGAACACCTGAAAGCTTCCCAAACAACCATGAAGAAATGGGTAGACAAGCATCCCAAGATCTGAACATTTCAACCAGGGGATGAGGTGTTAGTATTACTGCCTTTACAGGGTTAATCACTGAATACACGGTTCAGTGGTCCACATAAAGTGGTCAAAAGAATTGATAAAGTAAATTATTTGATTGACATCTTAGATCGCCAGAAAAAGAATCGACTGTGTCATATCAATATGTTGAAACAATATCATCGCCGGGAGGAGGATAGCAAGCACAGATATGTCAGGTAGTAAGGACAGTGATGGATGAAAGGGATAGTTCTATGTTTCTTTAGTGAGGATGAGGCAGAAGGAGGCTTCGACCATTCTCAAATTGAACTTCCTACTGTCCGGTTAGCTAATGCTGAATTGTTAGGGAGATTAGACGCTATATGCTTTCATATTTAGATGCAAAACAACGAGAAGACAAGGCTACTCACAGCATTTAAAGGAGTCTTTAGGGACAAACCAGGATATACAACCTTAGCCACACATGATGTGGCTGTAGGGGAATCCTTTCCTATAAAACAGCATCCTTACCGCTTAAGTCCAGAGAAATAGGCCCAGGTAAAATCAGAAATCCAATACATATTGGAAAACCACCTAATTAATTAATTAAGTAGAATAGAGATGGCTGGGCAGGCAATGTGTTGCAGCTGTAGTATGTGGGAGCTGGTGGAAGCCGGTGCGATCCACGGTGACCACATCTGCAGCAAGTGTTGGCTGCTCGAGGACCTTCGGCTCAGAGTTGATGAGCTGGAGTCCAAGCTGCGGACACTGCAACACATCAGGGAGGGGGAGAGTTATCTGGACACTGTTTCAGGAGACAGTCACACCCCTTAGATTAATTACATCAAATTTGGACCATGGTCAGGGACAGGAGGGTGTGACTGCGAGTGAGGCAGGTATGGGGATCCAGAATTTAGCTTTGGAGGAGCCCTTATCCAATAGGTACGTTGTTCTTGCTCCTGGTATGGACGAGGGCACAGACTGCAGGGAGGATGAGCGAACTGACTATGGTTCAGCACCATGGTTCAGAGCGCCACTCAAGTGGGGGGGGGAGAAAAAGAAAATGTAGTATTAGGGGATAGCATAGTTAGGGGAATTGATACTGTTCTCTACAGCAAAGACAGGCACTCCTGAAGGCTGTGTTGCCAAGGTTAAGGACATCTCTTCTGGGCTGGAGAGGAACTTGGAATGGGAGGGGAAGGATCCAGTTTTTGTGGTCCACATAGGTACCAACAACATATGTAGGACTAGGAAAGAGGTTCTGCTGAGGGACTATGAGCAGCTCAGGGCTAAATTAAAAGCAGAGCCACAAAGGTAATAATCTCCAGATTACTACCTGAGCCATGTGCAAATTGGCATAGGGTAAATAAGATTAGAGAGGTAAACGCGTGGCTCAAAAATTGGTGTGGGAGAAATGGGTTCGGATTCATGGGGCACTGGCACCAGTACTGGGGAAGGAGAGAGCTGTTCCGTTGGGATGGGCTTCATTTGAACCATGCTGGGACCAGTGTCCTGGCGAATTGTATAATTAGGGTTGTAAATAGGACTTTAAACTAATTAGTGGCGGGGAGGGTTCAATTGAAGATAAGTTTAAAAAATCAAAAATCCAAAGACTTGCAGGTGATAGGTAAATTGGCCGTTGTAAATTGCCCCTTGTGTAGGGAGGTGATAGGCAATATGGGATTACTGTAGGTTAGTTAGTATAAATGGGTGGTTGTTGGTCGACACAGACTCGGTGGGCCGAAGGGCCTGTTTCAGTGCTGTATCTCTAAATAAAAAATAAAAGAAACGAGAGAGCAGAGGTGCAGGGTGGTGAAGAGGCGAACGGTAATCAAAGTGTGATAGGAAGGGGCAAAAAATATAAGCAGAAGAGTGCAGCAGAAATTGGAGCCAGGATGAGTAATAATGGTAAAAAGTCAAAGCTTACGGCTCTTTATCTGAATGCACGCAGCATTTGTAACAAGATAGATGAGTTGATGGCACAAATAGAAATAAATGAATATGACTTGATAGCTATTACAGAGATGTGTTTGCGGGGTGGCCAAGACTGGGAACTCAATAGTCAAGGGTATTCGA
Organism: Heterodontus francisci; assembly: GCF_036365525.1. NCBI lineage: Eukaryota > Metazoa > Chordata > Chondrichthyes > Heterodontiformes > Heterodontidae > Heterodontus > Heterodontus francisci. The sequence goes on along the minus strand of NC_090413.1, from coordinate 11,819,927 downwards.
TGTTCCAGAAGCCTTACAGCTCCAGCGACCCGGGTTCAATTCTGGGTACTGCCTGTGTGGAGTTTGCAAGTTCTCCCTGTGTCTGCGTGGGTTTTCTCCGGGTACTCCGGTTTCCTCCCACCACCAAAAGACTTGCAGATTGATAGGTAAATTGGCCATTATAAATTGCCCCTAGTATAGGTAGGTAGTAGGGGAATATAGGGACAGGTGGGGATGTGGTAGGAATATGGGATTGGTGTAGGATTAGTATAAATGGGTGGTTGATGGTCAGCACAGACTTGGTGGGCCGAAGGGCCTGTTTCAGTGCTGTATCTCTAAACTAAACTAAACTAAATAAACAATCTGTATCTCTAATTAAATAAAATAATGGGAGGAATGATCTTCTAACAGTCTCTATCACGTGGGACAAAGTATTTGACAAACTAATGGGACTGAAGGCAGACAAGTCACCAGGACCTGATGGCCTGCATCCAAGGATTTTAAAGGAAGTGGCTGCAGAGATAGTGGAGGCATTGGTCAAAATATTCCAGAACTCAGTGGATTCCGGGAGGGTCCCAGTGGATTTGGAAAACCACTAATGTGACGCCCCTGTTCAAGAAGGGAGGAAGACAAAAAGCAAGAAACTATAGGCCAGTTAGCCTAACATCGGTCGTTGGGAAAATGCTAGAGTCCATTATTAAGAAAGAAATAGCAGGACATTTAGAAAAGCTTAACGCAATCAAACAGAGTCAACATGGTTTTGTGAAAGGGAAATCATGTTTGACAAATTTGCTAGAGTTCTTTGAGAATATAACAGGCAGAGTTGATAAAGGGGAACCGGTAGATGTAGTGTATTTGGATTTCCAGAAGGCACTCGATAGGGTGCCACATAAAAGATTATTGCACAAGATAGGAGCTCACGGTATTGGGGGTAATGTATTAGCATGAATTGAAGATTGGTTAACTCACAGAAGACAGGGAGTCCGGATTAATGGGTCTTTTTCAGGTTGGAAAGATGTAGCTAGTGGAGTGCCACAAGGATCAGTCCTAGGGCCTCAATTATTTACTATCTGTATTAATGACTTGGAGGAGGGGGAAGAGTGTAATATATCCAAATTTGCTGACGATACAAAAATAGATGGGAGGGCATGTTGTGATGAAGACATAAGGATTCTGCACGGGGATTTAGATAGGTTGAGTGAGTGGGCAAAAACTTGGCAGATGGAGTTTAATGGAGGAAAATGTGAGGTCATGCACTTTGGTAGGAAGAATCAAAAGGCAGACTATTATTTAAATGGAGAGAGACTCCAAAAAAGTGCAGCACAAAGGAATCTGGGTGTTCTTGTGCATGAAACACAAAAAGTTAGCATGCAGGTGCAGCAAGTAATTAAGAAGGCAAATGGAATTTTGGCATTTATTGCTAGGGGGTTGGAATTTAATAATAGGGAAGTCTTGTTGCAACTGTCCAGGGTGTTGGTGAGGCCGCACCTGGAGTACTGTGTACAGTTTTGGTCCCCGTATTTAAGAAAGGATATACTGGCATTGGAGGCAGTTCAAAAGAAATTCACGAGGCTCATTCTTGGGATGAAGGGGTTGACTTATCAAGAGCGGCTAAACAGGTTAGGTCTTTATTCATCAGAGTTTCGAAGAATGAGGGGTGATCTTATTGAAATGTACAAGATTCTGAGGGGGCTTGATAGGGTAGATGTTGAGAAGATGTTTCCACTAGTGGGGGAATCTCGAACTAGGGGACGTAGTTACAGAATAAGGGGACACTCATTTAAAACTGAGATGCGAAGGAATTTCTTCTCTGAGAGGGTAGTGAATGTCTGGAATTCTCTACCCCAGAGAATTGTGGACGGTAGATCACTGAAAGTATTTAAAGAGGAGGTAGATAGATTTTTGAAATATCAGGGAGTTGAGGGCTATGAGAAGCTGGCACGAAAGAGAAGTTGAGTTCTGGGGCAGATCAGCTATGATGTTATTGAATAGCGAGGCAAGCTTGAGGGGCCGAATGGCCTACTCCTGCTCCTATTTCTTACGTTCTTATGTAATTGAACCTGGTCAAAGCAGCTGGAGTTCCCTAGTCGTGTTAGCGCCTTATCCTGACGGTTCAAATAGATTCTGCATAGGATACAGAAAGGTTAATGCAGTAACAAAGGCTCCTACCCAAGGGCTTAGTGAAATTTGGGGCAGCCAACACTGGTTCATTAATCAAAATCGCTTTCAGCCTCACAAAAGATATTTGGCAAACCCCTGACCACACTACCTTGCATTTCTTTTTTTGAAGAAAATCGGTCATTGGAGCAGCTATAGTACTAAAATTTGGTACAAACTTTGATACTAACAAAGACTCTGTTACAAAGGTTTTTTTCCTACTCAGAACTTAGAATTCTGTGTGTTTTAGAAACTGAGAAAAGGATTTTTGCTCAGTGGAAGACACCTGCAAATAGTTGGAATTCCTGCAATGTTTTGATAGGAAGTTCATAACAAAAGTTGAACTTTATGGGTGCTTTGAAAGGAAGTTGAACTTGTACACGGACAGGAAAGCCAGCAATTTAAAGGAAACCACAGGGGTTTGGCCTTCCTCAGAGCAATTTTTTTTTAATGACAAGAGACACTGTGTTTGGACATGTGACCGTGGTCAGGAAGGTTTTTTTTCACTTTGGACCCTTTAAAAAGCCAGTGAGTTGGACAAAGGACAGGCATTTGAAATCTTTGCTTTGACTTGCCTAGAACAAGAGAGGAAGACCCAGAAAAGTGTTACCTCTCTCTGAAAAGAAAACTTGCATCTCTTGAACGTTACCTCCTGTGTGTTAAGAAATCCTGAAATCTGAAAAATTCTTCTACTGCTAGACTGCTGCTGACCTAAGCAGACCTGTTGATAGAGGACTCATGTGACGCCTGCTGCAGTTAAATTGCCATGAACGCCTACCTATCACAGACTGTTTATCAATCTCACCTGGAGGGACTGCAAGTGGCATCCGACTATTCGGTTTTGGGACACCTCACTGTACTGAAAACATCCTAACAGAATGTGATAAACGCAATTATTTTTATTATTCCTTCTATTCCTAAGAAACAGCTGCAAACCAAAATCCTTTTTCCCTGGTTAACTTTTTTTTTTATGTGTGTGTGTGTATGAGGGTTAAGGAAATAAGGAGTTTTTCATATATATAGGTTTATCTCGTTAGTAGTTAAGACATTATTTATTTTCTAATAAATAGTTAATGTTGTTGTTTGAAGAAACCTGATTTTTGGTGTGCTTTATTCTGGGGGTCAAATAGAGTGTCTAATTTGGCTATTCTGTGGTAGGTGAAAAACATTCTTGATATGCTGATACCTGTGGAGTAGTGGGATTGAATTAACAGTGCATTGGTGCAATTAACCTTGGTCATAACAATTCCTACCCAATTCCTCGCTTGGAAGATTGCATTGATAGAGTGGGCAGTGCCACGTTTCTTAGAAAAATAGATTTGTTAAAGGGATACTGGCAGGTTCCTTTAACGCCCCGAGCTAAAGAAATATTGGCCTTTGTCACACCAGGCGGTCTTTTCCAATGCTGAGTGATGCCATTCAGGCTAAAAAGTGCTCCAGCCATTTTTCAGAGACTAATGAACCAAGTGGTAGCCTGTGTTCCTAACCGTGTGGTTTCCCTTGATGATGTGCTGGTATACAGTGACACTTGGAAGGACCACTTGGACAACTAGAAACTCTGTTTAGAAAATTACAATCGGCTGATTTAGTGATAAACCTTGTCAAAAGTAAATTTGAAAAAGCGAAGGTTTCCTACCTCGGGCATATAGTATGGCAGGGACAAGTGTTGCCAAGAACAACAAAAGTACAAGTATTGGTGGAGTCCCTACCCCATAGACTAAGCAAGAAATCATGAGGTTTTTAGGGATGTGTGGTTTCTTCCACAAATTTGTACCAAATTTTAGTACTATAGCAGCTCCACAAACTGATTTGCTTCAAAAAAAGAAAAGTAAGGTAGTGTGGCCAGGGGAGTGCCAAACATCTTTTGAGAGACTGAAAGCCATTTGGATTATTGAGCCAATGTTGGTTGCCCCAAATTTCACTAAGCTCTTCAAGGTAGTAATTGAGGCTAGTGACCTTGGGTTCGGTGCAGTCCTGTTGCAAGACAATGAATCGGGCATAGAAAGGCCAGTGGGATACTTTTCTAAAAAGCTAAATCGACACCAAAAGCGATAATAGTGGAAAAAGAAACCCTTGGCTTGTTACTAGCTCTCAAGCATTTTGAAGTGTATGTCCAACACGACTACAGAGAGACACTGTATGTATTGATCATAACGCCCTAGCTTTTGTGGAAAAATTCAAAAATCAGAATGCTGGACTATTCCGATGGAGTTTACTATTGCAACCTTATTACTTAAAGATCATCCACATTGTGGGACAACATATTTGCGGATGCTTTGTCTAGGAATTAAATTTGCTTTGAGTTATCTCAGTGCAAAGATGGTACAATGCAGAACTGTATTAGCTGCAGGTAAAGAGTGAATGAGAATGAGTGTGTAAATGTGTTTTAATATTTTTTTCATCTTCTGTTTTTCCATACTTTGTAGTAAAAATGGCATTTAATTCCTCCAAGGATGGAGGTGTTATGAAAGTGCTTCTGTTTTTTAAAAAAAAAATTTGAGGATTCGCATGTTAGAATTATGGACATTGATTTATTTGGGAAAATTGAAAAAACTCCATGGATTTTTTTTTTTTTACAAGGGTTACTGAGACAACCTTTACAGGAAATCACATGCCTTAAGCTCAATAAACAACAGAAACCTTGGTGACTTTGGGGAGAGATTTACAGAGAAGTGACAGGTCACGATTTATAGTGATCAGGAGGTTCTGACTTGCTGTTTAGGGTTTCACTTCTGAGATATTGCTTTGGTTCAGTGGAATGTGGACTGTGTTTGAAGGCAGTTGGAGATCAGCCTGCAAAGAAAAAAGCACCCAGTTTGTCTCCTTCCTCTTGTCTCTGTGAAAAACTGCGTATTGAGTGTGTGGGAGCTAAAACCCGGATGCCTTGTTTCTCCTGAGGGGCTCGAGGTGGTGGGGGTGGGGGGGGGGGGGGGGGTGGTTCTGGTGGTGGTTATTTAAAAAGGGAACTTTCATATTTCAATCTGTGTGTTAATGCTTTGCTTCATTACTGGATAAGTCCTGTTTTATAGTAAACTGATAATTTTGTTGTTTATTAAAGAAACTTGGTTGGTGTATTTTATTCTGGGATAAAGAATAGAGTATATGATTGACCATATCGGTAACTGGGTAAACATTTAAATATATGTTGTGACCTGTGGAGAAGTGGAACTAGAAAAGACAGTGCACTCCTCCCGCCTCATGTGTAACCGGTATTATAACCTGAGTAAGCTTGCTCATGCCCCTAACAAAAGAATAGCACATAGATAGTCTTTGTCTTTTAGATTAGTGTAAAGCACCGTGGGTATACCTACACCACGTGGACTGCAGCAATTCAAGAAGGTGGCTTCTCAAGGGCAATTAGGGATGTGCCCGTGGCACGTACTTCCCAAGAATGAAATGCCCCCCAAAAATTGTATGTTTTCTCATAATGCTAGATTGCCTTTTTTGTGCACAATTCCTCATATTAATGAAGAATAAATAGAATATTTAATTATAAAGTTCAGATCTGACATCAGTTATTGGGCCACTGCCCGCTAACCTGAATGCAAAAGTAGAAGGGTCAGTGATCTCTATAAAAATAGCAGGTTTGGTTAGCTAAGGCACACTAAAGCCATGCCATTAACTGTTGTGTACCACATTGAAATTGTAACATTTAAAACATTTATGTTGTGTTCAAAAGGGGATTTTACAATTTATTTCTAATAGGTTTAATCTAAAACCTCTATATATTTTGTTTGATTTCATGTATGTGGAAACAATTGAAATGTTACTGTAATTCATCATGGTTGTGCAGACTATTTGTGACCTACGCATAGAATTTGAAAACATGATCTATCACTTTTTTATTGTGTATGGGAATAAACATTGCGCATATTTTACCTTGTTCTCATTTAAAAGCTTCCTCTTTGAAGACTACTGCAGTGGATTGATAAAGGCATCGATTATAAGTTTCATATTCAGTTTCAGATCCATTGTTGAGGAAAAATCACTAGAGAGCAACATCAATTAAAATGCTAATTCAGGTATTTGGCAGAGAACGTAGATTGACAGTGTGAAGAATTGCACATGAAAAGGCAAGCAGAATTGTAATGGAGACCGCAGCCACTTTCTGAGCCTGCATGTACATAATGTGCATTGGAGCTATGAAAGGAGGCAGAAGATGTTTGAAGAGAAAAACAAGGACCATAGCTGTATTTTCGGTATTGAATACAGCTTGCAGATAGAATTTTGATTCAGCTTTTCAGTTACATGTTGTCCCTCTACTCTTTTTTTTGAAAAGTACTCTTTAAGTCCTGTCCACTCCTGCACTTACTGTTGCAGGGAGCATAGCATGGGCCAGGCACTTCTCTGCAGTTGCTGTCAGTGTCACTCTGTGATCAGTTAACAGGAAGCAGTAGTCTGTGGAGCATGATTATTTCTCCCCCACTGTGACCCCAAGTTCATGACACAGGTGTAGCATGAGCATTGGATTTGATTCATTTGGAAATCATTGTAATCTGAATAGTTGGTAGTGTAAAAGGGGATTAATGTCCCGCTGAGTATTTATAGTTATTGAATCTATTGTTCAGTTTACTCCGTGCTTGTGTTGACTCTAAAGTAGATTCATATTGGAAAGAAGAAAATGTGACTTGATATGACATTTATGCTAATATCTTTATTTCTATTTGAGGAAACCAAGACTTTTTATCTTACGTTAATCACAAAATTTTTAGTAAAAAAGTCTATAATTTGTTACACATAATAGCTGAAACTTTGCCTGCTGCTGGTGGCGTTGAGCTTATCACTAGTGGAAGCAAGTTCCTAACTGCCAAATCTATACTCCTCTGACTGTAAGCCCATTTAATATTTCAATCATTATAGCATTCAAGAATGTGAACTCCTGAAACTGGTTACTACCAAATTAAAGGAAAAAGGAGATCATCTGTTCCTCTGTAAAGTCAGGGCCAAGTTTAAAAAAAATGACTTTTGCAATAAAAAGACATTGTAAAAAATTGCTAGGGAAATACTTGGCTAAATTCCTGTGACCCAGCTGCAAACACGAGGTCAAAATATTTAAATGGTGTGATGCTGAGGGCTTTCTATTTCTGTTTCTGTTCAAACAGGTGAAGTTCAAATCTTCCAGGAATTCAGTTACCTGCCTGCCAATTAACAAAGCCCGCTTAAATACAGTCATATATCACCTCCAGAATGGGTAACGACTGTGAAATGCCTTTACTTGGCAAAATGCTGCCCAGCAAAGAAGATCACTTAAGTTTGAATCAGTAGTTTAAGTTAGCAAGCAACTGCCCTGTTTTGTCTTCATCTTTCACTGTTTTCTAATCAGGAATAATTGAAATGACTGTCCAGGGCCTACCTTTGCCTTGCTAGAGATCCACAATAAAAAGTTCTTTAAGATCTCTTTTAGATTGAAAAACCCGAAGCGAAAACAAATTAATTACACTTTCAAATGCTAACGGGTTTCGTGGCACAGAAAAAATGTGGGGAACGGATTACAAGAGAAGGAACTTTGAATTTTTTTTTATTCATTCATGGGATGTGGGTGTCGCTGGCCAGGCCAGCATTTATTGCCCATCCCAAATTGCCCTTGAGAAGGTGGTGGTGAGCTGCCTTCTTGAACCGCTGCAGTCCATGTGGAGTAGGTACACCCACAGTGCTGTTAGGAAGGGAGTTCCAGGATTTTGACCCAGCGACAGTGAAGGAACGGCGATATAGTTCCAAGTCAGCATGGTGTGTGACTTGGAGGGGAACTTGCAGGTGGTTGTGTTCCCATGTATTTGCTGCCCTTGTCCTTCTAGTTGGTAGAGGTCACGGGTTTGGAAGTTGCTGTCTCAGGTGCCTTGGTGCGTTGCTGCAGTGCATCTTGTAGATGGTACACGTTAGGGTTAGGGTGCTGCCACTGTGCGTCGGTGGTGGAGGGAGTGAATGTTTGTAGATGGGGTGCCAATCAAGTGGGCTGCTTTGTCCTGGATGGTGTCGAGCTTCATGAGTGTTGTTGGAGCTGCACCCATCCAGGCAAGTGGAGAGTATTCCATCACACTCCTGACTTGTGCCATGTAGATTGCGGACAGGTTTTGGGGAGTCAGGAGGTGAGTTACTGGCCGCAGGATTCCTAGCCTCTGACCTGCTCTTGTTGCCACGGTATTTATATGGCTACTCCAGTTCAGTTTCTGATCAATGGTAGCCCCCAGGATGTTGATGGTGGGGGATTCAGCGATGGTAATGCCATTGAATGTCAAGCAGAGATGGTTAGATTCTCTCTTGTTGGAGATGGTCATTGCCTGGCACTTGTGTGGCACGAATGTTACTAGCCACTTATCAGCCCAAGCCTGGATATTGTCCAGGTCTTGCTGCATTTCTACACAGACTGCTTCAGTATCTGAGGAGTCATGAATGGTGCTGGACATTGTGCAATCACAATAACCCCTTAGGCTGCTTTTTTGTTGGATGTTTGTAACTAGGCGTGGGCTTTGTAAGATTTTTAGAAATTGAATGCTTCGTGAATTTATTGATTAGTTAGATATTCAGTACTAGTTTTCATTTGGTCCAATATGTGAATATATTTCTGTGCCATGTACTAAAAACGCCTCTAAATAATGAGTCAGCCTCATTTGGTATTTTAAACACGCAGTTGGATTGTACAAGTAATAAAGAAAATGTCTTTATTGCAGATTTTCAGCATCTGCAGTATTTTGCTTTTATTGCCATTTTTCTTTTGTTTGAAATCTCAGTAGCCTAGTATTACAACCCAGTTGTGTTTGTCATTTTGTACAGTGTTTATTGAAACAGTTTGTGTTATGATGCATCATATTGAAATCTATGTTCAAACTGCTATCTGAACCTTGACTTGCAACCTTAAACAAATTCCTAAATTCTCTTTTTTTACGCGTTATTTTCATTTTTATGGATTTGCTCTGTTTAATTTGTATTTTCCATTACAGTTGCTATGAAGACTAGATTTATGTGGAAGTGCCTATCATACATTCTCTGTCTGTCTTGAGTGCTGACTGATTGGAGATTTGTCATTTGCCATTCATGGGATGGTGTGTCTGCTGCAAGGCCAACATTAATTGCTGCTGTAAGTGCAAATCCACATACCATCACTCTGCAATGATATTTAGCAGGGATTCCACACCCTACTTTCTCAGGACACATCCTGACCCTCTTTTCAGTTCAGTTGCTGGACATTGTTGAATCATCTATGTGCTGTTGTCGGAATCGTATTTGATAACATTCCTGCTTCTGCAGTTTCCACTCAAACAACTGTGGTATGTCATATAAAATAACTGCTTAGTGCAGAGTTCTAAATGATTGCAATAAGGATCTTTATAAATGCTACAAAGCACAGCGAGTACAACTGAGAGCTGTAAGCCCAAATCAAAGTGAGAACTGTCAAAGTTACAAAGTTACACTGGGTGAATGTTCCTGCAAGCCCTAGATGAAATACTTTTATTCCCTCCCATAGGCCTCTCATTACAACAGCGCTCATTAATTGGTTTCTGTGCATCCTTGTTAGGCCTTTTGACATGAGGGGTTCAATTGTGATGCCTTGTGTATTGCGATGGATAGAAAATTGGTTTGCAGACAGGAAACACAGAGTAGGAATAAACGGGTCTTTTTCCGAATGGCAGGCAGTGACTAGTGGGGTACCACAGGGATAGTTGCTAGGACTCCAGCTGTTCACAATATATATTAATGATTTAGATGAGGGAACTAAATGTAATATCTCCAAATTTGCAGATGACACAAAACTGGGTGGGAGGGTGAGTTGTGAGGAGGATGCAGAGAAGCTTCAGGGTGATTTGGACAAGTTAAGTGATTGGGCAAATGCATGGCAGATGCAGTATAATGTGGATAAATGTGAGGTCAACCGCTTTGGTAGCAAAAACAGGAAGGCAGATTATTATCTGAACGGCTATAAACTGAGAGAGGGGAAAATGCAACGAGACCTGGGTGTTCTCGTACACCAGTCACTGAAGGTAAGCATGCAGGTGCAACAGGTGGTAAAAAAGGCAAATGGTATGTTGGCCTTCATAGCGAGAGGATTCGAGTACAGGAGCAGGGATGTCTTGTTGCAATTATACAGGGCCTTGGTGAGGCCACATCTGAAATATTGTGTGCAGTTTTGGTCTCCTTATCTGAGGAAGGATGTTCTTGCTATGGAGGGAGTGCAGCGAAGGTTTACCAGACTGATTCCTGGGATGGCAGGACTGACGTATGAGGAGAGATTGAGTCGGTTAGGATTATATTCGCTGGAGTTCAGAAGAGTGAGGGGGAATCTCATAGAAACCTATAAAATTCTAACAGGACTTGACAGGGTAGATGTAGGAAGGATGTTCCCGATGGTGGGGGAGTCCAGAACCAGGGGTCATCGTCTAAGGATACGGGGTAAACCTTTCAGGACTGAGATGAGGAGGAATTACTTCACCCAGAGAGTGGTGAGCCTGTGGAATTCGCTACCACAGAAAGCAGTTGAGGCCAAAACATTGTATGTTTTCAAGAAGGAGTTAGATATAGCTCTTGGGGCGAAAGGGATCAAAGGATATGGGGAGAAAGCGGGAACAGATTACTGAGTTGGATGATCAGCCATGATCATAATGAATGGCGGAGCAGGCTTGAAGGGCCGAATGGCCTACCCCTGCTCCTATTTTCTATGTTTCTATATAATTCTGCCCAAAGGAATTCCAAAATCAGTGTTGAAGCCAACAAAACCTGAATACACAAACGTTTTCGATATTAGGATAAGTGCTCTGTACTTCCCAAGCTGCAAGTGAATATGGTAACATTTGGCACCCAGCAGCCCTTTTTGCTTCGCAAAAAAATTGATCTCAGCTCACTGATTCAGCTCAAAGCCGATGCTCGCATTCACTGCACTGACATTTGAATTGCTGTGGTTTCCCAATTAAACCCAAAGTTTTCTGATTGTGAGCATTTGGTTTGATTTTTGACTTGAATTAGCACATATTTCCACATGGCTGATAATACAAAAAGATAAACCCTGAAATCAGCAGGCCTATCCTTCGTGGACTGGGAAACGTTGGCTGAACTTTCCTCACTTTTACCTTGAAGATGTTGACTCTTCCTGGGGACCAAGGCAGCTCGTCCAGGTGCCCATTCTTCTTGTGTGACATGCCAATCCTGGTACTGTCTTCAAACATCATCCATACTCTCATACCATCAGTAGCATTGAGCAGGAAATCCTGGCTGATTTTTTTTTATATACCCCTTTCCTTACCCAGTGGAGCTGAGGCTAATTTTAGCTCCATGAATATAAAGTTTGTAACATTTTAACCTATTTCAGACAAACTGTTTCTTGATCATTTCACTTCTATATTTTCCTGCTTTTTGTGAATCACTCTGGCCCTTTCGCAAAATCCTTTCAAGAAACACAGCTACAGGTAATCTTGACAAGTATCCATTATACAGATGATACGAATTTTGCATTTACCTAAATCTAATTGCAGTATAACTATAGGAACAAAAAGGTTTATGCATTTCAGAAGCTGAAAAAGTCTCCCCGTATTCCTAGCGATGCTTTCCTACTGTGTTGCGACAACTCTATAACCCTATTCTTGTCCTTTCAATTAATCCTTTATATCTATTCACTCATTTTTAAAGTACTTTTTGTTTACAGTTTTGTTGCTGTTTCTATCATTGTTTCTATAGGCTCCCATAATATCATAAAAAATGTATTTGGTTGATAAATTGGATATTAGATTAAAGACCGCACTTTCTAAAGCTGCACAGAACCTGTCTAATAAAGTAAGTAATGTCACAGGGCACTTGTCTGATACGGAGACAAAGCTTATGAATAGATAAATGATAATTGACAAATGTATATGGAAACTAAAGTTGAGTTATTCAATACATTCCTTTTATTCAGATTGTCTAGCCAGATACTGAGTGTGAAAGAGATGTAACCAAAAAAGTTAAAGAAGTTGTTAATTATACAGAAATGGAGATAGTTTTACATTAGATTTAAACTTAGCAGTTCTGTGTGCCTCTGTAGTGAGTTGTGCTTCCCAATGTGTAAATACAATATAGGTGCTTTACCTCTTAGCTGAGTATGATGAGCTGATTAAATGAAAAGATCTTTTCTTGGTATGCCTGGGGCTGTGTAGAAACCATATCACTGCTCAGAAAAGACAATATCTGTTGGTTTTGGTCATTGTATAATGAGACAGTCAGTTAGGAACATGCTGGGAGTGTACTCAAGAGCTTGTAGTCAGATAAGGCTCACGAATATTAGTTTTATTCTTTAATTTTTCATTCTGATGAATGATACAGGTAGTCCACTGTGGCAGGAAGCGAAGCCTTGGGCGATTCCTCATATAGGAGCATTTCTTTCAAATTTCTCAATGACCTGTCAAAGACTCTTAACTTGATGCATATCGTGAATGTCGATGCTCTTAATTTGGCATATAGTCCTACAATGTGTTGTGGCATGTTCTCGTTGGCTGAGACTTAAGGCCAGGCAAATGCAGAATAAGCAGATTTTCACAGATTTTGCTACAAATAGACTTCAAAGGGAATTTTCCATTAGGTTTTCCCTATGTTTTTGATATTTGTTACTGTATGTGGCTTTCATCTTGGGGAAATAAATATACACTCTGTGCATTCTTTTAATCCATTTTTAAACAAACTGTATATTGAATATTTGCATATTAATCATGTTACGAAATCTAGCAAAAGTGTGCTCTGAATGAAGGAAGAAAGATAAATGTAAAAAGGTTATTAGTTTAAAAAAAACTAAAAAGATGTATAACTGCTGTTATAGACTTCTGCTAGAGTTAGCAAGGATTCTTATACATTAATATTTCCTTTCAGGAAATACAAAGAGCAGATGAATATACTAATTTTGGGGGAGGCAAAGGGATGGAACTTTGCACAGATAAGTAGTACACAAATGGATTATCAGCAAATTATATTTGACTAAACTGATTCTGCTTTCAAATTCTGCCAAATTTAATGTATTTTATTTCTTATCATATTTTTGTACTGAATAGGAACACAGGTTCAGGAGGGGGCCATTCAGTCTCTCGAGCCTGTTGTGCCATTCAGTGAGACTGTGGCTGATCTATATCCCAGCTCCATTTACCCACTTTGTTTCCATATCCCTTAATACCCTTGGCTAACAAAACTCTTATCAATCCCAGATTTAAAATTATTAGTTGAGCTAACGTCTACTGCTTTTTGTGTGAGAGAGTTCCACAGTTCTACCATCTTTTGAGTGAAAAAGTGTTTCCTAACTTCTCTCCTCAATGGATTTGAAATACTGAAACTGAGAAATTGAACACTTTGCCATTTTGGATGTCAAGGGCTGAATTTTACTAGCCCCCTGGAGTCAGGGATCGTGGCAGGGGGGCCTGGATAATTCTTCCAGGAGAGGCCCGCCATGATCCCCGATGCCGAGAAAGCCCCGCCGCATTTTACCAGTAGTGGCGAGGCCTCGGTGCGGCCCTGCCCCCCCATCGCTTGGTGGCAGGGCCTTCATTTCAATATGTTAATAAAGATTAATGAATGCTAATGAACAACCTTGTCCCGGCGGCCATCCCACGCCGATATTCCGGCCGCTGGCTGGAACTCACGGGCCTTCAGAACTCCTTTTGGAGTTCCGAGGCGTGTCACTGGTGGGGAGGGGAGAGGAGAGGAGTACAATTGTTAGGGCGTGGGGGGAGCAGGGAAAACACTTTATTGGCTGTGGAGATGGTGAGAAGGGGTTGAAGGGCAAATGTTACGAGGTTGGGGGGAATGTTCGGGTTGGGAATAAAGTTTATTTTCATGAAATAGGCCCCCCAAAAAATTGGGGGGTTGGGAAAGGGCCTCCAGCTTTTAATTTTTTTTTTAAATGCACAGTAATATAACTTCAAAAAATTAAAATGTTTTTGAAGGGCTTGAAGTCCTTTAAAACTGGGGCCGGTGCTGGGCGCCATTGCCGGGGATGGTGTGGCCGTCCCCTCTATGTCATCAGGGGCTGCAGCTCCTCCCCCTCCATTTGAATGAGCCCCCGCACAAAATATCGCAGGGTCTCAACGACGACGCATCCGCGCAAACGGAACCCTGAGATCAGAGCCGCCACCGTGATTTGCAGCACGCTCATAAAATTCAGCCCCGAGTGTCAGCACCTCAACAAGAACTGCACCAAGATCATGTGCAGCACAGTGCGATGTATTATAAAGCCCTTTCTGTGCCCTAATAATGTGACCTATCCCCCAGAAAAGAGCGCCCTACTGCAACAGTTGCATTTTCATTTCCCATATTTTGTGGGTTTTTTTGGAATGAGTCCCAATTTATGTCAAACCATAGACAAGTCGGAACTGGGTCGAGACTGTTCCAAACCTAGTTTACTTGAGACCCTTACAGACATCACAGAGGGTAGACTTTCATTACACTGGGCTGCATTTGGGTAGCTGATCATGTGCATTTCTGGGTTGCCTTTTATTCGTTCGTGAGATGTGAGCATCACTGGCAAGGCCAGCATTTATTGCCCAATCCTAATTGCCCTTGAGAAGCTGGTGGTGAGCAGTCGCCATGAACCCCTTGAGTCCGTGTGGTGTGGTACACCCACATAGCTGTTAGGAAGGGAGTTCCAGAATTCTGATCCAGTGACATTAAAGGAATAGTGTTATATTTCCAAGTCAGGATGGTGTGTGACTTGGAGGAGAACATGCAGGTGATGGTGTTCCCTTGCGTCTGTTGCCTTTATTTTTCTGGGTGGTAGAGGTTACGAGTTTGGAAGGTGCTGTCGAAGGAGGCTTGGCGAGTTACTGCAGTGTATCTTGTATATGGTACACACTGCTGCCACTGTGTGCTAGTGGTGGAGGGAGTGAATGTTTAAGGTGATGGATGGCATGCCGATCAAGCGGGCTGCTTTGTCCTGGATGGTGTCAAGCTTCTTGAGTGTGGTGCTACAGTCATCCAGGCAAGTGTATTCCATCATACTGCTGACTTGTACCTTAGACTTTGGGAGACAGGAAGTGAATTGCTGGCCGTATGATTCCTAGCCTCTGAGCTGCTCTTGTAATCACAGTATATATGTGGCTGCTCCAGTTGAGTTTCTGGTCAATGGTAACCCCCAGGATGTTGATGGTGGGGGCTTCAGCAGTGGTGATGCTGTTGAATGTCATGGGGAGATGGTTAGACACTCTCTTGTTAGAGATGGTCATTGCCTGGCACTAGTGTGGTTCAAATGTTACTTGCCTGAATGTTGTTCAGATCTTGCTGCATGTGAGCATGGACTGCTTCAGAATGTGAGAAGTTGCGAACAGTACTGAACACTGTGCAATCAGTAGCGAGCATCCCCACTTCTGACCTTGTGATGGAGGGAAGGTCATTGATGAAGCAGTTGAAGATGGCTGGGCCTAGGACACTACCCTGAGGAACTCCTGCAGCGATATTCTGTGTTCTGTGGCTGAGATGATTGGCCTCCAGCAACCACAACCATCTTCCTTTACGCTCAGTATCACTCCAACCAGTGGAGTGATTCCCCTTGATTCCCAAAGATTTCAATTTTACGAAGCATCCTTGATGCCACACTCAGTCAAATGCTGACTTGTTGTTGAGGGTCGTCACTCTCGCCTCACCTTGGCTGTCTGTAAGAGGGATAGGATTCAGATTTGTGACATAGATTGCATCTGGAGGCTGAGGTTGGGGATCTAGCTTGGCGATCACGCTATTGTTCTTCTGCTGGCAGCCAAAGATTAGAGGCAAGGACTGGGCCTGGGCCTGGAAGATGATCTTTGGCTGCAGGCGGAATGGAGGAATCAAGGATTGGTAGGAGACCATATTGTTGTGAATTATGCTTGGTGGTGGGGCTTGCATACTGCATTCTTGAGCCATGGGTGTAGCTGTTGGTGGGAAGAGGTTTTATGATGGGGGCCAATTGCGCCAGGGGAAAGGGTGAATGTCAAGGAAGCAGTGACGTGAGGCATAGTGCTCCCTACCTGGAGAAGCAAGTCTTTGGATTGGGAGGGACTGAAAAGTAAGCTCAGTGTGAGGGAGTGGAACATTTAAATTCCACCATCTTAAATTTAATACTCAGGTATAACACCTAGACGTGATGGTAATAGCATGATGGGAACCTTCTATAATCCCAGTGTAAAATTTTTTGTATTATAGATCTAAAAAAAACATATAAAATTGCTACTTTTATTCTCAATGGTTCTTCTGGGTCTCAGGAAAGAGAGAATTGTATTTTCAGATAAGCCGCTATTAATTAAAAGTATTTGTGAGCTGTGTCTTGAGATTGACCCGCATATATTTGAAGAAAATGCATGCTACGTTATCACTTAATGTAAAAAGTAATGTTAATATAATCAGTGAAATAACCTTTTGCTCCCCTACATTCGCTTTAACATCATTTGTGGAATTAAAAACAAAATCAAAATAAGACTTGCAGGAAAATAAGAGCAACAATTCAGTCAGTGCCAAATGTAGTTTATGTAAACTGAAATATAGCATCGAGAGCTTAGGAAGATTATTGTTATCTTTAGTTTTACAAGTAGCTTTTTTCTGGTGACCTGTATCTACAACATTGCCAATTTGTGATTTAATTTATTTCATGTACTTAACATTTTTTTTAGTACAGTTTAATAGATTCTGCAATGCCGTTTAGTATCACATAAAGTGAAGGATAAGACACCTAAGTTATGTAGAGAGACTAGAGAAGCTAAGATTGTTTTTAGAGCAGAGAAGTTTAAGGGGAGATTTGAGGGATTTTGTTAGAGTAGATGGGGAGAAACTGTTTCTACTGACAAGAGGATCAGTGAGCAAAGGACTCAGATTTAGGATAATCAGCAAAATGTCAAGGGGAAATGAAAAATTATTTTGCACAGAGAGTTATGATGATCTGGAAGCAGTTTCAATAGTAACTTTTAGTAGTGGTTTGGGTATGTACTTGAAAATGAAAAATTTGCATGCTATGGGGAAAGAGTAAAGGATAGGACTGAATTGGATTGCTATACTAAAGGCATCATTGGGCCAAATGGTCTACTTCTGTGCTGTATAATTCTATGATCCTATGAAAATAAAATAAGTTGAGTGATGAATGGACAAACAGGCTACAATGGTTATCCTCAATGAACAGACTAGGGGAGTGCATGAGTACTTACTGTGTACCTATCAGTATCCTAACCTGATGAAATAATGCACAAATGACCAAGTGTGAAAACTGGAAATGAGTGGCCTTGATTGTTATTATATTCCTTGACCTGTGCATTTAATTTGTATCTTAAGTATTTTTAAGGCTTTGGTTACACAGCAAGATGATAAGCAGAATGTGTTCGGTTAAGGTAGTTATTTGGGAGTGGCAGAGGTTGTGGAATGTTCCTGGGCTTTGGCAGCACTGAGGGGATAATCCTGGATATAGTAGGGTCCTGGGATTTAGCAGCATAGGGAGGGAGAACCTGGGCTGGCCAAAATGAGGGACTGTGATGTGGCGTTCAGCTTATTGGTGGATTCCTGGGGACTGTTAGCTCTGGGGGATGGGAGGCCCACGGTCTGATAGCACTGGTCTGTAAGAGACTTGAATGTGGTTGTTTCCTGGAAAATAAATTATGTTTTCCATTGCTAAATACCATGGTTATATAAATAATTCTAAAGGTTCCTCTGTGTCTTTGGGTCTGTGGCCAATAAATAAACATACAGCCTTGATTTAAATTTATTTCTACTTTCAACTAGAAAAATTCAATCGGCAATTTTTTCTTCTTCTTCTTCTTTGGCCTCCTTGTCTCGAGAGACAATGGGTAAGCGCCTAGAGGTGGTCAGTGGTGTCAGTCGCTGTGAGGCAACTATGGAGTGACCTCTCCATGGCGCATGCCTGGGCGAATGTATGGAGGTTGAGAGTTGCCCAAGCGTCAAAACCCCAAACAGAATCCTTTTGTGAATGGCCAGTCTGTCAATCATAAACATTTCCAGAAATTATCTTCAAAACATTGGGCTGAATCTTACAGACCCTCCGATGTCGGGGGTTTTGGCGGAGTGGGGGGGGGGGGGGGTGCGGAAAATGCCTCCGGCAGAGGCCCGCCAAGGGCCTCGACGCCGGGAAGGCCCGGCCCGATATTGCTGGCAGCGGTGAGGCCTCGTGGCGGCCCCCTGCCGCTTGGTGATGGGAGCCAAATTTAAATACGTAAATTAATTTAAATAAAGGAATAAATTATCTTCTTGCTCCCGCCATCTGTCCCGGTGCGATATTGGTGCCGGTGGCCGGCTCTCCCAGCGCAACACTGGTGGGGAGGGGGGAGCAGGTAGGTTTCTCTGTGCGGGGTGGGGTGGGGTGGGGGGAGTGGGGTCAAAATAATATAATTGGTATAGGGAATGGTAGAAAGGGTTAGAGTGTAATGTTTATGTACTTTGGGGGGGGGGGGAAGGTCAGGTGGGCAAGGGAAGTACTTTGGGGGGAGAGGGCAAGTGATTAATTTTATGGTTTTGGGGGGATGGGAGAGGGGCAATTTAAATGGATTTAAATTTTTCATTGAAGTTACCTTTAAATATTTAAATTGAATGTTGGGGCTCAGAGCCCTTTAAAAATGTCGTCAGTGCCTACGCAAAGGCTGCTAACGCCTTTGCCGGGGATGGAACGCCTGCCCCCTCCATGTCATCGGGGTGGACGGTCCGCCCCGGCTATTTAAATGAGCCGTCATGCTGAATATCGCGGCAGCTCTGCGATGTGCGATTACGGCGGCGGAGTATAAATTCCAGCCCATTATTTCCCTTAGCTGAGTATTTTAGTTTGAATTAAAAACCTGACAGTAAAATGGTTTATGTTGTTAAAGTTATTGCACAAACAGAGTTTTTATTCCAGAGGGCTTTCAGGATTTACCACTCAAAGCAAATAATTCACTCACGCACTACAGCTGAATAAACAATTCTTGTGTAAAGTCATTTTTTGAATTGTAAAAGCAAAGAATAGGATAAAATGATATTGATGCATCCTGGGAAATGATGTGTGTCACGTACCTAGATTGCAAGATCCACCTTAAGCCAATAGAGTTGGAACACTGGGAAAATGTTTTGGTCCGTCCTCAGGATGTAGGCAATACTGGCAAGGCCACGTTGATTGTCCATCCCTAGTTCCTTGAGAAGGTCCTGGTGGGCTTTCTCCTTGAACCACTGTAGTTTATTTTTGAAGAAATGTTCTGATTGGTTTGCCTTCCTTCTTGTATTGTTAAACTCTGCGGACTGATCATTCAGGATCTGTTGCTTTCATAAGGCCTTAGTAGTTTCTGATTTACGTTTTTCTCACACTTTGCTTACTTGATGGTGTTCTACTTGCAGTTCTGATTTATTGCAGTTTTATTTTGAGCTGATCAGCAAACTCACTGTAAAGTGTTACAGGAAGTGAATTTAGATATATAGGGCAGAACTTCCAATGGATCAGCCACCCTTACACACCTTGTCCAATTTTTCTCTTCATTGATTTCAGTTTTCATACCTCCGCTGAAGTTGAAACTCCCATACGTAAGAAGCACATTGTATTTCGCAAATGTTTGTGACTGTTGTACCTATGTTCATGTTTACTCATTTCTGACACACTGTTTAAAAAAAAGCATAAAACAGAAATCCAGGCTGACTTCTAATTGAGCCGAGGAAGACACGACATATACGCCCTGTGACTTTAAGGGGACACTGAGTTCTACCCAGTTGTCCTTTAGCAGCTGAATAAATTGTGTGTTATGTGGTATAATTTCCCTGTCTTTTTATAAATGCTCATATCTTCTGACCCATTGTGAGCAGTGGCATGTAAAGCTGCCACTGTAAATAAGTTTGATTAGTGCTGGCGTGTGGTCTTAATGCTTATCATTATAATGGACATATTCCACTTTGCTATCGTTACCCTGACCCGGTAATTCTGAAAGATATTGCTATTTTCGCTGTTAATAATTCATTGAGAGAATTCAAATAGCTCTGTGAGCAGTTATTAATATGCACAGTATTCGAAAATGAGGTGTGTTGGAAACTGAGTGAACTATGAAAGTCATCCTGGCTCCATATTTGAATAAATTATGCAAAGTAGAGACCTGTGAATAACAACAAATTTGTTTAGTATTCCATATCACTACACGAGTAGTTTATTAATTACTTTACCAATTTTATGAGCAGCTATAACCAATAGAAAAAATTTTGAGAAATGGTTTTGTGGCTGGCACTGTGTAGTAGTTTATTAGAAGATAAACGATAGATGAAGATCAATTCTCCCTGATCAAGCATAGTTCGTGTTGTGTAATCTGACACCTTCTGATGTAGTGTATGCAAGTTGCATTAAAAGAAAGATTATTCATAGCACTGTCAAAAATACTAGATTTCTAGTGGGGAGATGATTCATACAAACATAGAAAAATAAGAGCGTGAGTAGGCCATTTGGCCCTTCGAGCCTGCTCCACCATTCAAAAAAGATCATGGCTGATCATCTAATTCAGTACCCTGTTCCCGCTTTCTCCCCATATCCCTTGATCCCCTTGACATTAAGAAATATATCTGTCTCCCTCTTGACTATATTTAATGACTTGGCCACCATTACTTTCTGCGCTAGAGAATTCCACAGGTTCATCACCCTCTGAGTTGAGAAATTTCTCCTCATCTTAGTTCTAAATGGCATACCCCGTATCCTGAGACTGTGACTCCTGCTTCTGGACTCCCCCGCCATCGGGAACATCCTCCCTGCATCTAGCCTATGTAGTCCTGTTAGAATTTTATAGGTTTCTATGAGGTCCCCTCTCATCTTCTAAATTCTAGTGAATATAGGCCTAGTCGACCCAATTTCTTCTCATAGGTCAATGCTGCCGTCCCAGGAATCGGCCTAGTAAATCTTCATATCAGTTTCTTCTCCCTCCCTCCTTTTATTTTTACAGGACTTAGAAAATCTTAAAGCTGTGAAAATGACTGAAATTATACTGATCCCAGCATCTTAAATCTGTTGTGCACTGAAAAACAAATGAGAAATATCTTCATTTTTCCTCCGCATCAAGTCCGTCACTGTCGGCAGTTTATGCTGTAAACACTACATTTTGTTCCAACATGAATTTAACAGCATATAATGAGTAGGAAACCCTTTTTTTGAAGAACAGATTACTGCAGTAAGTATTAATCTACCATTTAATCACTTCTGTACTTTTAAAGTGCTAGTTTTGGTCGTCATAGTGCTACATTCGACATTACAGAAGTCAACTAATGAACAGAAGCTGCTAGTTGGAGCTGTGATTTACAGTTGATATCAGTGTGCTTTTAATTATCATTTGAATTTTATGACTGCTTTTTATTGGGTGAATCGTGTATGAAATCAGTTGCGATTTGCACAGACCAATTAACACCACTTTCCTAACCACAGTCTCAGCATGAGAGCAGTGAGCAGCACATCAAAATGACCCCTTGTAAAGCACAATGACAGGCTGAGCAAAAAAAGGCGAAACTGGGCATCCCAGATGAAAAAGGAAAGTGGATGTCAATTAATGAATCAACAATGATGCCTCCTCAGTCAGGCAGGCTGAGCTTGAAGCATCTAATATACATTTTTTGTTAGCCATCCTGGTGGTCGTTTGCATCGTCCCCCAGGAATTGTTTGGCAGCAGTGCCCCAAGCCTCTCTATGCTTCATTTGGCTGTGCTCCACATCATCTGTATAATCATGATTACTATCGTCAGCTATGTTTCAGTGGGCAGATGCAAAGTAGGTTATAGAGTAATGAAATGATAGTCCAGTGCAAACCACAGGCCTGTGCTGATCTTTATCTTGGTCCAAGATTCTACTTTATATTGGATTATGTAATTATGGGACTGTAAGCTATGTACAAAGACATATTTAGCAATGCTGACTTTTGTTTAAAAGGAGCAAGACAGGAAATTATTTTGATTTATGAACTTAATGTTTTCTGAGCCAAATTAACTAGTGAAATGATTTATTGAGAGTCAAACAATTCGTGCATCTGAGGTTTACAGTAAATATATAAAGGATATCCCCTAGGTACTGATTTTAATACAAAATATAATCACTGACTGACCTGACCTCCTAACCTACGTGTGACTGAATTGTGAGTGGGTTGTGAAAGTCAGGTCAGACTTGGGCATTCAGTGGGCTCCTGGGGGATGTTACTTTGTACCGACCATTCTAAGATTGTTGTATAAATGTATTTTTAAAAAATTGTATCCACTACATCTCCATTTACTTTTTTTTTAAATCCATGCCACAGACAGAAAGATCAAGACCCAGGTAGCAGTGCTGTCAGGAGATGCCCTGGATTTACTCAACATTCTATGCCCTCTCTTTTCCTGTTGGGGACAACCTGAACTCTGCTTGATCCCTCCTGTTACAGGCTGACTAGGATTGGGAACTTGCTGTGTGGGAAATTACAGCCTTGTATAAATGTTTCTCTCAGTTACCCCTAAACATGTAACGTGATGCAGAACTTGATTTTTTTTAAAATTATGAAGCACTTTGATGGACTGAATAGGGGAGTCAGTGAGAAAGGATCATCAATTTTAAGTTATTACTCAGTGAGTGGAGAGATCAGGAGAAATGTCTTTATATAGAGGATTGTTGGAGCATGGAATGCTTTGGCACAGGGAGTGTCTGAAGCAGAGACCATTGCATCTTTTAAAGGAAAATTCGAAAACAAATGAAACTGGTGGATGAGCAGTAGGATTAGTTTGAATTGCTCTAATAAAAGGCCAGCACAGACATGATAGACCAAATAGCCTCCTTCTGTCCTGTAACTTTCTATAGTTCTGTGTATCGTAACTTGGTCTTCCCCTGGTAGTTCAGTGGTTATCTTTTTCCATTGGAAAATTTTTAGCAGTGAAATGCATTGCAGTTCTCAATAAATGCTGAATAATGCTCAATAAAAGATTCCCGGTAATGCACTTGTACAAATTATCAATGCACACAAACCACAAATGGTAATATGCAACAGTTCCTGACATGCAATGTGTGTGAAAGAATGTGTGTGAGAAACTGATAAACTGATTCACCTTGCTGTTAATCTACTGAAGTTCCAGTTCTCTAGGTTATTTCATTGTACATTCCCCAGGCATTGTCGTTTATTACTTAAATTATTTGGTGAGGATGTCAACACATCCCAGACCATGAAACAGAGTGTGCACCTTAGTTGTGTGACGAGAGTCATTATTCACACATGGCTCCTGTCAGCTATGGAGTGTGCGGTCTTACCTATTTGAGAGCCTTTTTTTAAAGGTTGTATATTCTGGAATACAGTACTTCATACTGGTTCTTACAAAACATTGTCACTCCTTCTATTCATTTTGGTTCTGCTGCTTCCTTTCTCTTTTTTTTAAACCCTAAAGCAGTCTCTTTTTCCCTTTCCTTAGACCAATATTACGAGCTGTGATTTTAGGCCACAGTCAGCGCATTGTGCTTACCAGTTGATCAGGATGTGCACTTCTGTTAGTGTAGTGGTTTCATACAGTTTCTTACATTCTGGAATAGTTTGCTTCACAGTACCACAATCGTCTGTATGCTGAGATGACTGACAAAGAACTGATGGGAACTTGCTAAATAAGGGAAGATCAGCTACATCTGAATGTTGGTCACGACAGGAGTTTGAACTTGTGACTTGCTGGATTGGGAGTGAAATTTTTTAAAAACATATTCATTCATGGGATATGAGCATCACAATGCCAGAGATTCTTGCCCAACCCTAGTTGCCCTTGAGAAAGGGGTGGTGGGCTGCTTTCTTGAATTACTGTAATCTGTGTGATGAAGGTGCGCCCACAGAGCTGTTAGGTAGAGAGATCCAGGACTTTGACCAAATAATGATTAAGGAAAGTACATATTCCTAAGTCAGGATGGTGTTAGACTTGGAGGTGATGGTGTTCCCAGGCGCCTGCTGCCCTTGTCCTTTTAGGTGGTAGAGGTTGCGGGTTTGGGAAGTGCTATCGAAGAAACCATGGCAAGCTGTAGATGGTACACACTGCTGCCACTATGCACCAGTAATGGAGAGTGTATATGTTTAAGGTGTGGATTGCTTTGGTCTGGATGTTGTTGGAGCTGCACTCAACCAGGCAAGTGGAGCATATTCCCTCACACTCCTGACTTGTGCCATGTAGCTGGCGGAAAGGCTTTGGGGAGTCAGGAGGTGAGTTACTCACCGCAAAATTCCCAGCCTCTGGACCTGCTCTTGTAGTCACAGCATTTATGTGGCTGGTCCAGTTA
Organism: Heterodontus francisci; assembly: GCF_036365525.1. Taxonomy (NCBI): domain Eukaryota; kingdom Metazoa; phylum Chordata; class Chondrichthyes; order Heterodontiformes; family Heterodontidae; genus Heterodontus; species Heterodontus francisci. The sequence continues at coordinate 11,795,633 of NC_090413.1, read as the reverse complement.
AGTTTCTGGTACTCTTATCTCTCAAATTATTTCATATGCTTTTTCCTTTAGGTGTCATACACCTTTGTCATGACACACAATTCTTCAGACAAGAGGATAGGCAGGTTATAGTCTATAGTCCTCTGCTGCTGACTTTGTTCAGACAGCTACCACAAACTGCCTAAGCATGGATCTTGGTTACTTGCAGTCCAATATTTTTCCTCTACCTCTCTCCTTAGGGAACGCTATACAAGTCTAGTATTACTGTACTAACTCTTCACTCACCCCCTGCCCCCACCAAGCTTCACTGTTCATGACTCAACTGAGATTGTATATATAATTCTAGGAATGAGGTGTTGTCCTACTTCTGTAAATCACAGTGCATCAATGCAAGATGCTATCAGACATTTTAAAATCTGCCCACATTACCTATGAAATCATGTTGCCAACTAATTTTCATCGTGAATCCACTTTTTCAGCCTCTATCATGAGGCCATGAGTCAGTCTCATTTCTTTCCCCTCCTCTCGGTTTATTTTTTCCTCCCCTTGCTTCCTCTCCATCTTCCTCTTTTTCTCTCTTCCTGCCTATCTCTCTTTTCCTTCCTCTATCTTTCTACCTCGCCTTCCTTTCTCTTTCACTCCCCCTCTTTCTTGCCCTCTCCTTTCACTGGAGGATAATTTGTATCATACAAATCATTCCCAAGGTAAGTAAAAAAAAGTTTAAATATAATGGAAAAAGAAGTTTGAGCAATGCCGTTTGCATTTGATACTGCATTTTTTTCTTTTAAAATTTTCTTAAAGATCTGTTGTCCCCACCACAGGAATTGTCAGTGCGGCTGACTGTTACATTTCTCACTGCACATCTATGTGACAGTCTTGTATGAAAATAGCAACAGAATTGCATATGACTGGATGTTGAAAAAATTAGCAAAAAAGAATTGGTGAATTAAACCGATCAGCAGGCTGTTATGCTTATGTGTAGTTTCATGGGGTATGTCTGTTAGCCCGCCAGTTTTACCAGTACAGCTGCTCCACAGCCTGTGCACATCACAGCTTGTAATCAGAGCGCAGGCTCTGCAGGCTAACTACATTTAACCTTTGGGTTCATGACAATGTCACTATCATAGATGCTAAACTTTGCAGTTGTTGTTTCATTCATTAATTTTCCACCTGGACTCTGAAAGGAGCATCAGCTAATCCACTGCCATATTTACAGTAACTCGTAGAAAATGTTTTTTTAAGTACTGTCTTATTATTTATATTGATTTGATACCAGCTCCATGCATGCATGTCTTTTAAAAGGTTAGATGTGACCTCCCTGTAGAGGCAGCCTTGTCACTAGGGTTAATATTGATACTAAACTCAGTTGCACAGATCAGGTTTACATGAACCTGAAGAAAATGATGGTAAAAGCCTTTCAGTATTCATGTTTAAAGCTTAGTATGTTTTTTTTCCATCCTCCCCCACTGCTTTGAGCCACTGAGATTTCTCCCTGTATCAGCACAGGGCATGGAGATGCTTCTAGAGAGATGAATTGCCATAATGGAAATAGTGAGCGATGATTCACCAGCCATGCACTGTATAATTATCTGCAGGCATGACCACTTCATCCTGTGTGTGTCATCCTCATCATCACACTGACTGCATTAAAGATATTACTTCTCATCTCTAAGGAGACTTGTTAAATACCTCAATGTTCAAGAACAGGTATTGAAGCCTCAAATTTATGAATTATTTTTAACAGAAACGAAGCAGACTTGTAAAGAGCTCATAATTTTTTTCTATTTGTTTCTTGGGATGTGGGCATCGCTGGCAAGGCCAGCATTTATTTCCTATCCCTAATTGCTCTGCAGAAGGTGGTGGTAAGCTGCCTTCTTGAACCAGTGCAGACTATCTGGTGCGGGAACACCCACAGAGGGAGTTCCAGGATTTTGATCCAGCGACAATGAAGGAACAGTGATATATTTGCAAGTCAGGATGGTGTGTGACTTGGAGGGTATCTTGCAGCTGGTGGTGCCCACACGTCTGCTGCCCTTGTCCTTCTAGGAGGAAGAGGTCATGGGTTTGAAAGGTGCTGTCGAAGGGGATGTGGTGAGTTGCTGCAGTGCATCTTGTATATGGTACACACTGCTGTCATTGGGCGTCGGTGGTGGAGGGAGTGAATGTTTAAGGATGTGGATAGGGTGCCGATCAAGCAGGCTACTTTGTCCTGGATGGTGTCGAGCTTCCAGAGTGCTGTTGGAGCATCCAGGCAAGCGGAGAGTATTCCATCACACTCCTGATTTGTGCCTTGTAGATGGTGGGCAGGCTTTGGGGAGTCAGGAGGTGGCTTACTCACTGTAGAATTCCCAGCCTCTGACCTTGTAGCCACAGTATTTATGTGGCTGCTCCAGTTCAGTTCCTTGTAATGGTAACCCCCAGGATGTTGATAGTGGGGGATTCAGTGATGGTAATGCCGTTGAATGTCAAGGGAAGATAGTTAGATTTTCTTTTGCTGGAGATGTGTGTGGCACGAATGTCATTTGCCATTTATCAACCCAAGCCTGAATGTTGTCCAGGTCTTGCTGCATGTGGGCATGGACTGCTTCAGAATTTGAAGAGTTGCGACTGGTACTAAACAGTGTACAATCATTAGTGAACATCCCCACTTCTGACCTTATGGTTGAGGGAATGTGAAGATGAAGCAGCTGAAGATGGTTGGGCCTAGGACACTACCCTGAGGAACTCCTGCAGTGATATCCTGGGATTGAGATGATAGGCCTCGAACAGCCACAACCATCTTCCTCTGTGCTAGGGATGACTCTAACCAGTGGAGAGTTTTCCCCTGATGCCCACTGACTTCAATTTTGCTAGGGCTCCTTGATTCCACACTTGGTCAAATGCTGCCTTGATGTTCAAGGGCAGTTACTCTCACCTCCCCTCTTGAGTTCAGCATAGTATGGGGAGAGGGAAGGGGAAATAGGATAACACTTTTTTTTTTACAAGAGTTCTTGATATTTTCCAGATTGATTTGAATGGTGCAGCATTTAGCACTCCTAACAAAGCATTATTGCAATCACTGCTTCTTAGCTGAGAAAAATCACCTCTGAGACTTAAAATGTTCTATTCATGCCACTGCAGGTAACTAGTCTGCTCTTGACAAGACGGAATGTGTGTGATCATTATGTTTTTAATACCTGCACAATAATACGCACCATTCATGAGCTAATAGGGAAAACTATTCCAAGGGGAGTCACTTTCAATAGTTCCCCTTTCATATCTGAGATGTATAGTTAATTAAAATAAAACTAGCTACACTCCCTATTGGACTAGTGGATAAAGGCACTGCCTGGTGTAGGACCAAACTGATTGAGTTTCCAGCTTTGACTTCTTGCCTCTGCTGTTCTCAGCTGGTGCAGCAGTATGGGCACTACAATTAGCCCAGCTTCTGTAGCCTAAAGAGGGGAAATTTCAATCAAGGTTCTCACTTCTGAGTGTGATGCCCTCTAGCCATCGTGGAATAACCTGCAAATATGCTTCATCTAGATTGACGCATGTAAAGAAACTACTTAATGAGGTGTGGAGGGCTCATATCATCGATGAACTCATACCAAGACTTGGGTAGTTCAAGTGAAGTGAAAAAAATTGAAGAAAAAAGATAACTTTTTGGGAGACACCATGACTTGTGGCACAAACATAGCCTTGCATTTTAGTCAAGTGGAGCATACGAGACATGCTCAGCTGATGTCAGTCATTGGCTGTAATGCAGCTCTGGCTGTATATTGTTCTATGGGTCTTGACATTATAATACACTTCTTTTCATACGAGCTCTTCCATTGGTGATGCCTTAAGTTTCACAGTATAGCTGCGATTCCAAGCAAGGCCTCTGCTGTGGAAAAGCTCATGTGGAAAAAGGAGTGACACTAAATGAACACTAATGTTGAAATTTAGGGGTAGAAATTTGCCTCGGATGATGGTGCAAAACTGGCGGTATCAGATCGTCTACTGGTTATACGCCGCACCTAATATATGGAATTAAATATTGGGTGCTGTGTAGAACAGGTAGCTACTCTCATACTGCCTGTTTTATGCCACTGCCTGAGATGAATTTCTACCCCTGGACTTTAAAGTACTATTTCAATAAATTACCAATTGCTTATCAGAAGTATAGAGATTTGTACAGGACTGGGTGGGACAGTAGGTTTCACTTTTGGAACTTGAGTTCAAATCTAATCCAGTCTAAAAGAATGGCATTTCTTTTGTTTGTTAAAGTACCAGGTAGTGAAAGTTGTTTGGGGTCTGTCATTCCAGTTCCTAATCAGTCGACCCACAGCACGGAACTGCCCATATTTTGACCTAATTTGTCAAAAAGGAGTGAGATTGCACCTAATCTGGCAATCTCACTCCAGGAACTGAAAGAATTCACATTGATATAGTGGGGCTGCTCTTTTGAGATTGTCAGTGACCTGGGAATGCTTCATACTGATTGACACTGGCACTAGAATTGTGTTCTACTTAAGAATTCACAGGAAAAATGGGAGATTTGACTTTACTGTAATGAATTATGTTGGAGTTTAAGTTTATAAGTTCATAAAGGGTTCAGTGTAGATCCAAATCAATTAAAAGTTTAAATGCAACTTTATGTCATGAACTGCATTACTTCACTCTTAGGAACAGCCTCCGAGCCTGTTCTGCTATTCAACTAGATCATGACTGATTTGTATCTTAACTCTATCCGCCTTGGTCCCGTAACTTTTAAAACCCTACAAATCTATCAATCTCAGTTTTGAAATTTTCTGTTGATCTCCAGTCTCAGCAGCTTTTTGGGGAAGAGAGTTCTAGATTTCGACTACCCTTTGTGTAAAGAAGTGATTTCTGACATCACATCCCTGAAAGATATATCTCTAATTCTAAGATTTATGGCCCGTTGTTCTGGACTCGCCCACCAGAAGAAGTAGTTTTTATCTACCTTATCAACTCCTTTAATCACCCCTTAATCTTTTATATTCAAGAAAATACAAACCTTGTCTCAATACAAGCTGCCCTCATAATTTAGCCCTTTTAACCCTGTATCATATTGGTGGATCTGCACCCACTCCAAGGCCAATATATCCTTCCTGAGGTGCAGTGACCGGAACTGAATGCAGTATTCCAATGGGGTCTAACCAGAACTCTGTACAGCTGTAACATAACTTCCACCCCTTTGTATTCCAACCCTCTTCAGATGAGGCCAACCTCAGCCTTTTTAATGTTCTTTTTTGTACTCCCCCATTAGGTTTTAGTGATTTCTGTAACAAAAACAGGAAATGCTGGAATTGGGCGGCACAGTGGCGCAGTGGTTAGCACTGCAGCCTCACAGCTCCAGCGACCCGGGTTCAATTCTGGGTACTGCCTGTGTGGAGTTTGCAAGTTCTCTCTGTGTCTGCGTGGGTTTCCTCCGGGTGCTCCGGTTTCCTCCCACAGCCAAAAGACTTGCAGGTTGATAGGTAAATTGGCCATTATAAATTGCCCCTAGTATAGGTAGGTGGTAGGGGAATATAGGGACAGGTGAGGATGTGATAGGAATATGGGATTAGTATAAATGGGTGGTTAATGGTCGGCACAGACTCGGTGGGCCGAAGGGCCTGTTTCAGTGCTGTATCTCTAAACCTAAATCTAAAAAAAATCTAAATCACTCAGCAGGTCTGGCAGCAACTGTGGAAAGAGAACTGTACTTGGACTCCTAAATCTCTCTGCTCATCCACAGTTTCTAGCTTCTCACCGCTTAGAAAATACTCTGATCTATCTATCTTGGATCCAAAGTGGATCACCTCGCAGTTTCCCACATTAAACTCCATTGCTACAGCTTTGTTCATTTAATTAATCTATCACTATCCCTTGCAACTTTCTGCTCCCATTTACACTGTTTTCTCTGTCAACCAACTCAGGGATAGGCACCGACATGTTGCACCATGGACATTTGACAAATTATTGACTCAGCCACGGACATGGGGGTGATTAATCTGTATGTAAAGTATATAGTCAATCTAATGCCATCGAAACACAGTCCAATTTAAAACACATTTCTCCCTATAAATAAATGGCTAAGCATATAATCATCATTGGACGGCAGCACAACTATTAGCTAGCTAGCAGGCAAACTAGTGTGCAATGCCAATGCGAATTACTTTTGCTGCTAGGTTATTTTAAAACACAGGGCTTAACAGGGGTGTCCAACATTTTTGCATAGGGGGGCCACATTACAATTTTTATCTCAACTCAGGGGGCTGGTGAAACAATTTCGGAAAGATAAAGACATTAAAAATTGATCTTACTATTATTCAAAACAACAACCAAGGTGCATTTTTGTCAAGAAGCTTTAAATGAAAAGACTAATTTATTGACTTACTATTGGGTCACTATGTTGAACACTGATTTAGTGAGACACCTGGCAATTTTTTGCTTGCACGTGAGTCAATGTTTGCCTGCACACTTGTTGTAGCAATGAGGAGTATTTCGGATAGACGTCCATCTGTCGGGAGTGATCATGATTGTTCTCTCTCCCACTTCTCTCTCTCTGTGTCATCCCCCCTCTCTTTGTCGTTGCCCCTCTCTTTGTCGCCTTCCTCTCTTTGTCGTTGCCCCTCTCTTTGTCGACCCCTTCTCTTTGTCATCCCCCCTCTGTGTCGTCTCCTCGCTCACTGCCCCCTTTCTCTCTCGCTTTGCCCCTTTCTCTCTCTCTGCCCCCTCACTCTCTCTTTGCCCCATCTCTCTCTCTGCCCCTCTCTCCCTCTGCCCCTCTCTCCCTCTCTGCCCCTTCTCTCTATGCCCCTCTCTCTCTGCTTCCTCCTGTCTCCCTGCCTCCTCTCTCTCTCTGCTCCCCCTGTCTGTCTCTGTGCCCCCTCCCTCTCTCTCTATCTGCCTCCCTCTCTCTCTGTGCCCACCTCCCTCTCTCTCTCCCTCTTCCCCCCTCACCCCCCTTTCTCTCCCCCCTCTCTCCCCCCTCTCGCTCTTCCCCCCCGTCCTCCATTTCTCCCCCTCTCCCCTTCTCTCCCTCCCCCCATCACTCCGTCTCTTCCCCCTCCCTCTCTCCCTCCCCTCTCTCCCTCCCCTCTCTCTCTCCCCCCTCCCCTCTCTCTCCCCCCTCCCCTCTCTCTCCCCCTCCTTCTCCCCCCCCCCCTCTCCCTCCCCCTCCTTCCCCCCCCCCCCCTTCCCTCTCCCTCCACGGGGAGGCGAGGCGGTGGCGTACTGGTATTGTCACTGGACTAATAACCCAGAGACCCAGGGTATTGCTCTGGGGACATGGGTTTGAATCCCACCACAGCAGAAGGTGGAATTTGAATTCAATTAATAAATCTGGAATTTAAAGCTCGTATAATGATGGCCATGAAACTATTGTAGATTGTTGTAAAAACCCATCTGGTTCACCAATGTCCTTAGGGAAGGAAATCTGCTGTCATTACCTGGTCTGGCCTTCGTGTGACTCCAGATCCACAGCAATGTGGTTGTCTCTTACATGCCCTCAACATGGCCTAGCAAGCCACTCAGTTCAAGGGCAATTAGGGATGGGCAATAAATGCTGGCCTGGCCTGCGACGCCCACATCCCATGAATGAATAAAAAAAAATTTCTCCCCCTCTCCCCTTCTCTCCCTGCCCCCCATCTCCACCTCCTTCTCTCCCCCCTCTCTTTCTTCCCCCTCTCTCCCTCCCCCCTCTCCCCCCCTCCCCTTCCTCTCTCTCGCTGTCTCTCCCCCTCTGTCTTAGTCGCTCTCCTCCCTCTCTTCCCCTCTCTTCCCCCCCCCCCCTCACTCTCTCTCTCCCTCCCTCTCTCTCTCTGACAGTTGCAAAGAGCAGGATCTCTAAGTAGAGCTGCTTTGTGGTTGCTCAGTTTGTTTTAAAAATCGCAGCCGTCAGTTTCAGAGCTGACAGGTGCTTAGAGTCGAGACAGCGCTTCCGAACCTCGGACAGGTTCGGGGTTTTCCGGAGGGCTTTTGAAAAAAATTGGAACCTGCTCTAAGCACCTGTCAACTGTGAAACTGATGGCTGTCAATGGCAAATTTTGCATCCCTGAAATTACCAGTCACAGACCCCAAAATCTTTTATCATGGACACTGGTGTCCTTGTATGGACACGTTGCCAACCCCTGAACTAACTAATGTCATCAACAAATCTAGATATATGGCTCTCTATTCCTTCATCCAAGTCATTTATAAATATAGTGAAAAGCAGATGCCCTGGTACAGTTCCCTGGGGGTTACCACTAGTCACCTCCTGCCAATTTGCGTACATAACTATCATCCTACTCTTTTCTCTTACCTCCCAGTAAATTTCCTATCCAAGCCAATCAGTTGCCTCCAACTTCATGTGCTCCCATTTTTGTCACAGTCTCTTATGTGAAACCTTGCCAAATGCCTTCTGGAAGTCCATACAAATAAAATCCTTAGACATTCGCTATCTACCCTGTTTGTTACTGCCTCAAACAATTCAACTAGGTTCATTAGACATGACTTACTCTTTACAAATCCATGCTGGCTCTGTCTAATCAATTCTGACTGATCTGCATGGAACTGCTTTTGTTCCTTATATGAACCTCCTGGAATTTTGCATTAAACAAGATATGTTTAACAGAAACCCTACTTCCAGCAGTGAACTCTGGGCCTAAAGTTAGCTAATTTAAATAGTCCCTGTGATCAGAGCTGTGACTACAGCTACACTCCTTGCCATCCTGATTGCACCACATATTGCAGGGTCTGATGACAATGAGCATCTTGTCAGTTTTGTTTGGTTCTTATCTTTGTGGATAAAATTCATATTCCTGTTAACTCCCTTTACAGATGTATAGCAACATTTTTAAAATTTGCTCTCAGGATATGGATGACGTTGGAGAAGGCCCCATTTATTGCCCATCCCTAGTTGCCCTGGGAAGGTGGTTGTGGGGCTTCTTGAACCACTACAGTCCTTTTGCTCATGATGCTCCCAACTATTCTGAAATTAATTAGGATACTCCATTATTTACATAAAAAGCTGCATTTTCTGGTAAAGCCTGGCCACTGTAGGACGTGCATGCAGAATAGATGCATAATTTGACAGGAGTCTGTAAAAGTGTCAAACTTTCTACCCATGCATCTGTTCAGTATCTCCTGATTATTTTTAGCTTGCATTCAGGTTGCTGTTTCCACCACACTATACTACTTCTAAACTTGAGTGATGCTGAAATAGCTAACGCTTAGTGTAAGTGCTTCCTAAATGTCTGTTTTGTGTTGCTTTGCATGACGTTTTTCTAAAAACAAAATTATGACACTAAAGTTGTGGTACATTGGCTGAGAAAGTGTTTGTTGATTTGGGGTGTATTGAGTTTCAGTCCTTTATCTCTTCCATGTGTTCTTGTGTTAAAACATTGCATAAGTTGCAGATATTTTCTAAACCAAGCAAGGTTTTTAATTGGCATTCTAACTTTTATGGTCAAGTGAGGAGGGGTCTAAGGGCTTCCCCCTTTTCCCTCTCCTTGTTTGACCACAACAAGTTTAAATCTTTCTTAAATTGGATGTACTGGCCAATTCAGTAGGTGTTTAATTACTTACTTGCTATGATCATAACAAGAACCACTCAGACAGGTTTTCTTGAGTTTAACAAAGAAAGAGGTTAACTTTATTGTAACTAAATCGAACTAAGTAAAATAATGAACAACCCACCAACTTTCACACACACACAGTCTGGAGGTTTAGAAATACACAAGTAGGTTACAGAGTGGGGAAAGTAGATTGGTTGAGTTAAAGTCCATAAAAAGAAAGGTGTACAGTCTGTGGAGTTTGGTGATACGGCTAGCCTCCAGCTGAGTTCAGTGGTCCTGAGGTTTTTAGTTTGAAGAGGTAGATAACTGTTTCGGTGGGTCTCTTTGGAAACAGCGATGCGGATGATTTCCTCCAACGGGGTTTCTGATTGTAGCCAGAGTATGCAAAGGTGGTTAGTAAACAGGCAGGATTTGAAAGCTTTAAAGCTGGAATGGCGAGAGAGAGAGAGGGACCCCCACTTAGGGTCTGTACATGTCAGAGTCCTGTTGCTTCTGCTCTCTCTGCTGCAGAAAGACACAAGCTTAAAACCACAGATGAGGAGGGCTTGTCACATGACAGTCACTCAGTGACTCAAAACATAGCATTTAGCAGTATTTCTCTGCTTGCAAAAAACTTCCTGGGTCTTGGTTCTTGCTGGGGAATTAGCAGACATTTTGTCTCCCTCCTCACAGTCCTTTGTAATGTAGAATACAGTGAAGCAAACTAGGTGATCATCTTAGGCTGCTCACAGTCATCCTGTTTTAAATGTTCTTTTTAAACTTTCTTAAAAATAGATATAAATTCAGAACTCCAGTCAGTGGACCAAAGAAAATTATCGTTCAACATAACACATTAGCGTAACATTAACAATATGCATTGGGTGAATAGTTTTTCCCGAAAGTGAGCAGTCCGTGAGGGCACTCACACTTCATCTCCCCAGTCACTGGATTACCCTGCAATATGGGCATCTTGACTCGACAAATCAGCTCTGCTACATTCTCACAAGCCTGTTAACTGAGAGACTATAACAACAAACTTTGCAACTTTCATATCGGGCAGGTCTTCACTGCTAAATTCTTTTTTTTTTGCACATTATCTCAGTTTTAAAGTGATAACCAGGAAAGCATCATTAGACCAATATACACGAGCACTTCAACTTAAAGCACTCTCACATTATGTGAACTGCAATTAAAAATGTGAAAGGATTACAGTATCATGATTTGTCTCCTTTATTATACTCGGCGTGCATTATGTATCAGTGGGAATGTTTGTGTTTTCCATACGTGTCAATCACCATTGCTAGTGAATATTTTCACAGAGCAACTTTAAACAGAACATATTTTTCTCTTTCTCAACAATTTTCCCCTATCTTCGCTCTTTATGGCATTGATTTCTTGCAGTGTCTTGGAGTCACAGGTGACAATTGCAGTCGCCGCTAATTGCCCACTTTTCATGCATGATCCTTGATGACAAGTGTTGGGAAGTATTTGATCGTTGGGTTATCACAGTCGTGCCCAATCCTGTTCTTACCCAAAGTTAACCTCCAGCACAGCTCTAGCTGCTTTTTCCCTTCCTAATCCAAGGTACTGAAGCCTATTATAACATTCCAACAATCTGTTCAACAAAAAATTAGCACAGCCCAAAGATTGAATTTGAGACTTACTCAGTGACCAACAGAGCTATAAAGGCAACAATATGTTGACAATCTAATCATTCTGCACATCCTTTACAGAAGAAATTGGTTTGTTTTCTTCAAACCTCATGTTACATACAACCTTTACCTTAATGGTTCTTCACAGATCTCAAAAAACCTTGGATTTCATCGGAGTAGAGACTAAATATGCAACCTTTTTTTTTATTATTCAGCATTACTATCCTAACTTGAAGGGAGTAACAAATTTCCTTCACATACATTAAAGTTGATGCTTTATTCTGCAGTGCTTAGGTGGAACATGGTGTATTCTTGCACATACAATACTTCATGGAGTTTATTATAATAGGGCAATGTTCTCTCTTTTAAATAAATGTTTACATAAAATACAGCCTTTCATCACACAAAAACTCAAATCTGTCTAAAATGTAATTTGATGTCATGTTCCAGTACAGCTATTTAATCAAACACAATGATATATTCCTGCACATACTGCGCATTCTGTTGTCTTATTTGTTCAACAATAACTTCACAGCCACGAGATATTGCCTTCAGTCTCAAAACCCCACATCGTGAGATGAAATATTTCAATTTGCAATTCAGCATACTGAAATTAGTCCAATACATTGTAGAAATGCTCTGTCATTCAATGTAAGAATACTAACTACACCTTTAGTAAATCAGCCATTTGTTCTAGTCACATGCTGCAAACCTTTCAGTCCTGTATTTTATATGTTCAACAATAGTCCTGGCTCACTTGGCAGAAATCTGTCAAATTTGACAAGGTCATGATTAATAATTATTACTGAATTTTAACCTACAATACATAGGACAGTTACCCGAGTTCAAGTTGTAAGTTCACTGCTTCAGATGCATCCTCTATATTAAGCCACTTGTTCAATGAAAAGCTGAATTTGCAGATTTTAGGAACCCTGTGCTGGGTCTACAATCCTGTTTAACATTTTGGTGATTATACCATATGAATCTGGCACAGTGACCTATGAACAACATTTTCACAACAGAGCTTTCATGCATGAATGAAAGATTGTCTCTCAAACTTGGTGTTTGTGGCACATGATGTGACCAATGTGAAGAAGTGATGTTTCAGGCAGAAGAATGGATGTGGTGTATATGGATTTCAGTAAGGCGTTTGATAAGGTTCCCCACGGTAGGCTATTGCAGAAAATACGGAAGTATGGGATTGAAGGTGATTTAGTGCTTTGGATCAGAAATTGGCTAGCTGAAAGAAGACAGAGGGTGGTGGTTGATGGCAAATGTTCATCCTGGAGTTTAGTTACTAGTGGTGTACCGCAAGGATCTGTTTTGGGGCCACTGCTGTTTGTCATTTTTATAAATGACCTGGATGAGGGTGTAGAAGGGTGGGTTAGTAAATTTGCGGATGACACGAAGGTCGGTGGAGTTGTGGATAGTGCTGAAGGATGTTGTAGGTTACAGAGGGACATAGGCTGCAGAGCTGGGCTGAGAGATGGCAAATGGAGTTTAATGCGGAAAAGTGCGAGATGATTCACTTTGGAAGGAGTAACAGGAATGCAGAGTACTGGGCTAATGGGAAGATTCTTGGTCGTGTAGATGAACAGAGAGATCTTGGTGTCCAGGTACATAAATCCCTGAAAGTTGCCACCCAGGTTAATAGGGCTGTTAAGAAGGCATATGGTGTGTTAGCTTTTATTAGTAGGGGGATCGAGTTTCGGAGCCACAAGGTCATGCTGCAGCTGTACAAAACTCTGGTGCGGCCGCACCTGGAGTATTGCGTGCAGTTCTGGTCACCGCATTATAGGAAGGATGTGGAAGCTTTGGAAAGGGTGCAGAGGAGATTTACTAGGATGTTGCCTAGTATGGAGGGAAGGTCTTACGAGGAAAGGCTGAGGGACTTGAGGTTGTTTTCGTTAGAGAGAAGGAGGAGGAGAGGTGACTTAATAGAGACGTATAAGATAATCAGAGGGTTAGATAGGGTGGATAGTGAGAGTCTTTTTCCTCGGATGGTGATGGCAAACACGAGGGGACATAGCTTTAAGTTGAGGGGTGATAGATATAGGACAGATGTCAGAGGTAGTTTCTTTACTCAGAGAGTAGTAGGGGCATGGAACGCCCTGCCTGCAACAGTAGTAGACTCGCCAACTTTAAGGGCATTTAAGTGGTCATTGGATAGACATATGGATGAAAATGGAATAGTGTAGGTCAGATGGTTTCACAGGTCGGCGCAACATCGAGGGCCGAAGGGCCTGTACTGCGCTGTAATGTTCTATGTTCTATGTTCTAATCCGTGGCAGCTTTTACAAATACAGTACAATGCAGGACGTGTGTGTGATTTGTACAAACAGCTGCATGACCAGTCTTGAACACTTCAGTTGGCCTACTTGTGGTAATAATGTTTATGTCTATAAAACTGACATCAGACATTCTGTTCTTGAGGGTGTAGTTAAATTTAAATACTTTATTTGAAGTAGTAGTGTATAAAATAGATGATTAATTTACCTTGTTTTATTAATTTCAACTTAAAGTAAAATTGAAAGAACTTGCATTAATAACCCTGTTGTAACAGTTCATATTCTTACACTGATACATAGAATTTGTGTTTAGATTTTGTTTGAAAGCCAAACAATTGGTAAAAGATAAAAAATAAAATACAGTGGATGCTGGAAATATGATATAAAACAAAGTGCTGGAAACAGCCAGCAGATCAGACAGCATCTGTGGAGAGACAAATGTAGGGTTAATATTTCAAGTTGACCTTTCGACAGAAGTGTCAATTCTGACCTGCCTAGTGTTTCCAGCATTTTCTGCATTTATTTAGCAAAAGATTCTTTGCTACACCAGCACCACTTAGTCAACTGGACCTCTGGCTTCCTAATTTGCATCCAGTCAGGTACAAGTGTAAGTTGACAATATGCTGTCTGCTATGTTAGTACTCCCTCTAATGCCAAAATCGTAAACATTTCTCACTAAAGGTCTTAAGTCTTGCAGTCAGAAATATTCCTTTAAATGTAGTTTTTTGATGGAGATTTTAAATTGTTCCTAGTTACTGTGGCAGTTTATAGCACATCTTGAGATGCAGTATATTTTTCTCTATCTAGATATATTTCCTGACATTGTGACACATAGAACATTGCATTTTATAATCTGGAATGAAGCAGAAAATTTCTGAGTGAATTAGGTTCTTTTTGTCTGGGGGCAGCATTTCTGTAACCATATAAGTATTTATAGGATTTTTAAAAATAAAATTTAGTCAGTATAGTAAATTGCCCCCCTCCAATTATAAGTATGCAGCATTTCTATTTTATTGTCCATGATTGCCTGATACTTGAAGGGACTTACTAAGGCTGTGGCTTTGGGCTTAATGGAATTCAGAAGAGCTCCTAGTGATTGCGGGCCTCTGCCTTATTTAACTGTGACTGTAAACTGCAATGCCAACACCAGAGCCCCGAGGATTTTAGGGGGTCTCGGCTTGTGTTCCGTCATGGGCAAAGCCAATGACCTGCCAACATTGAACAGTACACAGTGTTCACATGTAAGTTGTACGACAGATTTCATCTGGCTTTTACCACTTGACTTGCGACTAGCTTATGTGTGAATAATTAATGGCAATTAATGTTTAATTACAGTAATTAGACAAGTCACAGAAAATTAAGCTGCAGCTGGGAGTGATGTAGTTTGTGGCATAGAGGAAGGCTGCGGTATCCTAACTATGTTGAGCATTTGTGACAGCATGGCATAGCTCACATATACCATCTCCAACACGTTTTCTAATTGCAGCTGAATTACACCCCCACGTTTAAAACACTCCAGTAAGATGGGCATCTAAAACATCATGTCAAGCAGGTCATGTGATTTATGTATAGTGATCTTGCTGATAAGAGGTGGGCATGATTAAAATCACAAATAGGGTGTTCTTTACACACAAAAAATGTCCCACCCTAAATTGATATCTGCTCAATTATTCAAATGAGTAGACCAAATGGAATTTTGTGACATATTTTAAATCTTTTTTTTCAAACAAATGCAATATTTCTATGCAATGATTTTGATATTTGTAGATTTGTATGGGTGAATATTGCCAGAGCATAAAACATTTTCTTGGTGAGAATGTATTTGCAAAATTGACAATAGTGGCAAATTAAGTTCCTTAATAACATTTCCTGCAGAAGGTAATGAGCTATATCACAAAGCCAGGAGCTTCTAGGTTAAATTCAGATATCATGAAAAGATTTCAAAGACAATTTAAAAAGCAGATGCATATCAAAAGTCAGTTTTTAGAAATACAGAGGGAACATTCCACGTTTACTGTTTAAATGAATTGCATCTTCAGTCTTAAACCAAACCCTCAGAAGATCATTTATGGTGATTGAAGCGTGTGGCTCCTGATTAATTTCAGGCTACCTGTCCTAATGGGCCTAATATTCATTTGGTTGTGCCTCAGTAATTCGGTTGAGGACTGGGTAGTACTATCATACAAGATGCATTTTGATGCTTTTACTTTTTTGCCAAATGTCAGTCACTGTAAATGTAACATGGAATGTGTACTCAGTGGGACCTTAGAGTGTTCACAAGATAATTACTGATGCGGAAGGCCATCCACCCAGAGAGATCCTAACGTTCTTCTCTGTTGTAGCATCCTGTAGTTTGTTAAATGATTCCAGGATTTTTGTCTGCAGTACGCTATCTGGAAATTTATTCTGCATATGGATCACTCTTTGTGCAAAGAACAATTTGCTGAAATCAGTCCCAAAACTACCTTTACTAGTTTGATTCCGAGTCCCATTAGTCTATTCCCACAGTTTAAAGTAATATTCTGAGTTAACTTTTTCTATACCCTTACTTTTCCCAGTATTCACTAATGTCCTTTAGGAAAGGAAATCTGCCATCCTTACCTGGCCTGGCCTAGCCTACATGTGACTCCAGACTCACAGCATTGCGGTTGACTCTTAAATGCCCTCTGAAATGGCCTAGCAAGCCACTCAGTTGTACCAAAAAACTAGCCAAAAGTCTAAAAGGAATGAAACTGGACAGACCACCAGGCATCGACCTAGGCACCAGAAACGACAACGGCACAACCAGCCCTGTCAACCCTGCAAAGTCCTCCTTACTAATATCTGGGGATGTGCCAAAATTGGGAGAGCTGTCCCACAGACTAGTCAAGCAACAGCCTGACATACTCATACTCACAAAAACATACCTTACAGACAATGTCCCAGACACCACTGTCACCATCGCTGGCTTTGACCTGTCCCACTAGCAGGACAGACCCACCAGAAGTGGCAGCACAATGGCATACAGCAGGAGGCAGTTGCCCTGGGCTCGACACCATCCAGGACAAAATGGCCTGTTTGATTGTCACCCCATCTACCATCTTCAACATTCACTCCCTTTACCACTGACGCACAGTGGCAGCAGTGTGTACCATATACAAGATACACTGCAGCAACTCACCATGGCTCCTTGGGCAGCAACTTCCAAACCCATGACCTCTACCACCTAGAAGGACAAGGGCAGCAGATGCATGGGAACACTGCCACCTGCAAGTTCCCCTCAAAGCCCCAAACCAGCCTGACTTGGAACTATATTGCTGTTCCTTCACTGTCGCTGGATCAAAAACCTGGAATTCCCTTCCTAACAGCACTGCTGGTGTACCTGCACCACATGGACTGTAGTATTTCAAGAAGGTTGCTCACCACCACCTTCTCAAGGGCAATTAGGGATGGGCAATAAATACCTGCCTAGGCTGCCTAGCCAGCAACGACCACATCGCGTGAAAGAATTTTTAAAAAATCACCTCTCAGACATCTCCTTTCCAGGCTGAAAATCTCATCTTTCCAATTGTTCCTCACTTTGACCCCTTGACCTCTGATCCTGAGGATCAGCCCAGTGGCTCTGCTCTGTCTCCAGCGACTGAATGTCTCCCTTTGTTGGTTGGTGACCTAAACTGGACACAGTCTGATCAGAGTCCTGTATAATGTGATCCCTACCTCCTGGTATTTGCATTCTACTGTTATAGCCTCTAGTTTACCATCCTGTTAGCTTTGTTGGTTGTTGCTTTGCATTGATTGGCCATACTTTGTGTCAAATCTACTAAGATTCATAGGTCTCTCTTTTTAGCTTCATCGTCATTTGTATTGTGTTGGAGGGGCAGGTCACTAACACCCACAGCCAAATGCTCCCAACTTGCAAAGAAAGCAAACTGCTTAGCAAGGGACATAAGCCATAAATCAAAACAGGTGATATTAAAATGACCCCTTTGGTGCCACACCCCACCCACCAGCCAGGAGGAGCACTGATCCCAACTATCACAACCACCATACTATCCCAGGGCCCCCAAAACCCAGGGCCAAACAACCTGTCTGTAGTCCATGACCTGCAAAAGTCTTAGTGTAGGTAGCATGAGGTGGCGATACACACCCCCTGCAGTCACTATGCAGTCAGAATCTGCAATGACATCAGAAACTATACAAGGGAATGTACATTCTTATGTATGTGTCTGAATGGACATTTACAGAATGATTTCAGAATGTGACTGTACCCTTAATTATATACTGACTTCATAAAATGTGAATGTACATTTTTGAGAAACCAATTATAAAAACACTACACCAAGTAATAAAATTTGAACCAATTAGAATCAGAATTTCTTCCACTTTAGTATCTAGAGAATGAAAGCTATCATTTTCAGCCCCTACCATAATCGCTGCACACTTGCTACTGATTCCATCCCTCTCCTGGCTGCTCACTTTGGTTGAATCGGTCTGTACTGATCCTCCCTGATCTGTTTGACCCAGAGTTGAGTTTCAAACCCAATGTTCAATCCATCACTAAGACTGTTTACTTCCATCTCAATGTTGCTGACCCTTACCTCCACCGCTGCTGAAACTTTCATAAAATCTACATTTTAGGGAGCAGTTATACATATAATTTTATGATGTTGCTTTTGCTACCTTTTTACTTAGTCATGTTCTTCTTATGGGTTCCCCACCTGCAGCCTCCATGAACTCCCAGCCATACAAACTTCCACTGCCCACATCCTGTCCCACACTAATCCAATTATTTGCATCCTTGCTGACCTACACTGACTACCTGTCCCCCAAAACAATAAATTTAAAATCATTTACATATTCATCTGTGGCCTTATCCCACTCTTCTCCAGCCTTACATCTCTCCCTCTGCCCCCTGGTCCTTTCTGCTCTAGCTTCCTTTGCATTCCCTCTCCCTCTGCTCCACTTCTGTCTGTAACTCCTTTCCTAAATCCTCTGAATTTCTATCTCCCTGAAACGCCTTTAAAATACTTTTCAATAACAACAACGAAAACAGCTTATATTTATATAGGGACTTTAAGGTAATAAAACATCCCAAGGTGCTTCATAGAGGCATTATAAAACAAATATGACACTGAGCCACGAAAGGAGATATTAGGGGAGATGACCAAAACCTTGGTCAAAGAGAGGTTTTAAGGAGTGTTTTAAAGGAAGAAAGTGAGGTGGAGAGGTTTAGGGAGGGAATTCCAGTGCTTAGGGTCCAGGCAGCTGAAGGCACGGTCATCATGTGGAGAGGCGGTGGTGTAGTGTTAATGTCATTGGACTAACAATCCAGAGGCTTAGGTTAATACTCTGGGCTCATGGGTTCAAATCCCACCACGGCAGATGGTGAAATTTAAACTCAATTGATAAATTTGGTTAATAAAGTTAGTCTAATGATGACCATAAAGCCATTATCAATTGTTGTAAAAACCCATCTGGTTCACTAATGTCCTTCCTTCAGGGAAGGTAATTTTCCCTCCTTACCTGGTCTGGCCTACATGTGACTCCAGACCCACAGTAATGTGTTGACACGTAAATGCTCATTCAGTTGTACCAAAACACTACGGTCTAAAGAAAAGAATGACCTACATCCCAAGGACTGTAGCGGTTCAAGAAGGCAGCTCACCACCACCTTCTCAAGGGCAATTAGGGATGGGCAATAAATGCTGGCCTAGCCAGCGATTCCCATGTCCCATGGAAGAATAGAAAAATCAGCAATGCTCAAGAAGCCAGAATTAGAGTGCAGATATCTCGGAGGGTTGCAGGGTTGGAGGGGATTAGACATAGGGAGGTGCGAAGCCATGGAGGGATTTGAAAACAAGGATGAGAATTTTAAAATCAAGGCGTTGCTTAACTGGGGGCGTGTGTAAGTCAGCAAGCACAGGGGTGATGGGTGAACGGGCAGTAGAGTTTTAGATGGCCTCAAGTTTACAGAGAATAGATTGTGGAAGGCCAGCCAGGACTACTTTTGAATAGTGAAGTCTGAAAGTAACAAAGACATGGATGATGGTTTCAGCAGCAGAAGAGCTGAGGCAGGGCAGAGTCAGACGATGGTACGGAGGTGGAAATAGGTGGTCTTAGTGATGGCGCGGATATGTGGTTGAAAACTCACCTTGGGGTCGAATGTGACACAGAGATTGCAAACAGTCTGGTTCAGCCTCAGACAGTTGCGAGGAAGAGGGATGGAGTCGATGGGGACCAAACACAATGGCTTCAATCTTCCAAATATTTAATTGGAGGAAATTTTTGCTCATCCAGTACTGGATGTCGAACAAGCAGTCTGACAATTTTAGAGATAGTGGAAGGATCGAGGGATGTGGTGGTGAGGTAGAGCTGGGTGTTGTCGCGTTCATATGGAAACTGTTGTGTTTTCAGATGATGTTGCAGAGGGGCAGCATGTAGGTGAGAAAGGACGGGGTCAAGCATATATCCATGGGGGACACCATGGTAACTGTGCAGGAATGGGAAGAGAAGCTATTGATGGCAATTCTCTGGATGGATAAGAATGGAACCAGGTGAGAGCAGGCCCACCCAGTTGGATGAGAGTGGAGAGGTGTTGGAGGAGGATGGTGTGGCTAACTGTGGGTTGACAAGGATGAGCAGGGCTGGTTTGCTTTTGTCACAGTCACATAAGATGTTATTTATGACTTTGATAAGAGCTGTTTCAGTGCTGTGGCAGGGGTGGAAATCTGATTAAAGGGATTCAAACACAGAGTTACAGGAAAGATGGGCACAAATTTGGGAGGCGACAAAACGTTCAAGGACTATGGAAAGGAAAGGGAGGTTGGAGGTGGGGCTGTAATTTTCAAGGATGGTGGGATCAAGCATTGGTTTTTTGAGGAGAGGGGTGATGATAGCAGATTTGCTAGGACGGAGGGGTCAAGGCTTTTTTTTTTGAGAGGAGCGGTGACAGCATATTTGAAAGAGATAGGGATAGAACTTCAGTAGAGAGAAGAGTTAAGAATGTCAGCTAACATTGGAGCTTGAAAGGGAAGTTGGGTGGACTGTAGTTTAGTGGGAATAGGGTCAAGAGGGCAGGTGGATCTGGACAAGATAGCTTGGAGGGGGCTTGAGGGGAGATAGAGAAACTAGAGAAAGATACAAGTTCAGGGTGAGGGCAGGGAGGGAACCTTAGAGGGAGTTTGGCTTGGTGAGCTAGGGGAAAGGAGGAAAGTGGCAGAGGCAGCTGATCAGATGGTATCAATCTTGGTGTCAAAGAAATCCATGAGCTCCTCGCGCTTGATGGTGGGGTGAGGGCGAAGAAGACATTCAAATACTTAACCAAGCTTTTGTTGGTCAGCTGTCTTAACTATCCCATCAAGACTAGATGCCGTCTCCCTTTCCTCCTAAATGTTTTTCTATGTTAGCAGTGTTATGTAAATACAATTTGTTGATCAGTTGGTGGGATAGCAGCCTCTATTGTGATCAACATTTCCTGTATATTATGCATGCATAGCCACGCAGCAACCTAGAAGGTACCGTGAAGGCTGCTTACAAGTTGTTTCATTTAAGATACTGCGCCTGCCTGCAAAAAAGTTTAAAGGTACCCTGCATTCAAATGAACAGGCTGCATACAGCAACAAAGGTTTATAGGGAACATTGTGACAGTTTTGGTAAATACTTTTCTTTTTTCAAACCTTTCTGGTTGAAAACCATTTGGGTGATAAAGGGACTAAACAGTGTATGCTTTTAATATAAAATATTTAAACATCATAGATTGGAACTCATCAAAATTTACCGTTTCCAAATTAATTCTGCATTATTGAGTTGGTCTATTTTCAGGTATCTTATTTAAGTTTGATTGTAGGTGTACAATTAACAAAAAATTAAAGAATCCAATGAGAACCATCTAACTAGCACAACTCATGCGCAGCATACTGGAAATTTTGCTTTCACAAATAGCTTGTTTTTCATATGCTTTCTCAGACTCTTATGACATTAATTGATCATATGAAGTTCTTTTAAAACAAGATTTCTTCATATGAGTTATACTACAGAATAGTTAATAAAAAAACAACACTTCACGATCTAGTATTTTTCTCTTGCAGTCTTTCCAATCTCCCTCCCTCTTAACTGCAACCATTTCAAGAATGTCAGTGCAAGACTGTTTCATGTTCTGTTATATCATAATGAAAAATAAAAAAGAAATGTCCTGTAATCCATCACTATAGGATGTTACAAATCTATGTGGTTACTTACACTGACCACTAAAGGAAGCAATTCAAATTGATATTGGTCTGTGTGGGGATTTCAGTTCAGACAGTTTGAAGCAGAATGCTTTGTAAATGCACTCATAAAAACGTTTGAATTGGTCTGCAGAGGTACTGCAGTCTGCATCTAGGCTGACGTGTCCTTGTTTTTATGTCAGCTATTTTATGTTTATGAAGGAGGTTTTTGGTATGTCTGATATTAGTAAGAAATCACCCCAATGTAAAGTAATTGTAATGCATCTCGATCTTGCAGCCCACAGTATTTGTTGTTTGTATATTCTACTTGTAGCCTTTACTGTATAACAACAATATTTCTGTGTTAAAAGTTCCTTTCATATCAGTGAATCAAACGCAAGCGGCTGAAGACATTTTCAATGTTTTTCGTCAAGCTTTTTGGTAATATGTATTTTGTGGAATGAACAAAAATAGTACTTCAAATTCAAAAAAGACAAATAAAAATATTACATTGCAAACTGGTTGTTTCAGTACTCGCAGCTTGGAAGCCATGGATGGATTACTGCTAAAGAGCTTTTCCAAAGTCCTTTGAGCTCATCCAGTAGACAGATTCAGTGCAGTGTGTCTCTCTATTAATCAGAATCATTCTGCAGTTTTTGTTCCAGTGCTGCCCATTTTAGACTCTGATGGAGAAATGAAATGAAGTCCTACAGGAGGAGGGAGCCACACAGAGAACATTATCAACAGACATCTGTTCTCCATAATAAAAGCAAAATACTGCGGATGCTGGAAATCTGAAATAAAAACAGAAAGTGAAAACAGAATTCTGATGAAAGGTCGTCGACCTGAATCATTAACTGTTTCTCTGTCCGCGGATGCTGCCAGACTTGCTGAGTATTTCCAGCACTTTCTGTTGTTATCTGTTCTCCACAGTTCTCTTTTTGTTAAAAACGGAAAAGTGGGAGATGTTCGGGGTGGTGAGGTGCACTTCCAAGCATTTTCTGTTCTTATTTCAGATTTTCAGAAGATATAATTTTTCTGAAGCCTGTGTGACAAAATCTAAGATGCAAAAAACTGATGCAAACAACTCAAGGGGGAAAAACATATCCCAGCAAGCTTTAAAAACCTGTTTAAATTCTGTTGTGTGCCTCAGGAAGTGACTAGGTAATATGATAATGTGGAAAGGACAATTCTGCTTTCCCAGACAGCATGTAGTATGAAGGCAGATATGATAGGATCAGGACACATGTCAGTCCAACTATTCAAAAACAAGGAGGGAAAGAAAGCAGCTGAGAATCAATTGCTTAATTATTTCAAAATATATAGCTCTCCAGAAAAATGAAAGTACATTAAATGAACATAAAAATATAGCAATACAGCTCTTAGGCAAAATTTGGGTAGGGACACAGTCATCCATTGTAGTTGCTGCTTGCATAGAGAATACTTAAATTGATTATTGAATAACAGAAGCAATGGCAGAAAACTGGAGTTGTGACCAAAAGCTTTGGAAATTACTTTAGGATTTAGGGTTAATGTTGGTCCTTTTGTACAACTTCAGTTAGAAAATATATATTATATGCTGGACTCTCTTTGCAAGTAATTCCAATCAAGTAGCTTAGAGATTAGTAAGTTGCTGCACATGTTCAGCACTTAAATTTATTAATATCAGTGCTAAACAAATTCTGAAATTATTTTCTGTACAACTTATCGTACATCATGAACTATTTTCATTTGTTTTTGTAAGTTAACAGTTGGAAAGTGACTCTTGCCATTTCCCTTACTAATTCAGCTCCGGGAAGGCCTTGAAATTTTTGCTCAGATCAGCTGCCAGGAACTAGTTCGAGTTGCTGTTTCAGTTAACCATATTGGGCAAATGCAGAAACGGCCTTTCCTACTTAATGGAAATGCTCGACATTTGGTAAAAAAATAAAGAAAATTTGGAGAGTCTTGTGAGTTTCAGGTAGGATGCATATATAACATCAGAGCATAAGCAACCTCAATCTAATATACAGTGAATGTCCTGTAGTCAGCAAAACTAAGTGAATGTCTAGCCCATCCCCAACATTTTCAGGGGAAAATAACATTTGGAGGATAATCACGAGTCCCAAAATGTTGCTCTCACTCATATGGTACAGCAGGAACCTGGGCACAAATACTATTCAGATAACGTAGATTTAATTGTAATCTTTTATTCATTTATTTATTTTTTATTCAGAGATACAGCACTGAAACAGGCCCTTTGGCCCACCGAGTCTGTGCCGACCAACAACCACCCATTTATACTAACCCTGCAGTAATCCCATATTCCCCATCACTTACCTACACTAGGGGCAATTTACAACGGCCAATTTACCTATCACCTGCAAGTCTTTTGGATGTGGGAAGAAACCGGAGCACCCGGCGAAAACCCACGCAGACACAGGGAGAACTTGCAAACTCCGCACAGGCAGTACCCAGAATCGAACCCAGGTCCCTGGAGCTGTGAGGCTGCGGTGCTAACCACTGCGTCACTTAGACTGTGGGGTTGAATTATTTTGGACAGGAGGAGATTGGTGTTAGTTTCGGTGCAGTGAAGCAACATCTTGTACAAGAATTTGTTCTGTGAAAATTCTGGGATGTTGGTCAGAGTAGTGATGTATAAACTTATTACAGTCTATTCCTCTTAATTCAAAGACACTTCATTCAAATTATCTGATCATTTTTTTGCATTAAATTCCCACTTTGTTGTTATTTATGTTACCTAGTACAAATTATTTAGTAATTGAATTTTTTTAGCACTAAACAAGACTATTCTCTTAAAACTACTGAAACAGACTCAGAACAATATAACTTTTCTTAACTGTTCCAATCTAGTGATTCTATGCATGTGTGTGTCCAAGTGGTGGGTGGATCAGGGTCTAGGGGATGGTGGGTGGATCGGGGTCTAGGGGAGATGGTGGGTGGATCAGGGTCTGGGGATGGTGGGTGGATCAGGGTCTAGGGGAAGTGGTGGGTGGATCGGGGTCTGGGTGAAGTGGTGGGTGGATCGGGGTCTAGGGGAAGTGGTGGGTGGATCAGGGTCTAGGGGAAGTGGTGGGTGGATCGGGGTCTGGGGGAAGTGGTGGGTGGATCGGGGTCTAGGGGAAGTGGTGGGTGGATCAGGGTCTAGGGGAAGTGGTGGGTGGATCAGGGTCTAGGAGATGGTGGGTGGATTGGGATCTGGGGATGGTGGTGGATGAATCGGGGTCTGGGGATGGTGGGTGGATCAGGGTCTGGGGATGGTGGGTGGATCAGGGTCTAGGGGAAGTGGTGGGTGGATCAGGGTCTGGGGAGGTGGTGGTGGTGGGTAGATTGGGATCTGCTGGTGGTGGGTGGATTGGGGTCGGAGTGGGTTGTTGGATCAGGGTCTGGGGGTGGTGGTGGTGCTGGTGAGCAGATTAGGGTCTGGTGATAGTAATGGGGTGGGATGACAGGGAGAAGGTCGTTGTAGGGTGCCCGATCGTGGATGCTGCTCATCACTTAGTTCCTGAATCCATCAAGTCCTTGCCTCGATGAAGCTGCCCAATTCCCTGATGCTCAGGAAACCTATTTGACAGCTGTTAAATTTCAAAAGCTGCAAATCGCCTCCTTGGATCCGGTTCGCTTCCCGCCCACCTTCTAGCCTCAGTTAAAGCCAGAAATGGGAGGATTGGAGGCAGGTTTGGATCAGAAAACCATTTTGCTTTTAGACTTTAACCCTTCACCTGACTAAAACCCAGTCAACACCAAAAGTCAAGACTACATGGTACAAAGATAACAATAAGACAAAACTAAAGGCTCTGTCTCTGAATGCACGTAGCATTCAGAACAAAGTAGACAAACTGATAGCGCACATTGAAGTAAATAAATACGATCTGATAGCCATTGCGGAGACATGGCTGCAGGATGACAAGGATTGGGTCCTCAATATTAAGGGGTATATAACATTCAAGAAGAATAGGAAGTTAGGTAAAGGTGGAGGGGTAGCACTGTTAATTAAGGATGGCATTGGTGCAATAGTTAGGGTTGACCTTAGTTCAGGAGATCAGAATGTAGAATCGGTTTGGGTAGAGATGAGGAATAGTAGGGGAAAGAAGTCACTAGTGGGAGTGGTCTACAGGTTTCCAACAGTAATCAAAATGTAGGACGAAGTATCCAAAAAGAAATATTGGGTGCTTGTGATAAAGGGACAGCAATAATCAGGGATGATTTTAATCTACATATAAACTGGAAAAATCAGATTGGCAATAGTAGCCTGGATGAGGAGTTCATAGAATGCTTTCAAGATAGTTTCTTAGAGCAGCACATTCTGGAACCAACCAGAGAGCAGGTTGTAATTAAACTTTGTATGTAACATGACAGGATTAATTAATGACCTCAGAGTAAAGGCACCTCTAGGTAGCAGCGACCACAATATGATTGAATTTTACATCCAGTTTGAAAGAGAGAGGAGTGGGTCTAAGACTAGTATTTTAAACTTAAATAAGGGCAACTATGTGGGCATGAAAGCTGAGTTAACTGAAGTGAACTGGTGTACTAGGCTAGGAGATAGATCAATAGAGAAACAGTGGCAGACATTTAAGGGGATATTTCAGAATACTCAGAATAAGTATATTCCTACTATAAAGAAACATTCTAAGGGGAGGACCCACCATCCATGGTTAACTAAAGAAGTTAAGGAAAGCATCAAACTTAAGGAAAAAACATATAATTGTGCAAAGATGAGTGGCAGGTCAGAATATCAAGAATGGCAGAGAATGACTAAAAGGTTAATCGGAAAAAGAAATTACAGTTTGAGAGGAAGCTAGTTAGAAATGTAAAAACGGATAGCAAGAGTTTCTACAAGTATTTAAAAAGGAAAAGAGTAAGTAAAGTGAGTGTTGGTCCTCTATAAAGTGAGAATAGGGAGTTAATAGTAGATAATAAGGTAATGGCAGATGAAATGAACAAATATTTTGCTTCTGTCTTCACTATAGAGGATACAAAAAACATTTCAGTAATAGCTGTAAATCAGGAGGTGGAAGAAAGAGAGGAACTTGGTGAAATGACAATCACCAGGGAGGCGGTAATGCTGGTCTGATTAGTAAGTTTGTGGACGGCACAAAGGTTGGTGGAGTTGCGAATAGTGATGAGGATTGTCAGAGGATACAGCAGGATATAGATCGGTTGGAGACGGGCGGAGAAATGGCAGATGGAGTTTAATCCGGACAAATGTGAGGTAATGCATTTTGGAAGGTCTAATGCAGGTGGGAAGTATACAGTAAATGGCAGAACCCTTAGGAGTATTGACAGGCAGAGAGATCTGGGCGTACAGGTCCACAGGTCACTGAAAGTGGCAATGCAGGTGGATAAGGTAGTCAAGAAGGCATATGGCATGCTTGCCTTCATCGGTCGGGGCATAGAGTATAAAAATTGGCAAGTCATGTTGCAGCTGTACAGAACTTTAGTTAGGCCACACTTAGAATATTGCGTGCAATTCTGGTCGTCACACTACCAGAAGGACGTGGAGGCTTTGGAGAGGGTACAGAGGAGGTTTACCAGGATGTTGCCTGGTCTGGAGGGCATTAGCTATGAGGAGAGGTTGGATAAATTCGGATTGTTTTCACTGGAACGACGGAGGAGGGGCGACATAATAGAGGTTTACAAAGTTATGAGCGGCATGGACAGAGTGGATAGTCAGAAGCTTTTTCCCAGTGTGGAAGAGTCAGTTACAAGGGGACATAGGTTTAAGGTGAGAGGGGCAAAGTTTAGAGGGGATGTGCAAGGCAAGTTCTTTACACAGAGGGTGGTGAGTGCCAGGAACTTGCTGCCAGGGGAGGTGGTAGAAGCAGGTACGATAGCGACGTTTAAGAGGCATCTTGACAAATACATGAACAGGATGGTAATAGAGGGATACGGTCCCCGGAAGTGTAGAAGATTTTAGTTTAGGCAGGCATCAAAATCGGCGCAGGCTTGGAGGGCCAAATGGCCTGTTCCTGTGCTGTACTGTTCTTTGTTCTTTGTTCAAACTAATGGAGCTGTGGCTGACAAGTCCCCGGGTCCTGATGGGCTTGATTCTTGGGTCTTAAAAGAGGTGGTTAATGATGTAGTAGATGCGTTGGTGTTAATATTTCAAAATTTGCTAGATTCTGGAAAGGTTCCATCAGACTGGAAAGTAGAAAATACAACCCCTCTATTCAAGAAGGGGGGGGAAGCAGAAAACAGGTAACTATAGGCCAGTTAGCTTGATGTCTGTTGTGGGGAAGGTGTTAGAATCTATCATTAAGGAGGCTGTTGGTGGGGACTTAGAAAATCTCTAGGTAATTGGGAATAGTCAGCATGGTTTTGTGAAAGGGAAATCATGTTTAACCAATTTATTGGAGTTTTCTGAAGGAGTAACATACGCTGTGTTTGAAGGGGAGTCCGTTGACATACTGTACTTGGATTTCCAGAAGGTATTTGACAAGGTGCCACATAAATGATTATTGTGCAATGTAGGAGCTCATGGTGTGGGGGGTAACATATTAGCATGGATAGAAGATTGGCTGGCTGGCTGGCAGAAAACAGAGAGTATACACAAATGGCTCCTTTTCTTATTGGCAGGATGTGACGAGTGGAGTCCCGCAGGGGTCTGTGTTGGGGCCTCAACTTTTTACAATTATGTCAATGACTTAGATAAGAGGAGCGATGGCATGGTAGCTAAATTTGCAGAAGACACAAAGATTGGTAGGAAAGTATGTTGTGAAGAGGACATGAGGTTGCAGACCGATTTGGATAGGTTGAGTGAGTGGGCAAAGATCTGGCAGATGGAGTTAAATTGGGAAAATGTGAAGTTGTTCACTTTGGCAGGAAGAATAAGGAAGCAGAGTATTTCTTAAACGGGGAACGACTGCAGAATTCTGAAGTGCCGAGGGATCTAGCTGTTCTAGTGCATGAGTCACAAAAGGTTAGTATGCAGGTACAGCAAATAATAAAGAAGGCTAATGGACTGCTAACCTTTATTACAAGAGGAATTGAAAATAAAAGTAAGGATGTTATGCTTCAGTTATACAGGGCATTGGTGAGACCACATCTCTAATACTGTGTGCAGTTTTGGTCTCCTTATTTAAGGAAGGATGTGAATGCATTGGAGGTGATACAGAGAAGGTTTATTAGATTGATAACCTGGAATGAGTGGGTTGTCTTATGAGGTAAGGTTGGACAGACTGGGCTTGTTTTCGCTGGAGTTTAGAAGAGTGAGGAGAGACTTGATTGAAATATATAAGATCCTGAACGGTCTTGGCAGGATAAATGTGGAAAGGATGTTTCCTCTTGTGGGTGAGTCCAGAACTAGAGGGCACTGTTTGAAAATTAGGGGTCGCCCTTTTAGGACAGACAAGGAGAAATTTTTTCTCTCAGATAGCTGTGCGACTTTGGAATTCTCTGCCTCAGAAGGTGGTGGAGGCGGGGTCATTGAATATTTTTAAGGCTGAGGTAGATTCCTTTAGGCAGGGGAATCAAAGATTATCAGGGGTAGTTGGGAGTGTGGAATTCGAGACAGAAACAGATCAGCCATGATCTTATTAAATGGCAGAGCAGGCTCGATGGGCTGAATGGCCTACTCTGTTCCTAATTCATATAGTCGTATAAAACCCACCTTTTTTTAGATTAAAATTCAGCCCATGGACTTAGTAGTATTGAACATGTGATGGCACTGACACAACCATGAACAGATTCTTCATATATCCTACACTGTTAACGTAATACAATGGTATGTCCTCATGGTTTCCCCATTTTAAAAAGTGAGAAGCTATCGTGTATATACATGGAATGTGTGCAGTGTAAAACTGTGGACATTTGTGGCATCATTTGATTAACGATGATGGTAACTGTAGTTAGTATTTGCACAGAGCCTGATGTGCTCCTGCCACAGCCAGTTTATATGTGTGGTAGGCAATTTGCATGGGGTGGTAGCTGTGGGTCATTGGTATTGTTCTCAACACTGCATTGGGAGATTGTGGGTTCAAGTCCCACTCCAGCCACTTAATTGCAATTTAGGATGACTCTTCATTGCAGTACTGAGGGAGTGCTGATTTTTGGGTGCAACAGTCTGATCATCAACCTCTTTGCTATTTGTGGGATTTTGCTGTGCACAAATTGGCATTTCTCTACTTAGTAATGATTCTGCTTCTAAAGCACTTCATTGGCTTTGAAGCACTTTGGGATGTCCTAAGGCCATGAAAGGTGATATATAAATCCATGTTTTCATTTTTTTCTTTTTCTTATGTTGCAGAAGGGACCCCGAATGAAAATAAAATTAGCAATTAAATTGTACTTCAGCATTTTCTAAAGAGTAGGTACAAGTTTTCATTCAGATAGCTCTTCAGTATATTATTTGGTGAGTTTGTGTCTGCTGTGAGGGCAAACATGACCCTCCATTGGCCAGTAGCAAGTCCGTTTCTTTATTGACTCACTCAGCCCTCTGATCTTCAAAAGAGCAGAGCTGGTGAAGTAAAGGGAGGGTTGTGACATTTGTTTATGTGTTATAAATGGAACTTCCATAGAGAGACAATGGAAATGTCATGTCAACACAAAGCCCTGTACTTGTCGGGTGTAAATTGAGTGACAATGTCTGAAGAGAAATGGAGTGAGATTTTGTCCAAAAGGGAATCTCGCTGCCCTTTGCTCCAGAGTCAGGCTGGATTCAAGCTTCGCTTACACTATAACTGTAGCATTTGTTTAACATAGTTAATAGCGTGAATCTGCCAAGAATGACCAATGAAGTACCATAACAGTAATGTCAAAATCTGGCAGCCCAATTCTCTTGACGCTTGTGGCAGGGTTTACAAGTGGAATGTTCTGTCGTATTAACTTCAATTCAAATTTGTCCTTTTAGAATTAAAATAAAGAGTTTCCTTCTAAAAGGAAGGGTTCTGCGACGTAGCTACAATTTGTCATTTCATTTACAATATGCGACACAAAACTATTGGCTCTCTTACTGTGTAAATACTTTTAGTTATTAAAGAGCACTAAAGTGCTATAGTGTATATGTCAGTAAGTTGTGCCAGGGAGTGCTAACGTGAGCTTTCATCTGCAGGTTCTGAACCCTTGTCCTCATTAAAGCCCTGGTGCTCGTTTCCTCCTTCCTTTCCCTATTCAAGAGCAAAGAGAGACTTGAGGGTGAAACCATCACTGGTGGATATTGGCTGCCTCCTGGTGGCTGGATTTAATGCAGTAGGTTTTGCCCAACTATTCCCTTACATGTGAGAATGATGTATGGCGTTTAAAGAGGGGAGGAGAGAAAGGCTTAAAACTTGGGGAATATTTGCACACTGCAAGGCAGTAAGAAATTACTGACTTTGGTGGTGACTCATTACATGCCATATTATCTAATTTAGCATTGCATTTTTCTGTCATTCTGCATTGCAACAGAAAACCTAATAAAATATTGATTTAGCAATTTGGTGTAAGTGTGCTGTTAAATCGCCTTCCCTCTACGTCCCTTTACAGAATGCCTGTGATCTGTTGTATACAAATGAATTGCAGTGCACAAAAAGTCGATATGTAGTAGCACTCTGCAGTGTAGCTGCATTTTGAATTATGTTTCAGCCAGAAGTCTATTTACTTCTTGGGAGTGTGGCTGTGATGCTCTCTTCTCTGGGGATTATAGGTCAAAAGTTCATTCGTCAGCAGGGAGTTTTGTGAAGTTACTGGTCCAGTGAAAAGTTTATTTATCTAAAGCAGTAACTGTGGGAAGACTGTAAAGTACTATTCAAATAGCATAACAGCATGACAGTATATTGAGAGCACAGTTTTGATTTCACCAAACTATTGTTTGGTAGTATACCATAATCTGCCAGACATGCAGTATAAGTAAATGTCCAGCAGTAATTTCATGAAGTTTCACTGAGGAGAACTTCTTATTTCAAATCTATTCACAAGGTTATGTATCAGATTTTTGTCCATTCAAAATAAGTCAATAACTGGTGCTGGGAAACGCAATCCAATCTGAAACTGTATTAAAGAGCAACAAGGTTTGAAGTTTTCAAAGAGGTACACTCCATTTAGTGACAATAGTGAGAGGAACGGCAGCGTTTATGACTGTCAGTACTATGCTGAGTGCATCATTCCAAATTTAAAGGTGAAACTGATTCTGGGAGAATGTTTCCAAAGTGATAGGGCAACAAGTCTGCTTACTTTGAGTCCTCTTAACACTAAAATGGACTGTTTTTATACTACGGTTGTTTTCTCAGAATTTGCAACTGACGTATTGTGAAAACTACTAGCACAAAATGGTTGTCATGCTTTTTTTAAATAAAATGCCACAAAATTAAAGCCAAGCTAAAGGCAAATCACTAATCAAAAAAATTACCTGTAAAAATTGCTCAAAATATGGACCTTTTCCACATTGGTAATCTTATGTAGCCTTCACGAGAAGCAGGCCTCTTTCCAAACTTCCAAAACAATGGTGTACCTTCATTGTATTTTTAACCTTCTCCCTTCCCCTCCTCCTGTAGTGCAGGGGAGCTGATGGAAGAGTTTTATGTTACAATGCTGTTTATCCACTCATGTGCAAGTGTTTCTCACATGAATAACTTAAAAATGGGAATGCCAGAGCCACACAATATGGGAATGTGCATGTCCATGACTACAGACATGCCTCATCAGTGAGCATTGTTAGAATGTTACTGGAATAACTTCTTTAAAACAATAATTTTCATGATCCCGGACATCTCAAAGCGCTTCACAGCCAATGAAGTATTTTTTGAAATGTAGTCACTGTAGTACTGTGGTAGCCAATTTACACACAGCAAGCTCCCGCAATCAGCAATGTGATAATGACCAAATAATCTTTTTTGGGATGTTGCTTCAGGGATAAATATTGGCCAGGACACTGGGGAAAACGCTTTTCTTTGAAATAGTGCCACGGAATCTTTTATATCCACCCAAGCAGGCAGAGGCATCGATTTAATCTCTTATCTGGAAGATAAGAGAGTGTAGCACACCCTCAGTACTGCGTTGGACTATTAGCCATGATTTTCTTTTGTGCTCAAGCCCTGGAGTGGGACTTGTACTTGGAGCCTTGTGACTCAGAGATAAGAGTGCTACCACCGGAGACATGGCTGACAAGTTGCTAAGGTAATAGTTACAAGAGTTTCTGAGGAACCAACCCCCATCGCTGTTCCCCAAGTGAGTGGAGACTCAGAGGACCTGATGTTAGCCACAGCTGCATGTGATTTCCAGTCTGAGAACCTTTGTAATGGCTGCCACCACATGAAGAAGCAGGTCAGCCCATTCAGTCAAAAGAGGCCATAAAGTAGCAATTCATCTGTGCTTTCCATCTTTAATGAAATACCTTGCACATGCCAAAACTACTGGCTCTGTTATTGTGCAAATGCCTGCACCCTTGTTGGGGGAGAGTGACAATGATTTATTTAGGAAACTAATGATTTTTGTACATAGTAGATGATGAGAAACATTACTGGAAATAAATGCATATTTTGTCATTTAAAAAAATGAACTATGTTAATGTGGCTAGTGTATGCTTTTGATCAAGCTCTTTAATAGGTCCTTCTAATCAGTGTTGAAGTTGTGCATGTTTCATGTATATGTATATGCATATGGTATTTGTGTACAAGTATGTACACACTGAGTGGGCTGAAAGCTGAATACGTGACCATATATTTTTATTAGTATAATTAGAGTTTGCCTGGTTGTTAGGGTCTATAGATCTTTAAAATTCAATAATTGACATCTATAATGTTTTTGGTGCTATTTTGAATATTGGACAGCAGTCTTCTGCATGAAAAACTGTCTTTGCGCAAATCTAATAGAACAGTACAGAAACACAGAACAGTTTACAACACACAATACTTTTAAATTGAGAATAGTGATCAAAGCAAGGGCATGAAGTAGAAGAACACCAGTTTTTTAAAAAAGCACATTGATGTTTTCTCCATCTTGCCATCAAACTGCGGGTAATAACTTAAGATGGTGTTAGGTGAATTTCAAAGAATACGATGCCAATAGAAATGATGCAGTTGCATGTTTTCATCAGGACCGCACTAAGGTCTGTTTACAGATTTGGCACTAGTCACTTTAAGAAGTTCGAGCAATGCTCAGTGCTCTGTATTTACAAATATATTTGCTTGCTGGGATCATGTTTTTGGGCTAGAATTAATGCATTCTGACCCTTCCCCCCCCGTCCCCCCACCACCACCATGTGTAAAAATTTATTTTCTTAAAGTATATTTTTCACTTTTTTCTTAAAGCTAAGAAAATCTTAAGATTATTTCTGCTCCCATGTAATCTTGGATCTTGCCAGCCCAGGGAGCTAAGAGTGTATATTCCTAGCAGGCCATTGTAGAGATGGGACAACATCTACTGAAGGCTGAAAGGACCATTTGAGAGAATTCTGTTTTGGGAAGCACAAACTGTAAAGTGTTATGGATAAATGAAGGATACCCTAATCTGTAGTCACCTACAAGGTACTACATGCTGGAGACTTCAGTTGATCTCATAAACTATGAGAGCAAACCTTGTGCACCTTAACATCTTATAAATGCCCAAATCTCTGGTGTCTTTGAACATACTGCAGCCTATGTGCACAATACATGCTCGTGGAGATTACAGGATGGCTTTATTCTGATTTTGGCAGCTTCCTTCTTTAGCTGGTGTGATCTGAGCAGAAGTGAGATTGGTTTTTATCTAACTGGCATATTTTGGATATATTTTACTTATACATAAAACATATCATCTAGATTATACAGCATACCTCCTTTATGTTAAGTAACCTTTTTATTGAGTAATCCTAGAACAGTTGCCAGCGATCGCCAGAGCTGGCGGGCAACCATAAAGGCGGGGCTAAAGTGTGGCGAGTCGAAGAGACTTAGCAGTTGGCAGGAAAAAAGACAGAAGCGCAAGGAGAGAGCCAACTGTGTAACAGCCCCGACAACCAATTTTATCTGCAGCACCTGTGGAAGAGTCTGTCACTCTAAAATTGGCCTTTATAGCCACCGACCACCTCCAGGCGCTTACCCATTGTCTCTCGAGACAAGGAGGCCAAAGAAAAGAAAGGAAATCCTCGAACTAGTCAGTCTTATTTCTTCTTACACTGCCATTAAATTATTTCAACATAACAGCCATTGTTATTGGGAAAGAAGCTGCTACAATTTCAGTGGAAGCAGGGCTCAAAAAATGTCAGCAATTTAATGGCTGGAACTTAACGCCCTCCCCCAACCCCTCAGGGTGGGGAGTGGTGGCAGGGTTTGTAAAATCATGTGGGTGCCGGAGAGTGTCGTGCCCATTGCTTACCCGCCCTGCTGTTATTTTACCTTAGGCGGGAGAGATGGCAAATGGTCTGCCCGCCCAAGGCCAATTGAGGCCCTTGAGTGGTCAATTAATTGCTACTTAAGACTCTTCCCGCCGCTGCTGGTATATGACCGGTACTTCAGCACCTGAGGAGGCCGCCCTGTAATACCTGGCAGCCTCCTTGCGGCTGTGAGGGAAGTGCCCTCCTGATCGGGTATCCTGTGCCCCATGGAGGACCCTCCCCCAGGAGCACGGGGCGCCCCTGCTAAACCCCTCCCCCTGCTCGCCGACAACCCCCACCTCGCAGGGGCCGAGCTGATTGTCCCCGGCGAGGCCCGACCCCAACTTACCTCTTTAAAGCGTGACATCCGTCATTCCTCTTTTTGCTGGGTGCAGTCCCAGCAGTGGCCACCACTCCCAGTGGCGCTGCTGGGACTGAGGAGCTGCCAGCCCTCTGATTGGCCGTCAGCTCTTGGAGCCGGGACTGCCTGCCTCAGAGAGGCGGAAATTCCGACCAAGGCCAGTAAAGGGCCTGGGCCATGCAAAATAGCAGCGTGGCTTCCAGGCCCAGTGGAGGTGGACTTGCCCTGACTTTTCAGCCAGTGGGCGGGGCCACTGTCTCAAAGTTAAATTCCAGCCATTACTTCCTCACCGAAGAAATGAAACCAAATTCAGCAATGTGAGATCATTTAAATCGGAGAACAGACTTTTATATTTTAAGTCTTTCATCTTCCGATATTGGGAGAGAAATGCTGTTCCAATGGACCATTCTGTGATCTGAAATGGTGTATAAGGTGAAAAGTAATCAAGGCTCCAAACATTGAGCCAACTAATAACTAGTTCACAGTGTGAAATGAATAGTGCTTCAAGGTAATAGAACTATACTGCTGACGGTGTCGCAGACACAACTTCCACTGTCAGCAGCAGTGTTACTGACATTGGCACAAACCTGGACTTGCTTTTAAATTCAGAACTACATAGTTTTGATGGCCGATACTCTGTTCAGTGTCAAAACACTATTGATCTCATGATAAATCTATAAAAAAATTCAGCAATTGAAATCGCTAATACTGCCAAGCCTAAATGTAAATGATTGAGAAAAATTGACTTTTTTGATGGGGATGCCACATCTGATACATGTTCTTTGCCTCCATAAAACCTGCCATCTTGGATGTGTGCCAATGCTGGGACTTTGCAGCTGTGATTTTTCTATTCCCCCCCTGCAGCCTGACCCACTTTCCAAGATGACCTGCGGTTAGTGCCAACTGCAGTTGTTTTGCTATCGTGTTTGTCATCAGGGTCTGAAATCTTAAAATTAAGTTTAAAGTAGATAACTGTTGAAAAGTCACCCTCAGGTTCATTGAGAACAAGTGACTCTTTCCAGCAAGTTAAAGCACAAAGCCCTCCTGTTCTTCTTCGATCTATAAATTGAACACTAATATGTAGAAAATTAGTTTCTGAGGTTAATACGTTGCTACAGTCTCTCAAATTCTTTTGTGCGAGAGATCTTTTTTGCAAGTATTGAAATCGGCCAGAGACCTCCAGTCGTAGGTTTGTGCCAACCAGTGCTATCATCACAAAAAATGTAATAATGTACAGCAACAGTAACGACGTACTTGCTAGCACAGGGAAAATATAGATTTTTTTTGCAATACTATGCTCATTGTGACTGGCCCCAGGCAACAGAATTCTGACTTTCTCTCAGATCCCAGAGTCCCTGATCAGAAGTACACCACATTGTATGAAAGATAGTTTGCAAACCTGTGAAGTAATACAATGTGGTACTTTTGCCCTTCACTGCTGAAAAAAAATGAGAAGAGAATTATATGGCAGAGTTATATGGTGCAGCAGGTTTACAACTAAGGTTCTTCACATAGAAATCTCAACACTCATGACACAGAGCTGAAATAGGACTGTTCTCAGAGAGTTTCACAGCACAGAAACAAGCCCTTCGGCCCATCGTGTCTGTGCCGGCCATCAAGCACCTAACCATTCTAATCCCATTTTCCAGCACTTGGCCCGTAGCTTTGTATGCTATGGCATTACAAGTGCTCATTTAAATACTTCTTAAATGTTGTGAGGGTTCCTGCCTCTACCACCACCTCAGGCAGTGTATTCCAGATTCCAACCACCCTCTGGGTGAAAACATTTTTCCTCAGATCCCCTCTAAACCTCCTGCCCCTTACCTAAAATCTATGCCCCTTGGTGATTGACCCCTCCACTAAGGGAAAAAGTTTCTTCCTGTCTAATCTATCAATGCCCCTCATAATCTTGTATACCTCAATCATATCTCCCCTCAGCCTTCTCTGCTCTATGGAAAACAACCCTAGCCTTTTCAGTCTCTCTTCATAGCTGAAATGCTCCAGCCCAGGCAACATCCTGGTGAATCCCCTCTGCACCCTCCTCAGTACAATCACATCCTTCCTTATAGTGTGGTGACCAGAACTGTACACAGTACTCCAGCTGTGGCCTCCATCATATCCTCCCTGCTCTTATATTCTATGCCTTGGCTAATAAAGGCAAGCATCCCATATGCCTTCCTAACCACCTTATCTACCTGTGCTGCTGCCTTCAGTGATCTATGGACAAATACATCAAGGTCCCTCTGACCCTCTGTACTTCCTAGGGTCCTACCACCCATTGTATATTCGATTGCCTTGTTAGTCCCCCCAAAATACATCACCTCACACTTCTCAGGATTAAATTCATTTGCCACAGCTCCAGCTATCTTACCAGCCCATCTATATCGTCCTGTAATCCAACGCTTTCCTCCTCACTATTTACGACACCAATTTTCGTGTCATCTGCGAACTTAGTGATCATACCTCCTGTATTCACATCTAAATCATTAATGTACAGTACAAACAGCAAGGGACCCAGCACCGATCCCTGTGGTACTGCGACTAAGCCAATTTTGGATCCAATTTGCCAAATTGCCCTGGATCCCATGGGCTCTTACCTTCTTAACCAATCTCCCATGCGGGACCTTATCAAAAGCCTTACTGAAATCCATGTAAACTACATCAACTGCTTTACCCTCATCTACACATCTCGTCATCGCCTTGAAAAATTCAATCAAGTTAGACACGATCTCCCCCTGAAAAAGCCATGCTGACTATCCCTGATTAATCCCTGCCTCTCCAAGTGGAGATTAATCCTGTCCCTCAATTTCTCCAACAGTTTCCCAACCACTGATGTTAGATTCACCGGCCTGTAATTACCTGGTTTATCCCTGATACCCTTCTTGAATAATGGTACCACATTCACTGTCCTCCAATCCTCTGGTACTCTCCTGTGGCCAGAGAGGATTTGAAAATTTGTGTCAGAGCCCCTGCAATCTCCTCCCTTGCCTCACATAACAGCCTGGGATACATCTCATCTGGGTCTGGGGATTTATCCAATTTTAAGCCCACTAAAACAGCTAATACCTCCTCCCTTTCAATGCTAATATGTTCAAATATATCACAGTCCCCCTCCCTGATCTATACACCTACATCGTCCTTCTCCATAGTGAACACAGATGAAAAGTAATCATTTAAAACCTCACTTATGTCCTCCAGCTCCACACACAGATTGCCACTTTGGTCCCTAATGGGCCCTACTCTTTCCCTGGTTATCCCCTTGCTCTTAATATACTTATAAAATGCCTTAGGATGTTCCTTTATCTTGCCCGCCAGTGTTTTTTCATGTCCCTTCTTCGCTCTCCTAATTACTCTAAGTACCCCCCTACACTTTCTATACTCCTCTAGTGCCTCTGCTGTTTTCAGCGCTCTGAATCTGCCATAAGCCTCCTTTTTTTTCCCTGATCCACCCTCTATATCCCTTGACATCCAGGGTGTGCTGGACTTGTTGTCCTACCCTTCACCTTAATGGGTACATGTTGGCTCTGAACTCTCACTATTTCCTCTTTGAATGACTCCCACTAGTCCGATGTAGACTTTCCTACAAGTAGCTGCTCCCAGTCCACTTTGGTCAGATCCTGTTTTATCGTATTAAAATCGACCTTCCCCCAATTCAGTACCTTTAATTCCGGTCCATCTTTGTCCTTTTCCATAACTACCTTGAATCTTAGAGTTATGGTCACTGTCCCCAAAATGCTCCCCCACTTCTACCACTTGTCTGGCTTCATTCCCTAAGATTAGGTCCAGTACTGCCCCTACTCCTGTAGGACTTTCTACGTACTGGCTCAAAAAGCTCTCCTTGTATGCACTTTAAGAATTCTGCGCCCTTTACACCTTTTGCACTAAGACTATCCCAGTCGATATTGGGGAAGTTGAAATCCCCTATTACCCTATTATTTTTACACCTCTCTGAGATTTGCCTACATATCTGCTCCTCTATCTCTCCCTGACTGTTTGGAGGCCTGTAGTACACTCCCAGCCAAATGATTGCCCCCTTTTTGTTTTTATATTCTACCCATGTGGCCTGATTTGAGGAAACTTCTAAGATATAGGCTGGAAGCTGAAAGCTCGGACGGACAGAGTTGTTATCTCTGGTTTGTTGCCGGCGCCACGTGATAGTGAGGCTAGGAATAGGGAGAGAGCACAGCTGAACACGTGGCTGCAGGAATGGTGTAGGAGGGAGGGCTTCCAGTTCTTGGATAATTGGACTGCATTCTGGGGAAGATGGGACCTGTTCAAACAGGACGGGCTGCATCTGAACCAGAGGGGCACCAATATCCTGGGAGGGAGGTTTGCTAGTACTGTTCGGGAGGGTTTAAACTAGTTTGGGAGGGGGATGGGAACCGGACTTGTAGTCCAGGGACCAGTGGGTCCACTCAGAAAGACAAAGAGTGTAGTGAGGTATTGGGGAAGGTAGCACTGTCGCAGAGGACAGATGGGCACGGAGAAGGGTTAAAGTGCGTATACTTCAACGCAAGAAGCATCAGGAATAAGGTGAGTGAATTGAAGGCGTGGATGGGCACTTGGGACTACGATGTTGTGGCCATCACTGAAACGTGGATAGGTGAGGGGGAGGAATGGTTCTTGGAGGTACCTGGTTATAGATGTTTTCATAAGATTAGGAATGGTGGTAAAAGAGGTGGGGGGGTGGCATTGTTAGTTAGAAATAGTGTAACAACTGCTGAAAGAATTTTCGAGGAGGATCTGCCGACTGAGGCACTGTGGGTTGAGGTCAGGAACAGGAAAGGAGCAGTCACCTTGATGGGAGTTTTCTATCGGCCCCCCAATAGCAGCAGGGAGGTGGAAGAGCAGATTGGGAAACAGATTTTGGAAAGGAGCAGAAGTCACAGGGTAGTAATTATGGGGGATTTCAACTTCCCAAATATTGATTGGCAACTCTTTAGATCGAATAGTTTGGATGGGGTAGTGTTTGTGCAGTATGTCCAGGAAGCTTTTCTGACTCAGTATGTAGACTGCCCGACCAGAGGGGAGGCAATATTGGATTTGGTACTAGGTAATGAACCAGGGCAAGTGATAGAGCTGTTGGTGGGCGAGCACTTTGGAGATAGTGATCACAATTCTGTAGCATTTACTGTGGTAATGGAGAGGGATAGGTATGTGCAACAGGGCAAGGTTTACAATTGGGGGAAGGGTAGATATGATGCTGTCAGGCAGGAACTGAGGAGCATAAGTTGGGAGCATATGCTGGCAGGGAAGGGCACGGTCGAAATGTGGAACTTTTTCAAGGAGCAGATAGTAGGGGCCATTGATAAGCATGTCCCTGTCAGACAGGGAAGGGATGGTCATGTGAGGGAACCGTGGTTGACAAGAGAGGTTGAGAGTCTTGTTAGGAAGAAGAAGGATGCGTATATAAGGTTGAGGAAAAAGGGCACAGGCATAGCTCTGGAGGGATACAAGATGGCCAGGAAGGATCTGAAGAAAGGGATTAGGAGAGCTAAGAGAGGGCATGAAAAATGCTTGGCGGGTAGGATAAAAGAAAACCCCAAGGCCTTTTACGCGTATGTCAGAAATATGAGGATGACTAGGGGGACCGTAGGTCCGGTCAAGGACAATAGCGGGAGACTGTGTGTTGAGCCGGAAGAGATAAGTGAGGTTTTGAATGAGTACTTCTCTTCGGTATTTACGAATGAGAAGGGGTGTATTACTGAAGAGGAAGGTGTGAAACAGACTGGTAAGCTCGAGGAAGTGCTCGTTAGGAGGGAAGATGTGTTGGGGTTTTTGAATAACTTGAAGATAGACAAGTCTCCCGGGCCTGACGGGGTATATCCAAGGATGTTATGGGAAGCAAGGGATGAAATTGCAGAGCCGCTGGCAATGATCTTTTCATCTTCTCTGTTGACGGGGGTGGTACCAGGTGATTGGAGGGTGGCAAATGTTGTGCCCCTGTTCAAGAAAGGAAATAGGAACAACCCTGGGAATTACAGGCCAGTTAGTCTTACTTCGGTGGTAGGCAAGTTGATGGAAAAGGTGCTGAGGGATAGGATTTCTGAGCATCTGGAAAGACACTGCTTGATTCGGGACAGTCAGCACGGTTTTGTGAGGGGTAGGTCTTGCCTCACAAGCCTGATTGAATTCTTTGAGCAGGTGACCAAGCAAGTGGATGAGGGTAAACCAGTGGATGTGGTGTACATGGATTTTAGTAAGGCATTTGATAAGGTCCCCCATGGTAGACTTATGGAGAAAGTCAGGAGGCATGGGATAGTGGGGAATGTGGCCAGTTGGATTAAGAATTGGCTAACTGATAGAAGGCAGAGAGTGGTCTTAGATGGTAAATACTCAGCCTGGAGCCCAGTTACCAGTGGCGTGCCACAGGGATCAGTTCTGGGTCCTCTCCTGTTTGTGATTTTTATTAACGACTTGGATGAGGAAGTCGAAGGGTGGGTCAGTAAATTTGCAGATGATACAAAGGTTGGTGGAGTTGTGGATACTGAGGAGGGCTATTGTCGTCTGCAAAGGGACTTGGATAGGTTGCAGTGCTGGGCTGAAAAGTGGCAGATGGAGTTTAACCCTGAAAAGTGTGAGGTCGTCCATTTTGGAAGGACAAACACGAATGCAAAATACTGGGTTAACGGTAGGGTTCTTGGGCATGTGGAGGAGCAGAGAGACCTTGGGGTCTATGTGCATAGATCGTTGAAAGTTGCAACTCAAGTGGATAGGGCTGTGAAGAAGGCATATGGGGTGTTAGCGTTCATTAGCAGAGGGATTGAATTTAAGAGCCGTGAGGTGATGATGCAGCTGTACAGGACCTTGGTAAGGCCTCATTTGGAGTACTGTGTGCAGTTCTGGTCGCCTCATTTTAGGAAGGATGTGGAAGCCTTGGAGAGGGTGCAGAGGAGATTTACCAGGATGTTGCCTGGAATGGAGAATAAGTCTTACGAGGAAAGGCTGAACATTCTAGGCCTCTTCTCATTAGAACGGAGAAGGATGAGGGGTGACATGATAGAGGTTTATAAGATGATCAGGGGAATAGATAGGGTAGACAGTCAGAAACTTTTTCCCCGGGTGGAGCAAAGCGTTACAAGGGGTCATAAATTTAAGGTGAAGGGTGGGAGATATAAGGGGGATGTCAGGGGAAGGTTCTTTACCCAGAGAGTGGTCGGGGCATGGAATGCCTTGCCTGGGGAAGTTGTTGAGTCAGAAACTTTAGGGACTTTCAAACGGCTTTTAGATAGGTATATGGATAAAGGAAAATATGGGGTATAGATTAAATTGTCCTTGACAGAGGACAAAGGATCGGCACAACATCGTGGGCCGAAGGGCCTGTTCTGTGCTGTATTTTTCTATGTTCTATTCTTCTATATCATCCCTCATTACTGCAGTAACTGACTCCTTGATTAACAGTGCATTGCCAACTCCTCTTTTACCCCCTCCTGTCATGCCTGAAGATTCCATACCCTGGAATATTGAACTGCCAGTCCTGCCCCTCCCTCAACCTTGTCTCTGTGATAGTAATATCATAATGCCATGTGCTAGTCAACGTCCTCAATCCATCTATATTAAAATCAAAATACTGCAGATGCTGGAAATCTGAAGTAAAAATAAGAAATGCTGGAAATACTCAGCAGGTCTAGCAGCATCTGTGGAGAG
Source organism: Heterodontus francisci (assembly GCF_036365525.1). NCBI lineage: Eukaryota > Metazoa > Chordata > Chondrichthyes > Heterodontiformes > Heterodontidae > Heterodontus > Heterodontus francisci. The sequence continues at coordinate 11,752,747 of NC_090413.1, read as the reverse complement.
AGAAGCAGAGTTAACGTTTCAGGTCAGTGACCCTTCTTCAGAACTGACAAATATTAAAAATGTAAAAGGTTTTAAGCAAGTAAAGCAGGGGGTCAGGCAAGAGATAACAAAAGAGAATAACTGACCAGAAGGTCATGGAGCAAAGGCAAACAGCATATTAATGGTGTGCTGAAAGACAAAGCGTTAGTACAGAGAGGGTGTGAATTGACTGTAAAGCACAAAGCACTCCAAGCACAAACATTGAAATAAAATTTAAAAAACAGGAACAGTGGGTAGGCACAGTAGAAACGAACTAACCAAACTAAAAAAGAACTAAAATAAAATAACCAAATAAAAAAGAATAACTAAACATAAAAAGGGGGACCCATCATGCTCTGAAATTATTGAATTCAATGTTCAATCCCGCAATCCCTCAATTCATCTGCCTTACTAGTAAGACTCCACGTGTTAAAATAGATGCAATCCAGCTTTGCATTATTCACTTGTGCCTTAACAGGTCTATATTTTCTTTGCCTTCCAGACTGAATCAGTTTCTCTTCTATATTTGACTGTGCATCACCCACTACTGTACCTCGGCTCAGTATCCCACCCCCCTGCCAAATTAGTTTAAATCCCCCCCTCCCCAACAGCACTAGCAAACCTCTCAGCAAGGATGTTGGTCCCGTTCCGGTTCAGATGCAGCCCGTCCAACTTGTACAGGCCCCACCTTTGCCAGAAACAGACCTAGTGCTCCAGGAAACTAAAGCTCTTCCCCCCTGCACCACCACCTCAGCCACGCATTCATCTGCTCTATCCTCCTATTCCTATACTCACTAGCACTTGGCACCAGGAGTAATCCAGAGATTACAACCTTTGAGGTCCTGCTTTTTAATCTGCTACCTAGCTCCCTAAATTCTTGTTGCAGGACCTCATCCCTCTTTCTACCAATGTTGTTGGTACCAATGTGTACCATGACCTCTGACTGTTCACCCTCCCCCTTCAGAATGTCCTGCAGCTGCTCAGAGACATCCTTGACCCTAGAACCAGGGAGGCAACATACCATCCTGGAGTCTTGTTTGCGGCCACAGAAACACCTGTCTGTTCCCCTTACAATTGAATCTCCTATCAGTATGGCTCTCCCACTCTTTTTCATCCCCTCCTGTGCAGAGAGCCATCCGTGGTGCCACAAACTTGGCTGTTGCTGCTTTCCCCTGGGAGGCCATCCCCCCCAACAGTATTCAAAGTGATATATCTGTTTGAGAGTGGGATGGCCACAGGGGACTCCTACACTACCTGCCTGGGCCTACTATTGCTCCTGGTGGTCACCCATCCCTTTTCTGCCTCTGCAGCCATTACCTGCGGTGTGACCACCCTCGCTAAACGTGCTATCCACGACGTCCTCAGCGTCGTGGATGCTCCACAGTGAGTCCATTTGCAGCTCCAGCTGCGCAATGCCGTCAGCCAGTAGCTGCAGCTGGACACACGTCCTGCACATATGGTCACTGGGACACTGCAAGTGGCCCTGATTTCTCACATAGCGCAGGAGGAGCATGCCACTTGGCTGAGCTGTCCTGCCATGACTTAGCCTTTGATTAAGCTCCTTAGTTACTCCCTTTAATTTAGAGTACTAATTATGCTATTGACTTTATTCTACTCCAAACACTACCTATTACACTCTAAAATCCCTATCTTTACTTTGACTTCAGTTATTGAAAGTAGTGAAAAAGGGTAGAAATACCCACCTGTTCCTACTTACCAATCAGCAGCCTCCCCTTGCAACACGTCACTTTCTGAACTGTGACGTCAGTCATGGAACTCTCTCGCTGTCCCTGTGAGAGAGTATGCCTCTTTTAAGCCGCTGGAACTCCCGCTCGCCGGTGCCTGTCTCCTGGCAGGTCCGTCTTGGTCATTCAGTTTTTATGTCTTTTACTAGTTTACATTCATATTCCATTCGCCCTTTATCAGTTTCTTCATCGTCCTTTGCTGTATTCTAAAATCCTCCCAATTCTCAGGTTAACTACTATTTCTGGCAACTTTATAGACCTTTTCTTTTAATCTTATACAATCCTTAACTTCCTTTGTTAGCCACGGTTGACTGCCTTTTCTTTCTGGGTTTTTGTACCTTGAAGGAATCTATAGTTGCTGTAAACTATGTAATAATTCTTTAAAGACTATCCATTGCCTATGTACCATCATACCTTTTAATGTATTTTCCCAATCCACCTCAGCCAATTTTCCCCTCATACCTTCATAATTTCCTTTATTCAAATTTAACACCCTGGCTTCGGATTGAACTACCTCACTTTCAAACACCATGTAAAATTCTATCATATTATGGTCACTCATCAATAAAGGTTCTTTTACGAGATTAATTAGCCCTTTCTCATTACATAATACTAGATCTAAAAAAACCTGTTCTCTAGTCGGTTCCTCAACATATTGCTCTAGAAAACCATCCCTAATGCATTCCAGGAACTCGTCCTCCATAGCATTAGTGCTCATTAGGTTTGCCCAGTCTATATACAGATTGAAGTCACTCATAATTACTGTATTACTCATGCTACATGTTTCTTTAATGTCCTGATTAATACCATGCCCCACACTACCACTCCTGTTTAGTGGCTGATAAACAACTCCTACCAATGTTTGTTGCCCCTTGCTGTTTCTTCGCTCCACCCAAACATATCCCACATTTTGTTCTTCCGATCTGAGATCCGCCCTGTCTAATGTACTGATCCCATCCCTTACCAGTGCAACACCACCTACTTTTCCTTTTTGCCTGTGCTTCCTAAATGTCGAATATACTTGAATATTCGGTTCCCAGTCTTGATCACCCTGTAGCCATGTTTCCATAATGGCAATTAGATCATACCCACTTAGCTCTATTTGTGCCTTTAAATCATCTACCTGTTGCAAATGCTACATGCAGAGTGCCCTTCATCATGTCTTTTTGGCATTCTGCATTCTAAGCCTAGTTGATACCCACCTTTGTTTCGCCTGCCTTCCAATTTCGCTTGCCATTTTTCTACTTCCTGTTACCAGATGTACTTCCTTCCAATTTGAGCTCAGGTTCCCATCACCCAAATCTCTTCATATAACTTTGTGCTTCCACAGTATCCCTGCTCCCACTTACAAAGTGCAGCTTAGCGTAGCCCTGAATTGATCCCCCACCATTTAAATTTTTTCTGAAACACATCACTTTGATATATATGTAGTTAACAAGAAAAAATTGTTGCGCTAAAGCAGATAGGTGTTCCCAAGAATGACACTTGAACTGTTGACCTTAGCTTGACCCAGGGTAGGGAGTACAGACATAAAAACTCTCAGTTATTGCAGTTTGCTGATTGATCCTGACCAGAAGCTGTTTGAAGGGCTCTGAGAATTCTTAGCACACATGGTGTAAGTGATGAGAGAGTCCTTCAGTCAAACCCTGAGGAGGTCGCAAAATCCTAGCAAATTATACTTGGGGATAATCAAATCAGTTCTGAAATATTTAGTAACCACATCAACATCTGAAGCCTGTGATGCTGCCTATTTGCCTGCTAGGTAATATCCTCACGTGCTGCCGTTTGCTTTGTTCCTAATTCTGTGCCAAATACCACCTGCAGTTTGAAGTGAGAGTTGTTTTACTTGCCTCACTGCCATTCCTGATGTGGTGCAAGTGTCTGTTTTGACAGAAACCTATTCTAATTTCCCTTCCCACCACCTCTAATCACTGCCAGCTTTTTTTTTAGAAGTAGCAACACCACTTCTACTGTCAGCTGTTGTTGAGAACCAGTACAGTCCTTCGTTGCTATCCAAGACCCAGTTTTGTAAATGACACCCTATGCTGCCTTTAATCATGAAAGACTCAATATGATAGTGCCTTCGTGCTGCTTCTCCCCGTCAGTTTGAAATGAGTAATTAATGCTAAATAAATGAGACATCATCAAAGGAAGCTTTGGAAGCATTCAACAAGGCTATTCCTGGCATCATCTGTCTATATTCCACCAAAGTTAATACAAGGTAGCAAATTGTTTTGTAAAAGTTATTTTTGAAACACAAACAGGGAATTTATAGCAATATTAATCAGAAAAGTGAGTACCTCCAGGCAACAATCTGAGTTTTTGCATCTAGCATCACCTGCATTCAGTACAAAGCTAATCTACAAAAATTCAGTTGCTGTACTGAAAATTTTAACCTTTGTAGTCACCATCAACACCATTAGATTTTAAATGTATGAATTTATTTTATTCATTAAAAGCAACATATTTAACTCGCACTTAATGCTGAAAATATGCCAAAATTTTATGCCAATCTTGCCGACAACAACTTATGGCAAAATTTCCTAAGAATCTTATTAGTATACACTGGAATATTAAAAAACAGTGGAAATCATTGTAAACAATTGAGTTATAGAGTCATACAGCACAGAAACAGGCCCTTCGGCCCATCGTGTCCGTGCTAGTCACCTATCTATTCTAATCCCATTTTCCAACACTTAGCCCGTAGCCCTGTATGCTGTGGCATTTCAAGTGCTCATCTAAATACTTCTTAAATGTTTTGAGAGTTCCGGCCTCTACCACCCCTTCAGGCAGTTTGTTCCAGATTCCAACCGCCCTCTGGGTGAAAAATGTTTTCCTCAAATCCCCTCTGAACTTCCTGCCCCTTACCTTAAATCTATGCCCCCTGGTTATTGACACCTCCGCTAATGGATAAAGTTTCTTCCTATCTACCCTATCTATGCCCCTCATAATTTTGTATACATCAATCAGGTCCCCCCTCAGCCTTCTCTACTCTAAGGAAAACAACCCTAGCCTATCCAGTCTCGCTTCATAGCTGAAATGCTTCAGCCCAGGCATCATCGTGGTGAATCTCCTCTGCACCCTCTCCAGGGTAATCACATCCTTCCTATAGTTTGGTGACCAGAACTGTACACAGTACTCCAGCTGTGTCCTAACTAGCATTTTATACAGCTCCATCATAACCTCCCTGCTCTTGTATTCTATGCCTTGGCTAATAAAGGCAAGTATCCTGAATACCTTCCTAACCACCTTATCTACCTGTGCTGCTGCCTTCAGTGATCTATGGACAAATACACCAAGGTCCCTCTGACCCTCTGTACTTACTAGGGTCCTCCCATCCATTGTATATTCTCTTGCCTTGTTAGTCCTCCCAAAATGCATCACCTCACACTTCTCAGGATTAAATTCCATTTGCCACTGCTCTGCCCATCTTACCAGCCCATCTATATTGTCCTGTAGTCTAAGCCTTTCCTCCTCACTATTTACGACAGCACCAATTTTTGTGTCACCTTCAAACTTACTGATCATACCTCCTATATTCACATCTAAATCATTAATGTACATTACAAACAGCAAGGTTTCCAGCAGCGATCCCTGTGGTACACCACTGCACAGGCTTCCGATCACAAAAACAACCCTCGACCATTACCCATTTGCCAATTTTGGATCCAATTTGCCAAATTGCCCTGGATCCCATGGGCTCTCACCTTCTTGACCAATCTCCCATGCAGGATCTTATCAAAAGCCTTACTGAAGTCCATGTAGACTGCATCAACTGCTTTACCCTCATCTACACATCTAGTCACCTCCTCGAAAAATTCAATCAAATTTGTTAGAAATTTCTAACAGCTTCAAAATTGGGCCTGAGTAAAGCACAGAGTATACACCATGTTCCTCCTTTAATTCCGTTTTTATCTTACTGATGTTATGAAAGCCATCAAATTGTAATTCATGCATATTTAGCACAGTATGTTTAAGAAAATGAAATTGTGGAAACTTTTTTTAATGTAACAGATTCTGGTGTCATAAAGCATTCAAAAATATAGCACAGGACTCTTTAAAAAGCTGTGTTAATGAGCTAATAGGGTTTTAGAAGATATAACTCAGGAGAGCGCTAATGAGCAAAGAAGTATACACTTGGCCATGTGTAAATCAGTTGCATGCAAATTTCCTTGGGCCTATATTTTCACCTTTCCACATTATACCCACCGATCTCCTATGATACATGTATACAAGCTAGGACAGGCCAATCAGTATTATTTTAGTGCTGCTGTTGAGCATTTGTTTTACAGGGGATCACCCTGTGTTAAAGTAAGGCTAGTGGGGAAATCTGAACTGCAGACTGTTCATCAGCCAGCCCTGACCTTGTATTGAGCGGCAAGCTTGTTTCCAAATTTCACAGTGTTTGAACCAATTTGTGCTATCTCTACTACTCTACATACAACTGAAGAATGTTAACTTATAGGAAATTTACTGTGAAATGGTGCTGTTTACACTGTTTACAAAACTGGAGCTGCTTTTCTTGAAGGTTAGTGTTTTCAGCCAGGGGAGATGCCAACAGAAATACAAAAATGTAGAATGAACAGAAAACTAAAATTGAAATGGAAGGGAAGAACAATTAAAGGACTGAATCAGTTTTAACACTTTTGAATCTGTTGGTCCAGCTTGAAAGCTTTGTTTTAGAGGAAAACCCGTATCCTCATTGTTTATCAGTTAGTCTGGGAATTTTAGGGATATGTCTCATTGCTGCATTTTCTGAAAATCTCTGTTGCTCCCGATACTCTCAGTGAAATCAGACACAGGGCAGTTGCATGCAGCAAGCCACTCAGTTTTATCAAACCACTACAGAAAAAAGCACTGTGGGTGTACCTGCACCATACAGACTGCAGCAGTTCAAGAAGGCACCTCACCACCACCTTCTCAAGGGCAATTAGTAATGGGCAATAAATGCTGGCCTTGCCAATGACGCTCACATCCCAAGAACGAATAAAAAAATGTTTTCTCGGGTTTGCGTGGGGGTTGTATACTAACTGCCCTTGTCCCATGATTTCTGCTATAATCCCATGCTTATTGCTCTTGCCCTTCCATTTCTTGTTACTAAGACCATGTTGATTGCTTCCTGCTGTTACTTTGATTTCCTAGCAGTTCCATTCTAATTGCTCCTGGACTGGTATTGAGAAACTAGTCCCCTTGCACAAGTAACTGAGATCAGCAGCAGCAAACAACAGGATAACCATTGGTAAGAGAGTGCAGGATTGAACCAATCTGTGTGGTAGTAGTGGTGAGAAACTGGAATGGAAAGAGTTGGAATATGATCACAAGTGAACAAATTACTTTCCTAAAAAAAAGTGAAACTATCCTGAACTTCTCGTCCTGACTAGGAGGTTTGGAACTCTTACAGCTTCCAGCTCAAGATGAAGTGGATGAAAAGTGGTAGCACAGTTCAGGAAACATTCAGCTCATGACGGCACTAAAGTCGAGGTGTGAGACCACCCTTAGAGATAATTCAAGCTGCTGCAGTCTAGTGCTAAGCTTTAAAAGGTCTGTTCCATCACCTGGGAATATTTTAAACTTAAATTTGAATGTTTATAAAGCTTCCTTCTGCACCTCTATGATCGTAGCAGTAACATATAATACTCATTTTCAAATGTTTTTTGAACTAAATAAAGATCACTCTTGGAAATGTAACTGGGTAAAATATGTGAGATTTAACCAGGCTAACCATTCATGGTTTAAGAGTATGACCATTTATCAATAGATGTATCGGCCTTCTGTATGGCATGCATTTCCATGTCCTAACCATTAAGTTAAATGAAAATGAAATAGAAAATGTTCTTTCAAAACCATCTACACTAGACCAGTGTTTCCTGCAACTTTATGTCATATCAACTTGATATGATAAATGTTATTGTTTTGATTCCGTCATCTTATTTGGCATTTAGCTTCCAGCTACAGCAATCATTGGACTGATAATAGCTGTTGTAATGCACATTGAGCACTGGCTCCCCATATTATTGAGCATGGAGGTCTGAGGCTTTTTCCATACCTGATGCATCTAGTGCACAGTAATGTAAAGAACATGTGAATTGTGTGCACAGAGCATGCGCATAACAAGTGTCCATAAGGCTCATTATAGCCTTAAATTTCACTTGAGCTTCTCACATTGGGCCCAGATGCACATCAGCATCTATGAATGCCATTTCATTTCTCCCCAACAGACTGAATCTGCCTCACCACAATTGAATTTTCAAGACACATCCAAGTATCAATCAATGGAGTTTTCACTATCCCTTACAGTGAATGATGAAGGCGCATGATGTGTTTTGCCCTGGTGGTGCTTTTAGTCCAAAATGTATGGGATATCGTTTCTACTTCTTAACCTTGAGCTTCTTCTAAATATTCAGCCAGTAGAAATATGAAGTGAGTGTATTCTGCTAGGGTTCACTGTTTGCCTGAATGGATTGAGGTGGCACAGTCCCATTGCTGGGCGAGAAGATAACTGTACAAGTGAAGACACCACAGTTATTGATGAAGTGGCTGCCTAGGCCTGTACATTGGATGACTCTATTGTGGTCATTTGAGTTGAGTTCAAAGAGGATGGGATGTGACACAGGAGGCAACTGCAACATTTGTGCTAATTCCTGCCATTCCCCTGTTGTTCACCACTTCATCAGCTATAGCCAAAGAAATAAAGTCCTTTGTGAGAGCAGATCTCTGGGAATCATTGATGCAGGTGAAGCCCTCCATTATGGCGGGTTCAATCTAATTTCACATTCCAGGCACTGTAAACTGCTGTAGCGTAGAGCAGTACCAAGTATTCTTGAAAGATGCCACACTTGGCCCTAGAAACTTGGTCAAGAGGTGCTGAACTGCAGAGGGAAAAAATTGCATTTATTTAGCACCTTTTACAACCTCAGGATGTCCTAAAACACTTTACCAATGAAATACTTTTGAAATGTAGTCACTGTTGTAATGTAGCAAATGCGGCAGTCAATTTGTATGCAGCAAGCTCCCATAAATAGCAATTGATAATGACCAGATGGTCCGTTTTAGTGATATTGGTTGAAGGATAAATAGCATCCCATGCACCGGTGGGAAAACTTGCCAGCTCTTCTTCGAATAGTACTCTGAAAGGGCAGATGGAGCCTTGACTTAACGTCTTATCTGTAAGACAGCATCTCTGGCAGTGCAGCGTTCCATCATTAGTGCACTAGAATTTGTGCTCAAGTCTCTTGAGTGGGACTTGAACACATGACCTTCTGACTTGGAGGTGAGAGCGTTAACCACTGAGACATGGCTGACACCATGTAGCTACATTATTTATGGTGATCTGCTGCTCACTCACACAGCATCACACAGATGCAGCCTGTGGGCTCCTCTAGGGAGACTCTCAAACTTTACAGGTAGTGTGGCACACTCTCTCAAATGACACCATTAAGTGTTGATGTGCTGTCAAAAGAACATTTGTAGGCATCAATTATATGGTTCAAATCCCTGGCCTTGCTGGTGATGCTCACTTCCCAAGAATGGATTTTTTAAAATGGCTGCATCTTCTGCATTTATATATCTGCTTATTTGCCACAGTAAGATTGGGTGACACTGACTGCTGCAAGGTGCTTGGTTGAGGCTTTACCGTTGACTGAGCTGTGTCTTTAGGGCACTCAAAGAAGCAAAACTAGTTTACAATGCATGTGGTAGATTAGATTAGATTAGAGATTCAGCACTGAAACAGGCCCTTCGGCCCACCGAGTCTGTGCCGAACATCAACCATCCATTTATACTAATCCTACACTAATCCCATATTCCTACCAAACATCCCCACCTGTCCCTATATTTCCCTACCACCTACCTATACTAGTGACAATTTATGATGGCCAATTTACCTATTCACCTGCAAGTCTTTTGGCTTGTGGGAGGAAACCGGAGCACCCGGAGAAAACCCACGCAGACACAGGTAATACACATGGTAAGAGTTATACTGAAATGCTGCATTGTAGGGCTTTTAATAAGGGAACAATTGAATAAATAAGGAGGTAAAGAATGAACAGCAAAGGATAAAGGCCATGATCTTGGGAGAGACCTTTGAACAGGAATTTTCTTTTTCTCTTTCTGTTGTGATGCTCTTAAGTGGTTTGTGTTCTGTATATAGATGAAGTTTCCATCCTCATTCACACAGGCTAACTTTCTATTTGCGCATAATTATTATGTGCTTAAGTCAGTGTGCATGACATATAAGCGCCTAACGTGGATTGTGGTGCATCAACTTGAAGGACGACCTCTTTTCCTGTGTCAGAATTTCTGCCACTGGTTTTGTGATCTAGACCTTTCTTTGAAAACTTAATCCAGATTGGGGCCCCATTTATAAAACAAACCTTTGTTTCATTAGATTATGTATTGGTTCTGTCATCTACATTAGTCTTGGAGCAAATCTCATAAAGTTCAATGTATCCATGACTGTCCCAAGTTCTGCTTTTCTCTCTAGTAGTTTAATATTTCAATCTTTTTCATATCTAATTCAAACCAAAGGTACATTACTTTGGATATTGTCACTTGCACTTCATCCTTACGTTGCCTCAGGTTTTTCTCCGTGTATCTCTGAAGTAGTGCTTTGAAATAATTGTCATGTGCATCTTGTGCAGCACTAAGCATGTGAATATCCATTGAATATCACCTCAACTTGCTGCAGTCCATCCAGGACCTTGGAAGCTTTTTGCTGGTGTACTAACTGCATTAATTCCAAGTGGGCTGCAGCTGAATTTCAGCCAAGCAAATGAATTACACCTAGTTAGCTTGCTGTTTTCTTCATCAAAAGTTATTTGCCAGTATGCTGCAGACATCAAGTACGGCGAAGATGTGCATCAGGAATTTGTGGGGCACTCTTCTAGACGCATGATCTGATGATAATGCTTCTGGATTTAGCGTTTTATAGTCACCTGACATGGCACCGAAACAATTTGTCACATCACCGTGCTCTTTGAGTCTGTTGGTGAAATTTTGCCAATTTGTTCTATTAATAATAGGCATCTGCTCTGATGATGCTATCTTCCACAACAGCGCTTCTGACATGTCTTCCTTTTTCCTCAACCGAGGATTCCCCCCCCCCCCCCCATCCATTGTGGTTGACAGGGCCCTCAACCGTGTCCGGCCCATTTCCAGCACCTCTACCCTCACCCCTTCCCCTCCCTCCCAGAACCGCGACAGGGTTCCCCTTGTCCTCACTTTCCACCCCATCAGCCTCCATATCCAAAGGATCATTCTCTGCCATTTCCGCCACCTCCAGCGTGATGCTACTACCAAAGGCATCTTCCCCTCCCTTCCCCTGTCAGCATTCTGAAGGGATCGTTCCCTCTGCGACACCCTAGTCCACTCCTCCATTACCCCCACCACCTCGTCCCCTTCCCATGGCACCTTCCCCTGCAAGCACAGGAGGTGTAATACCTGCCCATTTATCTCCTCTCTCCTCACTATCCAAGGCCCCAAACACTCCTTTCAGGTGAAGCAATGATTTACTTGAACTTCTTTCGATGTAGTATACTGTATTCGCTGCTCATACTGTGGTCTCCTCTATATTGGGGAGACCAAACGTAGACTGGGTGATCGCTTTGCGGAACACCTCCGCTCAGTCCGAAAGCATGACCCCGAGCTTTCGGTTGCTGGCCATTTCAACACACCCCCCTGCTCTCATGCTCACAGCTCTGTCCTGGGATTACTGCAGTGTTCCAGTAAACATCAATGCAAGCTTGAGGAACAGCATCTCATTTACCGATTAGGCATGTTACAGCCTGCCAGACTGAACATTGAGTTCAATAATTTTGGAGCATGACGGGCCCCCCATTTTACTTTTATTTTTAGTTGTTTTTTCTTTTTTTTTTGTGTTTATTTTATTTTAGCTTGTTCAGTTTGTTTCTACTGTGCCTACCCACTGTGTTTTTTTTCCATGTTTGTGCTTGTGTCTGTTCAGTTTTCAGCCCATTAACACCCTATCTGTACTAATGCTTTGTCTTTCAGCACACCATTAACATATTGCTTGCCTTTGTTCCATGACCTTCTGGTCAGCTATTCTCTGTGACCTTGTCCTATCAACACCTCTTTTGTTATCTCTTGCCCCACCCCTGCTTTACTTGCTTAAAATCTTTTACATTTCTTATATCTGCCAGCTCTGAAGAAGGGTCACTGACCTGAAACGTTGACTCTGTTCTCTCTCCACAGATGCTGCCAGACCTGCTGAGTATTTCCAGCGTTTCTTGTTTTTATTTCAGATTTCCAGCATCCGCAGTATTTTGCTTTTGTTTTATGTTAAAATTTCCTGTTCCCAGGGCTACTTTCAAACAATCTTTCTTATCTGGAATCACATTCATGTCAAGGTTCACCACTTGGAATTTCAAAACATAGACTTTCCCAGTGGGTGATGACCAGTTTCTTTCTGGTAAATTAGGAGTCTGGTTCCTTTTTAGGGATATGCTGGGATCAGTTAGAAGGTATTTTCTGTTGCTGGAGACGATTTCTTGATTGAAAATGTTTGACTTTGTATACTTTGTTAAAGTGTAAGATATTAATTTGCCCATGTGACACTTGAAGTATGGTGCATGCATCTAGAAACTTGTAATTAGCACAGGTGGACCTTTGGTCACTCTTGTCCTGCCTGTTGTCTTCATGTTGCTGGCTCTCCTTTCTCATCTCTTTTCTCTGCCTCTTTCCATTCTTTCATGCTTGTCACTCTGAACTTCTCTTGAGATCCTCCAATTGCATTTTCTAGTTTCTGTCTGTCCTTTCTTTATCCTTTTGTATCTATTTATTGTTGCCCTCCCCTCTCCTCCCTCTGTCTCACTGTCTCTTTGTTTCTCTCACTCTTTCTCATTCCTCTCATTCTCTCTTTTTCTTTCTCATTGTCTGTCTCTTTCTCACACCAATTTCTCTCTCATTCACTCTTTTACTTATTTTATAGTTTGCAGGTAAAGGTTGCTGTCAGGGGTGAAATCTAGCCAGGACCTTTGACCTGCTTTGAGGTGATGGGTGTCAGGCTGCAGAACAATAGTGAAAAATAACATGAAGGGGATGGGCTGCATCAACCTGAAATGTTAGCTCTGCTTTTCTCTCCACAGATGCTCCCTGACCTGTTTGAGTATTTCTTGCATTTTCTGTTTTTGTTGCATATTTCTAGCGTATGCAGTATTTTGCTTATGTATTAGAGGGCAAGAGCTGTGATTTTTAAAAAATATGGGCAAGGAAACTGAGAGGAAGAAGCAACTGGGGGCTCAAAAAAAGAGCAGGGAAGCAGAAAAAAACCTTGAATGAAAATTTCGAGAACAAAAAATTGTGGGGTTGGAACCCAGCTGGAAATAAGCTACAACACTGGCGCAGTGGCGCAGTGGTTAGCACCGCAGCCTCACAGCTCCATGGACCCGGGTTCGATTCTGTGTACTGCCTGTGTGGAGTTTGCAAGTTCTCCCTGTGTCTGCGTGGGTTTTCTCCGGGTGCTCCGGTTTCCTCCCACAAGCCAAAAGACTTGCAGGTTGATAGGTAAATTGGCCATTATAAATTGTCACTAGTGTAGGTAGGTGGTAGGGAAATATAGGGACAGGTGGGGATGTTTGGTAGGAATATGGGATTAGTGTAGGATTAGTATAAATGGGTGGTTGATGTTCGGCACAGACTCGGTGGGCCGAAGGGCCTGTTTCAGTGCTGTATCTCTAATCTAATCTAAACACTGGCATCTACCTGGCAATGTGGAAAATTGCCCAGCTATGTGCTGTACACAAAAAGCAGGACAAGTCCAACCCGGCCAATTACCACCCCATCAGTCTACTCTCAATCATCAGTAAAGTAATGGAAGTGCCATCAAGCAGCACTTGCTTAGCAATAACCTGCTCAGTGATGCTCAGTTTGGGTTCCGCCAGGGCCACTTAGCCCCTGACCTCATTACAGCCTTGGTTCAAACATGACAAAACAGCTGAACTTAAGAGGTGAGGTGAGAGTGACAGCCCTTGATATCAAGGCGGCATTTGACCGAGTATGGCATCAAGGAGCCCTAGCAAAACTGGAGTCAGTGGAATCAGGGGCAAAGCTCTCCGCTGGTTGGAGTCATACCTAATGCAAAGGAAGATGGTTGTGGTTGCTGGAGGTCAATCATCTGAGCTCCAGGACATCACTGCAGGAGTTCCTCAGGGTAGTGTCCTAGGCCCAACCATCTTCAGCTGCTTCATCAATGACCTTCCTTCAGTCATAAGGTCAGAAGTGGGGATGTTCGCTGATGATTGCACAATGGTCATCACCATTTGTGACTCCTCAGATACTGAAGCAGTCCGTGTAGAAATGCAGCTAGACTTGGACAATATCTAACCATCTCCCCTTGACATTCAATAGCATTATTCTCGCTGAATCCCCCACTATCAACATCCTAGGGGCTACCATTGATCAGAAACTGAATTGGAGTAGCCATGTAAATACAGTGGCTGCAAGAGCAGGTCAGAGGCTAGGAATCCTGCGGCGAGTAACTCATTTCCTGACCCCCCAAATCCTGTCCACCATCTACAAGGCACAAGTCACGAGTGTGAAGGAATACTCTCCACTTGCCTGGATGGGTGCAGCTCCAACAACACTCAAGTAGCTTGACACTATCCAGGACAAAGCAAGCTTGATTGGCACCCCATCTACCAACATTCACTCGCTTCACCACCGACACACAGTGGCCACAGTGTGTGCCATCTACAAGATGCACTGCAGCAACGCACCAAGGCTCCTTTGACAGCACCTTCCAAACCCGCGTCCTGCACCACCTAGAAGGACAAGGGCAGCAAATGCATGGGAACACCACCACCTGCAAGTTTCCCTCCAAGTCACACACCATCCTGACATGGAACTATATCGCCGTTCCTTCACTGTCGCTGGGTCAAAATCCTGGAACTCCCTAACAGCACTGTGGGTATACCTATCTCACATGGACAGCAGCGGTTCAAGAAGGCAGCTCACCACCATCTTCTCAAGGGCAATTAGGGATGGGCAATAAATGCTGGCCTAGCCAGCAACGCCCACATCCCATGAATGAATTTTTAAAAAATCACCAATGAGAGGTGATGGCCATAGTTTTGGAGAACCAGCCTGGGAGAAAGCTATGACCATGAAGTGTAAATGGAATTATGCCACAGCAACACCTTGCCTTGGGACGCCTGTAAGTGAAGTATAATAATGAGAATCATATAATCATAGATATGTGCCTTACAGCTTAAAGCTGATTATCAGTGTGACAGAATTTCTGTGACACGATCTTCCTATAAGCACAGAAAATGTGTAAAATGTAAAAATTAATATGTTATATTATGTCTCCCTATGTAAATATGTTAGAGGTAAAGAGAAACAGAGTTAACGTTTCAGGTTAATGACCCTTGATCAGAACTGTGTTACGGCCAGGTGAGGAGGGGGTCTCAGGCTCCCCTCTTACCCCTACCTCTTATTTGACCTCAGCAGGGTTTATTGCTTTTTAACAGTGGTTGTGCTTACCACCTCTGAGTGTGGTACCTTTTTTCTTTACTGTGATTGCAAAAGAACCAATCAGACAGGTTTTCTTGAGTTTAAACAAGAAAGAGGTAAGTTTATTATAATTAACACTCTAACCCGATTTAAAAATACGCTACACATTCACACACACATAAGTAGATTACAGCAGGAAAAATAGATTTAGTGGTTGGATTAAAATCCAGAATAAATGGAACTTAAATACAGTCTGTAAAGTGCATGATCCAGTAGTCCTCGGCTGAAGCTGTATTCTTGAAGTTCTTGGTTGGTCAACGTATATTTTGGCTGGCTAGCTTTGCATAGTGTTTTCCTGAAGGCAGAATCTGTAGTTGGCTCTCTTCCCCTTGTCACTGGCTGTAGCGGTGTGT
Source organism: Heterodontus francisci (assembly GCF_036365525.1). Lineage (NCBI taxonomy): Eukaryota > Metazoa > Chordata > Chondrichthyes > Heterodontiformes > Heterodontidae > Heterodontus > Heterodontus francisci. The sequence goes on along the minus strand of NC_090413.1, from coordinate 11,737,104 downwards.
AGGTTTGGAGGATCCCCCAGTCGCAGACGGTTTTCGCTTGATGTTTTCTGGGGAAAGAGAAGAGAGAGAGAGTCAGGGGAGCAGCAGCCTTCTCGGCTGCTGTCCACTTGGTTACTGCCTGTCTGCTTGTCTATGTAGCAAAACTTGTTGCTTCTGAGATGAACAGGCAGGCACATGGTTCTCTCACTCCCCTTTGTTTTTAATGAGGTCCAAAGTCTAAAACCCAAAACTTCTCTTAGGTGGGATTGGCAGTTTTTACCCCCTGGAGGAACGTCTCCATTTATGAATGCCTCAAGATGGTTTGGAATGTCCCGCTAACCAGGGTGATCTGGCTAATCTACTCCGTTAGCCAAAGCATTGTTCTGGCTGGGTTTCTTGTTCGACTTTTTGCTTCCAGTTCAATCTCTTGGTATTTCAAATGTAAATTGCAGTGGCCATCTTGGCTGCTAGTTTTTTAAAAGTTAACTTGTAGGATTTTTTCCAATTAGAAGTGTAAGCTAAGTTTCCAACTGATTAAATTAATATTTCCCATTTGGCGTATAGTGTTTTCCTGACAACTGGGAAAAGTTAGAAATGTAATAGGTTTTAAGTAGGTCAAATGGCAGAGGGTGGAAAAAGAACAAAAGGGAAGATCTGTGATAGGGCGGAAGATGGGAGGTATTAACTGACAAAAGAGTTGGTGGGGTAGAGCCAAAGGGAGTAATAAAGATTCAGGTCAATAAACAAAATATGTTTTCAGAGGAGGTGTGAATGGCAGAATAATGAACAGCTGCCATTTGAAAGGAAAGTGAGATTGAGACTGAAATTGTTGAACTCAATGTTCGAGTCCAGAAGGCTGTAAAGTGCCTAATTGAAAGATGAAGTGCCTGTTCCGCGAGCTTGTGTTGAGCTTCATTAGAACACTGCAGTTAGCCAAGGACAGAGATGTCAGCGTGAGGGTAAGATATGTTACGACCGAGGCTGAGGAGTGCACTGTCTCACTCTAGTCCCACTACTCCACTGGTCACAACATATTAAAAATATTTCAACCTGTTATGGATATCACCAATTATATACTTCATTCGTTTCAGAATGCAAATCCACCAATCAGATTTCTTTAATAAACAACAAAATTATTAATTTATTATAAAACAAGACTTATTCAATAAAGATGCAAAGCTTATTACACATTGGTTGAACTATGAAAGTATAAATACATTCCCTTCTAAATAACCCAACACACATGCACACACACACACATAAAGAAGCTTTCTCTGCAGAGATCAACTTTACAAAAACAAAAATACTTTGGCCAAATACTTGTTAATTCTTGAACAAAAGAGGATAAGGTATGAAATGCTCCAGATGACTTTTGGTCTGGTGTCCTGGTACACCTAGACAGGTATCCATGGACACATGCGATTGTTACTGGGATTTTTTCAGAGATCAACGCAAGCTCGCGGAACAGGCAATTCATCTTTCAATTAGGCACTTTACAGCCTTCTGGACTCGAATATTGAGTTCAGATGTCGAGAAGAAGTCTTGCAGGCTTTTTAGGAGAATTACTGCATCAGTGGATTCAGTTATCACACTGGATTCTCAGAAGATATTTCAACACAGGTGGAAAAGGATGAGTTGGGTGCCTTCTCTCTTAGTAGGATACACACCAACTGAACTCCAAACAAGATCCAAAAATGAAACCAAAACTCCTGAGCCATAAACCCAGACATGTGACTTCTCTAAATCCAGACAGTTTCATAGTCCATAAGGCTCCAGCTGTTTGCTTAGCTTAAGACATGTGACTTCCAGTAAGTGTTTGCTTTTAAACAAAGTCTCAAGTGTCCTCCCAGTGATCCTTTTTCAAAAAAAAAGTCCAGCATCTCCTCAGGTATTTTCCACAGTCTTTTAAATACAAGTCCTCAAAGAATATTAATAATGGAAGCACCTTCATGACAGGTGGAGAATTAAAATGGCAGGCCACTGAAAGCTCAGGATCATGCTTGCGGACTGAATGGAGGTGTTCGCAAAGTGGTCACCCAATCTGTGTTTGGCCTCCCCAATGTAGAGCAGACTGCATTGTGAGCAGCGAAGGTAGTATGCTAAATTGAGAGAAGTTGCATGTAAATCGATGTTTCACCTGGAAGGAGTGTTTGGGGCCTTGAACGGTGAGGAGAGATGAGATAAAAGGGCAACTGTTGAATGTGCCGTGTGAAGGGGATGGGATGCTGGAGATAATTGAGGAGTAGACCAGGGTGTTGCGTAGAGAATAGAACTCTGCTTTTGTTGTTTCTCAGTGATAGGTCCTGCCACTGTGTCTATGAAACCTAGTCCAAGGTAACCCCTGGAGGTATCTATCCCGAATTTGTGCTGTGACATTACCTGTTTCTGCATTGTGTGTTTGTCTTGTGCATCAACTGACTATAAGTAATAAAATCAGATGCTGGAAATACTCAGCAGGTCTGGCAACATATGTGGAGAGAGAAACAGAGTTAATGGGGAAATTTTATGGAAGCAACTGGGTCTCGGCTGCCAGCTGGAGAGCCGGCGAGAGATGTCTGTTGCCTCCTTTGGGGAAGGCCCGCTGTATCACACAAACCAATCAGGCACTTGAGAGGTTACCAGCAGGCCTTTCCCGGGTCAGGACCCCAGGGACGGGAAGTCCCACCCGCCGAGAGAGCTCTTTTATAAAAGCAAAATACTGCGGATGCTGGAAATCTGAAATAAAAACAAGAAATGCTGGAAATACTCAGCAGGTCTGGCAGCATCTGTGGAGAGAGAAGCAGAGTTAACGTTTCAGGTCAGTGACCCTTCTTCAGAACTAGCAAATATTAGAAATGTAAAAGGTTATAAGCAAGTAAAGCGGGGGTGGGGCAAGAGATAACAAAGAAGAAGGTGTAAGTAGGACAAAGTAACAGAATAGCTGACCAGAAGTTCGTGGAGCAAAGGCAAACAAGATGTTAATGGTGTGTTGAAAGACAAAGCATTAGTACAGATAGGGTGTTAACGGACTGAAAATTGAACAGCCGCAAATACAAACATGAAAAAAAAAGTGGATAAGCAAACTGAACAAACTAAGTTGAAATAAAATAAACTAAACACAAAAAAAGTATTAAGAGAGCTCTTTTGCTCGGCTGCGCCACTCGGGAGTAAGGGGCTGCTGCTGGAACAGCACCCATGGGAGGCCCAGGATCATGGGTGACCCAGGCCAGAGGGTTGATGTTTTGTGAGGTGGGGGGGGGGGGGGGAGCAGTCGCAGGGGAGGGGGGTGGCTCTTAGCACTGAGTGCCTTTGAACGAGGACCCCCCCCCCTCCCCCCCCCCTCCCATTCTGGGAGGACACAAGCACCCCTGAACGGGTTTGCATGTCTTGCTGCACGCATGGCGACAGGCCTGCCTACCACTAGGTTAATACCAGCAGCGGTTGGAAGAGGTCCTTAATTGGGCATTAATTGCCCACTTGAAAGCCTCAATTGGCGGCGGGGCGGGAAGGCCGTCCATGGGCCTTCCCACAGCAGACTTATTTGGGGTGCAGGTGGGAATGTGACAGGGTCCCCACCCGCCACCATCCCGTCCAATTAAATGCCCTCCCCGCCTCCAAACTCTCCACAGGGAGAGCATAAAATACTGCCATTGTTTCAGGTCGATGACTTTTCATCAGAACTGGGAAAAGTTAGAAATGTAATGGGTTTTAAGTAAGTGAAAGGGGGTGGGTAGGAAAAAGAATAAAAGGTGTCTGTGATAGGGTAAAAGACAGGAGAGATTAACTGACAAAAGAGTTGGTGCAAGGCCAAAGGGGGTAGCAATGGGGCAAGTAAAGCAACAAAATATGTATATAGAGGATATGTGAATGTTTATATTTCAGGTTTCCAGCATCCGCACTATTTTGCTTTCGTATTACTGACTATAAACAGTTGGAGGTAGCATGGTTGCAGTCTATGGGAAGGTGGAGAGAGGGGGGTTGGCGGACAGCTGTAGCGGTAGGAAAACTGTCTCTCAGGCCTGTAGATCAAGCCCCAGAATTGTGCTGTGCTCTATATAGACAGAGCCTGTCATGTATTTTGTTTGCAAGCAAGAAGATTGCTGTTGGAGTGGTGTGATGTCACTAAGCATAGAGGTCATAACGTCTGCTTGTAGTACTGCTTAGACTATGAGAAGAAAAAACTGCAAATGTTAAAAGCCTGAGACCAAAACAGAAAATATTGGAGATGCATAGTGGGTCAGTCAGCCTCTGCAAGGGATTCAAGACCCTCAAAATCCAGGTTAGAGGAAGCATCTGGCACCCCAAACATTAAGTGGTCTAGATGATCCCAACCTGATGTGTATTTCCAACATTGCTGCCTTTGATTCTTGGAATGGAAAATAATCTGAGCTAAAATGCCTCTTACATGTAAAGGAAATGTTTCTGTTTTACAAATGCACTGTTTGAAAGGCACACAGTAAACTATATTAAACACAGGATATCCAAATCCAGATAAATGCTACTCCAAGGTAGCTTTGTTTGAAACAATGGAACATATTTTTGGTTTTACCCACCTTTATTTTAAAAAAATAGAACATTTGTGATGCGACTGAAAGTGTAAATTTTACTTTCGAAAGTCAAAGCTTCCAATTTCAATGATGCAAAACCTGTTAATGCATCAACTGTACTTGAGGGTGATTACAATGGGCTGTTGATTTATAATTGATTGCAGATAATGGAGGAAAGTCGTGTTTTACTCTAGGCCCCATGTGAAGTGCTGTACGTGGAAATGATTTCAGACTCTTTTTAAATAGACAGAAGGGCAACTGAACAATGAATAAAGCAACATACTCCCTCTACTGGCAAATATGGGAAAAGTAATCATGCTCTGCCATAACACAACTATTTCTCAGTTCACACCATGATTTTCATTCCACAAGTATTTGTGAATGTGACTTCATATGTTGCAAATTTGAGCACTGCGGTAACATATCAGCATAGAAACTAATAATACGGCACAAAAGCATGTTTATAAAATATGATGTATATTTTTCAAATGTTACTGTGTCGCATTGATTGCTGATTTCACTTGATGCATAGCTGAAAAATGATGTGTTTTTGAAAAATGGAAGTCTTTTAACGCTCGATCAGTTAATCAGGAATCAATTCTGAGAATCTTTTAACTGATTATTGATGCTGAGAGAATTAGCTGTCATTATTTTAAAAGCATTTGTCAAAATACAATATTGCAGTTTAATTTTGATATGGATTTTGAATAAAAATGAAATTTTAATGAAGTAGAAATGGTAAATGTCAATATCACACTTTAAATGATAGGCCAGATATTGACTTTTGAAATGATTTGCTAACCTTAGATGGTAAACTTGTACAGTAGCTCCATTGCACGGTTTAACTCTGGAATACTGCATTTGTGTTAGTTTGCAACAGGCAGGACCTAAACTTCTGGTTACACAAGCATAAGACCAGGCCATTTGGAAAGAGTTTATTCATTTTTTTTTAAAGAAGTAATTAGAACCGTTCCGATATAGAATTAAACATGTGTTTCTGCAGAATCTAAGTTGAATCTGCCATTCAACCATTATAAACTGCTGTACTGAAAAGCAATGTGCTGTGTTAAGCCTGAGCAACAAAAGCTAGACGAAAATTTTTTATTTTTCCTTTCTCGGCACAGTATCTTGCCTATGCTTCCATTGCAGAGGCTGTAACATTATCCTTCTGCTCTACACAGTGCTGAGTATTCGAGGTGTCCAAGAAGAGGAGCCCCCAGATCCACAGCTGATGAGACTGGATAACATGCTGTTGGCTGAAGGAGTGTCCGGGCCTGAGAAGGGTGGAGGGTCAGCAGCAGCTGCAGCAGCGGCAGCAGCATCAGGTGGATCACCGAATGACAATTCCATCGAGCACTCTGACTACAGAGCCAAACTCACACAAATCCGACAGATTTACCACTCAGAGCTGGAGAAATACGAGCAGGTACGAGCCACGTAACCAAGTAATGCGAAGGATTATATAACCCAACGTCCACAGTCCATCAGATTGACTCCATTTCCAAATTTCATACCTGCATTCCTGAAACAAATCCATTTAATATAATTAAAATCAATTCAAACAAGGGGAGAAATGTTCAGGTTGATTGTCAAACGGTAAACTACTTTGGTGGATTGACCGACAACCAGCTCATACGTAATCTCTGTAAAATGACACCTGATGTGCATCTTAATCATAACAAAAGTCAAATTGTAGAACCGTTCATGAAACAAAATTAGTTATGTTTTATAAAGATCTGTTTATAGCACATAAACTACCTCTGGTGTCTAAAGATAAATTAGTCAGGATGGTGTGTGCTTGGAGGGGAACTTGCAGGTGGTGCTGTTCCCATGCGTCTGCTCCTCTTGTCCTTCTAGGTGGTAGAGGTAGCAGGTGGAAGGTGCTGTCTAAGGAGCCTTGGTGAGTTGCTGCAGTGGTATCGATGGTACACACTGCTGCCACTGTGCGTCGGTGGTGGAGGGAGTGAATGTTTGTAGATGGGGTGCCAATCACGCGGGCTGCTTTGGTGGTATTGAGCTTCTTGAGTGTTGTTGGAGCTGCACCCATCCAGGCAAGTGGAGAGTATTCCATCACACTCCTGACTTGTGCCATGTAGATGGTAGACAGGCTTTGGGGAGTCAGGAGGTGCGTTACTCACTGCCGGATTCCTAGCCTCTGACCTGCTCTTGTAGCCATGATACTTATATGGCTACTCCAGTTCAGTTTCTGGTCAGTGGTAACCCCAGAATGTTGATAGTGGGGGATTCAGTGATCGTAATGCCATTGAATGTCATGGGGAGATAGTTAGATTCTCTCTTGTTGGAGCTGTCCTGGAGCTCAGACGATTGACCTCTAACAACCACAACCATCTTCCTGTGCGCTAGGTACGACTCCAACCAGTGGATAGTTTTCCCCCTGATTCCCATTGACTCCAGTTTTGCTAGGGTTCCTTGATACCATACACGATCAAATGCTGCCTCGATGTCAAGGGCAGTCACTCTCACCTCACCTCTTGAGTTCAGCCCTTTTGTCCATGTTTGAACCAAGACCGTAATGAGGTTAGGAGCTGAGTGGCCGGGCAGAACCCAAACTGAGTGTCACTGAGCAGGGTTATTGCTAAGCAAGTGCTGCTTGGTAGCACTGTCAATGGCATTTTCCATCACTTTACTGATGATCGAGAGTAGACTGATAGGGCGGTAATTGGCTGTGTACAGGACATACCTGGTCAGTTCATAATTTGATGAACTCTCATGTGGCAACAGGGAATAAACTCATGGGCTTTTCCAGTGAGCTTACTTTGCAACAGTAATGTCCAGTTCTCAGCCAGCCATTTTAACTGCCTTGCAAGTTTCTGAAAAGATACAAAAAATGCTTCCATTTCTCCCTCATTGAATTTTGGAATCAGTTGGGAAAATTTTAAAAACTCAGTACATAGCCCCGCACCTCTTATATTTTCCATGCTTTCACTGGGGTACTCTGTTGCCCCCTAGTTAACTCAAGCCACCTCATACATGCATACGAGCATCCGAATTAGGAGCAAGAGTAGGCCACTCGGCCCTTCGAGCCTGTTCCGCCATTCAATAAGTTCATGGCTAAACTGATTACTTCACATTTCCACCTACCCCCGATAATCTTCCACCCCCTTGCTTATCAAGAATCTATCTACCTCTGCCTTAAAAATATTCAAAAACTCTGCTGCCACCGCCTTTTGAGGAAGAGAATTCCAAAGACTCAAGACCCTCTGAGAGAAAAAATGTCTCCTCATCTCTGTCTTAAATGGGCGACCCTTTATTTTTAAACAGTGATCCCTAGTTCTAGTTTCTTCCATTAGGGGAAACATCCGATCCACATCCACTCTGTCAAGTTCCCTCAGGATCTTATATGTTTCAATCAAGTCGCCTCTTACTCTTCTAAATTCCAACGGATACAAGCCTAGCCTGTCCAATCTTTCCTCGTAAGACAGCCCGCTCATTCCAGGTATTAGTCTAATAAATCTTCTCTATAATGCCTCCAACACATTTACATCCTTCCTTAAATAAGGAGACCAGTACTGTAACACAGTACCCCAGATGTGGTCTTACCAATGCCCTGTATAGCTGAAGCATAACCTCCCTACTTTTGTATTCAATTCCCCTCATGATAAGTGATAACATTCTATTAGCTTTCCTAATTATGTGCTGTACGTGCATATTAACCTTTTGTGATTCATGCACTAGGACACCCAGATCCCTCTGCATCTCAGAGCTCTGCAATCTCTCACCATTTAGATAATATGCTTCTTTTTTATTCTTCCTGCCAAAGTGGACAATTTCCCACTTTCCCACGTTATACTCCATTTGCCAGGTCTTTGCCCACTCACTTAACCTATCTATATCCCTTTGTAGCCCTTTTATGTCCTCTTCACAAGTTATTTTCCTATCTATCTTTGTGTCATCAGCAAATTTAGCAACCATACATTCGGTCCCTTCATCTAAGTCATTTATATAAACTGTAAAAAATTGAGGCCCCAGCACAGATCCCTGTGGCACATCACTCATTACATCTTGCCAACCAGAAAATGACCCATTTATGCCTACTGTCTGTTTCCTGTTAGCTAGCCAATCTTCTATCCATGCCAATATGTTACCCCCTACACCACAAGCTTTTTTTTGCAATAACCTTTGATGTGGCACCTTATCAAATGCCTTCTGGAAATCTAAGTACAATACATCCACAGGTTCCCCTTTATCCACAACACATGTAACTCTCTCAAAAAACTCCAATAAGTTGGTTAAACATGATTTCCCTTTCACAAATCCATGTTGACTCTGCCTGATTACCTTGAAGTTTTCCAAATACCCTGCAATCACGTCTTTACTAATAGTTTCTAACATTTTCCCCAAGACAGATGTTAAGCTAACAGGCCTGTAGTTTCTTGCTTTCTGCCTCAGCTCTCTTTCCTCCTGTTCCTTCTGGAAATTTTTTTCTCTCTCTCTCTCTCTCCTGTCTTTCTTTCTCTCTCTCTTTCTGTCTCCTGTCTCTCCCTTTCCCTCTCTCTTTCCCTGTCTTCTATTTCAAGTTTGCTGTTCCAACGGTATCTTTGCTAGCAATACCCTGTCAGAGTCTATTTCTAAAACTGTCTCTGATTCTTCAGGTTCGAGGGAAAAATGGTTGGCCACTAGTGTTAGGAGTGCCAATTTCCTAGCTTTGGTACAGAAAATGATCCCACACTGCTCAACCATAATTCTCAACTCCTCCATAGACAGTGCTTTTAATTTATCCCAAGTTACTTCACCCTGGCTTGGGGAGTTACTGGCATCGGTCATGGACATGTTAGTATTCTAGCGCACACAACCACAATAAAATCTGTATTGAAGTCTTTTCTCTTTTTGATTGGGATCAATTTGATTTCCCACTTCCAATTTCTCGTTTGTCTGTGGGTCGAATCTGGACGCTAGCCTCCAAATTTACGACCGGGTGAGGAAGGGGTTTCAGGCTCCCCTCTGGCCCCTTTCCTAATTTGGCAGTAACAGGGTTTACTTTTAAAAACACAGTGTTTTAGCTTCACTTCAGTGAGTCCTTACTCACTGCTGTCTAATTGTACTTGTAAATGAACCAATCAGACAGGCTTTCTTAGGTTTAAACAAGAAAGATGTAAGTTTATTAGCCATAACACTGTAACTCAGTTAAAATTCCTAAAAATATGCGACACAACCATGTTAGCTTGCATACGAAATTAACACTCACACAAATAGATACAGAGGAGGAGAAAGAATAAGGGGGGGGGGGGTGTTTGGAGTAGTAAATGGAATTCAATTACTGTCTTTGGTTTGGATGTAAAGCCCTTGATTGGAGTCAAGTCTTGCAGTTCTCACTGATACCAGAAGGCTGAAGAGGCCCTCTGTCTTAAGGCTTAAGTTGCTTCTGTGGATCCCGAGGACGTTGCTTGAGAGAGAGAGAGAGGGGTGCTTTCTTTTTGAAGTTCATTTGCAGTCTGCCCTTTCTGTGTAGCGCAATTCAAAAAGTCCCCAGGCTGGCCAGCAGATTAAGCATGTGGCCAACTCTTTGTTTGAAACAGCATCTGCGAAGTTTGTTGATATCAAAAGTTCTCCAGTCACACTCAATGGAGTGGGGTGGAGTGTTTAGTTTAGAGATACAGCACTGAAACAGGCCCTTCGGCCCACCGAGTCTGTGCCGACCATCAACCACCCATTTATACTAATCCTACACTAATCCCATATTCCTACCACATCCCTACCTGACCCTATATATTTCCCTACCACCTACCTATACTAGGGGCAATTTATAATGGCCAATTAACCTATCAACCTGCAAGTCTTTGGCATGTGGGAGGAAACCGGAGCACCCGGAGGAAACCCACGCAGACACAGGGAGAACTTGCAAACTCCGCACAGGCAGTACCCAGAATCGAACCCGGGTCCCTGGAGCTGTGAGGCTGCAGTGCTAACCACTGCGCCACCGTGCCGCCCCAGGCTGGCTCTTACACAGACAATGGATCTCAATGTCTTTTGATCATCACTATTCACAAAACACACCTCACTAATTGAATCAGGGAGCACTTCCATTGTCCCTCTATTCAACTGTCTCTCAGAATGCAAATGTGCAGCCATGTTTTCAGCCATTCAGCTCTGTGGTCTTTTTAAACAAGTTATGTTCAATGTTCAGTAAAAGTTCAAATAGTGTTCCATATGACAAAATTAATATGTTTCCATTTGGCCGGTGTAATTTCTATCACACACTAAAATCCATTTCAGTTTACAAACAAGTAAATGTACTACCGGTTCCAAGCGTGTTACAAACTCTTTAATTAGATTAACTGAAAGTCTAGCCTTTCAAAATTCTGTAAACAGCACTAAGTACCTTAGGTTAAAGAGGGAGATAAAATATTAAGGAGAGAGATGTTTTTACAGATGAGGTATAGGCCTAATAGCATGCTGGATACTTGATAGCAAATGCTTTGAAGGCACACTTCAACTTGTGGTGATGGTGAGCATTGAAGAACTTCCTAATAACATGAGTAAATAAATAACTTTGAAAAGGTTTCCATGTTGTGCAAGGATACAGGATAAACCCAACTGTATAAAAGATTCAAGGATAAACACTGTCTGGTGCAACATTTCTTTCTGAAGTTCTGGTTGAAGCATTGCCTGTTGTCTATGCGGTACCTGGTCCCCAAGTGCTTTGAGCTTTACAGAATGACTAATTAACAGATGCAGAAGGATGAAAAATGCTATAGTTAGCACCCATCTGTGCATTTCATTTGATGAATCCCCTATAATGCATATTCTAATTCTGGTTTGTTGTGTTTGCAGGCATGTAGTGAATTTACCACACATGTTATGAACTTGCTTCGTGAACAGAGTCGGACCAGACCTATTTCACCAAAGGAGATCGAGCGTATGGTTTCTATTATCCACCGCAAATTCAGCACCATCCAGATGCAGCTAAAACAGAGCACGTGTGAAGCAGTCATGATCCTGCGCTCTCGTTTCCTTGATGCAAGGTAGGATGGTACGAGGATTCAAGCCACAAACATCTGTTTGCAAACCTGTTCAAATAGATGGAACAACTTCGTTTTGCCATCAATTAAACTAAAAAACGTGAAAACAGCACTCCTTTTAAGTGACGTAGTCAAACTTGAACATCAAAATAAAAGCAAAATACTGCAGATGCTGGAAATCTGAAATAAAAACAAACTGCTGGAAGTACTCAGCAGGTCAGGCAGCATCTGTGGAGAAAGAAGCAGAGTTAATGTTTCAGGTCTGTGATCTTTCGTCAGGCGTTCTGATGAAAGGTCACAGACCTGAAACGTTAACTAAATTGGCCATTATAAATTGCCCCTAGTATAGGTAGGTGGTAGGGGAATATAGGGACAGGTGGGGATGTGGTAGGAATATGGGATTAGTGTAGGATTAGTATAAATGGGTGATTGATGGTCGGCACAGACTCGGTGGGCCGAAGGGCCTGTTTCAGTGCTGTATCTCTAAATAAAATAAAATAAAATATCTCTCCACAGATGCTGCCTGACCTGCTGAGTATTTCCAGCACTTTCTATTTTTACTTCAAACTTGAACATCACTTGAAACAAATCTGTATACCTCTATCAGTATATAGAATATAGAGGCGCTATCTTTGTGAAAGGTGCATTCACTTGTTTATAAGAACAGGATGCAATTTGCTTAGAAAAAATGACTTTGACCACTTATGATGAAATTACACACAACTCTTTTGTTTTTGAAAAATAATTTGTTGTACATTTTTTCACAGTAATAGTACATTTAAAATGCAGTTCTAATAAAGGCTGGCTCAGGTCTGCAAATGAAACCTGACCCGAGCCTGACAGAACCACATCCGACCCGAGCCCGACCTGGCCCGAGTCCTTTCATTTTTTCCCACGCCCAACCCGACCTGACACGACCATCAGTTAATCTAGCTTCCTTTTTTCACTTTGTTACTTATCTGCACAAGCTTTCAAAAACTGTAACTAAACAACCTTTTTAGTCCAAAAAGTACATTAACATTGGAGCTACTTACCGGAGGTGGTGATAGAGTGTTTCCGACTCGAACAGAGCCCGAATGCCTGACCCGGAAGTGCGACCCGACCCGAACCTGACGCATGTCGTTGGATCCCGTCGGGTTCGGGTTGGGTAGCCATGCTGTAAGTTCTAATACTTTGATCATGCTTTAACAGAGCAAGCATCAATATGTTTGAAAAGTTAACTAAGTTATTAATTTGCATTTTACTTGGCAATAGTATGCTGCTGGTCTAAACTTGATCAGCTATCTTCCATTTCAGTCTAGCCCATTATAAAAGACATAAATGTAATTTTATCAGATGTGATCTTCATTCATAGGGTTCCCAGAAATATGGTGGTGCTGTGTATTTGAGCACCAATAAATGGTGCCATGGTAAAGGAGGGAGGTTATTCTCTGTTCCATACAGTTCCCAATCCCAGTTGATGGGCTTGGGGAAGCTCTGAGGGAAAGCCAAGCTTTTGCAGCAGATGCAAAATAGTATGGGATTTTTCTACTGAAGCTACTGTCACACATCTTATGGTGAATGGGTGAAATCAATGTGCCTCATAATAGAGCTTAGACTATTTGTCTTGATGGTTGCTGCTCTGCAGTGGCCATATCTGATCAGTATTGACTTTATCAGTCCCAGATCTTCCAGCATCCCCACCTAGTGACTAATTAAGTAAGTACATGTGCTGTTTTATTCTTCCAAATGCAAGACCTTGCACTTATCTGTATTAACCTCATCTTCCCTCTTGTAAATAGTCACTCACTAGATCTTTCTGTAAATACCTGGCTGCTTCATTTGTTGTTATTCCCTTAGATTGGGATTACCTGACATTAATTTTAATGAATAATTTAATTTTTTTTATCTATGAGCAAAATATAGGGAATAACGATTGGGCAGCATGTTTTTCACCTTGCCTGATTTTCTTCCCCATTGACTTCAGTTCATTTTCTTCACTTTTTGCTTGGCAAAATAAGTTTAAAATGAGCCTCATTATGTTTCTTTATCTGTCTTTTAAATGATATGTTAAACCAAGGCCCTGTGTGCCCTCTCAGTTTGATGCAAAAGATCCCATGGCAGTATTTTGAAGAAGAGCAAGTGTCCTGGTTGACATTTATCCCTCAATCAACACAAAAAATTATCTGGTCATTATCACATTGCATGTTTATGGGATCTTGCTGTGTGCACATTAACAGCTGCATTTCCTACGTTACACAGTGACTACATTTCAAAAGTACTTCATCGGTTGTAAAATGCATTGGGGCGTCCAGTGGTTGAGAAAGGCGCTATATAAATGCAAATCTTTTTTTCGCCTGAATCCAGATAATTTTATGTGGATTGGGGGTTGAGATAATTCCCCTAACGTGTGTGCACTGCTTCCTTCCTTTCAGCTAATTCCTCATCCACCTTCAAGTCTTACTCATGATACCCATTACCTTAAGCTTAAGCGGCAGCCTTTCATGTGGAACTTTATCAAAGGCTTTCTGGTTGACTATAATAAGCCTTTTCAACATCCATTTTGAGTGCCAATTCCTAAAAAAAAGCCAAGGAGGTTAACCCATCGCTACCCCCCCCCCCATACCAAAGTCATCACCCTCCTGCCCTGCCTCAATCTCTCCCTTTGTTTACATCTATATCTTTACTCAAGCCCTTGCTTTTGCATCTCTTAACTTTTAGTCTTAATGTCTAGAAAAGACTATCATAGGAAATAGGAGCAGGAGTAGGACATTCGGCCCATCGAGCCTGCTCTGCCATTCAAACAGATCATGGCTAATCATCTACCTCTATGCCATTTTTCCACATTATCCCCATATTCCTTGATGTCATTAGTATCTAGAAATCTATCGATTTCTGTCTTGAACATGCTGAATGATTGAGCTTCCACAGGCCTCTGGGGTAGAGAATTCCACAGATTCACCACCCTCTGAGTAAAGAAATTCTTCTTCGTCTCAGTCTTAAATGGCCTGCCCGTTATTCTGAGACTGTGTCCCCTGGTTCTGGACTCACCAATCAGAAGAAACGTCCTATCCACATCTACCTTGTCATGCCCTGAAAGAATTTTGTAAGTTTCAATGAGATCACCAGTCATTCTCCAAAACTCTAGAGAATACAGGCCCATGTAAATGACCACTTCCTCATTTTGGTTAACATCCACATCAACTCCTTCTTTCTCACTACTTTCACCATTTACCCATGGAAAATAAAGTCTCCCCTCCAAACTCTAAACCTCCTAAACCTCCCATTTCATGCTGTCCACAATTCCATGACTGGTTAGATATGCTTAATTCAGCTCTCTTTTGTTTCTGATGTTTTTGTTCCCAGCAAAACTACTGTTCTCATCCTTCCCTACCATTCTTCACATATAGCCTCTGTTTCTGCTCTCTTAAGGCTGAGGATCTAGACTAGTGGACAACTGACCTAACCATCCATTGTTGGATCTAGCTTGATAGTTTGACAATACCAAGCACTGTTTTACTTCACTCTCAGCCAAAACAGACCACTATTCTAGAACCAGCTTGGAGAGCATGGGTAACCCTAGGTTGATTTTTTTTTCTCTACCATCAACCATCTCCTTACACTTATCTGCAGCAAGTGCAAGAAACTCATGGACGAGTTTGTCATGAAGACTGCATTTGCCTATTTGTCCTTCCATTCCCTTTGTAGCCAGGCCCTTGATGTCCCCAGTTTCCATCTATTCTAGGCTGAAACAGTCACTCTGCAGTTTCTGGTCCATTTCCCACTCTGCCCTCATCTCATCTATGAAAACTACTTTTTGCTCCCTTGCCTACTTAATTCCTCTTCCTAACCCCCATGTTAGTTAATATTGTCAATGGTTGCCTCTCTAAGGCTTTTTCCTTCTGATCCAAAATCACTGTTATCACTCCCCTTTCCAAAAGTCCCACTCTTACTCCTGCCACCATCTCCAAATAATGCCCCATCTCCAATTTTCTTGTGTTAGTTTTCTCAATTGGATATTTAATTGTATTCAGGTGGTGGGCTCCTACAGGAGCCAGCTGAAACTGTGGCTGTTGGTTTGAAGGTGCACAGTAAAGCGTGTTCCTGTTGTTGCAACCAGGTGAGAAGGGGTCTAGGGGTTCCCTCTCAGCCTTTGCCTGGTTTAACCATAACAGGGTTTAATTTTAGAAACATTGTTTTTAACTCCCTCTCAGTGAATCCTTGTTCACCGCCCCAATTATAAGATAAAGAAGTCAAACAGGTTTCCTTAGATTTAAACAAGAAAAGTGGAAGTTTATTAATCTTAAACTCTAATCTGGTTAATGACTATGAATATGCGACGTGACCACGCTAGCATGCACACACGATAAACATACGCAGATAGAGACAGAAAAAGTAGAAAAGAATACAGGGGAACAATTTGAGGCAATATCGGGATTATAATTACAGTCCTTTAAGTTCAATGTGGAGTCTTTGGTTGCTGGTAAGTTCTGCAATTCATTGGGGCCCAGTGCACGCTTCAACTTGTTTCAATGTTGGAGTCTTTTCTCTCTTGAGGTTTACGTGTCTTCCATGGGTCCGGTGGCTTGGGAGAAAGCGAGAGGGAGACAGCCAGGAGAGAGGCTTCCTTGTTCCAGCTTCAGTTGCAAATTGCCTTCTGTTCCTTTCCGTGTGGCACAATTCAAAAAACCAAGTTGGCCAGCAGGTTAGTCATGTGACTAACTGGCTTAACCACTCCTGCGATTGTGGATTGTATCATCTTAGCAGTCCCTGGAATGCGCTTCCTTACACCTTCAATGACTGGTGATCAAAATACCATTTGGGCGAATTGGCCCAGGGAATAGTCCTTTGTCTCCACAAGCACTGTCTCTTAGTATGCAAATGTCCTCCAGTCAAAGGTCTGGTGATCTCTTTTACAAGTAATTTCTTCACTCCAGCAACAGTTTAAAATCAATGTTCATATGATAAAATGAATATGGCTCATTCTTGGCAGGTGGGGGTCTGCATGACACCTCCACACCCAGTGGAATGAAATGCAATTTTTTAAAAAGAGCATTTCATTAAAAGGGACCAGAGAGAAGATAAGGACAGGAAAACACACATGAATCTCTCTCCTTCATTCAGAACCCTAACAATTGTAACAGCCTGTCTTTTCTTGGTAGCAGTGCTGCTTAAATGGCCCTTTTTGTCATCCCAATAAACATGTGGTTTTTGGGGAAGTTATTTCATTTTGTACATTTCCATTACTGCCTAGGGTCTCTTTGTTCTTCACTGACCCGAAACGTTAACTCTGCTTCTCTTTCCACAGATGCTGCCAGACCTGCTGAGTGACTCCAGCATTTCTTGTTTTTGTTTCAGATTTCCAGCATCCGCAGTATTTTGCTATTATCTCTTTGTTCTTGTTGAGATCTGCAGGGGGACGGTTAGATTTAATTAGCCCTAGGTTGGAGTTCTGCTTGGGTGCGGTGGCAGTGGGCGGTTCCACACTGAACTCTCTTTCAGTGCTCTGATGAGTAATGCAAGGGCTTTTCACCTTAGGGGATGGCTGTTTCCCCTTTTTCCGGACTGTGGGGGGGATTCTTTGCTAATCTTCCCTTTGTCCTCTGGGACACTCCTGCTGGCAGGTATTTGTCCAGATTCTGCTGCATTCCCTGTGGCATTTTGACTAGGTGAGGCATCAACCTCACAGTTTCTGTGCCCTCTTGGGGACTTTCTTTGTCTCTGCAGGTTCCTGTAAGTGCTGTTAGCCACTCTAGTGTCTGCTTCTACTGTCTGCATTTACATAGGAGGATGTGGGGTCTAACTTTTCAAATATTTCAGGGTTGGCAGACCAGACAGTAGAGGTTTTCATTTGGGATTTCTCCTGGACTTCTTTTAACCTGCCCTCTTTGTCCCTTTTTCTCCGTTCCTTTCTAAGCTGTTGCCAGCCTTGCCTGCCTGTCCCCTTTTGTTCTCGGGCAGGAGTCCTTCACAGTTCACCAGCCCGCTGCTGGAGGGTCCTCCAAACACTGATACAGGACTCAGGGGTGCAGATTTCACTGTAGGTTGGGGTTTCCCCTCAACCTGGCACATGTGGCAATTTCTACAGTACTCCACCACATCTTTGTGGAGTTTTTTCCCAGTCAAACTGCTGTCTTGTGCGGGCTTTGGTTTTTTGTATACCGACATGTACAGCTGCTGCAATCTCAGGGGCCATTCTTACTCTATCTCTCTGGTACCTTTGCAGCACCACTAACTGGTGAACCACTGTCCACTCCTTGCTCTCAGATCTGTGAGGAGAACTTCATTTCCTCATCAGTACCTCATTCTTGAAATAGTAGCAATCAGGACTCCCTCTGCTTCAATTTCAGACTGGGCAGCCTGTGGTAACTCTCTCAATACTGGGTCAGCTCGCTGAGCCTCAGCTAGGGAAAATTCATTTAATTCATTCCCTGGGTCTTCTAACTTTCCAAATTAAGTCTCGGACAGACAGACCTCATGGTCATCTGCCTGCCGTGCCAATTCAGTTTCCTCTGGAGGAGCTGGTTTGATCATGGCCCGATTGATTACACATTCAGGGGAACTGGAGGGGACCATCTCCTGCCACTGCCCTGTCTCTCTGACCTCCTGCGGTCTCTCTTTCACTACTGGGGAAGCTACCACCTTCATCCTCACCAGATCATTACCTATGTGCGGGTCAACCCTGTCCACAGGCAAATTAGGCACAATCCCTATGGTCACTGGTCTCAAAAATAGGTCGCACTCCAAGTGCACCCAGTGTAAAGGTACAGGCCTTCCAATACCATTCACCACCATTCTGGTGTGTACTGCACTCTCTGAGGGAAAGGTAAAGCCTTTTCCCAGTAAAAGGGATCTAGTGGCCCCTGTGTCCCTGAGAATTACTATGGGCTTGTTTGCCCCACTCTCCCTCAGACACAAAACCCTGATAACCTTCAGGAATCCTGGTAAATTTTCCTGCCCTTGCAGCATTAAGCTTCCTGGGTCTCACCCTTACTGCAGTTAAAGCTACAGCTTGTTCAGCTGTGCTCTCCGTCAGGTTCGCTTCTTCACTGAGCGGGTGTGCCCTGATTAACCCGACGGGTTTTCCTTTTAGTTTCCAGCAGTCAGCTCTTAAATGCCCTGCTTTATTACAATGGAAGCACACAGGTCTCCGGGTCTCACTTACAGCACCTTTGTTTTTGGCTGGAGGAGGGCCCCCTGTGTCTCCTCGTTTTTTTTTCCCTCCCAGGACTGCTTGGGCTTCTATCACCTTCCCACCCTTTATCCTTTTCGGATTTCTGGAGGTGATTAGGAAAGGTTTTCCCCTGGGAAACCGACTTATAAATGAGAGCAAACTGATTAGCCTGGACTGCTGCCTGCCGGGCTCCATCAGCCTTCTGTTCCTCTGCATGTGTCTTTATGGAGAGTGGGAGAGAGTTTTTAAATTCCTCTAACAAAATTACTTCCTTGAGATTTTCATAGCTGAGCGGCCCTTTAAGAGCCCTCAGCATTGGTCAAAAGCCAGTTGCCTACTTCTGTCAAATTCCAGATAAGTTTGATCAGCTTGCTTCTTGAGGGTTCTATACTTTTGCTGTCAGGCTTCTGGTACTAACTCAAATGCCCCGAGGATAGCATTTTTTGTCAGTTCATAATTTGATGAACTCTCATCTGGCAACATGGAATAAACCTCATGGGCTTTTCCTACTAATTTGCTCTGTAACAGCAGAGTCCAAGCCTCTGCTGGCCACTTTAACTGCCTTGCCAGTTTTTCAAAAGATGCAAAAAACACTTCCACGTCTCCCTCATTGAATTTTGAGATCAGTTGGGAGAGCTTTAACAATTCGGTACCCAGTCCTGAATTACGCTGCTTCATATTGGCCATGCTTTTACTGGGGTTACTCTGTTGTCCCCTAGTTAACTCAAGCCACCTTAACTCTCTCTTTTCGCATTCTTTCTGGAAGGTTCTTTCTCTCTCCTCCCTCTCTTTGTCTTCATGTTCCTTCTGGAAGGCCCTTTCTTTCTCTCTCTCCTGTCTCGCTCTTTCTTTCTCCTCTAATTCAAGTTTCCTCTGTTCCAATTGTAGCTTTGCAAGCAATACCCTGTCAGGGTCTACTTCTAACTCTGCTTCTGCTTCTTCAGATTCAAGGGAAAAATCGTTGGCAACTAGTCTTAGGAGTTCAGATTTCCTAGCCTTACCATGTACAGTGATCCCACAACTGCTCAGCCATTTTCCTCAATTCCTGCATAGACAGTGCTTTTAACTTATCCCAAGTTACTTCACCCT
Source organism: Heterodontus francisci (assembly GCF_036365525.1). Classification (NCBI taxonomy): domain Eukaryota; kingdom Metazoa; phylum Chordata; class Chondrichthyes; order Heterodontiformes; family Heterodontidae; genus Heterodontus; species Heterodontus francisci. The sequence goes on along the minus strand of NC_090413.1, from coordinate 11,717,377 downwards.
GGCTTGGGGAGCTACTAGTTTCAGTCACAGACATGCTGGTATTCTAGCACACACAACCACAGGAAAACCTGTATTGAAATATTTTCAATTTTGCTTCCTGCTTCCAATTTCTCTTTTGTCTGTGGGTCAAATTCAGGATGCTAGCCCCCAAATTTCTGTTACGACCAGGTGAGAAGTGGTCTAGGGGTTCCCTATCAGCCTTTGCCTGGTTTAACCATAACAGGGTTTAATTTTAAAAACACTGTGTTTTTAGCTCCCCCTCAGTGAATCCTTGTACACTGCTCCAATTGTAAGACAAAGAAATCAGACTGGTTTCCTTAGATTTAAACAAGAAAGGTGGAATTTTATTAATCTTAAACTCTAATCCAGTTAACGACTACGAATATGCGATGCGATCATGCTAGCATGCATACACGAGAAACATACATGCAGATAGAGACAGAAAAAGTAGAAAAGAATAAAAGGGAAAAATTTGAGGCAATGTCGGGATTATAATTACAGTCCTTTAAGTTCAATGTGGAGTCTTTGGTTGCCGATAGGTCCTGCAATTCGGTGGGGCCCAGTTCACGCTTCAACTTGCTTTGATGTCGGAGTCTTTTCTCTGTTGAGGTGTATGTGTCTTCCATGTTTCTGGTGGCTTGGGAGAAAGCGAGAGAGAGACAGCCAGGAGAGAGGCTTCCTTGTTCCAGCTTCAGGTGCAAACTGCCTTCAGTTCCTTTCCGTGTGGCACAATTCAAAAAACCAAGTTGGCCAGCAGGTTAGTCTTGTGACTAACTGGCTTAACCACTCCTGCGTTTGTGGATTGTATCATCTTAGCAGTCCCTGGAATGCGCTTCCTTACACCTTCAATGTCTGGTGATCAAAATACCATTTGGGTGAATTGGCCCAGGGGGTAGTCCTTTGTCTTTACAAGCACTGTCTCTTAGTATGCAAATGTCCTCCAGTCAAATGTCTGGTGATCTCTTTAATAAGTCATTTCTTCACTCCAGCAACAGTTTAAAATCAATGTTCATATGACAAAATGAATATGGCTCATTCTTAGCAGGTGGGGGTCTGCATGACACTGTAAATAAAAACTTATAAGTGTATAAAGACTAGGCTCCAGTTCTATCCTTCATCACATGGCTATCTAAGTCCTAACATCCTATCCTCTCAAGTCCCTGAATGTCTTGTTAGTTCCAAGCTCCATGTTCCCCTATCCCACGACTCCCTGTTCAAATCCCTATAGTCCAGCTTCTGGCTGTTTCATTGCACTGAAACAGCCCTGTCCCCGTCCAAAGTCACAAATGGCATCTTCTGTCACCGTGGTGCTTTATCATATTTGACCCCTCTGCAGCATTCAACATTATCCTTCAACATTTTTCCTTCATTGTTCAACTGTCTGTAACTGTATTAGCATGGTTCTTCTCCTACATAGCCTTAACTTGAAACCATTATCTGTCGTACCATAGAATCATAGAAAAGTTACAGCACAGAAAGAGGCCATTCAGCCCATCGTGTCTGCACCAGCTGAAAAATCTAGCTGCCCATTCTAATCCCACCTTCCGGTATCTGGTCCGGAGCCTTGCGGGTTACAGCAATGCAGGTGCAGGTCCAGGTACCTTTTAAATGAGTTGAGGGTTTCTGCCTCCACCACTGATCCAGGCAGCGAATTCCAGACGCCCACAACCCTCTGGGTGAAAACGTTTTCCTCATGTCCCCTCGAATACTTCTACCAATCACCTTAAATCTGTGACCCCGGTAATTGACCTTTCTGCTAGGGGTGACAGGTCCTTCCTGTCTACTCTATCTAGGCCCCTCATAATTTTGTCCACCTCAATTAAGTCACCCCTCAGTTCTAAGGAAAACAACCCTAGCCTATCCAATCGTTCCTAATTGCTGAAATTTTCAAGCCGTGACAACATTCTTGTAAATTTCCTCTGTACTCTTTCCAGAGCAATTATGTCCTTACTGTAATATGGTGACCAGAAATGAACGCAATACTGCAGCTGTGGCCTAACCAGCGTTTAAGACAGTTCCAGCAGTACATCCCGCTTTTGTATTCTATACCTCGGCCAATAAAGGAAAGCGTTCCATGTGCCTTCTTCACCACTTTATCTACCTATCCTGCCACCTTCAGGGACCTGTGGACATGCACTTCAAGGTCTCTCACTTCTTCTACCCCTCTCAATATCCTCCCGTTTATTGTATATTCCCTTGCTTTGTTTGCCCTCCATAAATGCATTATCTCACACTTCTCCAGATTGAATTCCATTTGCCACTTTTCCGCCCATTCAATCAAACCATTGATATCATTCTGGAGTCTTCAGCTATCCTCTTCACTATTAACTACATGGCCAATTTTTGTGTCATCAGCAAATTTCCCAAACATGTCTCCCACATTTAAGTCCAAATCATGAATATCTACCACAAACAGCAAGGGACCCAACACTGAGCCCTGTGGAACGCCACTGGAAACTGCCTTCCATTTGCAAAAACATCCGTCGACCACTACCCTTTGTTTCCTGTCACTGAGCCAATTTTGGATCCAACTTGCCATATTCCCCTGTATCCCATGGGCTTTTACTTTTCTGACCAGTCTGCCATGTGGGACCTTGTCAAATGCCTTACTAAAATCCATGTAGACAACATCCACTGCACTCCCTCATCAATCCTCCTTGCTACTTCCTCAAAAAATTCAATTAAGTTATGAAGACATGACCTTCCCTTAACAAATCCATGCTGACTATTCCTGATTAATCTGTGCCTTTCTAAGTGACTGTTTATCCTATCTCTCAGAATAGATTCTAATAATTTGCCCACCGCCGAGGTCAGGCTGACCGGCCTATAATTATTTGGCCTATCCCTCCAATGGTACAACGTTCACAGATGTCCAATCCTCTGGTACCTCGCCTGTATTTAGTGAGGATTTGAAGATGATCCGCAGAGCATCCGCTATTTCCTCCCTGGCTTCCTTTAACTGCCTGGTATACAATCTATCCGGCCCTTGTGACTTATCCACTTTCAAGAATGCCAGACCCTCTAGTACGTCCTCTCTCATTACGCTTATCATATCTAATATTTCACACACCTGTTTAACTACAATGTCTGCATCATCCCTCTCCTTTGTGAAGGCAGAGACAAAATACTCATTAAGAACCCTGCCCACATTTTCTGGATCCACGCATAAGTTACCTTGTACATCACTGATGGGCCCTACCCTTTCCTTTGTTATCCTCTTGCTTTTAATGTACTAATAAAACATTTTTGGGTTTTCCTTGATTTTACCTCCCAATATTTTTTCATGTCTTCTCTTTGATTTCCTAATTTCCTTTTTTACTTCACCTCTGCACTTTCAAAACTCCTCTAGGCTTTCTAAATTATTGAGTTTTTTGTGAGTGTCTTAAGCTTTCTTTTTCTGCTTTATCTTATGCTGTATGCTTCTAGATAACCAAGGGGCTCTAGATTTGGCAGTACTACCCTTTTGTGGGGACATGCCTACACTGTGCCCATAGAATCTCGCTTTTGAATGCCTCCCACTGGTTTGCCACTCATTTTCCTTCAAGTAGCTGTATTCAGTTCACTTTCACCAGATCGCCTCTCAGCTTCATAAAATTTGCCTTCCTCCAACTTAGAACTCCTGTTCTATCTTTGTCCTTTTCCAGAATAATGCTAAATCTAATTGTATTATGGTCACAATCTCCAAAATGGTCACCCACTGTGACATCATCCACTTGCCCAGCTTCATTTCTGAAGACTAAATCGAGAATTGTGCCCCCTCTCGTTGGGTTTCTTCAGTGCTGACTAAAAAAGTTCTCTTGAATGCAGATCAAGAATTTTGTGCCTTTTGTGCCCTTCACACTATTTGTATCCCAGTTGATATTAGGGTAGTTGAAATCCCCAACTATTTTTGCCCTATTGTTTTTGCACTCAGAAATTTGCCTAAATAATTGTTCTTCTATCTCCCTCTCACTATTTGGGGGTCTATAGTACAGTCCTAGTAATGTAGCTGCCCCTTTTTTTATTTCTGAGCTCAACCCATATGGCCTCATTTGATGATATTAGCATATCATCCCTCCTCACAGCTGTAATTGATTCTTTAACCAATAGGCTACACCCCTCCTTTTTTATCCCCCTCTCTATCTTGCCTGAAAACTCGATATCCCAAATTTCATCCAACCCTCTATTCTGCCCTCCCCCACAGGCTGTTTCTCCAACTGACGTTTTGCGCCTTCCTTCTGCCTAGGTTAAACTTTCTGGAATACCCTTCCCTAAAGCATTCTGCCTCTCCATCTCTGCTTTAAAAATGTCCTCAAGATTAATTTCTTTATCAAAGCTTTTCATCACCCCTCCCAATTTGTCCTTTCCTGGCTTGGTGTCTGTTTTACTTTTGGCTTCTGTGAAGAGTTTCGGACTATTTTTATATTTCAGGCAATATACAAATGCAAGTTGTTGGTCAGGCAGGTTCTGTTCATACTGGCTGCTACTTAACTAGGTTATTTTCAAGTAGATAATTTTCAGTGTTCTTCCTAATGATAAGTTACATTATTTTGATGGCATCTGATGCAAAACTACCAGATTTGTAGTTAACTGGAATTACTGCCTGAATAAAGATGCAGCTATAACTCACCTGAAGCTTCCAAAGCTGAGAATAGAATAACTGTACAACTTTTGGTGATTCAATCAATAAACAAATCAATAAACAATTACCCACTATATTATGTCTGGAAGAATTTTTTTTCACATTGGATAATAGTGTATAGTGATGAGGGACAAAGTTCCATTCTTAAGTGTAGATACTGAGTTAATTTGTTAAACAAAAGTAGATTTTCGTCATTTATACTTTGATCACAATGAAAAGTAGGTCTTGCATGTGTCTGAACCTTGGACAATTAGGATATTTCATGCCACAGAGTGCCTCAAGGCAAGAACTCCATGCATGGTATATCTCCTACAAATGCTATCTATAATCTTATCAATATAATAAAACTGGTAGAGGAGCACACACTTCCTGTCTGATGCAGTATACTTTCTGTGCTATATTTCAGGTGTTATACCTCGGTATTGTGTTTTTTTGATTGGCTAAAATTACATATTCACGAAATAACAACAAATCATAAGTGAGGAAAGCTGCTTAAAAACCTGCAAATGAGGAAGCATGGAAACACTGGATTGCAAATAGTCAACAGAATGTACCAGTATGAGAAAAGAGAAAGGGAGCCAAATTGCACTGAAAGTTTTGTTCCCTCAAGAATTGAACATAATGTTTGTAACATAGAAATTCAATATTTCACAATAACAGAATTAAAGGTATGTATAAAGTTAACTTGAGGTACCTTAATTAATGCTTTTACTCAGACCTAAGCCTCTCTTGAAAATCAAGGTTTGAAGTAATATGCTCGATCCCCACAGTAATCACTGTCAGCTGAGACTAAATTACAATTCCTAACGTGCCGCAGTCTGGGTATACACATTGTGGAGCATTCTCCAACAAGGCATCACTACAATTCTCGTCAGTAGCTGTGAAGCATATCTGTCATTGGACTATAACAGTAATTGGAGCAGGGTGGTGGGGAGGGGAAATTGGCCCTCGTTGAGCCCGTTTCTCAGCACATCATACTGGCAAATCTGGCATCCCAGGCTTTGGTGGTGAAATATTAGGCTTCTTGCATATGCAAATTATAAGGCCAGATTCCTGATGAGGCACCCTGCTGGAAATTGGTCAGAATTAAGGCGGAACATGTGGAGTGCATGCTCCAAATAGTTTTTCCAGTTATATACACTGGCCCAACCAGGGTACTTAAAGGGACCACTGGAGGCTGCAAAGAAAGAGTAGGTCTACTTATTTTTGCTTATCATCCTGTGGCGCAGTGAGGAGCAGGTGTGTTCCTCCCATGGGGCTCTACAGCACTAATGCCAACTGCTGTCTGTGTGAGCAAGCAAGGCTGTAACATACGCGATAACAAAGGCTGGCTGCAAGAGAGACTGGTTGAGAGAGTGAGAGAGAGGCTGGCTGGAAAAGAGAGTCGGAGAATTTCTACAAGAGTGAGCAGAAGAAGGGCTGGCTGTGAAGGAGTATTAGTGAGGCTGGTTGCAGGAGAGACTGTTAGAGGAGAGAGAATGAGTGAAATGAGAGACTGTCTCAGAGAGAAAAACAAGAGACTGGCAGACAGAGAGACTTAAGTTACTGACAGAGAAGGAATGACAGACAGGCAGAGGTACAGATAAATAGACAGGGCAGAGAAATAAGAGACGGAGATAGACAGGCACATTGAGTTGGACGAGGACACACAGATAATAAGATCTTTAGATTTTGTAATACTGTATTCTAAAATTGCTACTTTGCTTGTTTATACTGAGAATTCAAAAACAGTAATAGTTAATATGAGAAGATCATTTATGTAGCTTTGATATATATTTATCTATCTGCAGTTGTCGAAAATGCCACTGGTTTTCTAGGGGCAAATCAAATAACATAATTATTTCACTGTCTGTGGGGGAGATGTTTTTACCATTGAAAAATGTTTTCCAAATTCTTTTAGAAATATGCATTTCTTCCCACTTCCACACCCAACTCCAATGCAAAAGGATAAAACATAAAGGTTTCTATCTTGGTGAACAGAAATGCCTCCAATTGGCTTAATTTCCTGTTTACATGTTGATATGCTTTAATTAATGTGGCCTCTGTCAAGAGATTACACTGTCATGTTTTAATTATACGAGGGGGGAGATATCGGGTAATTTACGTTGCTCTTATTCCCCTGCCAGATTTTACACTGGATATACTGGGCTTATTTGTAACTAGTCCCATGCTGGGGGAAACAGATAATCAGCTTCCTTGGAAGGCAGTTAGCCTGATACTGCTCCTTTCCATGTATTCATGTCCTTCATCAATACATAGCTTCCCAATTCTGGTCCAGAATCTTTCAGCGGGAGTGTCTACAGATGGGGGCTTCAACTAGGGACAAAGATCTTTAACTGTTTTCCTTCACTGCTTCAAATTCTTCTCATCCAAACTGGCAGACAAGGGTGTCCAGTGGATGTCATTCAGTTGAATTTTCAGGTCACAACTGTTAAAGTTCCAAATGTGAGATTTCTTAAAAAGTCAAAATCAAGGTTCCCAAAAATCCTTTTAACAAATTACTGGCGAATATGTGTTTTCCTTCACATAAAATGACAAAATCTCTCTGTTTTAAAAAAAACTCTTGTCTGTGGCTATCTGCAAATAATCTTTCTTAGCTTAAGCTTGACAAGTTTTTTTTTTCATTTTTGTGTTTCTATCTTGCAGTAGGGAATACTTTGAGAATCTTAATCAAAGGGCCTGATTTTAACTCTGTGTGGTGAATTGGATGTAAACGAATTAAAAGCTCACCCAAAATTATTTTTTTAAATTGTTCATTGGATGTGGGCGTCGCTAGCCAGGCCAGCATTTTATTGCCCATCCCTAATTGCCCTTGAAAAGGTGGTGGTGATCTGCCTTCTTGAACCACCGCAGTCCATGTGAGGTAGGTACACCCACAGTGCTGTTAGGAAGGGAGTTCCAGGATTTTGACCCAGCGACAGTGAAGGAACGGCGATATAGTTGCAAGTCAGGATGGTATGTGACTTGGAGGGGAACTTGCAGGTGGTGTTCCCATGCATTTGCTGCCCTTGTCCTTCTAGTTGGTAGAGTTTGCGGGTTTGGAAGGTGCTGTCTGAGGAGCCTCGGTGAGTTGCTGCAGTACATCTTGTGGATGGTACACACTGCTGCCACTGTGCGTTGGTGGTGGGGGGAGTGAATGTTTGTAGATGGGTGCCAATCAAGCGAGCTGCTTTGTCCTGGATGCTGTTGAGCCTCTTCAGTGTTGTTGGAGCTGCACCTATCCGGGCAAGTGGAGAGTATTCCATCACACTCCTGACTTGTGCCTCCTGATTTGTCTACATATCTGTTCCTCTATCTCTCCCTGACTGTTTGGAAGCCTGTAGTACACTCCCAGCCAAATGATGACCTCCTTTTTGTTTTTAAGTTCTATGCCGACCATCAAGGACCTGTCCTAACTAATCCCATTTCCCCGCTTTTGGCCCGTAGCCATGTATGTTATGGTGTTTCAAGTGCTCATCTAAATACTTGTCGAATGTTGTGAGTGTTCCTGCCTCTACCACCCCTTCAGGCAGTGTGTTCCAGATTCTAACCACCCTCTGGGTGAAAAACCTCTTCCTCAACTCCCCTCTAAACCTCTGCTCCTTACTTTAAATCTATGCCCCCTAGTTATTGACCTTTTCGCTAAGGGAAAAAGTTTCTTCCTATCTATCCTATCAATGCCCCTCATAATTTTGTATACTCAATCAGGTCCCCCCTCAGCCTTCTCCGCTCCAAGGAAAACAACCCCAACCTATCCAGTGTGTCTTTATAACTGAAATGCTCCAGCCCAGGCAACATCTTGGTGAATCTCCTCTGCACCCTCTCCAGTGGAATCACATCCTTCCTATAGTGTGGTGACCAGAACTGTACACAGTACTCCACCTATGGCCTAACCAGCTTTTTATACAGCTCCATCATAACTTCCCTGCTCTTATATTCTATGCTTTGGCTAATAAAGGCAAGTGTCCCATATGCCTTCCTAACCACCTTATCTACCTGTGCTGCTACCTTCAGTGATCTATGGATAAGCACCCCAAGGTCCCTCTGACCCTCTGTACTCCCTACGATCCTACCATCCATTGTATATTCCCTTGCCGTGTTAGACCTCCCAAAATGCATCACTTCACACTTCTCAGGATGAAACTCCATTTGCCACTGCTCCGCCCATCTTACCAGCCCAACTATATCGTCCTGTAATCCTGTATCATCCCTCCTCACTGCAGTAATTGACTCCTTGATCAACAGTGCAATGCCACCTCCTCTTTTACTCCCTCCCCTGTGATGCCTGAAGATTCTATACCCTGGAATATTGAGCTGCCAGTCCTGCCCCTCCCTCAACCATGTCTCTGTGATAGCAATAATATCATATTCCCATGTTCTACTTAACTCCCTCAATTCATCTGCCTTACTAGTAAGACTCCTTGCATTAAAATAGATGCAGTCCAGCCTTGTATTTTTCACTTGTGCCTTAACAGGTCTATATTTGCTGTGCCATCCAGACTGACTCAGTTTCTCTTTTATATTATCTTTGTTATATTATCCTACCTTTGTCAGAAACAGACCCAGTGATCCAGGAAACTAAACCCCTCCCTCCTGCACCATCTCCTCAGCTATGCATTCATCTGCTGTATCCTCCTATTCCTATACTCACAAGCACGTGGCCACACACCAGCTGGATGATAAGGGAGTGGAATCCCTTTCAGTTCTGGTATCAGGCAGAGTTGACAGTGCAGTCTGCAAAGCAATGTCCATACAGTCAAAGGCACACTGCAGAAGTCTGCAATCCTAGTGAATCCTCATGCTCACTCTGCCTGCTTCTCTCTGGCAAGAAAGAATGAAATGTAGTTAGCTCTCAATGAATAGAGAGTGTCAGTGACCTCCTTTATGCAACAATGGACGAAAGGTGGCAGAAAGCATCATAGACAGGAGTTTTAGAGAAGTGGTTACACCCAAGGTGCAGGCAGATAGATGGGTGACCGCGAGAAGGGGCAGGCAGTCAGTGCAGGAATCCCCTGTGGCTATCCCCCTCTCTAACAAGTATACCGTTTTGGGTACTGTTGGGGGGGATGGCCTATCAGGGGAAAACAACAGCAGCAGCCAGAGCAGTGGCACCACGGCTGGCACTGTTGTTCAGCAGGGAGGGACAAAGCGCAGAAGAGCAATAGTTATAGGGGACTCTATAGTCAGGGGCACAGATAGGTGCTTCTGTGGATGTGAAAGAGACTCCAGGATGGTATGTTGCCTCCCTGGTACCAAGGTCAAGGATGTCTCTGAACGGACAGGGGGCATTCTGAAGGGGGAGGGTGAACAGCCAGAGGTTGTGGTACACATCGGTACCAACGACATAGGCAGGAAGAGTGACGTGGTCCTGCAGGGGGAGTTTAGGGAGTTAGGTAGAAAGTTAAAAGACAGGACCTATAGGGTTGTAATCTCGGGATTATTCCCTGTGCCACGTGCCAGTGAGGCTAGAAATAGGAAGATAGTGCAGCTAAACACGTGGCTGAACAGCTGGTGTAGGAGGGAGGGTTTCAGATATCTGGATCATTAGGCTCTCTTCAGGGACAGGTGGGACCTGTACAAGAAGGACGGGTTGCATCTAAACTGGAGGGGCACAAATATCCTGGCTGCGAGGTTTGCTAGTGTCACTCGGGAGGGTTTAAACTAGTGTGGCAGGGGGTTGGGAACCAGAGCAGTAGGACAGCAGGTGAAATAAATGAGGGGGAACTAGTAAATAAGGCCAGTAAGACTAAGAGGAAGAGCAGGCAGGGAGATGTTGCTGAGCACAGCGGGACTGGTGGTCTGAAGTGCTTTTGTTTCAATGTGAGAAGTATAACAGGTAAGGCAGATGAACTTGGAGCTTGGATTAGTACTTGGAACTATGATGTTGTTGCTATTACAGAGACTTGGTTGAGGGAAGGGCAGGATTGGCAGCTAAATGTTCTAGGATTTAGAAGCTTCAGGCGGGATAGAGGGGGATGTAAAAGGGGTGGGGGAGTTGCATTACTGGTTAAGGAGAATATCACTGCTGTACTGCGGGAGGACACCTCGGAGGAGTCATGCAGCGAGGCAATATGGGTGGAGCTCAGGAATAGGAAGGGTGCAGTCACGATGTTGGGGGTTTACTACAGGCCTCCCAACAGCCAGCGGGAGATAGAGGAGCAGATATGTAGACAGATTTTGGAAAGATGTAAAGGTAACAGGGTTGTAGTGGTGGGTGATTTTAACTTCCCCGATATTGACTGGGACTCACTTAGTGCTAGGGGATTGGATGGGGCAGAATTTGTGAGGAGCATCCAGGAGGGCTTCTTGAAACAATATGTAGATAGTCCAACTAGGGATGGGGCCGTACTGGACCTGGTATTGGGGAATGAGCCCAGCCAGGTGGTCGAAGTTTCAGTAGGGGAGCATTTCAGGAACAGTGACCATAATTCCATAAGTTTTAAGGTACTTGTGGATAAGGATAAGAGTAGTCCTCGGGTGAAGGTGCTAAATTGGGGGAAGGCTAATTATAACAATATTAGGCAGGAACCGAAGAATTTAGATTGGGGGCGGCTGTTTGAGGGTAAATCAACATCTGATATGGGAGTCTTTCAAACGTCAGTTGATTAGAATCCAGGACCAGCATGTTCCTGTGAGGAAGAAGGATAAGTTTGGCAAGTTTCGGGAACCTTGGATAACGCGGGATATTGTGAGCCTAGTCAAAAAGAATAAGGAAGCATTCGTAAGGGCTAGAAGGCTGGGAACAGACGAAGCCCTTGAGGAATATAAAGACAGTAGGAAGGAACTTAAGCAAGGAGTCAGGAGGGCTAAAAGGGGTCATGAAAAGTCATTGGCAAACAGGATTAAGGAGAAATCCCAAGGCTTTTTATACGTATATAAAGAGCAAGAAGGTAACCAGGGAAAGGATTGACCCACTCAAGGACAGAGGAGGGAATCTATGTGTGGAGCCAGAGGAAATGGGCGACGTACTAAATGAGTACTTTGCATCAGTATTCACCAAAGAGAAGGACTTGGGGGATGATGAGTCTAGGGAAGGGAGTGTAGATAGTCTGGGTCACGTCATTATCAAAAAGGAAGAGGTGTTGGGTGTCTTGCAAAGCATTAAGGTAGATAAGTCCCCAGGGCCTGATGGGATCTACCCCAGAATACTGAGGGAGGCAAGGGAAGAAATTGCTGGGGCCTTGACAGAAATCTTTGTATCCTCATTGGCTACATGTGAGGTCCCACAGGACTGGAGAATAGCCAATGTTGTTCCTTTGTTTAAGAAGGGTAGCAAGGATAATCCAGGAAATTATAGGCCGGTGAGCCTTACGTCAGTGGTAGGGAAATTATTAGAGAGGATTCTTCGGGACAGGATTTACTCCCATTTGGAAACAAATGAACTTATTAGCGAGAGGCAGCATGGTTTTGTGAAGGGGAGGTAGTGTCTCACTAACTTGATTGAGTTTTTTGAGGAAGTGACGAAGGTGATTGATGAAGGAAGGGCAGTGGATGTTGTCTATATGGACTTCAGTAAAGACTTTGACAAGGTCCCTCATGGCAGACTGCTACAAAAGGCGAAGTCACACGGGATCAGAGGTGAGCTGGCAAGATGGATACAGAACTGGCTTGGTCATAGAAGACAGAGGGTAGCAGTGGAAGGGTGCTTTTCTGAATGGAGGGATGTGACTAGTAGTGTTCTGCAGGGATCAGTGCTGGGACCGTTGCTGTTTGTAGTATATATAAATGATTTGGAGGAAAATGTAGCTGGTCTGATTAGTAAGTTTGCGGACGACACAAAGGTTGGTGGAGTTGCGGATAGTGATGAGGATTGTCAGAGGATACAGCAGGATATAGATCGGTTGGAGACTTGGGCGGAGAAATGGCAGATGGAGTTTAATCCGGACAAATGTGAGGTAATGCATTTTGGAAGATCTAATGCAGGTGGGAAGTATACAGTAAATGGCAGAACCCTTAGGAGTATTGACAGGCAGAGAGATCTGGGCGTACAGGTCCACAGGTCACTGAAAGTGGCAACGCAGGTGGATAAGGTAATCAAGAAGGCATATGGCATGCTTGCCTTCATTGGTCGGGGCATAGAGTATAAAAATTTGGCAAGTCATGCTGCAGCTGTACAGAACCTTAGTTAGGCCACACTTAGAATATTGCGTGAAATTCTGGTTGCCACACTACCAGAAGGACGTGGAGGCTTTGGAGAGGGTACAGAAGAGGTTTACCAGGATGTTGCCTGGTCTGGAGGGCATTAGCTATGAGGAGAGGTTGGATAAACTCTGATTGTTTTCACTGGAACGACGGAGGTGGAGGGGCGACATGATAGAGGTTTACAAAGTTATGACTGGCATGGACAGAGTGGATAGTCAGAAGCTTTTTCCCAGTGTGGAAGAGTCAGTTACTAGGGGACATAGGTTTAAGGTGAGAGGGGCAAAGTTTAGAGGGGATGTGCGAGACAAGTTCTTTACACAGAGGGTGGTGAGTGTCTGGAACTTGCTGCCAGGGGAGGTGGTGGAAGCAGGTACGATAGCGACGTTTAAGAGGCATCTTGACAAATACATGAATAGGATGGGAATAGAGGGATACGGAACCCGGAATTGCAGAAGGTTTTAGTTTAGGCAGGCTTGGAGGGCCAAATGGCCTGTTCCTGTGCTGTACTGTTCTTTGTTCTTTGTTGACAAATTACAAGATTTTCAAATATTTCCAGCTTCAGCCTGGAAGGAGCCAGATGTATAAAAGATCTTCCTCATGGTCACTTTCACAGCCACTGATAATGCAATCCTTGTCCTGCTCTGAGGTTGCATTTGTGGCTGCCGCAGGTGGCAGATTTCAGTGAGAATGTTCCTGCTAAAACACAGACATCACACACATTGGGCTGAATTTTACCGGCCCCTCGACGCCGCGGGTTGCAGCGCAGGGGCCAGTAAAATGCTGTGGGGTGTGGCCCGCGACGTCGAGAAGGGCCCGCCGCATATTACAGTGGCAGTGCACAATTAGCATATGGTAAAGAGTACTTACCTTAGCTGATTATGCAGCCCGCCGCCTCTCCACTGACACTTCCAGATTTTTTGCTGAACAGGTGGCCGTCACGTGCCGTCCCGTTTACAATTTGAAAAGCCGGCGGATGTACAGAGGCAGAAGTTGTCGCCAGCGAAGGTAAGTTCTGTTATTCAGGGATCTCACTCTGCATTACGGAAGGGAGGGGGGATATTCAGAGGTCTAACTCTGCATTCCTAAAAGGAGGAGGGAGGGGTGATATTCAGGGGTCTCACTCTGCATTCTTAAAGGGAGGAGGGACGGGGGATACACAGGGGTCTCACTCTGATTTCTGGAAGGGAGGGGTGAATACAAAGGGGTCTCACTCTGCATTCTGAAAAGGAGGGGGTCTGGGATTACTGGAGGGAAAGCTCTGCTGGCATGAAGGGAGGTACCGTGCACCATCCCTCCATTAACAGTGTACACTCTGTGTTTGTGAGGGGGCAATGGCACACTGGACACCCTGTGTGTGGGGAGGGTGCCAGAAAGGGCAGGAGCATTAAGGTGATGTGGATGATGGGGGCAATCAATTCAGCTGATAGGATCTTGATGTGGTCATGTTGTGCCACTCTGAGTGTTGGCCAAGATGGGTAATGCCATGGCATGCCACATAGTTGATCCATGAAAGCGGCTGATGTACCCGTCAACACCAATCCCTGCCCTGTTATGAACTTTGAATACATGAAGGGTTCAACTTTATTTATCACATGGAAATAGGTGTGGCTCATCCTACATTGTGTGATCTTCTGCACGTGAGGATCCGTATGCGCCAGAGGCAATATCAACAGGCAGGTGTGATCCACGTAGAGGCCCCCGGTCGTGAGCAGCAGCCCCCATGGGGAGGTCGCCATTACATTTGCTGTGCATCTACAGGCCCCACATGACATGCCGTTGGATGTCAGAGCACCAGTGTTAGAGGCGATTGCGCATGTGGAGAGGGTGGTGACAAGTCTCTGTGCCCTGCTAAAGGATGACCTGCAGTCCATTGGCTCCGGTGGACATCCCAAGCCTTTGCTCCTCATAGTGGTAGTGGTTCTCAAGCCTGACACCTCTGCACCTTTTTAGGGGCCCACCAGAGACCTTCGTGGGCTCACACAGTCAGAAGTGCACCGCTGCATCAGGGAGGTCACCAATGCCATGCACCGGAGGGCCAGTGAGTATGTTCGCTTCAGGATGGACTCTCACAGCCAGGCCCAGAGGGTCATTGTTCTGGCACCATTGCTGGAGAACCATAGGTTGTTATGTTCATAGACTGCACTCATGTGGCCATCAGGCCTCCCGCCAGGCTACCACCTACAGATGCCACCATTAAAGGGCCCCACTCAATCTAGGTGAAGCTGGTATGTGATCACCTCAGATGCTTGCTTTGAATGTGTGGCAGCTTCTCAGTCACCTGGGTCTTGCGCCAATCCCGGCTGCCACTGCTGTTCACTGAACTGGCTCAGTTGGAGGGGTGGCTTCTTGAAGATAAGGGCTATCCTTTGCAGACATGGCTCCTGACACAAGTGAGAGACCTCATCATTGCTGCAGAGGAGAGATACAACGCCAGCCACTCAGCTACATGAGGCACCATTGAGCAGGAGATCAGCATGCTGAAAGAGCGTCTCCAATGCCTGGATGGATAGGGTGATGCCCTGTACTACGGGCCGAAAAGGCCAGCTCATTTCTTTGCTGCTCTGCACAACTACGCAACCAATAGGGGTCAGGCCTGGCATGATGAGGAGAGATGTCAACATGATTCCTCCTCGGACTATGAGGATGCTGAGGACCTACAACATGAAAGACGTATGGGAGGGCAGATGGCACCCAGGCTGTGCACGCAGGGCTAGCAGTGAGCTAGTGATGTACGGAAGTGGCTTATCAGACAAAAGCTGTCTGCTCCATAGGAACCGACATGAGCTCTGCAAGCCGCACATCACCCTCGCTCACTTGCTGTGCACCAGTCCCCATCTGCAGCATCCCTCTGTAAACCATTAGAGGCAGCAGCTGACTGAGCCAATGTCCATGTCACTGAATCTGTGGAGGCGCTCATGAGTAATGGTGGCATGTTGATGATGTTATTGCATACGTTGGCTCTCCTGAAAGGCCAACGGTGCAAAGCGATGTGACATTGGCGCAGTGGTTAGCACCGCAGCCTCACAGCTCCAGGGACCCGGGTTCAATTCTGGGTACTGCCTGTGTGGAGTTTGCAAGTTCTCCCTGTGTCTGCGTGGGTTTTCTCCGGGTGCTCCGGTTTCCTCCCACAAGCCAAAAAAAGACTTGCAGGTTGATCGGTAAATTGGCCATTATAAATTGTCACTAGTATAGGTAGGTGGTAGGGAAATATAGGGACAGGTGGGGATGTTTGGTAGGAATATGGGATTAGTGTAGGATTAGTATAAATGGGTGGTTGATGTTCGGCACAGACTCGGTGGGCCGAAGGGCCTGTTTCAGTGCTGTATCTCTAATCGAATAATCGAATACATGCTGGCACACATCATTCACACAGAGAAAAGGACACACATGTTGGTGAGGAACATTTAGTGAAAGACATATTTACATTGCTGTGACACCCGTGCATTCCCATTTGTGTCAGTATGTTCTCTGTAAACCTCTGTAATACCTTTTATGGTCTATTTAAGTCTCATGTCCTGGAATATGCAAAATTAAGATTAGTCACCCAGATGCGGCACGCCTACAAGAAGGAATGTTACACTTGAATGGAAGAAGAGGATCACAACTTCATAGGACACTGGAACACAGCAGGGTAAATATGTGGCAGCAATGCAGAAAGTGCTGGGGTAACTCAGCAGGTCAGGCAGCATTTGTGGAGAGAGAAGCAGAATTAACTTTCAGGTCTGTGAACTTGGACCAATTAACTCTGCTTCTCTCTGCACAGATGCTGCTGGATTTCTGCAGCACTTTCTACTTTGCTGCCAGATTGACAGCAGCCCCACTCTTCAGTAGTCAGGTAAGTATTCTTTGACAGCTGTCAAGAAACAGATGCTGGGGCGCTTAAAATAGGGCCTCAGCACCTGCTGCACAACTGCCAAAAACTTTCTCACCGTGCCAAATGTCCCGCCTCTCCCCACGTAATATGGGGAGGGCGGCTTGGCGCCGTGATTCTAATGAACCCCGCAGGTAATATCGCGGGGGCTCTGTGGCGGCCACTAAATGCAGGCTCCGCGCTGAGTTGAAAGAGCGCCGCCGTGCAGCGTGCGCCCGAATAAAATTCAGCCCATAGTCTTTGCTGAGGTTGAGCAGGAGAATTGTTCCTTGAACACCCTGGGTGGATATGGCCTTCTGCTGAGAGCTCTTTTTCCCCTCCCCCTCCTACCTCTCCCAGCAGCTTGTCCTACTCTGTGTCATCTCTGTTCATTCTCCAAGTCACGCTGCATTCCAAAGAGAAAGGTTGCTAGTGCTTCCATGTGTTGGAGCAACTGGTTTGTGCAGAAGCCTTGAAGTCAGCAAAAAGCTATTAAGCACCTGCCCTACCACTCCCTGTAAACTTTCACAACTTTAAACATCCATACAAAAACACCAGACACGTGTGAAATTGAAGCAGTAGTCAGAAGAAATCAACCAGCAACTAACCTATAAGTAGTTCATGATCATTTTAAACAGTGCTGGTGTTTTTTTGGGGCGTGGTGGTCCTTGTTAATTGTATATCAGTTAGGTGTTTAATTGTATTCAGGTGGTGGACGTTAACTGGGAATTCACCTGTGCTCATATATATATATATAAAAATATATATTATATAGAGCAGACTGCAACTGTTCTCATTGGGATTTGAGATGCACAATATGTAATGTGTGTGTCTGTAAGTAAAAGCATGTAAGCGTATAAAGACTAGGCTCCAGTTCTATCCTTCACCATCTGCCTGTCTGAGTTGTAACAGTCTTTCCTACTGCTGAACATGTATTCAGCGATATGAGGTTAAGAAAGGGCAGTAGCTGGAATGTTGAGCTCCAAACCAGCATCCCTGGCATCAAATCAGTGTGCACACTGATTGACGTCAAGATCTGTCTGCTGTCCATACATAAGAACATACATCTGGCAGCCAGTCACTGCCATGCATGCTAATGCCCTCACCAATGTGGCATCCAAAAGTGGGCACGCATGTTGTGTGTGCCATTTTGGTCCCCAAACGGCACCTGTAGCACCCAAACAAGGGACACCATCGATCACAATTTTGTGCCATCTATCTTTTGAGCATTTACTGTTCGTTAAGCCATTCGATGGCATGATCTTGGAACATATATGCTCGACTGGACCATATAAGTAGGGTAAAATATTAAATTCTCAACCTATTTAGCTTTAACTGTTTTCTGTCTCAAAGACATTTAATCCTGAATGTTTAATGTTCCGTTAAACAGATCAAATCTTTTTGCTTTCCTTGATTATTAGAATATTGTGTCCAATTCACACTTCAGAAAGGCTGTCAAGACCTTGGAGACAGTGCAGAGCATGGTATCAGGAATGAGGGGCTTCATTTACGTGGAGGGCTGGAGAAGCTGGGATTGTTTTCCTTAGAGCAGAGAAGGTTAAGGGGAGATTTAATGGAGGTGTTCAAAATTATGGGCTGGAATTTGCAGTTAGCGGCAAAGCAACTGCGCTTGCCACTGACCTTGAAGAAAGCTGTCCACGAAGGCCTAGTGATCTCTGTGGCGTGGATTTCCCTTTCCCGAAGACAGTTTAAATCTGCCAGCCAGTCAAGAGAATCTCAAGGTGTCCAGCAGCTGTGATGCCAGCAAGCAGGATAAGCAGTAAATCACATTGAAGCAGTCTCACAGACCTCAAATCTGGAAATTAAAAGCATTGATTATCCTTCACTTTTAATTAAAATTTTCAGATAACAAAATTATGATTGGATTAAGATACAAGCTAAAATATAAGCAAACCTTAAAGTATTATTTTAAAAATATATGGAATTTTTTTATCATAATGGAGAAATTTGACATTCCGCAAATTTAAAAGTAGTTTTTCAGGGTCAGTGAGGGCAGTAATTATGAACTTAGTATGCTTTTAAAAACCCAGTTACACCTCATTCAGCAAGGTGTAGCCTTTTAAAGTGTTTTTACAGCGGGACTAACAGTGTAAAAGTCAAAATTTTTGTCAATTTACTGATGGCTTAGGGATTGCACTCTGGGAGCCTCAACAGTTTCAGTGGATTAATGACAGCGAACACTGACAGTTTCACCGTCATTATCGCTGCAAACTCTGGACATCGGAAGGGTTTTTATGGAGTAACTAAGGAGAAACTATTTCCACTTGCAGGAGGGTTGATAACTGGATGACACAGATTTAAGATAATTGGCAAAAGAACCAGAGGTGAGAGGAGGAGTAATTTTTTTATGCAGCGAGTTATGATCTGGGGTGCACTGACTGAAAGAGTGGTAGAACCGGATTCAGTAGTAACTTTCAAAAGGAATTGGAGAAATGCTTGAAGGGGAGAAAATTGCATAGCTAAGGGGAAAGAGCAGGGGAGTGGGATAAATTGGATAAATGTTTCAATAGCTGGCACAGCACTGATTGGCTGAATGGCCTTCTGTGGTGTAAGATTCTATGAGTTTTGACTTGATGGCTAATAGCATAGCATGGTCAGTATACAGAATGAAAAAATACCAACATGGCTGATTAAGGTATAATGGGTAAACAGATTTGGTCTGATATTAAAGGAGAAGGTTAAATGCTTGACACCTGCTTTAATCCAGTGACACTCAAAACTCTTAATTTTTTTTGTTTCATTTCAAAGGCGAAAACGACGTAACTTCAGCAAACAGGCCACGGAAGTCCTGAATGAGTATTTCTACTCCCACCTGAGTAATCCCTACCCTAGTGAGGAAGCCAAAGAGGAACTGGCAAAGAAATGTGGTATCACAGTGTCACAGGTACAGCCTACTGTCCCAGCTTCAGCCTGGGACTCGCCTGCAGTCCACATCCACAGATATCACTACACATTTCCCTCAAGCCAGCTTGGAGAAACAAGTAAAACAACAAATGTAGGAGAAAAGCTTAATATGTAAAATGTGCTTTTATATCAGTACATATGTTTGATCTACCTGCCAGGGATTCCAGGATAAGATATTATGAGATATTGTACAATATTAAATCAGTGGTTGCTGGCTGCTCTTTTTCACACTGCAGTTATACTGCATTATGACTTTTGCTGTAGCCCAACAAAGAGAGAGGATCCAAACACTTTCGTAAGGTTTTTTTATTAATGAATTTGTTTCCCAAACACAAAGCTGGTGTGTTTATAGTGTAGTATTTGAGTCTAAGTCGAAATGAAGTGTAACCTTGTGTATGAACAGTGCTAATCTCCCACAGAGATTGGCAACTACCTCTTCTAGCTAAATCTTAACATTTTTTACATTTTACATCAATTAAAGTATCATAATAAAACTGTTGCTCCTTCTCTGTATGTAAATATGTTCATGATTGAGATAACAAGGGCTTACACTTGCAGTGAAGGTAAAAGCATTATTCATGTTTTGCCAGTTCTGAGTTGCTGTAAATGTCCTGGTCTTTATTATGTGTCATATATTTCTACATACCTGCCAATCCTTCCAGCGCCAACCAGTGATTCTCCTGTCCACTCATGCATCCGTAACTTAAGTATGAAACTTCATGTGTTTACTGGGTCAAGCCTTTTATTGCAGTACCAAAAGAACTACAAAATCTGCATGTTAAAGGTATAAAAGAGGGCAGTGACTTCAGGTACCAACCAGATTTACAACATCTATACCTCATCTCCTCAGTCCCTCAAAAGCAAGTTCAAATATGTTAGAAATGCCATCACTTAAAGTAATCGATGCATGGGCTGTAACTTGGTCCCTGTGTGGTTGGAGTAAATAATTTTTTGGAACCTTCCTCCAGTTTTATATCTACGTACAACTCAGGTCTCCAGCTTTTTCCCACCCAGCTCATGAAATTCTCTGTAAATTTGAGATGCTGGCAGGTATGTTTTTGACCCAAAAAATTCTTTTTGCAAAACTGCATTCCTTTGTGACATATTTTTTGTATTAGGGTGGTTTATTGGCAAAATGTTGACCGTTCTGGGGTTTATAAATTGTACTGGTAATGTCCAAATTAAAGTAAGTTGAAAAGAATAAACCTGATAAGGCATTTTTGTTAAAAGTGGTACAGTACCAGCCACCTAATGGAAAAAAGTCTTTGGTGAGAAGACTATCCCCCTTATCCTGTTGACTGTGAAGAAAACACTGCTGAATGTGTGGAGAGTGAATCGATATGTGAAGACGTATTGTCTTGACATGAACTTTCTCATTAACAAGTTTGTACCATATTTAAATTAGCCATACTTGGAAATATCTCATTTAAAGGAAAAATCTGTGTTTTCAGAAAGAAAAACAATATATTTACTGGTTACACCCTAAGTGCTAGCCCTCCAGTGCAATTGTGTTTTCATTTTACATTATTTAGTCATTTAAGTCATGGTGTTCTTTACCAGTGCAGAATACATAGAGCAGGCTGCCATATTGTGACATGATTATTCCAGTTTGCAGCACTATCTTGTAATATTATGATGCCACAACACTGTATGTTATCAGGAAAAGGTAAACTAAATAAAATGCATGCCTTAATTTTCAGCTGAAATTCTTGTTTCTGTGGTAACTGAGTCCCTGGTTGACTGTAGTGTGGTTATTAACCTGCTCTGGGCAGATAGTGATTGAAGCCTGAAACATTGCTGGGTTTTTAATCCTGGAAAGGTGATGATATTCCCTAAATATCCACTGCACAAATTCACAAGTGGGCATACCTTGGAAAAGAGATTGTAGCTGCTTGCTACCTGTCCCAGTAATCTGTGGCAGAGGGAGACCAAAGTATTTGTGTAGGATTTATCCTGCATCATCACTAGTGAAAGGCATTCTACAAAACATAACAAAGCCAGATTAGCAGATCTCATCAAAGTTGTTCACTTACCACTGGAGGAGAAGAATGGGAACCTCAAGAATTTTTTTTCTGTTTGCTTTAAGGGGACTTTCTCATTGTGATGTTGCAAACAACAGCTTCCATGGTGATTTCCATTGACGTTTTGCTTAACTTTTAATGGTCTTTTTCAAATTTAAAAGTCCAGAATTTGTCACATATGTATATAATTTCTGATGTACTTTAGAAAACATAGACTTTTCCTTTAAACCACATACCTGCTATAAGAATATTTTAATAGTTTTTATCAGGCAAATTCTAAAGGAACACAAATGCCATATCAGGTCTATGCTTTGGAGCATTTCAAGTTTTTCTATTAAATATTACTATGCATTTTCTTATGAATATGAAATACTTTATTTTGAGTCCCAGTGTACCCAATTACTAGAGCTTTTGATATATAATTCATGGAAGGATGAAAAGCAGATGATGCTTGGAGCAATATGAACTTCCATTATATAAGAGCAGTTACTTGAAATACGATGAATTTCTTAGTCACCTTTGAAGATAATGTACCATTTTTAAAAAAAACATGAGTTCTTTGCAATTCTGGCTGTACCTTATTAACAATGCTTTGCTTCAAGTAACAGGCGATTTAAGTGTCTTGGTACAGGATGGGGAAAATAGTGGCTAGTTCAACCCAAGAATCCCCCATGTGCATCCTATTAACTCTTTACAGAGCATGATCAAGGCCAAGAAGCGATTGGTAATGATCCATGATGGGATCTAAAGAGGATTTTTTTTAATGTGCAGATAATGAGGAATGATAAAATATGCAACTGATACCGGTGCCAATGAAGAAAAAAATAGGAAAGGGCGAGTGACTTCCAGATCTGGGTGATAGCAAATACCCATCAAAAAATAGATATTTTGCATATTTGTATAGATATAAGGCCAGTGAAAGCACGTTAACTGCTCCTGGCTGTCTCCTGTTGGTTTTTGCTGGTGAGCTTTGTCATTCACTTTTTGTATCTTTCATTATTGACAAGTTTCGCCATTCATCACACAGCAGAAAGGGATAATTCATGAAAAAGAAGTGTATGGGTAATATGACAGAAATGAATTTACTCAAAATGAATTGTTTTATCTAGATTAAGCATTATCCTGTATATCTTATGGGTGTAATATGTACAAGAACAATCTGCCCCTCTTATTCATCAGTAAATTTCTCATTATCCATCCCCTGACTCGATCATAAACTTTAGCATTATAATGTTGTAAAACACCTCTTCCTGTCATAAAACTTCTCTTCCTGTCACATGTGATCCACGTAAGTAGTCAGGGGCATGATAAGGATCATCAGTGGTGATAATGGGAAATTCAAATTCCAAAATTATAACTGCTAAAGAGCTAAAATTATCCAAATGCATTTACTGCTGGCGAGTGTCACTCTCTGGCATTACACATTTTATTTTGCGAAAATAAACAAAACACAAATCAAATGATCACTGATGAGTAATGCAGAAAAGTCATTCATACCAAAAAAAACCAGAAACAGAACCAATCATATTGCTCAACTTGCTTTTTCAAACACTTTTCACCCACTATCTCTTCTTGCAGGTTCAAAGTAAAAACCCCCATATGACCTGGGTGATTTTGACTCCTGGCCTTATTTTAGTGTGATAGATGGACTGCCTATGTCATTATGTCAGGGAGCAAGCAGTCTGCCCATTTTCACAACGCAATTTGCAGAAGGCCTGCCATGGCTTATTTAAAGTGGGAATGTACCTCATAACAAAATTTCAGTCCCCAATGCCAGATTTCTTTGCAATCTTGTAGAAAGACTTAGCTTTGCAGTAGTGAGTTTCAACACTGGTGCAAGGTTTTTCAAATACCTCCCTGGAGGTCTTGGGGTTGAGAATGTAAGGAGGGAGATACTGTTCCCTCGCTCCTGCAGGGCCATCTCCGGGGCCACTATGTAGCAGGCCTGGACAGCGGAGGCTGACAAGATCAGTGGCAGCAGCATCACCCCCAGGACCTCACTTCAATGTAGGAAGAGATTCAGTGACCTCACGAGCAGCAAGGGTGAGTAGAGCTCTTCATTTTTCTCAACAACATCTAACAAAACTCTTTCCACCTCCTTCCTCACCATTCCAAACACACTCACCTCTTTCTTTGCACTCTTCACAACATCATTCTCTTTTCACATGCTAGCATTGCACAACCAGCAATTCCTCCTGGTATTCTTTACTCATTTCAATATTCCATATAGTTGGCTTTCTATTCATCACCTTCCCCCATCCTCATTCCACCTTGCTTCTTCTCTAGCTCTCAGCTCATGCAATATATCCACAAGACCCACGCAGCTCCACTCACCTTTTCAACAGCCACTCACACCTACTCTTTCTGCAGAACAAGAAGCCACATAATGCCAGGGAGAGGACCAAGACCAGAGGAGGAGTAGCTAACATTATAACTCTCGCCCAAGGACAGCAGGAAGTCCTGAAGAACACTGGCCCACGTAAAGTCATGAATATCGGGGAAGGTGAGGCCGAGAGCTTAGCTGAGCAGGGTGCCTGAATATTGTAATTCTTCATTAACCTCAGGAAATATTCAAATTTCACAACTTCATTCTGAAGATTGTCACCTGCAAATGTTCAGTGTAATCCTCACTTTTGTCCTTTTTCTCTTTCTTCTAGGTTCTGCTCAGCAGCAACAGCGTCCTGTAGACAACACCTCAGAGGAGGACAATTCTCTAGAAGATGCACCATCAGGCGCTTCATCACTTCCAAACACCAGCACAGATATTGACATTCTGTGTAGTTAGGTAGTGTACCAAGAGAGGTCTTCAGGTGATGGAAACACCCAGCACTAATGTGCAGCAACAGGTACTAGTGGCAGGGTGAGCCCAGGAAACCACTCTCTGGAGGGTAAAAGGTCCTTTCCCAGCTCTACTAAGCAGGACAGATATGAGGACTTTAGGACCTACCAATAAAAAGAAAATGGCTTAGCTCTCCAAAACAATTATACCAGGTATTGTAAAGAGTTTCAGGACAATGGCTGAAAGTATAGAGGAGTTCCTTTCTAATCTGTGTGTTGTTATCTTGTGTGACATCTGCACTCTGCCATCTACCTTGGAGAGTGTGGCCACCTTTAGGGACACTGCAGTCAGGCTCTCTCAACAGACTCAGTGTCATTAGACTTTGCAGCTTCAGTGGAAGCTTAAACAGTTGCCCTGTCGACTCTGGATGTGACCTTGGAGGGACAGTTGGACCTTGAACAGATTAATGGAGTGATCACGGCTTTCAATTTTCTGCAGTCTGCTCTCCCACAGAGCAGTGGAGCCCTTAGACACCCCCTCAACCATGGTGTCAGTGAGTCAGATGGGCCAGACTACAGTCTGGCCATGCTGTAACAGGCTTATTACCCTGAGGTCACCGGGCATGAGCATCTTAATGAAGAACAGTGCCTTCCAGAACTCTATTCAGGCCGCTGGGAGAGCACCTCAAAGAGGAGTAGAGTTAGGAAACCTGCTTACAAAAAAGGCATCATGGGTTAATGCTTGGGTGAGAAATGAATGAAAGGCAATTATTATCTTTACCATTAAATTAATCATCTTTATCACATATGGCACTTTGGCCTGCTGTATGGTTTAGTTGTAGCATTTGATTCTAGATTGACAGTATTCATTAATATAGAAGTTGTCTGAACGGTTTGAATGCTTGGAACTTTGTGTTGCTTTTCAGGGCAGTAGATTGAGAAGATGAACGGAAAAGCTGAGCAATTAACACATCCTTCACATCACTTATTGCAAGGTGGTTTTCCTCCTACTGCTGCTTCCTTCCTCTCCTCTCGGGTCTTCTTCAATCTAACGAGGATTGCTGCTATTGCTCTCCCTCCTCCTAGGTGTAGGCCTCTTTTTACATCAAAGTTGTGCAGGTTGCAGCACACTGATACGGGAGTCTGTCTGTGGGGCATATTGTAAGTAGCCTTAAGATCTGTGCAGATTCCCGAACCCCTGCTTCTGAAGCCCTGTGATGTGCTCAATAATATTTTTCCTGTGTTGTTCAGTCACCCTGGGTTTTGGAAGGGTGTGATGAACCACATCTGTCGAGGGTATCACTTATCCCCCAGCAGCCATCCTGTCACATTGGTGGAAGAATCAAATATTGGGGGGAGGGTTTGCGTTGCAGGAAAACTGCATCGCGACAGCTGCCTTGGTACCTTACACTAATTTTTTCAATCCCATTTCGGTGGTCGAGTGGTGGCCTTTCCTATTCACGAATGCCGTGGACTCACATTCTGGTTCTGTCCTGATGGCACTATGTGTGTTGGCAATCGCACTCTGAATGCAAGGGAAGCCAACCACTTCTGCAAATGCTCAAGCTCCTTTGTGTTGATTGTTGAGATCAGTAAGAAAGGTGATGCATTGCTCAGTCCAGGCCAACAGGGCATTGGTCACCTGTTTAACGCAGCTGTGTACTGTTGACTGGGAGATGGGGAAGATGTCCCCTGTAGCAGACTGGAAGGAGCCCGTGGCAAAGATGTGAAGGGCTGTGGTGACTTTGAGAACCACTGGCAATCTTTGGTCCTCTGATCCAGCAGACAAGAAGTCCTGTTGTAAGAGGCTGCAGATGTCTACAACAGTCTGCTTGGAAATATCCTCCTGACTCACTGCTCCAGATAGATGCAGGGAAGTGACTGTTTACTGGATATGGCCTGCTACGAGCAGCCCCCTCACCTGCTGTCTTGTGATTGACCCAGCTGCTGCTGGTTGCTGAAGCTGATGTTCCTCTTCCTCCACCTGAAACTGGCAATAATCGGACCCATGGTAAGCAGGTGGCACTTACTGAGAGTAAGGAAGTCAGAAAGAAGCAATTAGGTAGCTCGAAACTCTCCTGGCATTCCAAACAGCACAATGGCACAATTACATGCAGGTGAAAGCCCCTTGAAATACTGCTTCAGTCGCTCTGAGAGACTACATTAGGTTTTACAGACAGATTGAATGCTGGGTGGGATTTCCATGATTTTGTATTAAATGGCATGGGGTCTTAATTATGTAGTAGGAACCCGATTTACATTTATTCACGAGGCCCGCATCAGTGGGAACAGAACAGGAGCAGACCAGTACTGTGCAGCAATTTGAACTACCCATACGCCTTGTTCTTATTGGGAGGGTTAAAAATCATCCTGTAATGATTCTGACATAATACAAACATATAAAAGCTACATTCTCCACCAAAGCAGGTTAAAATTACCATAGAAAATGTGTTTTGTCTTCCTTTGTTAGCTGGTTACCAACTACTCCTCAGCAGACAATTCTCAGACAGTGCGCAGAATATGCCAGCATGCATCAATTGGCATTGTTCCATCTAGGCTAGGGTTGTTTACCTTAGTGCAGAGAAGGCTGAGGGGCGACCTGATTGAGGTATACAAAATTATGAGGAGCATAAATAGGGTAGATAGGCGGAAACTTTTGCCCTGAGTGGAAGTGTCAATAACCAGGGGGTGTAGATTTAAGGTAAGGGGCAGGAGGTTTAGAGGGGATTTGAGGAAAAAAAATTTCACCCAGAGGGTGGTTGGAATCTGGAACACACTGCCTGAAGGGGTGGTAGAGGCAGGAACCCTCACAACATTTAAGAAGTATTTAGATGAACGCTTGAAATGCCATAGAATACAAGGCTACGGGCCAAGTGCTGGAAAATAGGATTCGAATAGATAGGTGCTTGATGGCCGGCATGGACATGATGGGCCGAAGGGCCTGTTTCTGTGCTGTATGACTCTATGACTCTATCTGAGCACCTAATGCATGCCATTACCAGGCTGTAACAGTATCCATTTTTAAACCTATTTTTCAAGTGAAAATTGCATGCAAAAGCTGATTTTTTTTAACTTGAGGCTGTTTACCCCAGTTATGTTTCACTTTGTAGTTAGAATTTTAAAACAATGATCGTTTGATATTTGAAATTAATAATTGATCACAGAAAATATATTTTTCTTACAATCCTGATGCTGGGGTAAGTTTTCTAACTTTGTTTTTCAAAATTATATGAAATGAACTAGAATTGAAATTTAAAGCCCCTTCAGACAGTGACAATGAATATATACTGCTATATGCTTGAGTGAAAGTATTACATTTGTTGGACGCAAAACAATCTTAAAATGCTATATAGTGGGGTAAGAATGTAGCTGGGGTGAATAAATTGGAATCAAATGTTGGCAGGAAAACTGGTAGCTGAACAATGGGCTTCAAAGAATAGATTTTGGGCACAGTCAAGGTCTGTTCCCTCGAAGGGGAATGGTAGGGCAAACAAATCCAGAGCTCCCTGGATGACAAAAGAGGTAGAGATTAAGATAAAGAAGAAGTGTGCTTATGACAGATACCAGGTAGAAAATACTATTGAGAACCAGGCTGAATATAGAAGGTCTAGAGGGGAAGTGAAAAAGCAAGTAAGAGAAGCAAAGAGAGAACATGAAAAGAGACTGGCAGCTAACAGTAAAGGAAATCCCAAAGTTTTCTATAGACATATAAATAGTAAAACGGTGGTAAAAGGGGGAATGGGGCCGATTAGGGACCAGAAAGGAGATTTATACATGGAGGCAGAGGGTATAGCTGAGGTATTGAATACTTTGCATCTGTTTTTACCAAGGAAGAAGATGCAACCCAAGCAATGGTGAAAGAGGAGGTAAGTCAGACACTAGAGGAGTTTAAAATTGGTAAAAAGAAGCATTAGATAGGCTGTCTGTACGTAAAATGAATGAAGCACCAGGTCCAGATGAGATGCATCCAAGGATACTGAGGGAAGTGAGGGTGGAAATCACAGAGGCACTGGCCATAATTTTTCAGTCTTCCTTAGAGGTGGTGCCAGAGGACAGGAGAATTGCAAACGTTACACCCTTGTTCAAAAAGGGTGTAAAGATAAGCCCAGTAAATACAGGCCAGTCAGTTTAACTTCGGTGGTGGGAAACTTTTAGAAAAAATAATTCGGGACAAAATTAATAGTCACATGGACAAATACGGGTTAATTAAGGAAAGCCAGCATGGATTTCTGAAGGGAAAATTATGTTTAACTAACTTAGAGTCATAGAGCGATACAACACTGAAACAGGCCCTTCGGCCCACTGAGTCTGTGCCAACCAACAACCACCCATTTATACTAATCCCATATTCCCTACCACACTAGGGGCAATTTACAATGGCCAATTTACCTATCAACCTGCAAGTCTTTGGCTGTGGGAAGAAACTGGAGCACCGGTCAGAAACCCACACGGTCACAGGGAGAGCTTGAAAACTCCACGCAGGCAGTACCCGGAACTGAACCCAGGTCGCTGGAGCTGTGAGGCTGCAGTACTAACCACTGCACCACTGTGCTGGAGTTTTTTGAGGAGGTAACAGAGCGGATGGATGACGGTAATGCTGTTGATGTGGTGTACATGGACTTTCAAAAGGTTTTGATACAATGCCACTCTACAGACTTCTGAGCAAACATATAGCTCATGGAATAAAAGGGACGGTAGCAACATGCATATGGAATTGGCTGAGTGACAGAAAACAAAGAGTAGTGGTTAATGGATGTTTTTCAGGCTACAGCAAGGTTTGTAGTGGAGTTTAGTTTAGAGATGCAGCACTGAAACAGGCCCTTTGGCCCACCGAGTCTGTGCCGACCATCAACCACCCATTTATACTAATCCTACACTAATCCCATATTCCTACCACATCCCCACCTGCCCCTATATTTCCCTACCAACTACCTATACTAGGGGCAATTTATAATGGCCAATTTACCTACCAACCCGCAAGTCTTTTGGCTTGTGGGAGGAAACCGGAGCACCCGGAGAAAACCCACGCAGACACAGGGAGAACTTGCAAACTCCACACAGAATTGAACCCGGGTCGCTGGAACTGTGAGGCTGCGGTGCTAACCACTGTGCCGCCAGGGGTCAGTGTTGGGACCCTTGCTTTTCCTGATATATATTAATGACCTAGATCTTGGTGTACAGGGCACAATTTCAAAGTTTGCAGATGATGCGAAACTTGGAAGCATTGTGAACTGTGAGAGGGATAATATAGAAGTCCAAAAGTACATAGACAAGTTGGTAGAATGGGCAGACAGGTGGCATCTGATGTTCAATACAGAGAAATGTGAAGTGATTCATTTTGGTCAGAAGAACATGGAGAGGCACTATAATATAAAGGGTACAATTCTAAAGGGGGTGCAGGAACAGAGGGACCTGGGTGTATATGTGCATAGGTCATTGAAGGTGATAGAATAGGTTGAGAGAGCGGTTAATAAAGCATACAGTATCCTGGGCTTTATTAATAGGGGTATAGAGTACAAGACCAAGGAAGTTATGTTGAACTTGTATAAGACACTAGTTCAGCCTCAGCTGGAGTATTGAGTCCAGTTCTGGGCACCACACTTTAGGAAAGACGTGAGGGCATTGGAGAGAGTACAGAAAAGATTCACGAGAATGGTTCCAGGGATGAGGAACTTCAGTTATGAAGATAGATTGGAGAAGTTAGGGCTGTTTTCCTTGGAAAAGAGAAGGCTGAGAGGTGATTTGATAGAGGTATTCAAAATCATGAGGGATCTGCATAGAATAGATAGCGAGAAACTGTTCCCACTTATGAAAGGATCGAGAACAAGAGGGCACAGATTTGGTAAGAGAAGCAAAAGTGACATGAGGGAAAACTTTTTCACACAGCAAGTGGTTAAGGTCTAGAATGCACTGCCTGAGAGTGTGGTGGAGGCAGGTTCAATTGAAGCATTCAAAGGGAATTAGACTTGTTATCTGAAAAGAAAGAATGTTCAGGGTTACGGGGAGAAGGTGGGGGAATGGTACTGAGTGAATTGCTCTTTCGGAGAACTGGTGTGGACACGATGGGCCAAATGGCCTCCTTCTGCACTGTTAGAATTCTGTGATCATTGGTGACCGTGCCTTCAGCTGCTGAAGCCCTAAGCTCTGTAATTCCCTCCCTAAACCCTTCTGCCTCTCTATCTTGCTTTCCTCCTTTAAGACACTCCTGAAAATCTACCTCTTTGACCAAACTTTTGGCCATTTGCCCTAATGCGCCTTATACGGCTTGATGTTGAATTTTGATCTATAATGCTCCTGTGAAGTACCATGGGATGTTTTATTACGTTAAAGGCGCTATAAAAATACAAGTTGTTATTGTTGTATATTGGTATTATGCTACAGTCATAACAAAACAATGCATCATCTGTTTTATCATGAGCAATGCCCCCAGAGATCAGCCAATATATATGGAAGAAATACTCAGCTGGAGCCTGAAACTTACAATTGCAAGACAAGTTAGCAAGTTCTCTAACCAAATAACAAACTCTAAATTACTTGAACCTTTGTCTAGCTAACAACATTTAGATTCTATGGCTTTACATGCGAACGTACGAATTAGGAGCAAGAGTAGGTCAATCGGACCCTCGAGCCTGCTCCGCCATTCAATAAGATCATGGTTAATCTGATTGTAACCTCAACTTCGCTTTCCTGCCTACCCCCAATAACCTTCCACTGCTTGCTTATCAAGAATCTATCTACCTCTGCCTTAAAAATATTTTAAGACTCTGCTTTCACTGCCTTTTGAGGAAGAGAGTTTCAAAGACGCACGACCCTCTGAGGGAAAAGAAATTCTCCTCATCTCTGTCTTAAATGGGTAACCCCTTATTTTAAAAGTGACCCCGAGTTCTAGATTCTCCCACAAGAGGAAACATCCTTTCTACATCCACCCTGTCAAGACCCCTGAGAATCTTATATGTTTCAATCAAGTCGTCTCTTACACTTCTAAACTCCAGTGGATACAAACCTAGCTTGTTCAACCTTTCCTTATAAGACAACCCGCCCATTCCAGGTATTAGTCTAGTAAACTTCTCTGAACTGCTTTCAACGCAGTTACATCCTTCCTTAAATAAGGAGACCAATACTGTACACAGTTTTCCAGATGTGGTTTCATCAATGCCTGTAAAACTGAAGCATAACCTCCCTACGTTTGTATTCAATTCCCCTTGCAATATTAGCTTTCCTAATTACTTGCTGTACCTGCATACTAACTTTTTGCGATTCATGCACTAGGACACCCAGGTCCCTCTGCATCTCAGAGCTCTACAATCTCTCACCATTTAGATCATGTGCTGTTTTTTTATTCTTCCTGCCAAAATGGACAATTTCACATTTTCCCACATTATACTCCATTTGCCAAATCTTTGCCCACTCACTTAATCTATCTATATCCCTTTGTAACCTCCTTATGTCCTCTTCACAACTTACTTTCCTACCTATCGTTGTGTCACCAACAAATTTAGCAATCATACCTTCGGTCCCTTCCAAGTAATTTATATAAATTGTAAAAAGTTGAGGCCCCAGCACTAATCCCTGAGGCACACCACTCGTTACATCTTGCCATAAAATGACCCATTTATGCCTACTCTGTTTCCTGTTAGCTAGCCAAACTTCTGTCCATGCCAATATGTTACCGCCTACACCATGAGCTTTTATTTCCTGCAATAACCTTTGATGTGGCACCTTATCAAATGCCTTCTGGAAATCTAAGTACAACACATCCTCCGGTTCCCCTTTATTCACAGCACATGTTACTTCTTCGAAGAACTCCAATAAATTGGTTAAACATGATTTCCCTTTCACAAAATCATGTTGACTCTGCCTGATTACCTTGAATTTTTCTAAATGCCCTGTTATAATGTTTTTAATAATAGCTTCTAACATTTTCCCTCAGACAGATATTAAGCTAACTGACCTGTTGTTTCCTGCTTTCTGCCTCCCTTTTTGAATAAAGGAGTTACATTTGCTATTTTCCAATCTAATAGAACCTTCTCCGAATCTTGGGAATTTTGGACTGTCTCACTATCCACTTCTTTTAACACCCTAGGATGAAGTCCATCAGGACCCGGGGACTTGTCAGCCCGCAACTCCAACAATTTGCTCAGTACCACTTCCCTGGTGATTGTAATTTTCTTGAGCTCCTCCCTCCATTCCATTTCCTGATCTACAGCTATTTCTGGAATATTACTTGTATTCTCTATAGTGAAGACAGATGCAAAATGCCTGTTCAATTCATCTGCCATCTCCTTATTTTCCCTAATTAATTCCCCAGACTCACTTTCTATAGAACCAATGCTCACTTTGTTAATTCTTTTCTTTTTTAAGTATCTATAGAAACGCTTACTGTCTGTTTTTATATTTCTAGCTAGCTTTCTCTCGTACTCTAATTTTCCCCACCCTATCAATCTTTTAGTCATTCTTTGCTGTTTTTTATATTCTGTCCAATCTTCTGACCTGCCACTCGTCTTTGTGCAATTATATGCTTTTTCTTTAAGTTTGATACTATCTTTAACTTTTTTAGTTAACCACAGATGGTGGATCCCCCCCTTGGAATTTTTCTTTCTTGTTGGAATGTATCTATTCTGTGTATTCTGAAGTATCCCCTTAAATATCTGCCATTGCATCTCTATCCCTTAACTTAATTTGCCAGTTCACTTTAGCTAGCTCTGTTTTCATGCCCTCATAATTGACCTTGTTTAAGTTTAAACTACTTGTCTTGGACCCATTCTACTCTCCCTCAAACTGAATCTAAAATTCAATCATATTATGATCGCTGCTACCTAGGGGCGGCTTCACTATGAGGTCATCAATTAATCCCATCTTGTTGCACAATACCAGGTCTAGTATAGTCTGCTCACTACATTGGGATTACAATCTAGCCCTTACAAATCGTGAACAGTGCCACCAAAAATTAGCTAATACATATATTGTACACAGCACATTTATTCATATAGGAGTAGACTTGTGTTATTAGTGTCAGACCCATCACTGGCAGCTGAAGAGATAACTCCAACTCACTTCAAGCACCTGAACCTACAGTTACCCACTTGTCATAGTCTGTGTATGAAAGCCACAGTCTGGAGCAAACCCTCTTCGTGCTTGGTGTGATTCCTTGCAGGCAATCCATACAATAAATGTCTGAGTGTGAACATAGTAAAGTAATAGCTGCATCTATGAATTTACATAGAATATACAGCAGAGAAACAGGCCATGCCATACTCCACACAAGCCTCCTCCCATTTCATCTGCCTCATCTCAGCCTTCCAGTATATCTTTTTATTCCTTTTTCTCACGTACTCGTCTGGTTTCTTTTTGAAAGCATCTAAGCTATTTGCCTCAACCACTTCCTATAGTAGCAAGTTCCATTATCTTGTATTTACGGGCCCTAGTTTGTATACTGCCACAAGCAGAAACATTTTCTCCACATCTCCCCTCTCCAAACAGTTCATAATATTAAAGACCTCTATCAGGTCACTTCTAAGTCTTTTTTCCACTGAACAAACTCTAACCTATTCAATCTTTCCCAATAGCTATAAGCTGTCAGTTTTGGTACTGTCTTTGTAAGTCATTTTTGCAATTTCTCCAGTGTTTCTATGCTCTTTTTATAGTAAGGAGATCAGAACCGTACACAGTACTCTTCAGTGTGGCCTGACCAGAGTCATGTACAGTTTTAACATAACTTCACTACTTTTGAATTCTACACCCCTAGAGGTAAATCCCAGTGCTTTGTTAGCATTTTTAATTGTTTTTCTGTCCTGCAATAGTGCTTTCAATGATTTGTCACCTGTATCACTAGATCTCTTTGCTCTTCTACCCCATTCAGTGTCTTCTAACATGAAAGCGATATTTCTGTTTTTCCTATCAAAGTGCATCACCTCACCATTTATCTATGTTAAGTAAATAATATCATAAGAACTAGGAGCAGGCGTAGGCCATTCGGCTCCTCAAGCCTGCTCTGCCATTCAATAAGATCATGGCTGATCTGATTGTGGTCTTAACTTCACTTTCTTGCCTGCCCCCCATAACCCTTGACTCCCTTGTAGATGAAAGATCTGTTTAGCTCAGCCTTGAATATATTCAATGATCCGGCCTCCACCTCTCTCTGGGGAAGAGAGTTCCAAAGATTAATGACCCTCTGAGAGAGGAAATTCCTCCTCATATCCATCTTAAAAGGAAGACCCCTTATTTTGAAACTGTGTCCCCTAGTTCTCGATTCTCACACGAGGGGAAACATCCTGTCAGCATCAATCTTGTCAAGCCCCTCAGAATCTTACATGTTTCAATAAGATTATCACTCATTCTTCTAAACAATAAGTATAGTCCCAACCTGCTCAACTTTTCTCATAAGATAACCCTTTCATCCCAGGAATCGGCTTAATGATCCTTCTTTGAACTACTTCCAATGCAAGTATATCCTTCCTTAGGTAAGGAGACCAAAACTGTACACAGTAATCCAGGTGCAGTCTCACCAATGTCCTGTGCAGTTGTAGCAAGACTTCCCTATTTTATACTCCATCCCCCTTGCAATAAAGGCTGTTTGCCTTCCTAATTACTTGCATTCTAACTTTTTGTGATTCATGTACAAGGACACCCAGATCCCTCTGCACCACAGAATTCTACAGTCTCCATTTAAATATTATTCTGTTTTTCTATTCTTCCTACCAAAGTGGGCAACCTCACATTTTCCCACATTATGCTCCATCTGCCAAATTTTTGCCCACTCACCTAACCTATCTATATCTCTTTGTAGACACTTTGTGTCCTCCTCACAACTTGCTTTCCTACCTATCTTTGTATCGTTCCCAAATTTGGCTGCAACACAGCCGGTCCCTTCATCCAAGTCATTAATTTCGATTGTAGGTAGTTGAGGCCCCAGCACTGATCCCTGCAGCACTCCACTAGTTACAGTTTGCCAACCTGAAAATGCCCCATTTATCCTGACTCTCTGTTTCTTGTTAGTTAGCCAATCCTCTATCCATGCTAATATATTATCCCAACACCATGAGCTTTTATCTTATGTATTTCCCTTTTATGTGGCACCTTATCAAATGCCTTTTGGAAATCTAAATGCACCACATCTACTGGTTCCACTTGATCCACCCTGCATGTTACATCCTCAGAGAATTCTAATAAATTGATCAAACATTATTTCCCTTTCATAAACCATATTGACTGTCTGATTGCATTATGATTTTCCAAATGTCCGGCTACTAGTTTCTTAATAATGGATTCTAGCATTTTCCTTATGACAGATATTAGGCTAACTGGCCTATAGTTTCCTGCTTTCTGCCTCCCTGCTTTCTTGAATAGAGATGTTACATTTGTGATTTTCCAATCCATTGGGACCCTTCCAAAAATTGGGGCATTTTGGGAGATTACAACCAATGCATCCACTATCTCTGCAACCACTTCTTTTAAGACCCTAGGATGCAGGCCTTCAGATGCAGGGGACTTGTCAGCCTTTAATCCCATTAGCTTTCCTAGTACTTTTTCTCGAGTGATTGTGTTTATTTTAAGTTCCTCCCTCCCTTTTGCCTCTTAATTTTCTACGATTCTTGGGATGCTTTTTGTGTTTTCTACTGTGAAGGCAGATACAAAATACTTGTTCAAAGTCTCTGCCATTTCCTTGTTTCTCATTATTCATTTCCCAGTCTCTTCCTCTAAGGGACCAGTGCTTACTTTAGCTATTCTCTACCACTAATCTTTGCAGCATTTTATGCCTTTTCTTTCAATTTTATTCCATCCTTAACTTCCTTAGTTATCCTTCTCATAGAATCTTTCTCAATGGAATACATCTTTATTGAGAGTTATGAAATATCTCCTTAAAATGTCTGCCACTGCTTCTCTACTGTCTTAAGATAATTGAAACAAGTAACCGTTGCTGTCAATGTGGTGAAGGTCCTCCCACAATGTTAAGTAGGGAGTTCCAGGATTTTACCCAGTGGCAGTGAAAGAGTGATGATATATGTTCAAGTCAGAATGGTGTCTGATGCGGAAGAGAATCTGTGTGTTAATGCTTTGCTTCTTTACTGAATAAGTCTTGTTTGATAATAAACTGATAATTTTGTTGTTTATTAAAGAAACCTGGTTGGTGTATTTTATTCTGGGATAAAGAGTAGAGTATATGAGTGACCAAAGCGGTAACTGGGTAAAATTTTTTAAAACATATGTTGTGACCTGCGGAGAAGTGGGACGAGGAAAGACCGTGCACTCCTCCCATCTTGGTCATAACAGACCACATCTGGAGTACTCCGTACAGTTTTGGTCTCCTTACTTAAGAAAGAATATAATTGCATTAGAAGCAGTTCAGAGAAGGATCACTCGACTGATTCTTGGGATGAAGGGGTTATTTTGTGAGGAAAGGTTGGACAGGTTGGGCCTGTATCCATTGTTTTTCTCTGAGGGTTGTTAGTCTGTGGAATTCTCTTCCCCACAGAGCAGTGGAGGCTGGGTCATTGAATATATTTAAGGCTGAGTTAGATAGATTCTTGATTGACAAGGGAGTCAAATATTATAGCAGGTGGATAAGAAAGTAGAGTTGAGGCCGCAATCAGATCAGCCATGATCTTATCAAATGGCAGAGCAGGCTCGAGGGGCCGAATGGCCTACTCCTGCTCCTAATTCATATGTCTTACCTTTTAACTTATTTTCCCAGTCCACTTTAGCCAACACTATGTTCATTTGCTACTTAACTGCCCAGGCTGCAAATTTTCTAATGTCTTCTTGTATTCTTCCTCAGAGTGTTGGCTATACTCCCCAGTTTGATATCATCTGCAAATTTTGGTATCAAGCCACCTTCCAAATCATTAATGTAAATTGTGAATAACTGGTCCCAGGACTGTGTTACGGACAGGTGGAAAGGGGTGAGGGTAGTTCCCTCTGTTCACCTCTCAACTGACCACAATCTTGTTTTGTTAAAATGTTGCATTAGCCCCTGAGTGTCTTTCGGGTCAAATAAACAGACAAATGACAGGTTTTCTATTAAGTTAAAAGAAAAAGATAACTATTTTTACACAATTCCCAAAATGGTCGCAACCTCACCCACACACACATTCACTTACACACATGCACAGGAATAGATACGGTTTCAAATGATTATCTTAATGAAAAACATCATCATGCTCTAAATAAACCTGTTTGAGTGGTATAGCTACACCGTGGTTATAGATAATGCCTTTGGTTTGAGGAACAGGGTTTATGGTTGTGACCATTATTGTTTCTAATATAGCTGAGATGATAAATTTATTTTGAATGTGCTTTTTTAATTACAAGAATCAATAGCTGAAAAAATTATCTTAATTCTATGCATTGTAAGTCAAAGTTTGTTTTAAAGATGACTTTACTGACAAAATTATAGTTTAAAAAAATCAAACGTGATAATTCAGAGTTAGGTCTATTTTCATTTTGATTTTTTTCCCTCTATTGATACATAAATTCAACACATATTCTATTTATTATATCTGCGGGAGAAGGGCTCTCAGCAGGAGTTAATATCTACCTAGAGCAGGAGGCCATATCCACCTAGAGTCTTAAGGGAGCAATTCTCCTATCTCAGCCTCAGTGACGAGCGGTGTTTGTCATGTCTCAACTTCACTAAGGTGTACTCAATGAAAGCTGCCACCTGCTGCAGGCAGAACTGCAGTCTCAGAGCAGGGTGAAGACTGCATTGCCAGTAACTGTGAAGATGACCGTGGCCATGAATTTTTATGTGTCAGGCTCCTTCCGGGCTGGAGCAGGCAATATTTGCAACATCTCTCAGTTTGTCGCCCACTGTTGTATAAGGGAGGTCACTGAGGCTCAGTATTTCAAGAGAGCTGAATACATTTCATTCTACCAGAGAGAAGCAGGAGGAGCAAGATTAGATTTTAGATTAGAGATACAGCACTGAGACAGGCCCTTCGGCCCACCGAGTCTGTGCCGAACATCAACCACCCATTTATACTAATCCTACACTAATCCCATATTCCTACCAATCATCCCCACCTGTCCCTATATTTCCCTACCACCTACCTACACTAGTGACAATTTATAATGGCCAATTTACCTATCAACCTGCAAGTCTTTTGGCTTGTGGGAGGAAACCGGAGCACCCGGAGAAAACCCACGCAGACACAGGGAGAACTTGCAAACTCCACACAGGCAGTACAAGCTTGCAGCTTTGCCAGGATAGAAGGTTTCCCTATGTTGCAGGGTGCCATTGACTGCACACGCATCACTTTGCAGGTACCGCGTGTCATTTGAAGATGCATCACATTGGAAAATACACTCACTGACCTTGACTTAACCAATTGTGTGAAGTCATTGAACTCCTTGCAGCATTGCATCCAGGTCCTCGGGACTGCACTGCTGACACAAACTATGATGGCTGTCTGTTCCCACTGCCTTTGCAGTGCCTGTATGAAGGGCCTCTTGGTCCTCTGTGGATGGAAGACCACTCTCCTTCTGTCCACCACCTGCACCAAGGCGTTGCAGAACCTTGCTCTGCCCTCTTGCGCCATTATTCAGTGTTCTTCCTGTTCAGACACTCTTCCCCAGCCAGTTCCAGCATCTGCTGCAGCCAAAATGCACCTCCTTTAGAGGTGCAGGCTGGCTTTCAGGAGTGCAGGCTGTCTAAGTGGTGCTAACCTCTCTCAAGCTTGGGCCTCTGCTGAAATGTACAGCCACTCAACAGTACATTTAGTGCTGCGCACACTACAATCATGATAA
The DNA here is from genome assembly GCF_036365525.1 of Heterodontus francisci. Taxonomy (NCBI): domain Eukaryota; kingdom Metazoa; phylum Chordata; class Chondrichthyes; order Heterodontiformes; family Heterodontidae; genus Heterodontus; species Heterodontus francisci. Next base: position 11,678,319 of record NC_090413.1, on the reverse strand, counting down.
TGAACAGGCAGCGTGAAGTTTGCATGTTGCCTGCATTGGAAGGAACGGCATGGATTAATTGTGCATCATGATCCCCACACCGGATTGGCAATGTACAAATGAGTTTGATTGGAAACTCAAGGAAAAAAAACTACCTACCAAAGTGGCTCCAAATTTGAGAGAATTTGATCCTGTTTCGGCAATTGCTCCCAAAGCAGAAACTCTACCCCTACCTTTTTTTCTTCAGGGAGTAATTGAAATGTCTGATTCTGTGTGTCTGTTGACTGTTACTGGCTACAGTAAAATTCTAATAGTAAGTTGGATAACAATTGCTACTTTTAATTCTTAGTTACATGAATGACCACTTTGAATGGAGAGACTGAGGCGAAGTTTTCTCTTTAGCCTCTCATAGTGTTGAAGTTTTTATTATAATTTGGTATGTTATAGTAATTTTTGTTGAAATGTTGATGAAGCTTGGCAGTTTGGTGGTGGTTTAGTATGTTTCACTAACCGTGTAAATGTTGGTGGCTGGTCCATATTTTACTAGTAGGCACATTATTATTTGGCGTATTTGAAGATTTCTATCACCTTTGATGTGCTGAAGTATGATTATTTAAGTTCAGTGAATTTTGATCCATTGGCCTTTCAACCTTAACAAAACTCACAACAGCAAGGTTGAAATGATTGCTTTCAACACATCTGATATAATAATTACAGCTTTTATGCGATTCTTTCAAGGCACAGCTGTTCTATGGTACTTCCTTATACTTAGTCAGAAGTTGCCCTGTATGCACATTGTTTTAATTCTGTCAGATCGAGTTTCCAAATGAACATTGGCACAAAAAAAGAGAGTTCTGTGCTTGGTGTTTTTCAAATCAGGAAGTTCAAGTTTTGTAATAGCCGTGAAGAGAACTGTTGATGCTTCCCATTCAGTAGTATGTCTGATGTTTGATTATTTGGTTTGCATCACCATTAATATAGGAACAGGAGTTAGTCATTCAGCCCCTCGATCCTGTTCTGCTATTCAATCAGATCATAACTGATCTGTACCTCAACTTCATTTGCCTGCCATTGTTCAAAATCTGTCAATTTCAGGCTTGAAAATTTCAATTGACCTTCAGTATCCACAACCTTTTGAAGGAAAGAGTTCCAGATTTCTGCAACTCTTTTTGTAATTTCACTCCTGAATGGTCTAGCTCTATTTTTTAAGATTATGCATCGTTCTAGAATCTCTCTATCCTATCAAATCCCTTATTCATTTTAAATACCTCAATTAGATTTGAACTCAATGGAATATAGGTCAAATTTATGTCCTCCCAATTTAACCTTTTAAACTCTAATATAATTCTGGCGAATCTGCACTGTACTTCCTCCAAGGCCAGTATATCTTTCGGTGAGGTTTGATGCCCAAAACTGAGTACAGTACTCCAAATGGGGTCTGACCAAGGCTCTGTACAACTTAGATATGCTTCCTCATTTTTGAAGTCAAACCTCTTAGAGAAAAGCCAACATTTCTTTAGCTTTTTTGATGGCTTTTTATATTTGATTTTTGTGTTTGTATATCTGGACACCTATATCCCTTTTCCACATTTCCTAGTCTCTCATCATTAAGAAATAATCCACTTTTGTCTGTCTTAGATCCAAAGTTGATGACCTCACTTGCCCCACATTGAAATCCGTCTGCCATAGTTTTGCCCACTCACTTTGCCTGTCTATGTCCTTTTGTAACTCCCTGTCTCCATCCACACAACTTACTGTGCCTTGTAACTTAATGTCATCTGCAAACTTGGATATACACTTCTATTCTTTCATCAAAGTTTTTGATCAACTGGTATTTGTCCAAGTGTTCAGTCACTAGGTCCCTGATGATAGATTCCAGTAAAAATTGATGTTAAACTGACAGACCTGTAGTTACTTGATTTCTCCCTCCCTTGCTTCTTAAATAATGGAATTTTCCAATCCAAATTCCTGACTCTAGAGCGGTTTGGAAAATTATGACTAATGAATCGGCAGTTTCCTCATTTTAATACCCTGGGGCGAAAACCATCAGATCCTGAAGATCTGCCTGTCATAAGTACCATTATTTTCTCAATTGCCATTTTCTAAGTTCATATTAAATCCACTAAATTCCTCCCCTTGACTTGTTTTCGGGTTCCTTTGTACCTCTGGTATTTTGTCCTCTTCGTCCACTGTGGAAATGGATATAAAATACTCATTTATCAAGTCTGCTGTTTCCTATTGTCCTTTATAGTATTAATTGTAATTTCCTTTACCTCTTTCTTTCTCTTAATATATTTATAAAAATACTTGATGTTAGTTTTGATATCCCCAGCAACTTTTCTTCACATTCCCTTTTTACATCTCATATTACTTTATTGTATCCCTTTGTTTGTTTAATAGCTCTCCCAGTTCACTGGATTTCCACTTTTGCTTGCATTTGTGTAAACCTTTTCTTTTAGCTTGATTCTGTCTCCTACCTCATTTGTTGACCATGGTTGTTTTACTTTACAAGTGGAGCCTTTGACTGAGAGCCAGTTCTATCATCTTGTACCAAAAAAAAGAGTCACTCCTACATTATACTTAGTGTCAAATTTTGTATTCCAGTCAGTTGGTCAATTCAGGGTTTTATTTACATGTAAGGTCATGATATTACAGACATGATGGACAGAGTGGCCTCCTGTGCTCCATTATTCTATGACATAGTTTGGAGACTTCAAAAACTCCCAATAAAGTGCATACTAGTGGCCAGAGCCTGCACTGCATCATGACAGTTGACATAGAAAAACTAAATGGGAAATATTAACATAGCAATTAAAACAATGGTTACAGAAAATTATGATAAAAGGAAGTAGGGTTTGTAGACAGGAACTATGGATTCTATGCTATTGTGACAGAAACCGCACCTGTCAAGTGAAAACATATTAATTTTGTCATATGGAACACTACTTAAACTTTTTTTTACTGGACATTGCACATAACTTGTTTTAAAAAAACAATAGAGCTAACCAGCTGAAAACATGGTTGCACATTTGCATTCTGAGAGACAGTTGCGTAGAGGGACAATGGGAGTGCCCCCTGATTCAGTTAGCCGAGACAGGTTTTGTAAGTAGTGATGGTCAAAAGACATTGAGAGCCATTAACTTTCTAAGAGACAAACCTCCACCCACCCCTCCCCCTCACCGAGCGTCTGGAAGACTCTGAAGTCCAGCAACCCTCTGAGAAGTTGCTATTTCAAACAAAGAAATGGTCACATGACATGGCTGCTGGCAAGAATGGGGACTGTTTGAATTGTGCCTCACAGAAAGGTAACAGACTGCAAGTTGAGTACCAAGGAGGAAGGTCTCCACGCTCTCTGCCTCTCTCTCAAGCAACGTCTCAGGGACTCATAGTAGCAGCCTAAGCCTCAAGACAGAGCACCTCTTCAGCCTTTTAGTACTAGAGAAGAAAGTCGGAAATTGTGCCCTTGGCCCCAGCAAGAACTTAAAGACCTCAACTTTTTTCAAGGACATTTCCATGCAGTAACAGAATTCCATTCATTGTCAACTGTACTTCAACGCCCTCCCCCCCCCCCCCCCCCCCCACCCCCAATTCATTCTTCCCCTCTGTATCTATTTGTGTGTGTGTGTTTCTCTCATATGCATGCTAGCCTGGTTGCGTCGCGTATTTTAGTAATCTTTCACTGAGTTAGAGTGATATGGCTAATAAACTTACATCTTGTTTAAACCTAAGAAAACCTGTTTGATTGGTTCATTTGCAATTGCAACTAGAGAGCAATGAGCAAGGACTCACTGAGGTGGTAAGCTAAAAAATACTGTGTTTTAAAAGATAAACCCTGTTATGGCCAAACCAGGAAAGGGGCCAGAGGGGAGTCTGAGACCTCTTCCTCACCCGTTCGTAACACTATGTATATAGAGATTGGTGAAAATGTTGTTTAAAATGCCCCTCAATCTATAGTATACCTGTATTGACTGCATAAGTGCACAGCATAATTTTCTTTCAAAAGTATTTGTTTAAATAAAATACAATTTGAAAATCATTTTCAGGATTTCAACACTTCTATTTAAGAGATACTGGAAGCTGTAGTTCTTTTGAAGAATTTGCTAAGAATAAAAAAGTAGGCTTACAATAAAAAGGACAATTGAAAGGAAAAAATCTGTAATCCCTACCTCTGAATGGTGAGGAAAACAGGCTGATTCCATTCACTAGTCAGTAAAATTAATGCTGATAATTATTGACGGTTTAACTTATTAGAGCATCGCTGCCCTTTGTGAGGAGACATACATTTAAGTTTAAATTTTCCGGATCAGCCTACGTGCCCATAGGATGAAATGCAATGTCTGCATGTGTAGGAAAGATTCTTGCGCAGACAACAGAATACTACAGGGAGTCACCTACCTTTGTAAATTTCAGCTTCCATGCTGCTGTTGCACTCTAAAACTGTACAAATGAAAGACTCATGGAAACTGGCAAATTAGTTGCTGATAAAATTCATTTTATTGAAGTACAAGCTTTGCTACTGAATTTTACTTGATGGATATGAGAAAAACTTTGTTAAAGAGATTTTAAAGAACTTTATCATATATCACCTGTAAGAGCCCGAAAGTCGTACCATCTGTTAGAAAGCAGCTCTTTCTGTAACAAGAAGAAGATGAGGATTGTGCTGCTGGCAGTGCTTTAAGTGAAATGTGTGGACAGTAACATGCTTGGAGTCTTAACAACGAATGAACAATTTGTAAATGGGGCCTGAAGTGGTTAGAGGAACCTACTTATGCTCTTCTTTGCAGTTTAGCAATAGGAGGAATACAGATAGCATTAGCATTTAGAGGGAGATGGTGGTGTAGTAGTAATGTCACTAGACTAGTAATCCAAAGTTCCAGGCTAATGCCCTGGGGACACGGGTTCAGATCCCACCATGGCAGCTGATGGAATTTAAATTCAATTAATTAATTAATAAAGAATCTGGGATTGAAAGCTAGTCTCAGTAATGGTGTCATGAAACTATAATCGATTGTTGTAAAAACCCATCTGGTTCACTCATGTCCCTTAGGGAAAGAAATCTGCAGTCCTTACCTGGTCTGGCTCCAGACCCACAGCAATGTGGTTTGACTCTTAACTGCCCTCTGAGGAGTCTAGCAAGCTACTCAGTTCAAGGGCAATTAGGGATGGGCAACAAATGCTGGCCTTGTACACACTCCATGAAAGAATTTTGAAAAATTAGCCAGTAATATAATTGGAGCTGAGCAAGTGACAGGTGTATACAAGAGGATCAGCCAATGTGTGTGCAACAGGATCAGTTGCGGAGTGAAACTGGATTTTGCTGAGAACTGGATACAGTCAGGAGCACAATGCTGAGACGGGGTCAGAGGCGGGGAGGCCCATAGAATTGCGGTGAGAGGTGAGGGGGCAGAGGGCCCACTGCCTCCCGTTGCTAAGCGAATTTATTGAGGGCGGGATTGACTGACGATGGCCTTTCCGCCCACAGGCCAATTGGCACCACAAAATCCATCCCCTGCTCCCGGTGTCGGGCCGAAAAGTTGGGGGTAACCGCACCTGTTGTTGCGGCACTTAAGTGGCTGGCATCAGGATCCCTGTCCCCTTAAAGACAGGGATCCCGCCTCAAAGAGCTGCCAGCCTTGTGATTGGAGTGGCGGCCACTGCCGATACTGCAGAGGCCTTGGACCCAGGCCCAGAGTTGGAGACCCACACCTCGAGTAAGTCGCCATGGCCAGTCCGAAAGGCTCGGGCGAGAGGAGTTGGGAGGGTGGGCGTTAAGTGCAGTGGGAGAGGGGTCCAGAGAGGTGGAGTTTTCCCAAAGGGGGTTCTACGTAGGCAACAGACTGTCCCCCAAGCCCGCAGGGAGGGCGCCTCATATTACTGGGCAACCTCCCCAACTGGTGGAGGCAGCCTCCTGCTGCTGGTTAAATCCCAGCGGTGGGGGGAAGAGGTCCTTAAGTGGCCGTTAATTCACCTCTGGCTGGAAAGGCCATCATCAGCCAATCCCGCCCCTGACAAAAGCACTTTGCAACGGACCCTCCGTCCACCCACTATTCTATGGGCCTCCCTACCTCCAACCCAGACTCGAGGGGCCTGTTATGCCAAGGACTCTTTTTTTAACCAGCTTTTTCAACTCGTCCTGCCACTTTTAAAGACTTGTGTACGTGACCAAAGTCTCTGTTTGTGCACCCGCTTCAAAATTGTACCATTTAGTTTAGATTTTCTATCATCATTTTTCCTTCCAAAATGCATCACTTCATACTTCTGTACATTAAATTTCATCTGCCGTGCATCTGCCCATTTCACCAGTCTGTCTATGATCTCCTAAAGTCTGTTATTATCCTACTCATTGTTGACAACATTTCCAAGCTTTGAGATTATGCCCCCTATATCCAGGACTATGTCATTAATATATATCAATACCGATTTTATAGATGAGGCCTTTGTTGTGCTCAGGATGTCGCAACGCACTTCACAGCCCCTGAACTCCTTTTTTGAAGTGTGGCCGCTGCTGTCGTATAAGGAAATGTAACAGCCAATTTGCACACAGGAATATCCCACAAACAGCAATGAGATAAATGAGCAGATAATTGGTTTAGTGATATTGGTTGATGGATAAGTATTGACCAGGTCACCAGGAGAACTCCCCTGACCTTCAAATAGTTGCATCGGATCTCTTAGACCCACCGGAGAGAGCAGACAGGGCCTTGATTTAATGTCTTATCTGAAAGATGGCACCTTTGAGAATGCAGCACTCCCTCAGTATTACACCAGATTTGAACCCATAACCTGCTGACTGAGAACTGCTATGTAAAGGCAAGTTTGAATTTGGCTATCTACTTGAATCTGATATCAAGTTCAGCCTCATTAGATGGGATATAAGCTGGACAGTGGTGACACACGAGAAATTTGATAACAGCATAATTGGCTCCTCCCTACTTGCAAGATAAGTACAGATTTATTGCACACCAAGCAGGTCTTATTTCTCTTCTGTGCATTAAATTTCATCTGCCATGCATCTGCCCTTTCACCTGTCTGTCTATGACCTATTATTTCTCTTCTCCATACTCTGCTGCTATCCTGTCCACGGCTGCTTCAGATTTCATGGTGGAAAATAATCTTAACCTACGCATTTACTCCATGTTCAAATCTTAAAATCCATTTGTTTGAGTCTTCGTTCCCTTCCCAAGATGGATTCAGATTTTCACATCAGCCACTTTGCTCTTTATATCTGATCTTCTGTCCACGCAAGTGTGATTTGGCATGAAGTTCCATAAATTCAATGCCTACATCACACTAATGCTTTGTAGGACCTCAGTGTTATCTACCAAAACAAAAAAGAAAATCTGAGATTGGGCAGATGTATGGGAAGAGTGCTTTTCTCATCTTAGAGCTGCTCCTTTTCACTGAAAGGTCTGGGGCTTGGGGCTGCCCTAAATAAAAGGTGCCACTCATAGAAGCTAAAGACCCAAAAGGGTGTGTGAAGGTGAGTGTGGAGCAGCCCTTCACATATGTAAAATCACTAATAAATGTGTAATCATCGTCTCCATATGGGCTCAACTGAAAAAATACACTTCAGTCCTATTATGTGCTATATTGGCAAGTAGCATTCTAATCGCAGTAATATGAGGAGCCTCCTCAGTTACATTGACTGGAACATTTGATGTTCAAGGTAAGCAAAAAACTGAAAAACTATAGTAATGGAAGTGCCCCAGAATTGAACAGGAATGGCGCACCTTCGATCTCCAGTCTGCTGAATTAGCTGATCTCAGTTGGGCATAGCAGTAAGACATTACAATTGGTTTCAGAACTCTGGGCTATGAAGGGGAAAAATACGCTATTATACTTCCTCCTATTCACTATCCACTGATCCTTGCAGAAAAGCAGATGTTGGGTGATGACCCCCTGTGAAAAAGTAAATTTGAACACTTGCTTTCTTGGCTTTCAGTGAAGATTTTGCATTTTGACATGGCATTGGAGAGGAGCTGATAACCATGGAGCTACTCTCAAGCATCAGTTTGCACCTTCAGGAACGGAGGAGCAAAATATCCTTATTTCAGAAATACTGTTAGGAAAGTAACTTGCCATTTGATATTCACTTAATGGCAGATCCTTTAATGATTTTAATCAACATTGTAAGGAATCTTACACAATCTGCTAATTTGCTCTGCCTTTAATTTCTTTCCTGTTTTCTCTGATGTGATTAATTGAATGTGTTTCATTAATTTACCTTGTCTTTCAAACAACAGGTGTCGAACTGGTTTGGTAATAAGAGAATCAGGTATAAGAAAAACATCGGCAAATTCCAAGAGGAGGCCAATCTTTATGCAGCCAAAACTGCAGCAGATGCCACAACTGTGGTAGCTCACCAAGGGAGTCAGGCAAATTCCCCTTCCACACCCAATTCAGGTAAGCATCCCTGACAATCTTGCATGTCTACACATAGAGAGGCAGAGTATTGCTTGTGGGATCAGCTGTTGAGATATTCCAGTTACAAGAGAAACACCATTAGTTCTAAGAACATCATTCAAACTGTCAGATTTCAATGATCCCATTTGTTATTGAAAGACAGTTATATTTGGGGAGTAAGCATTACAAACACTTATGCATTTTGCATAAGTACAGTTCTTTTTTCGAAGGGTGTTATTCATTGTCAAAATGATGTTATTTGCATTATTTGCTTGTTTAATTCGGATGGCTTGTCTAAAGTAAGGTATACCTCGTAGCATGCTTCATAATGTTGGTGTTATCAGAATTTGCAGACTGACCTGTTCATCTGGCCAATTGCACACCATTTTAAAATGGGAGCAGGTACCTCTGGGTATCTGTTCCAATGATCCACAACATTTCAGATATTGGTTCTTTACAATCCAGAGCTGCTACCTTTTTCCCCAAGTAATTTAAAGGAATATTTTCCAATAGAAGCATGCAAGAAGCATTAATTGAGTGGTATTGCAAAGATGTTTGGGCTCGAGCTACGTATGTCCCATGAGTAAATTATATTTGCTTATCCCACAGCTCGCAACTTGGTTACTATATTTATCCCACACAACAGTATAGTAGGTACAGTAATAAAGTAACCATTGGTCATGTCATGCCATAAGATTTATTTCTGGATTATGAAATGAGTGCATTTATTACCTACTGCTTGTTCACCGCATCTAGTATTATGTACCGACAAGCCTGGTCAGTATAAGATTGAGTTAGCAATGACTGAATGAAGATCTTCAACACAGTATTCACATAAAGCCAAGCATGTTAAAGGATCAGTATGTTTTATTAATTTATGTTCTGATTTATCTGTTGAAACTCATATTTAGAGGCTGTCTGGAGGTCTTTCCCCTGACAATGACTGGGGCTGGTGGAGGGGTTGGAAGTGGATGTTGAGTCGATTTCCTGTTGTGATGTCACTGCAGAGAACTGCCTTGGGATTTGTGGAGTCGTCTCTTAATTTTCTCATTGACTTGGCTTTGGAAGGAAGTTGAGACCCAAAATATAGTTACCTAGTCTGTAAAAGCAATGATCATGTGTCAACATGTATGAAATATGGCCATTATTTGAGAGGTGTGGGGAAGGACTGCGATGGCGCCTAAGTACAACGATCTTCCTCTGCCTGTCCACCCACCCAGCAATACCAAATGGTGGAATCAGATATTGGATGTACTTTTACCCAGCAGTGCACTCTATTCAGGCTTTTATGACACAATACAGATAATGCCTCAACAACGAGACACAGAAGGCAGCAAATATTATGCAATTCCCTCAACTTGGCCTTTGTTGTATATTCTCCTTCATACATGTGCCACACGTATCCTCTTTTCTGGGTTTACCAGAAAAGAATTAAAACATGCTGCATAACTCCTGCATGATGCTTCGTATATTGGTCGCATCAACAATGTTACCCAGCAAAAAGTGAACTGTGCACCTGACTGGAATTCAGATCTGTTGCCTTTTGCCACTGGTCCTATTGGGGTTTCTTTTTCTTTCTTGTCTCTAACTGCTTTTCCGCTGACTGTAGATAGAAAATTGCAGTGTTTCTTTTCATCAGGTTAAAGCACCTTTCTAGTTATTGATTGTATTCTTTTTTTTTTGTTCCTTTACTGGTTGTTGATCAGCAAGTGGCGATATCTCCCCATATAGTTTCTTGATGTATATTGATGCATGTCCACACTGCCTGAGCTTTTCAAGTATATGGAGGAGTTTTATTGGAAACCAGCACCTTACAAACCCGCAACCTCTACCACCTAGAAGGACAAGGGCAGCAGATGCATGGGGACACCGCCACCTGCAAGTTCCCCTCCAACCTGACTTGGAACAATATCGCCGTTCCTTCACTGTCACTGGGTCAAAATCCTGGAACTCCCTTCCTAACAGCAATGTGAGTGTACCTACCCCACATGGACTGCAGCGGTTCAAGAAGGTGGTTCACCAGCACCTTCTCAGGGCAATTAGTGATGGGCAATAAATACTGGCATAGCCAGCAACTCTCACATCCCGTGAAATAATATATTTTAAAAAAGAGCAAATCTGCAGAAAAATCACAGAGAGGTGCAAGAACTATAGAATGGTGATATTGGGGGACGTTAATTACCCAATTATCGATCGGGATAATGTTAAAGTAAAGGGTAAGGAGAAGGAGGAATTTCTGAAATGTTTTCAGGAGAACTTCCTTGATCAGTATGTTCTCAGCCCAACTAGAAAAGAGGCATTGTTGGGTCTGGTGCTCGGGAATGAGGTGGACCAAGTGTTTGTGGAGGAACACTTGGGTAAGAGTGATCATCGTATCATAAGGTTTAGACTAGTAATGGAGAAGAGCAAGGAACAATCTAAAGTAGAATGTCAAAATGGAAGAGAAGTACATAACATAAGAACATAAGAAATAGGAGCAAGAGTAGGCCATTTAGCCCCTCAAGCCTGCCCCGCCATTCAATAAGATCATGGCTGATCTGCCCCAGCCCTCAACTCCTCTTTCGGGCCTGCTCTGCATAACGCACGACTCCCCGAGATTTCAATAATCTATCTACTTCCTCCTTAAATACATCTAGTGACCTAGCCTCCACAACCCTCTGAGGCAGAGAATTCCAGAGATTCACCACCCTCTGAGGGAAGAAATTCCTTCGCATCTCAGTTTTAAATGTGTGCCCCCTTATTCTGTAACTATGTCCCCTAGTTTGAGATTCCCCCACTAGTGGAAACATCTTATCAACATCTACCCTGTCGAGCCCCCTTAAAATCTTATATGTTTCTATAAGATCACCTCTCATTCTTCTAAAGTCCAATGAATAAAGGCCTAACCTGTTTAGCCGTTCTTGATAAGACAACCCCTTCATCCCAGGAATCAGCCTAGTGAACCTTTTCTGAACTGCCTCCAATGCTAGTATATCCTTCTTTAAATACGGGGACCAAAACAGTTCGCAGTACTCCAGGTGTGGCCTCATCAACACCCTGTACAGTTGTAACAAGACTGCCCTATTTCTAAACTCAACCCCTAGCAATAAAGGCCAAAATTACATTTGCCTTCCTAATTACTTGCTGCACCTGCATGCGAACCTTTTGTGTTTCATTCACAAGAATACCTAGATCCCTCTGGACTGCAGTATTTTGTAGTCTTTATCTAAATAATAATCTGTCTTTTTATTCTTCCTACCAAAGTGGATTACCTCACACTTTCCCACATTGAACACCATCTGCCAAGTTTTTGCCCACTCACTTAACCTATCTATATCCCTTTGCAGATTCTTTGTGTCCCCATCACAACATGCCTTCCCACCTATTTTTGTATTGTCAGCAATTGTGGATACATTACACTCTGTCCCTTCCTCTAAGTCATTAATATAGATAGTAAATAGTTGATGTCCTAGGACTGATACTTGTGGCACCCCACTAGTTACGGCTTTCCAACCTGAAAAAGACCCATTGATCCCGACTCTCTGTCTTCTGTGTGTTAGCCAGTCCTCAATCCATGCCAATACATTGCCCCCAATACCCTTATTTTGTGCAATAACTTTTATGTGGCACCTTATCAAGCACCTTCTGAAAATCCAAATACACTACATCTACCGGTTCCCCTTTATCCACTCTGCTTGTTATATCAAGTCATGGAGAGATACAGCACCGAAACAGGCCCTTCAGCCCACCAAGTCCGCGCTGACCATCAGCCACCCATTTATACTAATCCTATTTTCCCTCTCACATCCCCTCAATTCTCCTACCACCTACCTACACTGAAGGCAATTTTTTTATAATGGCCAATTTACCTATCAACCACAAGTCTTTGGCATGTGGGAGGAAACCAGAGCATGCAGAGGAAACCAGAGCATGCAGAGGAAACCCACACGGTCACAGGGAGAACTTGCAAACTCCACACAGGCAGTACCCAGAACCGAACCCGAGTCGCAAGAGCTGTGGTGCTAACCACTGTGCCGTCCTCAAAGAACTCTAACAAATTTGTCAAACATGATTTCCCTTTCATAAAACCATGTTGACTCTGATTGTTTTTCTCAATGTCCTGCTATTTCTTCCTTAATGATGGACTCTAGCATTTTCCCAATGACTGATGTTAAGCTAACTGGTCTATAGTTTCCTGCTTTCTGTCTCCCTCCTTTCTTGAATAGGGGTGTCACATTAGCAGTTTTCCAATCCGCTGGTACCCTACCGGAATCCAGTGAGTTTTGGTATGTTATGACCAATGCCTCCACTATCTCTGCAGCCACTTTTTTTAAAACCCTTGGATGCAGGCCATCAGGTCAACTTGTCTGCCTTTAGTCCCATCAGCTTGTCAAGCACCTTTTCCCTCGTGATAGAGATTGTTACAAGTTCCTCCCTCCCATTTACACCTTGTTCGTCTATTATTTTTGGGATGTTTATAGTGTCCTCAACCATGAAGACCAAGGCAAAATATTGGTTTAAATTATCTGCCATTTCCCTGTTCCCGGTCTCATCCTCTAAGGGTCCCACACTTACTTTAGCTACTCTCTTCCTTTTAATATATCCATAGTAGCTCTTACTGTTTGTTTTTATATTTCTTGCCAATTTACTCTCATAATCAATTTTCTCCCTCTTTATTAGTTTTTTAGTCATCCACTGCTGGTTTCTAAAAAATTCCCAATTCTCTGGCCTACCACTCGTTTTCACCACATTGTACGCCTTTGTTTTTGATTTGATACTCTCCTTAACTTCCTTTGTTATCCACAGCTGGTTCATCGTTCTCTTCGAGTCCTTCCTTCTGACTGGAATAAATGTTTGATGAGTGTTATGAAATATCTGCTTAAAAGTCTGCCACTGCTCATCTACTGACTTACCCTGTAGTCTATCTTCCCAGCCCGCTTTAGACAACTCTTTCTTCATACCTCTGTAATTGCCCTTGTTTAAGAAGACACATGTTTGAAACCCAAGTTGCTCACCCTCAAACTGAATTTGAAATTCTACCATGTTATGATCGCTTCCCGCTAAAGGATTCTTAACTACGAGATCTCATTAATCCTATCTCATTACACAATACCAAATCTAAAATAGCCTGTTCCCTGGTAGGTTCTGCAACGTATTGCTCTAAGTAACAATCCCTGAGGCACTCTACAAATTTGTCTTCCGTGCTACCCTTGCCAATTTGATTTGTCCAGTCTATTTGCAGATTAAAATCACCCATGATAATTGCAGTGCCCTTCTTACACGCCTCCATTATTTCCTGATTAATATCTTGTCCTACAGAGAGGCTACTCTTCGGGGGCCTGTAGACCACTCCCATCCGTGATTTCTTTCCCTTGCTATTCCTTATTTCCACCCAAACTGATTTTACATCACGATCTATTACCCCTATACCATTACTCACAACTGCACTGATCCCTTCCTTTAATAACAAAGCTACCCCACCTCCTTTTCCTTTCTGCCTATTCTTCCAGAACGTCGAATATCCTTGAACATTAAGATTCCAGTCCTAGTCATCCTGCAACCACGTCTCAGTGATAGCTGTCAAATCATATTCATTTATTTCTATCTATGCCATCAGCTCATCTATCCGGTTACAAATGCTACGTGCATTCAAAGAGCCTTAAGCTTTGACTTTTTACCATTTTTACCTACTCTTGTGCTTGTATTCTCTGTCCCTTCCTGTCGCTCTGATTAATGCATGCTCCTTCACTATCCTGCACCTCTGCTCTCTCATTACTTTTCGACTTTTTAAACTTCCTTTCAATTGAACCCTCTCCCCACTATTTAATTTAAAGCCTTATCTGCAACCCTAGTTGCACGATTCGCCAGGACACTGGTCCCAGCATGGTTCAAGTGAAGCCCATCCCAACGGAACAGCTCTCTCTTTTCCCAGTACTGGTGCCAGTGTCCTATGAATCGGAACCCATTTCTCCCACACCAATCTTTGAGCCACACATTTACGTCTCTAATCTTATTTACCCTATGCCAATTTGCATGTGCCGCAGGTAGTAATCCAGAGATTATTACCTTTGTGGTTCTGCTTTTTAATTTGGCCCTGAGCTGCTCATAGTCCTTCAGCAGAACCTCTTTCCTAGTCCTGCCTATGTCGTTGGTACCTACGTGGACCACGACAACTGGATCTTTTCCCTCCCACTCCAAGTTCCTCTCCAGCCCAGAAGAGATGTCCTTAACCTTGGCACCAGGTAGGCAACACAGCCTTCGGGACTCTCTATCTTTGCTGCAAAGAACAGTATCTATTCCCCTAACTATGCTATCCCCTATTACAACTACATTTCTCTTTTCTCCCCACACTTGAATGGCGCTCTGAACCACAGTGCTGTGGTTAGTTCGCGCATCCTCCCTACAGTCTGTGCCCTCGTCCACACTGGGAGCAAGAACCTCGTACCTATTCCATAAGGGCACTGGCTGAGGCTCCTCCAAAGCTACATTCTGGATCCCCATACCTGCCTCACTTGCAGTCACACCCTCCTGTCCCTGACCACTGGCCGAATTCAAGGTAGTTAATCTAAGGGGTGTAACTGTCTCCTGAAACACAGTGTCCAGGTAACTCTCCCCCTCCCTGATGTGTTGCAGTGTCCGCAGCTCGGACTCCAGCTCATCAACTCTGAGCCAAAGGTCCTCGAGCAGCCAACACTTGCTGCAGATGTGGTCACCGTGGATCGCACCGGCTTCCACCAGCTCCCACATACTACAGCTGCAACACATTGCCTGCCCAGCCATCTCTATTCTATTTAATTCATTAATTTGGATCTCAGTGTTTTTAAAAAAAGAACTATTTAAGTGTACTCTTAACCTGTAATGACGTCGCCTGATTTAAATCACGTGGCCAAAACTACAAAAAAAAACACAAGACACGGAAGAAAGAAATACCCACCAATCACTCACCAGCTCTCCTGTGACGTCCCACTTCGATTTTTGCTGGTCAAGCAGGTCCACAGAAGGGAACACTCTCTCCACCACCGCTCTCGCCGCTGCTTCTGGTCTCGGGCCGCGGCTGCT
This sequence comes from Heterodontus francisci, assembly GCF_036365525.1. NCBI lineage: Eukaryota > Metazoa > Chordata > Chondrichthyes > Heterodontiformes > Heterodontidae > Heterodontus > Heterodontus francisci. The sequence continues at coordinate 11,662,899 of NC_090413.1, read as the reverse complement.
TTTATCTCCCGGCTTCTCTCGCCTGTTCCTGCTCTCGATGCTGCTCAGGCTACTCTGGTTAGATCAGGTACAGGCTAGGTATATTCCAACAATGGTGAATGGTAGGGAACCCAAATCCAGGGCTCCTTGAATGATGATGGAGATAGAGAATACGATGAAACAAAAAAAAGAAGGTATATGATACGTCAGCTGAATTCTTCAAATGAGAACCAGCCCAAATACAGTAAGTTGAGAGACGTGAAGGGTAAAATAAGACTGGCAAAGAGAGAATATAAGAGTGGAATGGCTGCTAACATAAAAGAGAAGCCAAAAATCTTCTACTGGCATGTAAATAGTAAGTGGGTTGTAAGAGGTGGGATGGGCCTATTAGAGACAAAGAGGATATTATATGCTTAGAGGCGCAAGGCAAGGCTAGAATACTTAATCAGTACTTTGTATCAGTGTTTGCTAAGGAAGAGGATGCTGACAAAATATTAGTAGAAGCAGAGATGGTAGAGGTGCACATTGAGAGGCAGGATGTACTGGAAAGGCTGCATGCCCTTAGAGTGGATAAGTCGCCTGGTCCGGTGGCTTGCATCCAAGGTTGCTAAAGAAGTGGGGATGGCGATAGCAGAAGCGCTTGCCATAATCTTCCAACCTTCCCTAGATACGGGGCTGGTGCCAGAGGATTGGAGAGTTGCAAATGTGACCCTTATTCAAGAAAGAGTGTGAAGACAGTCCTCGCTAATTCAGCACCAAATTGGGAATCAGAACTGGGATTTTCAGGTTTGTGTGGCTCAGCTACATGCGGTCTTTCCCAACTAAGCCACTGAGTCACTTCAAACTTTAATGTATATTTTACATTAGCTCACAAGATCTTTAAGTCATTAGTCTTCAGAAGATTCATTTATGTTTCTATATTACTTCATTTGCACTAGTTTGATTTTATAAATGTCATGGGGTAGGGAAATTTGAAGTTTTAAGAGCTGCCCAAACTTAATTATCCAATAGCATTGTAGTATTCTCACTTCATGGCACTTCACGTGACTGACTAACCTGAAAAGCGAATGTACATTTTACATGTCCAGTCAGTTCTTTGGGAGGGAAGTATAATACTTTGTTTAGGCAGAGATCTGCTGCCTGAGAAACCATCAGAGACATCTCAAGTGAAGCATGGAAAATAGCAAGTGCTGAGGAAGGAACAGCAGAGTTTTTTCTGTATGAGGAAATCTGAAAGAGGAGTTTGGCCAAGATCGTGATGATAGTTGGAAAATGCAAGAGAAAAAGTAGGAGAGGAAATTATTTTACTATGAATATGTTTTGCTGTAAAGATACCCAGAGTGTGCTGCGTTTTCTGAAACTACCATAGAATAAATTATGAGGTGTTCATTTAGAAATTGCATGTTATGACACCTCTATATCAAGTAATAGAACGCCACTAGGCTGCCAGTCCTGTCAACTCTAGTCCCTGCATTGGGGTGCTTTATCTGTTTGTGGTGGGGTGTTGATTGCTGCTGTAACACAGGAAAGTGGGGTTGGGGAGAGAGAGAAGAACACCAGCCTGCATCTTGTCTCTTGGCAGCTGATCATGAAGTTATATTGATTGCTGTTAACAATTATTTTATGGAGGTAATTCTAAATTCTCTTCCTGCTTAAAGAAAAAAATAAAAATACAGGTACGCTGAATTTTCAGTTCCAGAGAATCAATGCGGTATGTTCTTTCATTAACAGGAATAAACAACTCAAAGGATTGTGCTTGATGCACACTACCTTATCAACCAACTATTGGCTAAGCATTTTTTGCAGCAAAGTAAACTTTGGATACTACATTTGAAGTTGTTACCATGAGTTTGAAGCCTGGAACTTGTAGCACTTGGCAACTGAGGAGCAATTCCCAGAGTTCTGACTTTCACACGTTGATTGCAATATTCAAATTACTGTGGGATTTTTATTGGGTTTTGACTTGCTCACCCATACTGGGCAGTAAATGACATTAGAAATACAAGCCCCATTATTATTGTCACTCAGTTGCTAATTAAATGCAATGCCCCAATTTTACCCATAATTAAATAATGTTAAAGGACATCCTGTTTCTTGCTTGTTGGGAATCAAAGCATTTTCAAGTGTTCGGTATATGTGCTTGAGGTACTGGATTCTTGATTTGGACAAAGAGACATCGAGGAATGGTCACTGATTGTGAAAGATTAAAGGGTGACATTGCTGCTTTCAATGTAGCCTAAACAATGGACTACTGATAATTAGGGGTACAGCAGTCCATATGTTTAGTACTTTATCCTCAGAAAACTTCTTTGCACTCTGCTGATATTGCATGCTGAATGTGGTTGGCAACATACTACATTGTGTTGGGGTAGTTTTCCTTTTAACTGTTGGAAGCCAATCAAGATTCCTACTCACTAAAGCCTAGAAATTGTTAGCTTATAGCATTACAACAGTGGGAGCAGAATGAACATAAGCAGAGAAGACTGCCAGAGTTGTCAGAGGACACAGGATGTGCTTGGTCTACACACATTGCTGCGCCTCTCATCATATCTACAGGCCCAGGCGTAGCTACCTGGGCAATGACTGTGGAACGCTACCTCTAGAGATTCAGGTTTATGAGGAAGGCAGTTACAGAGCTATGCCATCTGCTTCAGGGAGATCTGCAGCCAATCTTAAACATAGGGATGGTGTTGTTGGTGGCTAACAAGGTGACCATGGCCCTCTGTTCTCGGGGCTCTGGCTACTTCCAGGTTTTTTTTTATTCTTTCATGGCAAGGCCAGCATTTGTGGCCCATCCCTAATTGCCCTTGAACTGAGTGGCTTGCTAGGCCATTTCAGAGGGCAGTTAAGAGTCAACCACATTGCTGTGGGTCTGGAGTCACATGTAGTTCAGACCAGGTAAAGATGGCAGATTTCCTCCCCAAAGGACATTAGTGAACCAGGTGGGCTTTTACAGCAATCAATGATAGTTTCATGGCACCATTACTGAGACTAGCTTTCAATTCCAGATTTCGATGAATTAATTGAATTTAAATTCCACCAGCTGCTGTGTTTGGATTTGAACCCATGTCCCCAGGACATTTGCCTGAGTCTCTGGATTACTAGTTCAGTGACATTACCACTACACCACCATCTCCCCATACCACAGGTGATGTCTGCAATATCATCCACTTACTAAAAGCAGCAACGTGAAGGGACAACATCATTCTTCACATTTGCCTAGAGGATCAGCCAGTCAGGTTCCTGGACGCAATGCTCAATGTGCCATTGTATTGGACTAACAGCTCATTGTGTCCATCTGCCAAGCACAGACAAAGCAGAGCACAGGTGCAGCAAATCTTGTTTCTTCCACAAGCAGGTCACTTAGGATTAGTGCTAGGTCTGAGAAAAAGTGCAAGTGCCAAGGGACAGCACCATTCTAACTCAAGCCAATACTCTCCCTTCTCTACCCCAGAGAGCTGTAGCTGCTCAGCCGTTGAATATATTCAAAACAGAGATCAATAGATTTTTGGTTACTACGGAAATTAAGAGATGTGGGGATAGTGTGGGAAGGTGGAGTTGAGGAAGATCAGCCATGATCTTATTGAATGGTGGACAGGCTTGAAGGACCAAATGGCCTACTCCAGTTCCCATTTCTTATGTTCACTCTACCATAGAGAAAATAAGCGTGCTACACTAGACTTGAACATTGTGCTCAGGGCTTTTTTTGTCATGTAACAACTGGAATTATCAAACATACTATTGATATATTTGGATTGATTGGGGCGACTCCCCTCCCACATCCAGGATTTCCACAACAGCTTTCAGCTGCGTGCTCCGTACCTGTATTTTCACCTTGAAAAGCGGTCTCAGGCGGTATTCAACTCTATCACCGGCATTGTTATCCTGTGGCCTTTGGCAGAGTCAGAGGGTGAAAATGTCGATGACCAGAAACTGAACTGGACCAGCCACATAAATACTGTGGCTACAAGAGCAGGTCAGAGGCTGGGAATTCTGCGGCAAGTAACTCACCTCCTGAGTCCCCAATGCCTGTCCACCATCTACAAGGCACAAGTCAGGAGTGTGATGGAATACTCTCACTAGCCTGGATGGGTGCAGCTTCAACAACACTCAAGAAGCTCGACACCATCCAGGACAAAGTAGCCTGCTTGATTGGTACCCATCCAGCACCTTCAACATTCACTCCCTTCAGCACCGACGCAGTGGCAGCAGTGTGTACCATCTACAAGATGCACTGCAGCAACTCACCAAGGCTTCTTCGACAGCACCTTCCAAACCCTTTATCACCTAGAAGGACAAGGGCAACAGACACATGGGAACACCACCACCTGCAAGTTCCCCTCCAAGCCACACACCATCCTGACTTGGAACTATATCGCCGTTCCTTCACTGTCACAGCGTCAAAACCCTGGAACTCCCTTCCTAACAGCATTGTGAGTGTACCTACACCACAAGAACTGCAATTGTTCAATAAAGCAGCTCACCACTATCTTCTCATGGGCGATTAGGGATGGGTAATAAATGCTGGCCTAGCCAGCGACACCCACGTCCCCGATCGAATAAAAAAAAATGTTAAAGTTAGGTCGGGGGGGGGGGGGGGTGGGGGTGGTGCATTTATCTCTTATGTAATGTGGGAATGTTGTTGACTTGAATTGGCAGAATGCTACCCTCAGTGCTTTGTTTTAGATGTGTGGCATTTTGTATATTACTGCTTCTTAGGAACTTATTTGTGGAAGGTACAACTGTACTGCTGCTACAAGGCTTCATTGACAGCTAGCTGCTATGCCAGACTTCCATAAACTATACTTTTACCAGGGTCTTGCATGTGAGTTATTCATCTCTAGACTTGTGGTGGCTAATTGGTGTTGAGTAAACGCCTCCCATATTTGGTGCACTCGGTGCATCTGAGAGGGTGGTCATTAGTCCTTTTAAATATATATTACTCTCCCTTAGTCCTTGCATTTGAACTTGCAGCTTTAAGCCAATCAGACTAGCTTTTCTCACTTAGTGGTGCCCAAATATACAGCAGTTTGGGAGTAATCAGCTTGCTTAGCCTCCCGAGCTAGTGCTGTTCCAGGTGCTTAACTGCAAGTACAGCTCACAGCTGTGGTAGAAGATCCATTTCTGTTTCCTTCTTATTGGCTGATCTACTGTGGCCACAGACTGTAAACAGTAGTATATCTGTACACCAGCTTCGGTGAACTTATGGCCAAAAGCTTTAGGGAGCTTTTGATAGAGATTAAACTAAGTGCACCATTATAATGTACAGGCCGTAACAGCTCAGTTTGATTCTTGCAACATTCTTTAGATAAATGTGCTGGTCTATATTTAGCTTTTTTTGGGTGTTTTCCATGGACTAAGCTTCTTGTAGCAAACAGTGACATTATGCACAGCCTGCAGATAGCAGTAGATTAGAGCTATAGAGGACTCGTACCAGCTTTGGGCTGACAACAGAGGAGGAGCATGGTTCAGGTGCATTGTATGACTTCTTCATTCTTGTCCTGAAGTTACTAATTCTGCATGATGTCTTGAGTTTTGAAATGTTCTTCAGGGTACTCTCAAACTAGGACTGATGCTGTCTAAACAATAAAATCTAATTGCTCTTAACTGAAAAGTTATTTTTCCTCCTATCAATTTAGTCAATGAATAAATCAACAAAAATAAACCCTCCTGGGTGCGTAATGCATGTAACTATTTAACAGATATTGTGAGCATGCTGAAAATTTTAATCTGGGCATTTTGACTGCATGCAGCTTTGTTTCTCAACTAACCACTTCCTGCTGGCACTTTCAGCTTATCTCTGTGCTTGGCTCAAGGTGGGACATACTGTGTGCGATCTGTGCGTGATTCAGGTGCCTGACTCTTTCCTTTCCAGGTTCTTCTGGTTCTTTTAACATGCCAAACTCTGGAGACTTATTCATGAACATGCAGTCACTGAATGGGGATTCTTACCAGGGTTCTCAAGTTGGAGCTAACGTGCAGTCACAGGTAGGCATAGGACGATGCATTTGGAGTACGGGACATTTCAAAGAGATTAGAATAACAAATCCCACCCACAAAAGAGGAAGCTTCAAAGATGGCCAGAACATAATTGATGACTTTGGGAGACCTAAATGGCCAATGTCTACAAATTCCCAGCTGAATAATGGCAGTTGCCACCAGATCCTTGAGTATATAGCCCTTCTAATGCCACTGTGCTTTCTTGCTGAAAAGACTGATGTGTTCAGTTTCATTACAGGAAGTATGTGGGATTAGCTGGTCCAACTCTATTTAGTTCCATTCACCACTTGTCACTATAATGCTGTGATTGATTTAACTAGAAATATCATCTGGGTGAGCCTTCCCACTCGGCATATTCCTGAGTAATTGTCCCCTGATAGTGCCATTGGTAAATAATGTGCAGGTGATCCACATCAATTTGAGGGGTTTAGGTTTGATTCTGGTCTGTGCTAATCATGCCAGCAACAGTGTTATAATTGGCCTCAGCACTTCCAAGCTATTGAAAGATACACCAGCCAGGTTGCTGGCCGGTGACCCCTTCTAAAAAAAAGTGTGTTAGTGGTGTGTGCAGACGCTCATGGTTGAATCGTCTGTCTAGGCTCACAAGTGAAGACTGGTCATCCTTGAGAGAAAGTGGAAGGAAACTGGCTGCCATGGGAACTGTCCCAGAGTAAACGGTTTCAGGATACGAGAGGAGGAAAGTAGTTGTGTTTGTGATCCTAACTCCTGGGATAGTGTAAAAGTAGTGTGCAAGTTTTGAACCTGAGCTTCCCCAAGCAGGTAAGAGGTAGCTGCTGCCAGGCCCAGGTGCTTTAAATAAAAGTGGTGGGTCAACCAAGATGCTGACACAGACCACTCCTATAGGCTGTAAAGTGCCACTGTTCCAACTTGAGAGAAAATATTAATATGAAGAACAAACTTGGAAAGAAAAACTTGGAAGGAAAGGGCTGAAAGTGGAATGACAGTGCTTTGGGAAATACATTTAAAATCTAAAATGAGTCCTGTCCTGCTGAAGTGAATGTCACATTTGCTATGGTGCATTGCTGCCACTGTTTCACTGGTAAAAGGCTGTTTATGTTGTACTGCGGCTTGAATCATACCCAATATTTAATACAGCACTGAATTTTAGCTTTTTATTTCCTGCAGTTTTCCCCGACACTTCTCAGTAATCATTCCTCATTTTTCAAAAATAGGTAAAATATGTTATGGAAGAATGAAAAAGACAAAAATTTGATAGATATAGTTGGTAGTTGACGATTTATTTTTGGTGTCCAAGTGAAACCTCTCTTCAGAAGGTTACATATAAACATAGAAAATAGGAGCAGGAGTAGGCCATTCGGCTATTCGAGCCTGCTCCGCCATTCATTATGATCATGGCTGATCATCCAACTCAGTAACCTGTTCCCGCTTTCCCCCCCATATCCTTTGATCCCTTTCACCCCAAGAGCTATATCTAACTCCTTCTTGAAAACATACAATGTTTTGGCATCAACTGCTTTCTGTGGTAGCGAATTCCACAGGCTCGCCATTCTCTGGGTGAAAAAATTTCTCCTCATCTCAGTCCTGAAAAGTTTACCCTGTATTCTTAGACTATGACCCCTAGTTCTGGACTCCACCACCATCGGGAACATCCTTCCTGCATCTACCCTGTCAAGTCCTGTTAGAATTTTATAGGTTTCGATGAGATCCCCCCTCACTCTTCTGAACTCCAGCGAATATAATCCTAACCGACTCAATCTCTCCTCATACGTCAGTCCTGCCATCCCAGGAATCAGTCTGGTAAACCTTCGCTGCACTCCCTCTATAGCAAGAGCATCCTTCCTCAGATAAGGAGACCAAAACTGCACACAATATTCCAGGTGTGGCCTCACCAAGGGTGTGTATAATTGCAGCAAGACATCCCTGCTCCTGTACTCAAATCCTCTCACTATGAAGGCCAACATACGGCACAGTGGCGCAGTGGTTAGCACCGCAGCCTCACAGCTCCAGCGACCCGGGTTCAATTCTGGGTACTGCCTGTGTGGAGTTTGCAAGTTCTCCCTGTGTCTGCGTGGGTTTCCTCTGGGTGCTCCGGTTTCCTCCCACAGCCAAAAGACTTGCAGGTTGATAGGTGAATTGGCCATTATAAATTGTCACTAGTATAGGTAGGGGAATATAGGGACAGGTGAGGATGTGGTAGGAATATGGGATTAGTGTAGGATTAGTATAAATGGGTGGTTAATGGTCGGCACAGACTCGGTGGGCCGAAGGGCCTGTTTCAGTGCTGTATCTCTAAATACCATTTGCCTGTTTTACCGCCTGTTGCACCTGCATGCCTACCTTCAGCGACTGGTGTACGAGAACACCCAGGTCTCGTTGCATATTCCCCTCTCTCAGTTTATAGCCGTTCAGATAATAATCTGCCTTCCTGTTTTTGCTACCAAAGTGGATAACCTCACATTTATCCACATTATACTGCATCGGCCATGCATTTGCCCACTCACTGAACTTGTCCAAATCACCCCGAAGCCTCTCTGCATCCTCCTCACAACTCCCACCAAGTTTTGTGTCATCTGCAAATTTGGAGATATTACATTTAGTTCTCTCATCTAAATCATTAATATATATTGTGAATAGCTGGGGTCCTAGCACCGATCCCTGAGGTACCCCACTAGTCACTGCCTGCCATTCGGAAAAAGACCCATTTATCCCTACTCTTTGTTTCCTGTCTGCCAACCAATTTTCTATCCATCGCAATACACTACCCCCAATCCCATGCACTTTAATTTTACACGCTAATCTCTTATATGGGACTTTGTCGAAAGCTTTCTGAGAGTCCAAATAAACTACATCCACTGGCTGTCCCTCATCAACTTTACTAGTTACATCCTCGAAGAATTCTAGTAGATTTGTCAAGCATGATTTCCCTTTCATAAATCCATGCTGACTCTGCCTGATTCTACCACTGATCTCTAAGTACTCTGCTATAAAATCTTTTATAATGGACTCTAGAATTTTCCCCAGTACCGATGTCAGGCTGACTGGTCTATAATTCCCTGCTTTCTCTCTACCTCCCTTTTTAAATAGTGCAGTTACATTAGCTACCTCCAATCTGTAGGAACTGTTCCAGAGTCTATAGAATCTTGGAAGATGACCACCAATGCATCCACTATTTCTAGGGCCACTTCCTTAAGTACTCTGGGATGCATACCATCAACCCTGGGGCTTTATCAGCCTTCAATCCCATCAATTTCTCCAACACCATTTCGCTACTAATACTGATTTCCTTCAGTTCCTCTCTCTCACTAAGCCCTGTGTTACCATTTCTGGTATGATATTTGTGTCCTCCTTTGTGAAGACAGAACCAAAGTATGCATTTAGTTGGTCAGCCATTTCTTTGTTCCCCATAATAAATTGCCCTGTTTCTGACTGCAAGGGACCTACATTTGTCTTCACCAATCTTTTTCTCTTCACATACCTATAGAAACTTTTACAGTCAGTTTTTATGTTCCCCGCAAGCTTGCTCTCGTACTCTATTTTCCCCTTCTTAATCAATCCCTTGGTCCTCCTTTGCTGAATTCTAAACTGCTCCCAATCCTCAGGTCTGTTATTTTTTCTGGCAAATTTATGTGCCTCTTCCTTGGATCTAATGCTATCTAATTTCCCTTGTAAGCCATGGTTTGGCTACCTTTCCCGTTTTACTTTTGAGCCAGACAGGGATAAACAATTGTTGCAGTTCATCCATGCTCTCTTTAAATCTTTGCCATTGCCTATCCACCGTCATCCGTTGAAGTAACGTTTCCCAATCCATCATCGCCAACTCGCGCCTCATACCTTCGCAGTTTCCTTTACTAAAATTCAGGGCCCTAGTTGCAGAATCAACTACGTCACTCTCCATCTTGATGAAGAATTCTATCATATTATGGTCGCTCATCCCCAAGGGGTCTCGCACCACTAGATTGTCAATTATTCCTCTCTCATTACATAATACCCAGTCTAGGATGGCCTGTTCTCTAGTTGGCTCTTCAACGTATAGGTCCAGAAAACCATCCCGTATACACTCCAAGAATTCTTCCTCTACGGTATTGTGACTAATTTGATTTGCCCAATCTATATGCAGATTAAACTCACCCATAATTACAGATGTTCCTTTATCACATGCGGCTCTAATTTCCTGTTTAATGCCATTCCCAACATCACCATTACAGTTTGGGGGTCTGTATACAACCCCCACTAACGTTTTTTGCCCCTTAGTGTTTCTCAGCTCTACCCATACAGATTCCACATCGTCAGAGCTAATATCTTTCCTCACTATTGCGTTAATTTCCTCTTTAACCAGCAATGCAACTCCATCGCCTTTTGCTTTATGTCTGTCCTTCCTAAATACTGAATACTCCTGGATGTTAATTTCCCATCTCTGGTCATCTTGCAGCCATGTCTCCGTAATCCCGACTATATCATACCCGTTTACATCTATTTGCGCGATTAATTCATCCATTTTATTGCGAATGCTCCGCGCGTTAAGGCACTTAGCCTCAAGGCTTGTCTTTTTCACATTACTTGTCCCCTTTCCACTATTTTTCATTGTGCCCCTGTTTGATTCTGGCCCTTGATTTCTCTGCCTATCACTTTTCTTATTCCCCTTACTGTCTTTTGTTCTTGTCTTTGATCCCCCTTCCACTGACTCCTTGAAAAGTTTCCCATCCCTCTGCCATTTTAGTTTAAACCCTCCCCAACCCCTCTAGCAAATACTCCCCCTTGGACATGGGTCCTGGTCCTGCCTAGGTGTAAACCCGTCCAGTTTGTACTTGTCCCACCTCCCCCAGAACTGGTCCCAATGTCCCAGGAATCTAAAATCCTCCCCTTCACACCATCTCTTCAGCCACGTATTTATCTGATATATCCTGCTATTACTACTCTGACTAGCACGCGGCACTGGTAGTAATCCTGAGATCACTACCTTTGAGGTCCTACTTTTCAACTTACTTCCTAGCTCTCTATATTCTGCTTTTAGGACCTCATCCTTTTTTTTACCTATGTCGTTTATACCAATGTGTACCATGACCACTGGCTGTTTACCCTCCCCCTTCAGAATGTCCTGTAACCGCTCTGAGACATCCTTGACCCTAGCACCAGGGAGGCAACATACCATCCTGGAGTCTCTTTTGTGGCCACCGAAACGCCTATCCCCCTTACAATTGAATCCCCTATAACTGTTGCATTCCCACACTTTTTACTCCTCCCCTGTGCAGCAGAGGCAACCATGGTGCAACGAATTGGGCTGTTGCTGCTTTCCCCTGAGAGGCCATTCCCCCCAACAGTATCCAAAGCAGTATATCTGTTTTGCAGGGGAATAACCACAGGAGGTTGCAGGTTCAAGTCTCACTCCAGAGACTTGAGCATGTAATCTAGGTTGTCACTTGCAGTGTCATACTGAGGGAATGTTGCAAAGTCAGAGGTGATGTCATTCAAATGAGACGTTAAATCATATCTACCCACTTGGGTGGACGGACATCAAAGATCCCACGGCACTATTCGAAAAAAAGCAGTGGAGTTCTCCACAGCGTCCTTGCCAATATTTATTCCTCAACCAACTTCACCAAAAAAAAACAGATTATCTGGCCACTTATTTAATTGCTGTTCATGGGGGCCTAGTGTGCACAAATTGGCTGCCCTGTTTCCCACATTACAACAGTGACTACACTTCAGAAGTACTTTGTTGGCTATAAAGCACTTTAGACATCCTAACATTGTGAGAGGCGCTTTAGAAATGCAAACTCATTCTTTCTTTCCTCCTCCCTCCTCCTAGTATTTTGGTGTCCCAACGACGTCTTATTGAACCTCTCCCCCCCATTGTATCATCAAAGCTCAGCTAAAGCTGTCCTGTAGTAGGGAGCAGCCACTTGCTGCACTCTCAGGCGTGCCAGGCTATTGGGTGGGGCAAGAAGATCTTGGAAGATGAGAGGTGGAGAGAAAGGTATAGTCGGGATGCAGCCTTAGCTATAGATTTGAACCTGCTGAATCTTGGGAAAACTTAATAATAAACTGCTGAGTGTTCTAGCAGCTTACTTCATTTGCATGTGATTGGCTGCATGGGAATTCTTACCTAGGCTCAAATGGGAAGAACAGGAACTCACAGTTACTTCCTGTTGTGAGTTACCATCCATCTCAATGTGCATTCACAGAGCTGGGCCTCACTTTAGGTATGCTGCTTGTTGCATACATGCCATTCTCTAGCACCAGCTGCAATAACTGGTTACATTACTGACATTCATTGGAAGTGACCTGTTAGACATCATACAGTTATAATTGAAGCTTTATAGCCTTTTAACAATGTCAGAAAAACAGTGGACATTGCTAGTGGAGATAAATTACCAAGGGAAAAGGACAGGGTTAAGCAGGCCAATGTATCCATTATAATCTGAATCAGTGTGTCAATTTTCATTTTCTTATATCCTCCTCACTTCTGACATGTACAGAACTAACATTTGAAACCTTGTCTTGCTTATCCATTGAATGATGCACTTGGTTCTTTTTAACAAATTGGTTTAAAATACAGATTATGCCCTTCACCCTAATTCAGATGCAGCCTGGTGGTGAGTGAGGACATCCATCTCCCTTTGATGCCCAGTAATGGTCACACTGAAATGCCTCCTTTTGAATATACCCATTTAAGTGTACATGAGAATGGATGGGTTTATCTGTACATGGCATTGAAAGTGTGACAGCAACATATTGCAGATGGCCATAATACCTGAGAGATATATACCAATCGATCTGCCTTGGAATTGCACACAGGGAATTAATACCAAGTGTAATGTTCAATTGAAGTGGGGTTAGAGTGTGGCAGATAATTTGGCCAGGACGCACAGATGTAAATCTGTCTTCATTTGAAAGGCATACATTTTGTTCTTATTTTCATATTTCCATTATAAATTCCTATTTCTAAATTTATTATGGGAATTGCCTATGTGAACTTGACACGTTGTAATTGCACTCTCTCCCCAGTGGAGGAGTTTATTTAGTGGGGTTGGAGATACACAGAACAAAACTTCTTTGTCAGATTGCAGTCTTAAGTCTAGCATATGAAACTAGGAAGTCAACCTTATATAATAACACATGCATCTCTTAGATATGACATGAAACCACATTGCCCAGACAGCCCTGATAAGCTGCCACAAAAACAAAATTCTGTCAACCCTCAGCAGATCTGTCAGCATCTGTGGAGAGGGCAAACAGTTAAAGTAGCTAGTGTCGACCCTTCATCAGAACTGGAAAAGATTACAGATGAACAGCACTTAAAGAGGAATGCACACATACACTTTCTCATGCATACACTTTCTCACGCATTCACACACACAAATGACTACAACTTGCATTTATATAGTGTCTTTAACATAGTAAAATGTTCCAAAGCCCCTCACAGGAATGAAAATTTGACATCAAATCACATGAGGTAGTAGGACAGTATCAAAGAGGTATGTTTTAAGGAGCATCTTAAAGGAGGAGAAAGTGTCAGAGAAGCATAGGGAGGGAATTCCAGAGCTTAGGGCTTAGGCAGCTGAAGGCACAGTCGCCACTGATGGAGCGATGTCCATTGAGAATGCAAGAGGCTAGAGTTTGAGGAGCGCAGTGATCCTATAGGGCTGGATAGGTAGGGGCAAGGTCATGGATAGGTTTGAAATTATTATTCCGACACAATTGCTTTGCAGATTTCACAGTTCCCAGCATTGGATCAAAGAGAAACAGGTGAAAGTTTTAACAGTTATGTGAATAGTGGCATTTATTTCTTCAATTAAAAATGTGATTTCTACAAATACACAAATTGCATGAGGAACATAGGAACAGGGTGAGGCCATTTAGCCCCTTAAGCCTGTTCCTCAATTCAATGAATCATGACTGATCTGCAGCCTAACTCCACATACCACTTTTGCCCCATCCCCTTCAATGCTTTTGGCTAACAAAAATCTAGAAGCTCAGTTTTAAAATTAACAATTGATCTAGCATCAATTGTCATTTGCAGAAGAGAGTTCCGAACTTCTACCACCCTTTGTGTTTAGATTTGCTCCCTAATTTGACTCCTGAAAAGCCAAGCTCTAATTTTTAGGCTAAAAGCAAAATACTGCAGATGCTGGAAATTTGAAATAAAAACTAAGTGCTGGAAATACTCAGCAGGTCTGGCAGTATCCGTGGAGAGAAAAACAGAGGTTTCAGATCTGTGACCTTTCATCAGAACACATCAGTAAACAGGGATATATAGGCCAACTAGCCTGACATGAGTAGTAGGGAAAATACTAGAATATGTTATTAAAGTCATGGTAACAGAGTACTTAGAAAATCATAATGCAATTAAGCGAAGTCAACACAAATTTATGAAAGAGTAACCGTGTTTGACAAAGCTTTTTTTTGAGGTTGTAACTAACAGGGTAGTGGATGTGGCATATTTGGATTTTTTAAAAAAGCATTTGTTAAGCTGTTCACAAGGTTGGAGTTCATGGGATTGGGGGTAATATATTAGCATGGATTAAGGATTTTCTAACGGACTGAAAACATAAGAGTATGAATAAAGATCATTTTTGGTTTGGCAGGCTGTAACTAGTGGGTTACTGCAAGGATCAGTGCTTGGGTCTCAGCTATTTACAATCTATATCAATGACAGATGAGGGGACTGAGTGTAATGTATCCAAGATTGCTGACAGTACAAAGTGAGGTGGGAAAGTTTTTTTTATTCCTTCACGGGATATGGGCGTGGCTGGCAAGGCTTGAACTGAACTGAGTGGCTTGCTAAGCCATTTCAGAGGGCAGATAAGAGTCAACAATATTGTTGTGGGTCTGGAGTCACATGTAGGACATTAGTGAACCAGATGGGTTTTTATGACGATCGATGATAGCTTCATGGCACCATTACTGAGACTAGCTTTCGATTGCAAAGGGATATGAACAGTTTCAGTGAGTGGGAAAGAACATGGCAGATGGAATATAATGTGGGGAAATATGAAGTAATCCACTATAGAAGGAAAAATAGAAAAAGCAGAATATTTTTACATGGTGAGAGACTGGGAAATT
Organism: Heterodontus francisci; assembly: GCF_036365525.1. Classification (NCBI taxonomy): domain Eukaryota; kingdom Metazoa; phylum Chordata; class Chondrichthyes; order Heterodontiformes; family Heterodontidae; genus Heterodontus; species Heterodontus francisci. The sequence continues at coordinate 11,647,875 of NC_090413.1, read as the reverse complement.
TTGGTATTGCGAGGGACCTGGGTGTCCTTTTACAAGAATCGCAGGAAGTTAGCATACAGATACAGTAAATAATTAGGAAAGCTTATGGTATGTTGGCCTTTATTCCAAAGGAATAGGAGTATAAGAATGAAGACGTTTTACTGCAGTTATATAGGGCCTTGGTGAGACTACATCTGAAGTACTTTGTACACTTTTAGTCCCCTAATCAGCCTTGGAGGGAGTGCAACGAAGATTCACGAGACTGATTCCTGCGATGAGGGGATTGTCTTATGAGGAAAGATTGAGTAGACTAGGCCTATATTCCCTGTAATTTAGAAGATTGAAAAATAATCTAATTGAAGCATATAAAATTGTTAAGGTGTTGCTAGAGTAGATGCTGGGATGATGTTTCCACTGTCCGGGGAGTCTAAACTAGGGGTCACAGTATCGGAATAAGGAATTAGAACTGAGATGAGGAGAAATCTTTTCACTCAGGATTATGAATCTTTGGAATTCTCTACCCCAGAGAGTTGTGGATGCTCATACGTTGAGTATAGGTTTTTGGATATTAAGGCATATGGGGATAGTACAGGAAAGTGGAGTTAAGGCTGAAGGTTAGCCACGATTGTATTGAATGGTGGAATAGACTCAAAGGTCCAAATGGCCTACACCAGCTCATATTTCTTATGTTCTTATGTTCTTCTCTGTAAGACCTTGTTACTGCAGCTGCTTTATTAGCTATCAGCATGAACCACTGCAGCAGCTTCTAAGAAATCTTTTTTGAAAGAACATTAAATTTAGCATATGTCATTGCTGACACATCATTGCGCAGCCCTTGTTTGTAACCTGTTGTCTCAGTCATAGTCCTTTAACATCATGAAATGGTCATGTGATGCTTCATGAATCCCATCTCCACTACTCAGCATAGGCATTGCCCTGTTACATTGTGTTTACAGCACAGAAACTGGCCATTTAGCTTAACATGGTTGTGCTGTCGTTTATGCTCCACCTGAGCCTCTTCATCTCACCCTATCAGCACATCTTTATGTTCCTTTCTCCCTCGTGTGCTTATCTAGTTCCCCTTAAGTACGTTCATGCTATTTACCTCAACTACTCCTTGTGGTAACAATGTTTGTTTTGAACTGATAAATGCCTCCAATGAAATAGCAGAGACGGGAATTTCAAACAAACATTTGAAGTGTATCCCATGGTGTAATTTCAGGGCAACATATCAATTTCTTCAGTAAAAATTATGCCCAAATATATCCTTGCTTTTTAATTAATATCAGGACGATAAAGCAGCAACTCTGTCCAATAGTCTGATATGAGCACATTTATCCAAAATAACTTTTCAGCACCTAATTACTGGTGGTTTAAGAAGCAGTAAAACTAGAAATTTTTTTACCCTTTAAAATATTTTCACCTGAATAGCTGATGGAAGAAGCTGACTTAAAATACTATCCTAAACTCTCCTCAGCAGTGCTATTCTCAATCACAGATCTATATTCAAAGTCCAATATGTTGGGGTACTGTGGTGTTTCAGCTTTTATAACTCATCTTTAATAGCAATCTGAAGTGAGTTGTGTCCAGGTCTCCATGTTTCTGAAACAGGGTGTAAAGGCTGTCCTTGGACAAAAGAAGAAATTGCTGCTAAACTCAGAAACTCAGCTGTCATCTTGGACTCCTCTAAGAAGCTCCCTCTTTTATATTAAAATGACCTTTTAAGGTATTCTTCAAATACAGCAGTAATACTAGAAGTGAGTGCTGGTGTCGCTATGCTTTTAAATGACTGATAAAAATGTGACCAACTGAACAAACAAAGCAAGCCACACACAGTCTAGTACAGTGATGTGAAGCTATTACTGAGCAGGAATTGAAGCATCACTCTGTACCTAGCATGATTCTCCAATACCATCCAGTCCAGAGTAACAGCACTGGAACTTTCACCTTCATAGCTGGAAGCAGACAAGATAATGTATATTGTGCATCGGCATTTTTCACCATTTACACTGCGGTCCTGTGCCAACTGCAAACATAATATACTCGATGACCCCCTCCAAGATAAAAAAATAAAATGCTAACTATCAGTTAACTGAAATCTTCTGCGTAATCCATAACCTTTGAAAATTAATGTTAATTTAAGGGAAGAGATTCTAAAAGGGAATTGGGAATGGAATTTGAATCCAGGCTTAAATTTTGATTTGAGGTTGGGATTGTTACAGGGGTATGAGATTCCCACAATGCTGGCCTGGGAATCACCCTCGACTAACACAGGTACAAGTTCCCATTTTGTCATCGTTCATTATGAAAATGGGGGCTGGAGGATGATGAATTAAGACCAATAACCCTCTCTGTAATGTGTGGAAAATCTTCTAAGTTGACCTATTTTCCCCTGTAGGTGGATTCCCTGCGTCATGTTATACACCAGACAGGCGGATACAGTGATGAGATGGCGGCAAGCCAGATGTACACCCCAAGACGTATAGATGTAAGAAACAGCTTTTCTAATTTCACACCCAAGCAGCTTTCACCCTTTATGAGTTGAAAGTTCTTTGTCATTTTTGATATAGTAATTTTTATTTGATGAGCTCATCTGAATCCTCACTCACACTCTACTGTATGCAGTGTCTGTGGGGATGACTGGGGTGTTCCGAATATGACCCGGCTGCCATCTGTGCTTTGCTTTCATCACTTGTGACCCTTGTTTGTGTCTGACCACCATTCGCAGCCTCGTCTGCTGTAAGCTGTGAGCCACAGATGGTCTGAGTGCCATTTTGTTGAAAGTCAATGGCTCTGTCAGTTGGCAGGATCATGGCTGGAATTTTATCAAAGCCCACACAGGTGGGCGGTGGGACCCTGGGTGGCAATTTACTGGCGCCCAGTTGAGGATGTCACCTCACCACCCAGAACTCTGGCCCAATCAAAGGGCCAGCAGCCTTGGCAGCGCCACGAATAGAAATGACACTGTTTAGGCTGCTGGAAGAGGGCACCTCCATGTTGAAGTGCCCTCAAAGGCCAGTAAGTTTTTTTTTAATGTGCCGGGGCCAGACAGTTTTGCCCATCAAGTAGAGGGGTGTTCTCTCCAGCAGCCATGGGGGGCAGTCACTGTTGCTGGGTGGTCTCTCTGTGGGCCATAGAGCGGCCATAAAGAAGGGTTCCCCCCCACCCCCCCGCACCGCTTCCCAGTAACCTGCTGGGGAGCCAGCACAATTTACCTGGTGGTCTCCCAATGTGGCAGCCGCCCCTCTCGATGCTGGTAAAATGCCAGTGGGGTGGGAAGTGGCCAATAATTGGCCAATTAATTGATTTAATTGGCCGCCTGCCTCTGGTTGGCGGGTGGCCGTGCCACTGAGGTTCCTGCTGCTGGTAATATTTTCTGGCAGCAGGAAGATGCCGGGCTCCCCTCCCAGCACCTTTTGCCACTATTTTACAAGGCATCCCACCTCCCAGAGGGCTGGTATAAATCCAGCCTGTCTCTAAATTATGAGAATGGAGGAAAATTTTCCGAACAGTTCAGTTAACTGATATCTGAATGTAAGTGTGCACGTGTGTGTGTGTGCATACTGCACAGCGTTGAATAATCCTTTAAGTGCTTTTTACAGCAGAGCTGTGCTGCATTCCATAAGATTATTAGACTGTCTGACGTCTAGCAATGTTGCACCAGTATATTTTACCAAGTTGCTTAAAGAGTGTGGCTGCTTGTTGTGCCTTCCAGTGCTGTGTCATTGAGAATGGGGCTACACTGGAACTTCAATTTCTGTCAGGTGGGACGTTAAAAACATTTTGGAAATATCAAAACCAAACCCAACCCACGTTTCTGATTTTAATGAAGGCGGGATGGGGAGGAGATGGGTAACCGACCCACTCCCAGAAAACAGGTCACTTATTTAAATATTCAAAGTGATTCCTGACAACGCAGCCGGCCACTGACGTCATCAGGCTGCGCCAAGGTGTGCACTTGCGCAGACGGGCTCCTGCACTCTGCGCATGTGCTGCGTTCCGACTTGCCAGGACTGGTTAGCGCATGCGCCGATGACGTCATCGCGGGATGTGTGCATCTTCAGGCAACACGCCTGGTCAGCCACTGCGCATGCAGCTTTACGCGTACAGCAATCTAACGCCAACGGGAATACATGCATGCATCAAGCTCTGCTCCCCCCACCCTTGCTGCTCTTTCTGGCCACTCCACTTCCCCGCACCCCCCCACCCCCCATTCCAACAGACAGTTAGGTACAGCAAGCAGTTAGAAAAGCAAATGGCGAGTTGGCCTTTATTGCAAGGGGACTGGAGTACAAGAATAAGGAAGTCTTGCTACAGTTGTACAGGGCTTTCGTGAGGCCACACCTGGAGTACTGTGCACAGTTTTGGTCTCCGTATCTAAGGAAGGATATACTTGCATTGGAGGCAGTACAGCGAAGGTTCACGAGATTGGTCCCTGGGATGAAAGGATTGTCTTATGATGAGAGGCTGAGTAAATTGTGCCTATACTCATGAAGTTCAGCAGAATGAAAGGTGATCTCATTGAAATATACAAGATTCTGAAGGGGTTTGACAGGGTAGACACTGAGAGGTTGTTTCCCCTGGCTGGGGAATCTAGAACACGGGGGGCACAGTCTCAGGATAAGGGGCTAATCATTTAGGACTGAGATGAGAAGAAATTTCACCACTCAGCATGTTGTGAATCTTTGGAATTCATTACTCCAGAGGGTTGTGGATATCTATTGTTGAGTATATTCAAGGCTAAGCTAGATTTTTGTGTCTCAGGAACTCAAGGGATATGGGGAGCAGGTAGGAAAGTTGAGTTGAGGTTGTAGATCAGCCATAATCATATTGAATGGTGGAGCAGGCTTGAGGGCTTTACGGTCTATTCCTGCTCCTATTTCATATGGAACTTGTCCTCCTCTGCCCCTCCCCCCACCCACACAGAAACCCTCCGCCATGAGGAACCCCTTCTCCCCCCATCACCCAGCACTCACCCCACCCTCCTTATCTGCCCCTAAACAGTCTCCGATGACCCCGCGATCACCCTCTGACCCTAAAGGCCATACTGCACCCACCCACCGTGCAATTTACCTGCTCTTGGGCTGCAGCCTTTTCTTCTTGATAGTGTTCCATTGCACTGACCCTGTCTTACCCATTGCACTGACCCTGTGCGAAGCATTGCACTGACCCTGTCTTACCCATTGCACTGACCCTGTCCTAAGCATTGCACTGACCCTGCCTTACCCATTGCACTGACCCTGTCCTGAGCATTGCACTGACCCTGTCTCACCCATTGCACTGACCCTGTCTCACCCATTGCACTGACCCTGCCTTACCCATTGCACTGACCCAGTCCAAAGCATTGCACTGACCCTGTCTCACCCATTGCACTGACCCTGTCTTACCCATTGCATTGACCCTGTCCTAAGAATTGCACTGACCCTGTCTCACCCATTGCACTGACCCTGTCTTACCCATTGCACTGACCCTGTCCTAAGCATTGCACTGACCCTGTCTTACCCATTGCACTGACCCTGCCTTACCCTTGCACTGACCCTGTCCTAAGCATTGCACTGACCCTGTCTTACCCATTGCACTGACCCTGTCATAAACATTGCACTGACCCTGTCTTACCCATTGCACTGACCCTGCCTTACCCATTGCACTGACCCTGTCTTACCCACTGCACTGACCCTGCCTTACCCATTGCACTGACACTGTCGTACCCGTTGCACTGACCCTGCCTTACCCATTGCACTGACCCTGTCTTACCCATTGCACTGACCCTGTCCGAAGCATTGCACTGACCCTGTCTTACCCATTGCACTGACCCTGTCCTAAGCATTCCACTGACCCTGCCTTACCCATTGCACTGACCCTGTCCTAAGCATTCCACTGACCCTGCCTTACCCATTGCACTGACCCTGTCCGAAGCATTGCACTGACCCTGCCTTACCCATTGCACTGACCCTGTCTTACCCATTGCACTGACCCTGTCCTAAGCATTGCACTGACCCTGTCTTACCCATTGCACTGACCCTGTCCTAAGCATTGCACAGACCCTGTCTTACCCATTGCACTGACCCTGTCTTAGCCCTTGCACTGACCCTGCCTTATCCATTGCACTGACCTGCCTTACCCATTGCACTGAACCTGCCTTACCCCTTGCACTGAACCTGCCTTATCCATTGCACTGACCTGCCTTACCCCTTGCACTGAACCTGCCTTACCCATTGCACTGAACCTGCCTTACCCATTGCACTGACCCTGTCTTATCCATTGCACTGACCCTCCATTACCCATTGCACTGACCCTGCCTTACCCATTGCACTGGCCCTGCCCTATCCATTGCACTGACCCTGTCTTACCCATTGCACTGACCCTGCCTTACCCATTGCACTGACCCTGCCTTATCCATTGCAGTGACCCTGCCTTATCCATTGCAGTGACCCTGTCTTACCCATTGCACTGACCCTGCCTTATCCATTGCAGTGACCCTGCCTTATCCATTGCACTGACACTGTCTTACTCGTTGCACTGACCCTGTCTTACCCGTTGCACTGAGCCTGCCTTACCCGTTGCATTGACCCTGCCTTACCCATTGCAGTGACCCTGTCTTACCCATTGCACTGACCCTGCCTTATCCATTGCAGTGACCCTGCCTTATCCATTGCAGTGACCCTGTCTTACCCATTGCACTGACCCTGCCTTATCCGTTGCAGTGACCCTGCCTTATCCGTTGCACTGACCCTGTCTTACTCGTTGCACTGACCCTGTCTTACCCGTTGCACTGACCCTGCCTTACCCGTTGCATTGACCCTGCCTTACCCATTGCAGTGACCCTGTCTTACCCATTGCACTGACCCTGCCTTATCCATTGCAGTGACCCTGCCATATCCATTGCAGTGACCCTGTCTTACCCATTGCACTTACCCTGCCTTATCCATTACACTGACCCTGCCTTATCCATTGCACTGACCCTGCCTTACCCATTGCACTGACCCTGCCTTATCCATTGCAGTGACCCTGCCTTATCCATTGCAGTGACCCTGTCTTACCCATTGCACTGACCCTGCCTTATCCATTGCAGTGACCCTGTCTTACCCATTGCACTGACCCTGCCTTACCCATTGCACTGACCCTGCCTTACCCATTGCAGTGACCCTGCCTTATCCATTGCAGTGACCCTGTCTTACCCATTGCACTGACCCTGCCTTATCCATTGCAGTGACCCTGCCTTATCCATTGCAGTGACCCTGTCTTATCCATTGCAGTGACCCTGCCTTATCCATTGCACTGACCCTGTCTTACTCGTTGTACTGACCCTGTCTTACCCGTTGCACTGACCCTGTCTTACCCGTTGCATTGACCCTGCCTTATCCATTGCAGTGACCCTGTCTTACCCATTGCACTGACCCTGCCTTATCCATTGCACTGACCCTGCCTTATCCATTGCACTGACCCTGTCTTACCCATTGCACTGACCCTGCCTTATCCATTGCACTGACCCTGCCTTATCCGTTGCACTGACCCTGCCTTATCCGTTGCACTGACCCTGTCTTACCCGTTGCACTGAACCTGTCTGACCCGTTGCACTGAAAATCCCTTACCCATTGCACTGACCCTGCCTTACCCATTGCACTGACCCTGCCTTATCCATTGCACTGACCCTGTTTTCCCCATTGCACTGACACTGCCTTACCCATTGCAATGATCCTCCCATACGATTGCACTGACCCTGCCTTCTCCATTGCACTGACCCCCCCTTACCATTGCACTGACCCTGCCTTCTCCAGTGCACTGACCCTGTCTTACCCATTGCACTGACCCTGCCTTACCCATTGCACTGACCCTGCCTTATCCATTGCACTGAACTTGCCTGACCCGTTGCACTGAACCTCCCTTACCATTGCACTGACCCTGCCTTCTCCAGTGCACTGACCCTGTCTTACCCATTGCACTGACCCTGCCTTACCCATTGCACTGACCATGCCTTATCCATTGCACTGACCTGCCTTACCCCTTGCACTGAACCTGCCTTATCCATTGCACAGACCTGCCTTACCCATTGCACTGACCCTGCCTTATCCATTGCACTGACCTGCCTTACCCATTGCACTGAACCTGCCTGACCCGTTGCACTGAGCCTCCCTTATCCATTGCACAGACCTGCCTTACCCCTTGCACTGAACCTGCCTTACCCATTGCACTGACCCTGCCTTATCCAGTGCACTGACCCTGTCTTACCCATTGCACTGACCCTGCCTTACCCATTGCACTGACCTTGCCTTATCCATTGCACTGACCTTGCCTTATCCATTGCACTGACCCTGCCTTATCCATTGCACTGACCCTCCCTTACCCATTGCACTGACCCTGCCTTATCCATTGCACTGACCCTGCCTTCCCCATTGCACTGACACTGCCTAACCCATTGCACTGACCCTCCCTTACACTGCCTTACCCATTGCACTGACCCTCCCTTACCCATTGCACTGACCCTGCCTTATCCATTGCACTGACCCTGTCTTCCCCATTGCACTGACACTGCCTTACCCATTGCACTGACCCTGCCTTACCCATTGCACTGACTCTCCCTTACCATTGCACTGACCCTGCCTTATCCAGTGCACTGACCCTGTCTTACCCATTGCAATGACCCTGCCTTATCCATTGCACTGACCCTGCCTTATCCATTGCACTGACCCTGTCTTCCCCATTGTACTGACACTGCCTTACCGATTGCACTGACCCTGCCTTACCCATTGCACTGACCCTGCCTTATCCATTGCACTGACCCTCCCTGACCATTGCACTGACCCTGCCTTATCCAGTGCACTGACACTGCCTGACCCATTGCACTGACCCTGCCTTTTCCATTGCACTGACCCTGTCTTACCCATTGCACTGACCCTGCCTTACCCATTGCACTGACCCTGCCTTATCCATTGCACTGACCCTGCCTTACCCATTGCACTGACCCTGTCTTCCCCATTGCACTGACACTGCCTTACCCATTGCACTGACACTGCCTTACCCATTGCACTGACCCTCCCTTACCCATTGCACTGACCCTGCCTTATCCATTGCAGTGACCCTGTCTTCCCCATTGCACTGACACTGCCTTACCCATTTCACTGACCCTCCCTTACCCATTGCACTGACCCTGCCTTATCCATTGCACTGACCCTGTCTTCCCCATTGCACTGACACTGCCTTACCCATTGCACTGACCCTGCCTTACCCATTGCACTGACTGTCCCTTACCATTGCACTGACCCTGCCTTATCCAGTGCACTGACCCTGTCTTACCCATTGCACTGACCCTGCCTTATCCATTGCACTGACCCTGCCTTATCCATTGCACTGACCCTGTCTTCCCCATTGCACTGACACTGCCTTACCGATTGCACTGACCCTGCCTTACCCATTGCACTGACCCTGCCTTATCCATTGCACTGACCCTCCCTTACCATTGCACTGACCCTGCCTTATCCAGTGCACAGACCCTGTCTTACCCATTGCACTGACCCTGCCTTATCCATTGCACTGACCCTGCCTTATCCATTGCACTGACCTGCCTTACCCCTTGCAATGAACCTGCCTTATCCATTGCACTGACCCTGTCTTACCCATTGCACTGACCCTGCCTTATCCATTGCACTGACCCTGCCTTATCCATTGCACTGACCCTGCCTTACCCATTGCACTGACCCTGCCTTATCCATTGCAGTGACCCTGCCTTATCCATTGCAGTGACCCTGTCGTACCCATTGCACTGACCCTGCCTTATCCATTGCAGTGACCCTGTCTTACCCATTGCACTGACCCTGCCTTACCCATTGCACTGACCCTGCCTTATCCATTGCAGTGACCCTGCCTTATCCATTGCAGTGACCCTGTCTTACCCATTGCACTGACCCTGCCTTATCCATTGCAGTGACCCTGCCTTATCCATTGCAGTGACCCTGTCTTACCCATTACACTGACCCTGCCTTACCCATTGCACTGACCCTGCCTTATCCATTGCAGTGACCCTGCCTTATCCATTGCAGTGACCCTGTCTTACCCATTGCACTGACCCTGCCTTATCCATTGCAGTGACCCTGCCTTATCCATTGCACTGACCCTGTCTTATCCATTGCAGTGACCCTGCCTTATCCATTGCACTGACCCTGTCTTACTCGTTGTACTGACCCTGTCTTACCCGTTGCACTGACCCTGCCTTACCCATTGCACTGACCCTGCCTTATCCATTGCACTGACACTCCCTTACCATTGCACTGACCCTGCCTTATCCAGTGCACTGACCCTGTCTTACCCATTGCACTGACCCTGCCTTATCCATTGCACTGACCCTGTCTTCCCCATTGCACTGACACTGCCTTACCGATTGCACCGACCCTGCCTTACCCATTGCACTGACCCTGCCTTATCCATTGCACTGACCCTCCCTTACCATTGCACTGACCCTGCCTTATCCAGTGCACTGACCCTGCCTTATCCATTGCACTGACCTGCCTTACCCCTTGCAATGAACCTGCCTTATCCATTGCACTGACCCTGTCTTACCCATTGCACTGACCCTGCCTTATCCATTGCACTGACCGTGCCTTACCCATTGCACTGACCCTGCCTTATCCATTGCAGTGACCCTGCCTTATCCATTGCACTGACCTGCCTTACCCCTTGCAATGAACCTGCCTTATCCATTGCACTGACCCTGTCTTACCCATTGCACTGACCCTGCCTTATCCATTGCACTGACCCTGCCTTACCCATTGCACTGACCCTGCCTTATCCATTGCAGTGACCCTGCCTTATCCATTGCAGTGACTCTGCCTTATCCATTGCAGTGACCCTGTCTTACCCATTGCACTGACCCTGCCTTACCCATTGCACTGACTGTCCCTTACCATTGCACTGACCCTGCCTTATCCAGTGCACTGACCCTGTCTTACCCATTGCACTGACCCTGCCTTATCCATTGCACTGACCCTCCCTTACCATTGCACTGACCCTGCCTTATCCAGTGCACAGACCCTGTCTTACCCATTGCACTGACCCTGCCTTATCCATTGCACTGACCCTGCCTTATCCATTGCACTGACCTGCCTTATCCCTTGCAATGAACCTGCCTTATCCATTGCACTGACCCTGTCTTACCCATTGCACTGACCCTGCCTTATCCATTGCACTGACCCTGCCTTATCCATTGCACTGACCCTGCCTTACCCATTGCACTGACCCTGCCTTATCCATTGCAGTGACCCTGCCTTATCCATTGCAGTGACCCTGTCGTACCCATTGCACTGACCCTGCCTTATCCATTGCAGTGACCCTGTCTTACCCATTGCACTGACCCTGCCTTACCCATTGCACTGACCCTGCCTTATCCATTGCAGTGACCCTGCCTTATCCATTGCAGTGACCCTGTCTTACCCATTGCACTGACCCTGCCTTATCCATTGCAGTGACCCTGCCTTATCCATTGCAGTGACCCTGTCTTACCCATTACACTGACCCTGCCTTACCCATTGCACTGACCCTGCCTTATCCATTGCAGTGACCCTGCCTTATCCATTGCAGTGACCCTGTCTTACCCATTGCACTGACCCTGCCTTATCCATTGCAGTGACCCTGCCTTATCCATTGCACTGACCCTGTCTTATCCATTGCAGTGACCCTGCCTTATCCATTGCACTGACCCTGTCTTACTCGTTGTACTGACCCTGTCTTACCCGTTGCACTGACCCTGCCTTACCCATTGCACTGACCCTGCCTTATCCATTGCACTGACACTCCCTTACCATTGCACTGACCCTGCCTTATCCAGTGCACTGACCCTGTCTTACCCATTGCACTGACCCTGCCTTATCCATTGCACTGACCCTGTCTTCCCCATTGCACTGACACTGCCTTACCGATTGCACCGACCCTGCCTTACCCATTGCACTGACCCTGCCTTATCCATTGCACTGACCCTCCCTTACCATTGCACTGACCCTGCCTTATCCAGTGCACTGACCCTGCCTTATCCATTGCACTGACCTGCCTTACCCCTTGCAATGAACCTGCCTTATCCATTGCACTGACCCTGTCTTACCCATTGCACTGACCCTGCCTTATCCATTGCACTGACCCTGCCTTACCCATTGCACTGACCCTGCCTTATCCATTGCAGTGACCCTGCCTTATCCATTGCAGTGACTCTGCCTTATCCATTGCAGTGACCCTGTCTTACCCATTGCAGTGACCCTGCCTTATCCATTGCAGTGACCCTGTCTTACCCATTGCACTGACCCTGCCTTACCCATTGCACTGACCCTGCCTTATCCATTGCAGTGACCCTGCCTTATCCAGTGCACTGACCCTGCCTTATCCAGTGCACTGACCCTGCCTTATCCATTGCACTGACCTGCCTTACCCCTTGCAATGAACCTGCCTTATCCATTGCACTGACCCTGTCTTACCCATTGCACTGACCCTGCCTTATCCATTGCACTGACCGTGCCTTACCCATTGCACTGACCCTGCCTTATCCATTGCAGTGACCCTGCCTTATCCATTGCACTGACCTGCCTTACCCCTTGCAATGAACCTGCCTTATCCATTGCACTGACCCTGTCTTACCCATTGCACTGACCCTGCCTTATCCATTGCACTGACCCTGCCTTACCCATTGCACTGACCCTGCCTTATCCATTGCAGTGACCCTGCCTTATCCATTGCAGTGACTCTGCCTTATCCATTGCAGTGACCCTGTCTTACCCATTGCAGTGACCCTGCCTTATCCATTGCAGTGACCCTGTCTTACCCATTGCACTGACCCTGCCTTACCCATTGCACTGACCCTGCCTTATCCATTGCAGTGACCCTGCCTTATCCATTGCAGTGACCCTGTCTTACCCATTGCACTGACCCTGCCTTATCCATTGCAGTGACCCTGCCTTATCCATTGCACTGACCCTGTCTTACTCGTTGTCCTGACCCTGTCTTACCCGTTGCACTGACCCTGCCTTACCCATTGCACTGACCCTGCCTTACCCATTGCACTGACCCTGCCTTATCCATTGCAGTGACCCTGTCTTACCCATTGCACTGACCCTGCCTTACCCATTGCACTGACCCTGCCTTATCCATTGTACTGACCCTGCCTTATCCATTGCACTGACCCTGTCTTATCCGTTGCACTCACCCTGTCTTACCCGTTGCACTGAACCTGTCTTACCCGTTGCACTGAAAATCCCTTACCCATTGCACTGACCCTGACTTATCCATTGCACTGACCCTGTTTTCCCCATTGCACTGACACTGCCTTGCCCATTGCACTGACACTGCCTTACCCATTGCACTGATCCTCCCTTACGATTGCACTGACCCTGCCTTCTCCATTGCACTGACCCTCCCTTACCATTGCACTGACCCAGCCTTCTCCAGTGCACTGACCCTGCCTTATCCATTGCACTGAACCTGCCTGACCCGTTGCACTGAACCTCCCTTATCCATTGCATTGACCCTGCCTTATCCAGTGCACTGACCCTGTTGTACCCATTGCACTGACCCTGCCTTACCCATTGCACTGACCATGCCTTATCCATTGCACTGACCTGCCTTACCCCTTGCACTGAACCTGCCTTATCCATTGCACAGACCTGCCTTACCCCTTGCACTGAACCTGCCTTACCCATTGCACTGACCCTGCCTTATCCATTGCACTGACCCTCCCTTAGCATTGCACTGACCCTGCCTTATCCAGTGCACTGACCCTGTCTTACCCATTGCACTGACCCTGCCTTATCCATTGCACTGACCCTGCCTTATCCATTGCACTGACCCTGCCTTACCCATTGCACTGAACCTGCCTGACCCGTTGCACTGAACCTCCTTATCCATTGCATTGACCCTGCCTTATCCAGTGCACTGACCCTGTCTTACCCATTGCACTGACCCTGCCTTACCCATTGCACTGACCTGCCTTACCCCTTGCACTGAACCTGCCTTATCCATTGCACAGTCCTGCCTTACCCCTTGCACTGAACCTGCCTTACCCATTGCACTGAACCTGCCTTACCCATTGCACTGAACCTGCCTTATCCATTGCACTGACCTGCCTTACCCATTGCACTGAACCTTCCTTACCCCTTGCACTGAACCTGCCTTATCCATTGCACTGACCTGCCTTACCTCTTGCACTGAACCTGCCTTACCCATTGCACTGACCCTGCCTTATCCATTGCACTGACCCTCCATTACCCATTGCACTGACCCTGCCTTACCCATTGCATTGACCCTGCCTTATCCATTGCACTGATGCTGCCTTACCCATTGCAGTGACCCTGCCTTATCCATTGCACTGACCCTGCCTTATCCATTGCACTGACCCTGCCTTACCCATTGCACTGAGCCTGCCTTATCCATTGCAGTGACCCTGCCTTATCCATTGCAGTGACCCTGTCTTACCCATTGCACTGACCTTGCCTTATCCATTGCACTGACCTGCCTTACCCCTTGCACTGAACCTGCCTTATCCATTGCACAGTCCTGCCTTACCCCTTGCACTGAACCTGCCTTACCCATTGCACTGACCCTGCCTTATCCATTGCACTGACCTGCCTTATCCATTGCACTGAACCTGCCTTAAACCTTGCACTGAACCTGCCTTAAACCTTGCACTGAACCTGCATTATCCATTGCACTGACCTGCCTTACCCTTTGCACTGAACCTGCCTTACCCATTGCACTGACCCTGCCTTATCCATTGCACTGACCCTGCCTTACCCATTGCACTGACCCTGCCCTATCCAATGCACTGACCCTGTCTTACCCGTTGCACTGACCCTGTCTTACCCATTGCACTGACCCTGTCTTACCCGTTGCACTGACCCTGCCTTATCCATTGCACTGACCCTGCCTTATCCATTGCAGTGACCCTTACTTACCCATTGCACTGACCCTGCCTTATCCATTGCAGTGACCCTGTCTTACCCGTTGCACTGACCCTGCCTTACCCATTGCACTGACCTGCCTTACCCCTTGCACTGAACCTGCCTTATCCATTGCACAGTCCTGCCTTACCCCTTGCACTGAACCTGCCTTACCCATTGCACTGACCCTGCCTTATCCATTGCACTGACCCTGCCTTACCCATTGCACTGACCCTGCATTATCCATTGCAGTGACCCTGTCTACCCATTGGACTGACCCTGTCTTACCCATTGCACTGACCCTGCCTTATCCATTGCGGTGACCCTGCCTTATCCATTGCACTGACACTGTCTTACTCGTTGCACTGACCCTGTCTTACCCGTTGCACTGAGCCTGCCTTACCCGTTGCATTGACCCTGCCTTACCCATTGCAGTGACCCTGTCTTACCCATTGCACTGACCCTGCCTTATCCATTGCAGTGACCCTGCCTTATCCACTGCAGTGACCCTGTCTTACCCATTGCACTGACCCTGCCTTATCCATTGCACTGACCCTGCCTTCCCCATTGCACTGACCCTGCCTTCCCCATTGCACTGACACTGCCTTACCCATTGCACTGACACTGCCTTACCCATTGCACTGACCCTCCCTTACCCATTGCACTGACACTGCCTGACCCATTGCACTGACCCTGCCTTATCCATTGCACTGACCATGTCTTACCCATTGCACTGACCCTGCCTTACCCATTGCACTGACCCTGCCTTATCCATTACACTGACCCTGCCTTACCCATTGCACTGACCCTGCCTTATCCATTGCACTGACCCTGTCTTCCCCATTGCACTGACACTGCCTTACCCATTGCACTGACACTGCCTTACCCATTGCACTGACCCTCCCTTACCCATTGCACTGTCCCTGCCTTATCCATTGCAGTGACCCTGTCTTCCCCATTGCACTGACACTGCCTTACCCATTGCACTGACCCTCCCTTACCCATTGCACTGACCCTCCCTTACCCATTGCACTGACCCTGCCTTACCCATTGCACTGACCCTGCCTTATCCATTGCACTGACCTGCCTTACCCATTGCACTGAACCTTCCTTACCCCTTGCACTGAACCTGCCTTATCCATTGCACTGACCTGCCTTACCTCTTGCACTGAACCTGCCTTACCCATTGCACTGACCCTGCCTTATCCATTGCACTGACCCTCCATTACCCATTGCACTGACCCTGCCTTACCCATTGCATTGACCCTGCCTTATCCATTGCACTGATGCTGCCTTACCCATTGCAGTGACCCTGCCTTATCCATTGCACTGACCCTGCCTTATCCATTGCACTGACCCTGCCTTACCCATTGCACTGAGCCTGCCTTATCCATTGCAGTGACCCTGCCTTATCCATTGCAGTGACCCTGTCTTACCCATTGCACTGACCTTGCCTTATCCATTGCACTGACCTGCCTTACCCCTTGCACTGAACCTGCCTTATCCATTGCACAGTCCTGCCTTACCCCTTGCACTGAACCTGCCTTACCCATTGCACTGACCCTGCCTTATCCATTGCACTGACCTGCCTTATCCATTGCACTGAACCTGCCTTAAACCTTGCACTGAACCTGCCTTAAACCTTGCACTGAACCTGCATTATCCATTGCACTGACCTGCCTTACCCTTTGCACTGAACCTGCCTTACCCATTGCACTGACCCTGCCTTATCCATTGCACTGACCCTGCCTTACCCATTGCACTGACCCTGCCCTATCCAATGCACTGACCCTGTCTTACCCGTTGCACTGACCCTGTCTTACCCATTGCACTGACCCTGTCTTACCCGTTGCACTGACCCTGCCTTATCCATTGCACTGACCCTGCCTTATCCATTGCAGTGACCCTTACTTACCCATTGCACTGACCCTGCCTTATCCATTGCAGTGACCCTGTCTTACCCGTTGCACTGACCCTGCCTTACCCATTGCACTGACCTGCCTTACCCCTTGCACTGAACCTGCCTTATCCATTGCACAGTCCTGCCTTACCCCTTGCACTGAACCTGCCTTACCCATTGCACTGACCCTGCCTTATCCATTGCACTGACCCTGCCTTACCCATTGCACTGACCCTGCATTATCCATTGCAGTGACCCTGTCTTACCCATTGCACTGACCCTGCCTTATCCATTGCACTGACCCTGCCTTACCCATTGCACTAACCCTGCCTTACCCATTGCACTGACCCTGCCTTATCCAATGCAGTGACCCTGCCTTATCCATTGCAGTGACCCTGTCTTACCCATTGCACTGACCCTGCCTTATCCATTGCAGTGACCCTGCCTTATCCATTGCAGTGACCCTGTCTTACCCATTGCACTGACCCTGCCTTACCCATTGCACTGACCCTGCCTTATCCATTGCAGTGACCCTGCCTTATCCATTGCAGTGACCCTGTCTTACCCATTGCACTGACCCTGCCTTATCCATTGCGGTGACCCTGCCTTATCCATTGCACTGACACTGTCTTACTCGTTGCACTGACCCTGTCTTACCCGTTGCACTGAGCCTGCCTTACCCGTTGCATTGACCCTGCCTTACCCATTGCAGTGACCCTGTCTTACCCATTGCACTGACCCTGCCTTATCCATTGCAGTGACCCTGCCTTATCCACTGCAGTGACCCTGTCTTACCCATTGCACTGACCCTGCCTTATCCATTGCACTGACCCTGCCTTCCCCATTGCACTGACCCTGCCTTCCCCATTGCACTGACACTGCCTTACCCATTGCACTGACACTGCCTTACCCATTGCACTGACCCTCCCTTACCCATTGCACTGACACTGCCTGACCCATTGCACTGACCCTGCCTTATCCATTGCACTGACCATGTCTTACCCATTGCACTGACCCTGCCTTACCCATTGCACTGACCCTGCCTTATCCATTACACTGACCCTGCCTTACCCATTGCACTGACCCTGCCTTATCCATTGCACTGACCCTGTCTTCCCCATTGCACTGACACTGCCTTACCCATTGCACTGACACTGCCTTACCCATTGCACTGACCCTCCCTTACCCATTGCACTGTCCCTGCCTTATCCATTGCAGTGACCCTGTCTTCCCCATTGCACTGACACTGCCTTACCCATTGCACTGACCCTCCCTTACCCATTGCACTGACCCTCCCTTACCCATTGCACTGACCCTGCCTTACCCATTGCACTGACCCTGCCTTATCCATTGCACTGACCCTCCCTTACCATTGCACTGACCCTGCCTTATCCAGTGCACTGACCCTGCCTTATCCATTGCACTGACCTGCCTTACCCCTTGCAATGAACCTGCCTTATCCATTGCACTGACCCTGTCTTACCCATTGCACTGACCCTGCCTTATCCATTGCACTGACCCTGCCTTACCCATTGCACTGACCCTGCCTTATCCATTGCAGTGACCCTGCCTTATCCATTGCACTGACCCTGCCTTATCCATTGCACTGACCTGCCTTACCCCTTGCAATGAACCTGCCTTATCCATTGCACTGACCCTGTCTTACCCATTGCACTGACCCTGCCTTATCCATTGCACTGACCCGGCCTTACCCATTGCACTGACCCTGCCTTATCCATTGCACTGACCCTGTCTTCCCCATTGCACTGACACTGCCTTACCGATTGCACCGACCCTGCCTTACCCATTGCACTGACCCTGCCTTATCCATTGCACTGACCCTCCCTTACCATTGCACTGACCCTGCCTTATCCAGTGCACTGACCCTGCCTTATCCATTGCACTGACCTGCCTTACCCCTTGCAATGAACCTGCCTTATCCATTGCACTGACCCTGTCTTACCCATTGCACTGACCCTGCCTTATCCATTGCACTGACCGTGCCTTACCCATTGCACTGACCCTGCCTTATCCATTGCAGTGACCCTGCCTTATCCATTGCACTGACCTGCCTTACCCCTTGCAATGAACCTGCCTTATCCATTGCACTGACCCTGTCTTACCCATTGCACTGACCCTGCCTTATCCATTGCACTGACCCTGCCTTACCCATTGCACTGACCCTGCCTTATCCATTGCAGTGACCCTGCCTTATCCATTGCAGTGACTCTGCCTTATCCATTGCAGTGACCCTGTCTTACCCATTGCAGTGACCCTGCCTTATCCATTGCAGTGACCCTGTCTTACCCATTGCACTGACCCTGCCTTACCCATTGCACTGACCCTGCCTTATCCATTGCAGTGACCCTGCCTTATCCATTGCAGTGACCCTGTCTTACCCATTGCACTGACCCTGCCTTATCCATTGCAGTGACCCTGCCTTATCCATTGCACTGACCCTGTCTTACTCGTTGTCCTGACCCTGTCTTACCCGTTGCACTGACCCTGCCTTACCCGTTGCACTGACCCTGCCTTACCCGTTGCACTGACCCTGCCTTACCCATTGCACTGACCCTGCCTTATCCATTGCAGTGACCCTGTCTTACCCATTGCACTGACCCTGCCTTACCCATTGCACTGACCCTGCCTTATCCATTGTACTGACCCTGCCTTATCCATTGCACTGACCCTGTCTTATCCGTTGCACTCACCCTGTCTTACCCGTTGCACTGAACCTGTCTTAACCGTTGCACTGAAAATCCCTTACCCATTGCACTGACCCTGACTTATCCATTGCACTGACCCTGTTTTCCCCATTGCACTGACACTGCCTTGCCCATTGCACTGACACTGCCTTACCCATTGCACTGATCCTCCCTTACGATTGCACTGACCCTGCCTTCTCCATTGCACTGACCCTCCCTTACCATTGCACTGACCCAGCCTTCTCCAGTGCACTGACCCTGCCTTATCCATTGCACTGAACCTGCCTGACCCGTTGCACTGAACCTCCCTTATCCATTGCATTGACCCTGCCTTATCCAGTGCACTGACCCTGTTGTACCCATTGCACTGACCCTGCCTTACCCATTGCACTGACCATGCCTTATCCATTGCACTGACCTGCCTTACCCCTTGCACTGAACCTGCCTTATCCATTGCACAGACCTGCCTTACCCCTTGCACTGAACCTGCCTTACCCATTGCACTGACCCTGCCTTATCCATTGCACTGACCCTCCCTTAGCATTGCACTGACCCTGCCTTATCCAGTGCACTGACCCTGTCTTACCCATTGCACTGACCCTGCCTTATCCATTGCACTGACCCTGCCTTATCCATTGCACTGACCCTGCCTTACCCATTGCACTGAACCTGCCTGACCCGTTGCACTGAACCTCCTTATCCATTGCATTGACCCTGCCTTATCCAGTGCACTGACCCTGTCTTACCCATTGCACTGACCCTGCCTTACCCATTGCACTGACCTGCCTTACCCCTTGCACTGAACCTGCCTTATCCATTGCACAGTCCTGCCTTACCCCTTGCACTGAACCTGCCTTACCCATTGCACTGAACCTGCCTTACCCATTGCACTGAACCTGCCTTATCCATTGCACTGACCTGCCTTACCCATTGCACTGAACCTTCCTTACCCCTTGCACTGAACCTGCCTTATCCATTGCACTGACCTGCCTTACCTCTTGCACTGAACCTGCCTTACCCATTGCACTGACCCTGCCTTATCCATTGCACTGACCCTCCATTACCCATTGCACTGACCCTGCCTTACCCATTGCATTGACCCTGCCTTATCCATTGCACTGATGCTGCCTTACCCATTGCAGTGACCCTGCCTTATCCATTGCACTGACCCTGCCTTATCCATTGCACTGACCCTGCCTTACCCATTGCACTGAGCCTGCCTTATCCATTGCAGTGACCCTGCCTTATCCATTGCAGTGACCCTGTCTTACCCATTGCACTGACCTTGCCTTATCCATTGCACTGACCTGCCTTACCCCTTGCACTGAACCTGCCTTATCCATTGCACAGTCCTGCCTTACCCCTTGCACTGAACCTGCCTTACCCATTGCACTGACCCTGCCTTATCCATTGCACTGACCTGCCTTATCCATTGCACTGAACCTGCCTTAAACCTTGCACTGAACCTGCCTTAAACCTTGCACTGAACCTGCATTATCCATTGCACTGACCTGCCTTACCCTTTGCACTGAACCTGCCTTACCCATTGCACTGACCCTGCCTTATCCATTGCACTGACCCTGCCTTACCCATTGCACTGACCCTGCCCTATCCAATGCACTGACCCTGTCTTACCCGTTGCACTGACCCTGTCTTACCCATTGCACTGACCCTGTCTTACCCGTTGCACTGACCCTGCCTTATCCATTGCACTGACCCTGCCTTATCCATTGCAGTGACCCTTACTTACCCATTGCACTGACCCTGCCTTATCCATTGCAGTGACCCTGTCTTACCCGTTGCACTGACCCTGCCTTACCCATTGCACTGACCTGCCTTACCCCTTGCACTGAACCTGCCTTATCCATTGCACAGTCCTGCCTTACCCCTTGCACTGAACCTGCCTTACCCATTGCACTGACCCTGCCTTATCCAATGCACTGACCCTGCCTTACCCATTGCACTGACCCTGCATTATCCATTGCAGTGACCCTGTCTACCCATTGGACTGACCCTGCCTTATCCATTGCACTGACCCTGCCTTACCCATTGCACTAACCCTGCCTTACCCATTGCACTGACCCTGCCTTATCCAATGCAGTGACCCTGCCTTATCCATTGCAGTGACCCTGTCTTACCCATTGCACTGACCCTGCCTTATCCATTGCAGTGACCCTGCCTTATCCATTGCAGTGACCCTGTCTTACCCATTGCACTGACCCTGCCTTACCCATTGCACTGACCCTGCCTTATCCATTGCAGTGACCCTGCCTTATCCATTGCAGTGACCCTGTCTTACCCATTGCACTGACCCTGCCTTATCCATTGCGGTGACCCTGCCTTATCCATTGCACTGACACTGTCTTACTCGTTGCACTGACCCTGTCTTACCCGTTGCACTGAGCCTGCCTTACCCGTTGCATTGACCCTGCCTTACCCATTGCAGTGACCCTGTCTTACCCATTGCACTGACCCTGCCTTATCCATTGCAGTGACCCTGCCTTATCCACTGCAGTGACCCTGTCTTACCCATTGCACTGACCCTGCCTTATCCATTGCACTGACCCTGCCTTCCCCATTGCACTGACCCTGCCTTCCCCATTGCACTGACACTGCCTTACCCATTGCACTGACACTGCCTTACCCATTGCACTGACCCTCCCTTACCCATTGCACTGACACTGCCTGACCCATTGCACTGACCCTGCCTTATCCATTGCACTGACCATGTCTTACCCATTGCACTGACCCTGCCTTACCCATTGCACTGACCCTGCCTTATCCATTACACTGACCCTGCCTTACCCATTGCACTGACCCTGCCTTATCCATTGCACTGACCCTGTCTTCCCCATTGCACTGACACTGCCTTACCCATTGCACTGACACTGCCTTACCCATTGCACTGACCCTCCCTTACCCATTGCACTGTCCCTGCCTTATCCATTGCAGTGACCCTGTCTTCCCCATTGCACTGACACTGCCTTACCCATTGCACTGACCCTCCCTTACCCATTGCACTGACCCTCCCTTACCCATTGCACTGACCCTGCCTTACCCATTGCACTGACCCTGCCTTATCCATTGCACTGACCTGCCTTACCCATTGCACTGAACCTTCCTTACCCCTTGCACTGAACCTGCCTTATCCATTGCACTGACCTGCCTTACCTCTTGCACTGAACCTGCCTTACCCATTGCACTGACCCTGCCTTATCCATTGCACTGACCCTCCATTACCCATTGCACTGACCCTGCCTTACCCATTGCATTGACCCTGCCTTATCCATTGCACTGATGCTGCCTTACCCATTGCAGTGACCCTGCCTTATCCATTGCACTGACCCTGCCTTATCCATTGCACTGACCCTGCCTTACCCATTGCACTGAGCCTGCCTTATCCATTGCAGTGACCCTGCCTTATCCATTGCAGTGACCCTGTCTTACCCATTGCACTGACCTTGCCTTATCCATTGCACTGACCTGCCTTACCCCTTGCACTGAACCTGCCTTATCCATTGCACAGTCCTGCCTTACCCCTTGCACTGAACCTGCCTTACCCATTGCACTGACCCTGCCTTATCCATTGCACTGACCTGCCTTATCCATTGCACTGAACCTGCCTTAAACCTTGCACTGAACCTGCCTTAAACCTTGCACTGAACCTGCATTATCCATTGCACTGACCTGCCTTACCCTTTGCACTGAACCTGCCTTACCCATTGCACTGACCCTGCCTTATCCATTGCACTGACCCTGCCTTACCCATTGCACTGACCCTGCCCTATCCAATGCACTGACCCTGTCTTACCCGTTGCACTGACCCTGTCTTACCCATTGCACTGACCCTGTCTTACCCGTTGCACTGACCCTGCCTTATCCATTGCACTGACCCTGCCTTATCCATTGCAGTGACCCTTACTTACCCATTGCACTGACCCTGCCTTATCCATTGCAGTGACCCTGTCTTACCCGTTGCACTGACCCTGCCTTACCCATTGCACTGACCTGCCTTACCCCTTGCACTGAACCTGCCTTATCCATTGCACAGTCCTGCCTTACCCCTTGCACTGAACCTGCCTTACCCATTGCACTGACCCTGCCTTATCCATTGCACTGACCCTGCCTTACCCATTGCACTGACCCTGCATTATCCATTGCAGTGACCCTGTCTTACCCATTGCACTGACCCTGCCTTATCCATTGCACTGACCCTGCCTTACCCATTGCACTGACCCTGCCTTACCCATTGCACTGACCCTGCATTATCCATTGCACTGACCCTGCCTTACCCATTGCACTGACCCTGCCCTATCCAATGCACTGACCCTGCCTTACCCATTGCACTGACCCTGCCTTATCCAATGCAGTGACCCTGCCTTATCCATTGCAGTGACCCTGTCTTACCCATTGCACTGACCCTGCCTTATCCATTGCAGTGACCCTGCCTTATCCATTGCAGTGACCCTGTCTTACCCATTGCACTGACCCTGCCTTACCCATTGCACTGACCCTGCCTTATCCATTGCAGTGACCCTGCCTTATCCATTGCAGTGACCCTGTCTTACCCATTGCACTGACCCTGCCTTATCCATTGCGGTGACCCTGCCTTATCCATTGCACTGACACTGTCTTACTCGTTGCACTGACCCTGTCTTACCCGTTGCACTGAGCCTGCCTTACCCGTTGCATTGACCCTGCCTTACCCATTGCAGTGACCCTGTCTTACCCATTGCACTGACCCTGCCTTATCCATTGCAGTGACCCTGCCTTATCCACTGCAGTGACCCTGTCTTACCCATTGCACTGACCCTGCCTTATCCATTGCACTGACCCTGCCTTCCCCATTGCACTGACCCTGCCTTCCCCATTGCACTGACACTGCCTTACCCATTGCACTGACACTGCCTTACCCATTGCACTGACCCTCCCTTACCCATTGCACTGACACTGCCTGACCCATTGCACTGACCCTGCCTTATCCATTGCACTGACCATGTCTTACCCATTGCACTGACCCTGCCTTACCCATTGCACTGACCCTGCCTTATCCATTACACTGACCCTGCCTTACCCATTGCACTGACCCTGCCTTATCCATTGCACTGACCCTGTCTTCCCCATTGCACTGACACTGCCTTACCCATTGCACTGACACTGCCTTACCCATTGCACTGACCCTCCCTTACCCATTGCACTGTCCCTGCCTTATCCATTGCAGTGACCCTGTCTTCCCCATTGCACTGACACTGCCTTACCCATTGCACTGACCCTCCCTTACCCATTGCACTGACCCTCCCTTACCCATTGCACTGACCCTGCCTTACCCATTGCACTGACCCTGCCTTATCCATTGCACTGACCCTCCCTTACCATTGCACTGACCCTGCCTTATCCAGTGCACTGACCCTGCCTTATCCATTGCACTGACCTGCCTTACCCCTTGCAATGAACCTGCCTTATCCATTGCACTGACCCTGTCTTACCCATTGCACTGACCCTGCCTTATCCATTGCACTGACCCTGCCTTACCCATTGCACTGACCCTGCCTTATCCATTGCAGTGACCCTGCCTTATCCATTGCACTGACCCTGCCTTATCCATTGCACTGACCTGCCTTACCCCTTGCAATGAACCTGCCTTATCCATTGCACTGACCCTGTCTTACCCATTGCACTGACCCTGCCTTATCCATTGCACTGACCCGGCCTTACCCATTGCACTGACCCTGCCTATCCATTGCAGTGACCCTGCCTTATCCATTGCAGTGACTCTGCCTTATCCATTGCAGTGACCCTGTCTTACCCATTGCAGTGACCCTGCCTTATCCATTGCAGTGACCCTGTCTTACCCATTGCACTGACCCTGCCTTACCCATTGCACTGACCCTGCCTTATCCATTGCAGTGACCCTGCCTTATCCATTGCAGTGACCCTGTCTTACCCATTGCACTGACCCTGCCTTATCCATTGCAGTGACCCTGCCTTATCCATTGCAGTGACCCTGTCTTACCCATTGCACTGACCCTGCCTTATCCATTGCAGTGACCCTGCCTTATCAATTGCAGTGACCCTGTCTTACCCATTGCACTGACCCTGCCTTATCCATTGCAGTGACCCTGCCTTATCCATTGCAGTGACCCTGCCTTATCCATTGCACTGACCCTGCCTTACTCGTTGTCCTGACCCTGTCTTACCCGTTGCACTGACCCTGCCTTACCCGTTGCACTGACCCTGCCTTACCCATTGCACTGACCCTGCCTTATCCATTGCAGTGACCCTGTCTTACCCATTGCACTGACCCTGCCTTACCCATTGCACTGACCCTGCCTTATCCATTGTACTGACCCTGCCTTATCCATTGCACTGAACCTGCCTGACCTGTTGCACTGAACCTCCCTTATCCATTGCATTGACCCTGCCTTATCCAGTGCACTGACCCTGTTGTACCCATTGCACTGACCCTGCCTTACCCATTGCAGTGACCATGCCTTATCCATTGCACTGACCTGCCTTACCCCTTGCACTGCACCTGCCTTATCCATTGCACAGACCTGCCTTACCCATTGCACTGACCCTGCCTTATCCATTGCACTGACCCTCCCTTAGCATGCACTCACCCTGCCTTATCCAGTGCACTGACCCTGTCTTACCCATTGCACTGACCCTGCCTTATCCATTGCACTGACCCTGCCTTACCCATTGCACTGAACCTGCCTGACCCGTTGCACTGAACCTCCTTATCCATTGCATTGACCCTGCCTTATCCAGTGCACTGACCCTGTCTTACCCATTGCACTGACCCTGCCTTATCCATTGCACTGACCCTGCCTTACCCATTGCACTGAACCTGCCTGACCCGTTGCACTGAACCTCCTTATCCATTGCATTGACCCTGCCTTATCCAGTGCACTGACCCTGTCTTACCCATTGCACTGACCCTGCCTTACCCATTGCACTGACCTGCCTTACCCCTTGCACTGAACCTGCCTTATCCATTGCACAGTCCTGCCTTACCCCTTGCACTGAACCTGACTTACCCATTGCACTGAACCTGCCTTACCCATTGCACTGAACCTGCCTTATCCATTGCACTGACCTGCCTTACCCATTGCACTGAACCTGCCTTACCCCTTGCACTGAACCTGCCTTATCCATTGCACTGACCTGCCTTACCTCTTGCACTGAACCTGCCTTACCCATTGCACTGACCCTGCCTTATCCATTGCACTGACCCTCCATTACCCATTGCACTGACCCTGCCTTACCCATTGCATTGACCCTGCCTTATCCATTGCACTGACGCTGCCTTACCCATTGCAGTGACCCTGCCTTATCCATTGCACTGACCCTGCCTTATCCATTGCACTGACCCTGCCTTACCCATTGCACTGACCCTGCCTTATCCATTGCAGTGACCCTGCCTTATCCATTGCAGTGACCCTGTCTTACCCATTGCACTGACCTTGCCTTATCCATTGCACTGACCTGCCTTACCCCTTGCACTGAACCTGCCTTATCCATTGCACAGTCCTGCCTTACCCCTTGCACTGAACCTGCCTTACCCATTGCACTGACCCTGCCTTATCCATTGCACTGACCTGCCTTATCCATTGCACTG
Organism: Heterodontus francisci; assembly: GCF_036365525.1. NCBI lineage: Eukaryota > Metazoa > Chordata > Chondrichthyes > Heterodontiformes > Heterodontidae > Heterodontus > Heterodontus francisci. Next base: position 11,620,761 of record NC_090413.1, on the reverse strand, counting down.
AACCTGCCTTAAACCTTGCACTGAACCTGCATTATCCATTGCACTGACCTGCCTTACCCTTTGCACTGAACCTGCCTTACCCATTGCACTGACCCTGCCTTATCCATTGCACTGACCCTGCCTTACCCATTGCACTGACCCTGCCCTATCCAATGCACTGACCCTGTCTTACCCGTTGCACTGACCCTGTCTTACCCATTGCACTGACCCTGTCTTACCCATTGCACTGACCCTGTCTTACCCGTTGCACTGACCCTGCCTTATCCATTGCACTGACCCTGCCTTATCCATTGCAGTGACCCTTACTTACCCATTGCACTGACCCTGCCTTATCCATTGCAGTGACCCTGTCTTACCCGTTGCACTGACCCTGCCTTACCCATTGCACTGACCCTGCCTTATCCATTGCACTGACCCTGCCTTACCCATTGCACTGACCCTGCATTATCCATTGCAGTGACCCTGTCTTACCCATTGCACTGACACTGCCTTATCCATTGCACTGACCCTGCCTTACCCATTGCACTGACCCTGCCTTACCCATTGCACTGACCCTGCCTTATCCAATGCAGTGACCCTGCCTTATCCATTGCACTGACCCTGTCTTACCCATTGCACTGACCCTGCATTGTCCATTGCAGTGACCCTGCCTTATCCATTGCAGTGACCCTGTCTTACCCATTGCACTGACCCTGCCTGACCCATTGCACTGACCCTGCCTTATCCATTGCAGTGACCCTGCCTTACCCATTGCAGTGACCCTGTCTTACCCATTGCACTGACCATGCCTTATCCATTGCAGTGACCCTGCCTTATCCATTGCACTGACACTGTCTTACTCGTTGCACTGACCCTGTCTTACCCGTTGCACTGAGCCTGCCTTACCCGTTGCATTGACCCTGCCTTACCCATTGCAGTGACCCTGTCTTACCCATTGCACTGACCCTGCCTTATCCATTGCAGTGACCCTGCCTTATCCATTGCAGTGACCCTGTCTTACCCATTGCACTGACCCAGCCTTATCCATTGCACTGACCCTGCCTTCCCCATTGCACTGACCCTGCCTTCCCCATTGCACTGACACTGCCTTACCCATTGCACTGACACTGCCTTACCCATTGCACTGACCCTCCCTTACCCATTGCACTGACCCTGCCTGATCCATTGCACTGACCCTGTCTTCCCCATTGCACTGACACTGCCTGACACATTGCACTGACCCTGCCTTATCCATTGCACTGACCATGTCTTACCCATTGCACTGACCCTGCCTTACCCATTGCACTGACCCTGCCTTATCCATTACACTGACCCTGCCTTACCCATTGCACTGACCCTGCCTTATCCATTGCACTGACCCTGTCTTCCCCATTGCACTGACACTGCCTTACCCATTGCACTGACACTGCCTTACCCATTGCACTGACCCTCCCTTACCCATTGCACTGTCCCTGCCTTATCCATTGCAGTGACCCTGTCTTCCCCATTGCACTGACACTGCCTTACCCATTGCACTGACCCTCCCTTACCCATTGCACTGACCCTGCCTTATCCATTGCACTGACCCTGTCTTCCCCATTGCACTGACACTGCCTTACCCATTGCACTGACCCTGCCTTACCCATTGCACTGACTCTCCCTTACCATTGCACTGACCCTGCCTTATCCATTGCACTGACCCTGTCTTCCCCATTGCACTGACACTGCCTTACCGATTGCACTGACCCTGCCTTACCCATTGCACTGACCCTGCCTTATCCATTGCACTGACCCTCCCTTACCATTGCACTGACCCTGCCTTATCCAGTGCACTGACACTGCCTGACCCATTGCACTGACCCTGCCTTATCCATTGCACTGACCCTGTCTTACCCATTGCACTGACCCTGCCTTACCCATTGCACTGACCCTGCCTTATCCATTGCACTGACTCTGCCTTATCCATTGCACTGACCCTGCCTTATCCATTGCACTGACGCTGTCTTCCCCATTGCACTGACACTGCCTTACCCATTGCACTGACACTGCCTTACCCATTGCACTGACCCTCCCTTACCCATTGCACTGACCCTGCCTTATCCATTGCAGTGACCCTGTCTTCCCCATTGCACTGACACTGCCTTACCCATTGCACTGACCCTCCCTTACCCATTGCACTGACCCTGCCTTATCCATTGCACTGACCCTGTCTTCCCCATTGCACTGACACTGCCTTACCCATTGCACTGACCCTGCCTTACCCATTGCACTGAATCTCCCTTACCATTGCACTGACCCTGCCTTATCCAGTGCACTGACCCTGTCTTACCCATTGCACTGACCCTGCCTTATCCATTGCACTGACGCTGCCTTATCCATTGCACTGACCCTGTCTTCCCCATTGCACTGACACTGCCTTACCGATTGCACTGACCCTGCCTTACCCATTGCACTGACCCTGCCTTATCCATTGCACTGACCCTCCCTTACCATTGCACTGACCCTGCCTTATCCAGTGCACTGACCCTGTCTTGCCCATTGCACTGACCCTGCCTTATCCATTGCACTGACCCTGCCTTATCCATTGCACTGACCTGCCTTACCCCTTGCAATGAACCTGCCTTATCCATTGCACTGACCCTGTCTTACCCATTGCACTGACCCTGCCTTATCCATTGCACTGACCCTGCCTTACCCATTGCACTGACCCTGCCTTATCCATTGCAGTGACCCTGCCTTATCCATTGCAGTGACCCTGTCTTACCCATTGCACTGACCCTGCCTTATCCATTGCAGTGACCCTGTCTTATCCATTGCAGTGACCCTGTCTTACCCATTGCACTGACCCTGCCTTACCCATTGCACTGACCCTGCCTTATCCATTGCAGTGACCCTGTCTTATCCATTGCAGTGACCCTGTCTTACCCATTGCACTGACCCTGCCTTATCCATTGCAGTGACCCTGCCTTATCCATTGCAGTGACCCTGTCTTACCCATTGCACTGACCCTGCCTTACCCATTGCACTGACCCTGCCTTATCCATTGCAGTGACCCTGCCTTATCCATTGCAGTGACCCTGCCTTATCCATTGCAGTGACCCTGTCTTACCCATTGCAGTGACCCTGCCTTATCCATTGCAGTGACCCTGCCTTATCCATTGCACTGACCCTGTCTTACCCATTGCACTGAGCCTGCCTTATCCATTGTACTGACCCTGCCTTATCCATTGCACTGACCCTGTCTTATCCGTTGCACTCACCCTGTCTTACCCGTTGCACTGAACCTGTCTTACCCGTTGCACTGAAAATCCCTTACCCATTGCACTGACCCTGACTTATCCATTGCACTGACCCTGTTTTCCCCATTGCACTGACACTGCCTTACCCATTGCACTGACACTGCCTTACCCATTGCACTGATCCTCCCTTACGATTGCACTGACCCTGCCTTCTCCATTGCACTGACCCTCCCTTACCATTGCACTGACCCTGCCTTCTCCAGTGCACTGACCCTGCCTTCTCCATTGCACTGACCCTCCCTTACCATTGCACTGACCCTGTCTTCCCCATTGCACTGACACTGCCTGACCCATTGCACTGACCCTGCCTTATCCATTTCACTGACCCTGTCTTACCCATTGCTCTGACCCTGCCTTACCCATTGCACTGACCCTGCCTTATCCATTCCACTGACCCTGCCTTACCCATTGCACTGACCCTGCCTTATCCATTGCACTGACCCTGTCTTCCCCATTGCACTGATACTGCCTTACCCATTGCACTGACACTGCCTTACTCATTGCACTGACCCTCCCTTACCCATTGCACTGTCCCTGCCTTATCCATTGCAGTGACCCTGTCTTCCCCATTGCACTGACACTGCCTTACCCATTGCACTGACCCTCCCTTACCCATTGCTCTGATCCTGCCTTATCCATTGCACTGACCCTGTCTTCCCCATTGCACTGACCCTGCCTTACCCATTGCACTGACCCTGCCTTACCCATTGCACTGACTCTCCCTTACCATTGCACTGACCCTGCCTTATCCAGTGCACTGACCCTGTCTTACCCATTGCACTGACCATGCCTTATCCATTGCACTGACCCTGCCTTATCCATTGCACTGACCCTGTCTTCCCCATTGCACTGACACTGCCTTACCGATTGCACTGACCCTGCCTTACCCATTGCACTGACCCTGCCTTATCCATTGCACTGACCCTCCCTTACCATTGCACTGACCCTGCCTTATCCAGTGCACTGACACTGCCTGACCCATTGCACTGACCCTGCCTTATCCATTGCACTGACCCTGTCTTACCCATTGCACTGACCCTGCCTTACCCATTGCACTGACCCTGCCTTATCCATTGCACTGACAGTGCCTTACCCATTGCACTGACCCTGCCTTATCCATTGCACTGACCCTGTCTTCCCCATTGCACTGACACTGCCTTACCCATTGCACTGACACTGCCTTACCCATTGCACTGACACTGCCTTACCCATTGCACTGACCCTGCCTTATCCATTGCAGTGACCCTGTCTTCCCCATTGCACTGACACTGCCTTACCCATTGCACTGACCCTCCCTTACCCATTGCACTGACCCTGCCTTATCCATTGCACTGACCCTGTCTTCCCCATTGCACTGACCCTGCCTCACCCATTGCACTGACCCTGCCTTACCCATTGCACTGACTCTCCCTTACCGATTGCACTGACCCTGCCTTATCCATTGCACTGACCCTGCCTTATCCATTGCACTGACCCTGTCTTCCCCATTGCACTGACCCTGCCTTACCGATTGCACTGACCCTGCCTTACCCATTGCACTGACCCTGCCTTATCCATTGCACTGACCCTCCCTTACCATTGCACTGACCCTGCCTTATCCAGTGCACTGACCCTGTCTTGCCCATTGCACTGACCCTGCCTTATCCATTGCAGTGACCCTGCCTTATCCATTGCACTGACCTGCCTTACCCCTTGCAATGATCCTGCCTTATCCATTGCACTGACCCTGTCTTACCCATTGCACTGACCCTGCCTTATCCATTGCACTGACCCTGCCTTACCCATTGCACTGACCCTGCCTTATCCATTGCAGTGACCCTGCCTTATCCATTGCAGTGACCCTGTCTTACCCATTGCACTGACCCTGCCTTATCCATTGCAGTGACCCTGCCTTATCCATTGCAGTGACCCTGTCTTACCGATTGCACTGACCCTGCCTTACCCATTGCACTGACCCTGCCTTATCCATTGCAGTGACCCTGCCTTATCCATTGCAGTGACCCTGTCATACCCATTGCACTGACCCTGCCTTATCCATTGCAGTGACCCTGCCTTATCCATTGCAGTGACCCTGTCTTACCCATTGCACTGACCCTGCCTTACCCATTGCACTGACCCTGCCTTATCCATTGCAGTGACCCTGTCTTACCCATTGCACTGACCCTGCCTTATCCATTGCAGTGACCCTGCCTTATCCATTGCACTGACCCTGTCTTATCCATTGCAGTGACCCTGCCTTATCCATTGCACTGACCCTGTCTTACTCGTTGTACTGACCCTGTCTTACCTGTTGCACTGACCCTGCCTTACCCGTTGCATTGACCCTGCCTTACCCATTGCAGTAACCCTGTCTTACCCATTGCACTGACCCTGCCTTACCCATTGCACTGACCCTGCCTTATCCATTGCAGTGACCCTGTCTTACCCATTGCACTGACCCTGCCTTATCCATTGCACTGACCCTGTCTTACCCATTGCACTGACCCTGCCTTATCCATTGTACTGACCCTGCCTTATCCATTGCACTGACCCTGTCTTATCCGTTGCACTCACCCTGTCTTACCCGTTGCACTGAACCTGTCTTACCCGTTGCACTGAAAATCCCTTACCCATTGCACTGACCCTGACTTATCCATTGCACTGACCCTGTTTTCCCCATTGCACTGACACTGCCTTACCCATTGCACTGACACTGCCTTACCCATTGCACTGATCCTCCCTTACGATTGCACTGACCCTGCCTTCTCCATTGCACTGACCCTCCCTTACCATTGCACTGACCCTGCCTTCTCCAGTGCACTGACCCTGTGTTACCCATTGCACTGACCCTGCCGTACCCTTTGCACTGACCCTGCCTTATCCATTGCACTGAACCTGCCTGACCCGTTGCACTGAACCTCCCTTATCCATTGCATTGACCCTGCCTTATCCAGTGCACTGACCCTGTTGTACCCATTGCACTGACCCTGCCTTACCCATTGCACTGACCATGCCTTATCCATTGCACTGACCTGCCTTACCCCTTGCACTGAACCTGCCTTATCCATTGCACAGACCTGCCTTACCCCTTGCAGTGAACCTGCCTGACCCATTGCACTGACCCTGCCTTATCCATTGCACTGACCCTCCCTTAGCATTGCACTGACCCTGCCTTATCCAGTGCACTGACCCTGTCTTACCCATTGCACTGACCCTGCCTTACCCATTGCACTGACCCTGCCTTATCCATTGCAGTGACCCTGTCTTACCCATTGCACTGACCCTGCCTTATCCATTGCAGTGACCCTGCCTTATCCATTGCACTGACCCTGTCTTATCCATTGCAGTGACCCTGCCTTATCCATTGCACTGACCCTGTCTTACTCGTTGTACTGACCCTGTCTTACCCGTTGCACTGACCCTGCCTTACCCGTTGCATTGACCCTGCCTTACCCATTGCAGTAACCCTGTCTTACCCATTGCACTGACCCTGCCTTACCCATTGCACTGACCCTGCCTTATCCATTGCAGTGACCCTGTCTTACCCATTGCACTGACCCTGCCTTATCCATTGCACTGACCCTGTCTTACCCATTGCACTGACCCTGCCTTATCCATTGTACTGACCCTGCCTTATCCATTGCACTGACCCTGTCTTATCCGTTGCACTCACCCTGTCTTACCCGTTGCACTGAACCTGTCTTACCCGTTGCACTGAAAATCCCTTACCCATTGCACTGACCCTGACTTATCCATTGCACTGACCCTGTTTTCCCCATTGCACTGACACTGCCTTACCCATTGCACTGACACTGCCTTACCCATTGCACTGATCCTCCCTTACGATTGCACTGACCCTGCCTTCTCCATTGCACTGACCCTCCCTTACCATTGCACTGACCCTGCCTTCTCCAGTGCACTGACCCTGTGTTACCCATTGCACTGACCCTGCCGTACCCTTTGCACTGACCCTGCCTTATCCATTGCACTGAACCTGCCTGACCCGTTGCACTGAACCTCCCTTATCCATTGCATTGACCCTGCCTTATCCAGTGCACTGACCCTGTTGTACCCATTGCACTGACCCTGCCTTACCCATTGCACTGACCATGCCTTATCCATTGCACTGACCTGCCTTACCCCTTGCACTGAACCTGCCTTATCCATTGCACAGACCTGCCTTACCCCTTGCAGTGAACCTGCCTGACCCATTGCACTGACCCTGCCTTATCCATTGTACTGACCCTCCCTTAGCATTGCACTGACCCTGCCTTATCCAGTGCACTGACCCTGTCTTACCCATTGCACTGACCCTGCCTTACCCATTGCACTGACCCTGCCTTATCCATTGCACTGACCCTGCCTTATCCATTGCACTGACCCTGTCTTCCCCATTGCACTGACACTGCCTTACCGATTGCACTGACCCTGCCTTACCCATTGCACTGACCCTGCCTTATCCATTGCACTGACCCTCCCTTACCATTGCACTGACCCTGCCTTATCCAGTGCACTGACCCTGTCTTGCCCATTGCACTGACCCTGCCTTATCCATTGCACTGACCCTGCCTTATCCATTGCACTGACCTGCCTTACCCCTTGCAATGAACCTGCCTTATCCATTGCACTGACCCTGTCTTACCCATTGCACTGACCCTGCCTTATCCATTGCACTGACCCTGCCTTACCCATTGCACTGACCCTGCCTTATCCATTGCAGTGACCCTGCCTTATCCATTGCAGTGACCCTGTCTTACCCATTGCACTGACCCTGCCTTATCCATTGCAGTGACCCTGCCTTATCCATTGCAGTGACCCTGTCTTACCCATTGCACTGACCCTGCCTTACCCATTGCACTGACCCTGCCTTATCCATTGCAGTGACCCTGCCTTATCCATTGCAGTGACCATGTCTTACCCATTGCACTGACCCTGCCTTATCCATTGCAGTGACCCTGCCTTATCCATTGCAGTGACCCTGCCTTATCCATTGCACTGACCCTGCCTTACCCATTGCACTGACCCTGCCTTATCCATTGCAGTGCCCCTGCCTTATCCATTGCAGTGACCCTGTCTTACCCATTGCACTGACCCTGCCTTATCCATTGCAGTGACCCTGCCTTATCCATTGCACTGGCCCTGTCTTATCCATTGCAGTGACCCTGCCTTATCCATTGCACTGACCCTGTCTTACTCGTTGTACTGACCCTGTCTTAGCCGTTGCACTGACCCTGCCTTACCCGTTGCATTGACCCTGCCTTACCCATTGCAGTAACCCTGTCTTACCCATTGCACTGACCCTGCCTTACCCATTGCACTGACCCTGCCTTATCCATTGCAGTGACCCTGTCTTACCCATTGCACTGACCCTGCCTTATCCATTGCACTGACCCTGTCTTACCCATTGCACTGACCCTGCCTTATCCATTGTACTGACCCTGCCTTATCCATTGCACTGACCCTGTCTTATCCGTTGCACTCACCCTGTCTTACCCATTGCACTGAACCTGTCTTACCCGTTGCACTGAAAATCCCTTACCCATTGCACTGACCCTGACTTATCCATTGCACTGACCCTGTTTTCCCCATTGCACTGACACTGCCTTACCCATTGCACTGACACTGCCTTACCCATTGCACTGATCCTCCCTTACGATTGCACTGACCCTGCCTTCTCCATCGCACTGACCCTCCCTTACCATTGCACTGACCCTGCCTTACCCATTGCACTGACCCTGCCTTACCCATTGCACTGACCCTGCCTTATCCATTGCACTGAACCTGCCTGACCCGTTGCACTGAACCTCCCTTATCCATTGCATTGACCCTGCCTTATCCAGTGCACTGACCCTGTTGTACCCATTGCACTGACCCTGCCTTACCCATTGCACTGACCATGCCTTATCCATTGCACTGACCTGCCTTACCCCTTGCACTGAACCTGCCTTATCCATTGCACAGACCTGCCTTACCCCTTGCACTGAACCTGCCTTACCCATTGCACTGACCCTGCCTTATCCATTGCACTGACCCTCCCTTAGCATTGCACTGACCCTGCCTTATCCAGTGCACTGACCCTGTCTTACCCATTGCACTGACCCTGCCTTATCCATTGCACTGACCCTGCCTTTTCCATTGCACTGACCCTGCCTTACCCATTGCACTGAACCTGCCTGACCCGTTGCACTGAACCTCCCTTATCCATTGCATTGACCCTGCCTTATCCAGTGCACTGACCCTGTCTTACCCATTGCACTGACCCTGCCTTACCCATTGCACTGACCTTGCCTTATCCATTGCACTGACCTGCCTTACCCCTTGCACTGAACCTGCCTTATCCATTGCACAGTCCTGCCTTACCCCTTGCACTGAACCTGCCTTACCCATTGCACTGAACCTGCCTTACCCATTGCACTGACCCTGCCTTATCCATTGCACTGACCTGCCTTACCCATTGCACTGAACCTGCCTTACCCCTTGCACTGAACCTGCCTTATCCATTGCACTGACCTGCCTTACCTCTTGCACTGAACCTGCCTTACCTCTTGCACTGAACCTGTCTTACCCGTTGCACTGAAAATCCCTTACCCATTGCACTGACCCTGACTTATCCATTGCACTGACCCTGTTTTCCCCATTGCACTGATCCTCCCTTACGATTGCACTGACCCTGCCTTCTCCATTGCACTGACCCTCCCTTACCATTGCACTGACCCTGCCTTCTCCAGTGCACTGACCCTGTCTTACCCATTGCACTGACCCTGCCTTACCCATTGCACTGACCCTGCCTTATCCATTGCACTGAACCTGCCTGACCCGTTGCACTGAACCTCCCTTATCCATTTCATTGACCCTGCCTTATCCAGTGCACTGACCCTGTTGTACCCATTGCACTGACCCTGCCTTACCCATTGCACTGACCATGCCTTATCCATTGCACTGACCTGCCTTACCCCTTGCACTGAACCTGCCTTATCCATTGCACAGACCTGCCTTACCCCTTGCAGTGAACCTGCCTGACCCATTGCACTGACCCTGCCTTATCCATTGCACTGACCCTCCCTTAGCATTGCACTGACCCTGCCTTATCCAGTGCACTGACCCTGTCTTACCCATTGCACTGACCCTGCCTTACCCATTGCACTGACCCTGCCTTATCCATTGCACTGACCCTGCCTTATCCATTGCACTGACACTGTCTTCCCCATTGCACTGACACTGCCTTACCGATTGCACTGACCCTGCCTTACCCATTGCACTGACCCTGCCTTATCCATTGCACTGACCCTCCCTTACCATTGCACTGACCCTGCCTTATCCAGTGCACTGACCCTGTCTTGCCCATTGCACTGACCCTGCCTTATCCATTGCACTGACCCTGCCTTATCCATTGCACTGACCTGCCTTACCCCTTGCAATGAACCTGCCTTATCCATTGCACTGACCCTGTCTTACCCATTGCACTGACCCTGCCTTATCCATTGCACTGACCCTGCCTTACCCATTGCACTGACCCTGCCTTATCCATTGCAGTGACCCTGCCTTATCCATTGCAGTGACCCTGTCTTACCCATTGCACTGACCCTGCCTTATCCATTGCACTGACCCTGTCTTACCCATTGCACTGACCCTGCCTTATCCATTGTACTGACCCTGCCTTATCCATTGCACTGACCCTGTCTTATCCGTTGCACTCACCCTGTCTTACTCGTTGCACTGAACCTGTCTTACCCGTTGCACTGAAAATCCCTTACCCATTGCACTGACCCTGACTTATCCATTGCACTGACCCTGTTTTCCCCATTGCACTGACACTGCCTTACCCATTGCACTGAACCTGCCTTACCCATTGCACTGACCCTGCCTTATCCATTGCACTGACCTGCCTTACCCATTGCACTGAACCTGCCTTACCCCTTGCACTGAACCTGCCTTATCCATTGCACTGACCTGCCTTACCTCTTGCACTGAACCTGCCTTACCTCTTGCACTGAACCTGTCTTACCCGTTGCACTGAAAATCCCTTACCCATTGCACTGACCCTGACTTAACCATTGCACTGACCCTGCCTTATCCATTGCACTGACCCTGTCTTCCCCATTGCACTGACACTGCCTTACCGATTGCACTGACCCTGCCTTACCCATTGCACTGACCCTGCCTTATCCATTGCACTGACCCTCCCTTACCATTGCACTGACCCTGCCTTATCCAGTGCACTGACCCTGTCTTGCCCATTGCACTGACCCTGCCTTATCCATTGCACTGACCCTGCCTTATCCATTGCACTGACCTGCCTTACCCCTTGCAATGAACCTGCCTTATCCATTGCACTGACCCTGTCTTACCCATTGCACTGACCCTGCCTTATCCATTGCACTGACCCTGCCTTACCCATTGCACTGACCCTGCCTTATCCATTGCAGTGACCCTGCCTTATCCATTGCAGTGACCCTGTCTTACCCATTGCACTGACCCTGCCTTATCCATTGCAGTGACCCTGCCTTATCCATTGCAGTGACCCTGTCTTACCCATTGCACTGACCCTGCCTTACCCATTGCACTGACCCTGCCTTATCCATTGCAGTGACCCTGCCTTATCCATTGCAGTGACCATGTCTTACCCATTGCACTGACCCTGCCTTATCCATTGCAGTGACCCTGCCTTATCCATTGCAGTGACCCTGCCTTATCCATTGCACTGACCCTGCCTTACCCATTGCACTGACCCTGCCTTATCCATTGCAGTGACCCTGCCTTATCCATTGCAGTGACCCTGTCTTACCCATTGCACTGACCCTGCCTTATCCATTGCAGTGACCCTGCCTTATCCATTGCACTGGCCCTGTCTTATCCATTGCAGTGACCCTGCCTTATCCATTGCACTGACCCTGTCTTACTCGTTGTACTGACCCTGTCTTAGCCGTTGCACTGACCCTGCCTTACCCGTTGCATTGACCCTGCCTTACCCATTGCAGTAACCCTGTCTTACCCATTGCACTGACCCTGCCTTACCCATTGCACTGACCCTGCCTTATCCATTGCAGTGACCCTGTCTTACCCATTGCACTGACCCTGCCTTATCCATTGCACTGACCCTGTCTTACCCATTGCACTGACCCTGCCTTATCCATTGTACTGACCCTGCCTTATCCATTGCACTGACCCTGTCTTATCCGTTGCACTCACCCTGTCTTACCCATTGCACTGAACCTGTCTTACCCGTTGCACTGAAAATCCCTTACCCATTGCACTGACCCTGACTTATCCATTGCACTGACCCTGTTTTCCCCATTGCACTGACACTGCCTTACCCATTGCACTGACACTGCCTTACCCATTGCACTGATCCTCCCTTACGATTGCACTGACCCTGCCTTCTCCATCGCACTGACCCTCCCTTACCATTGCACTGACCCTGCCTTACCCATTGCACTGACCCTGCCTTACCCATTGCACTGACCCTGCCTTATCCATTGCACTGAACCTGCCTGACCCGTTGCACTGAACCTCCCTTATCCATTGCATTGACCCTGCCTTATCCAGTGCACTGACCCTGTTGTACCCATTGCACTGACCCTGCCTTACCCATTGCACTGACCATGCCTTATCCATTGCACTGACCTGCCTTACCCCTTGCACTGAACCTGCCTTATCCATTGCACAGACCTGCCTTACCCCTTGCACTGAACCTGCCTTACCCATTGCACTGACCCTGCCTTATCCATTGCACTGACCCTCCCTTAGCATTGCACTGACCCTGCCTTATCCAGTGCACTGACCCTGTCTTACCCATTGCACTGACCCTGCCTTATCCATTGCACTGACCCTGCCTTTTCCATTGCACTGACCCTGCCTTACCCATTGCACTGAACCTGCCTGACCCGTTGCACTGAACCTCCCTTATCCATTGCATTGACCCTGCCTTATCCAGTGCACTGACCCTGTCTTACCCATTGCACTGACCCTGCCTTACCCATTGCACTGACCTTGCCTTATCCATTGCACTGACCTGCCTTACCCCTTGCACTGAACCTGCCTTATCCATTGCACAGTCCTGCCTTACCCCTTGCACTGAACCTGCCTTACCCATTGCACTGAACCTGCCTTACCCATTGCACTGACCCTGCCTTATCCATTGCACTGACCTGCCTTACCCATTGCACTGAACCTGCCTTACCCCTTGCACTGAACCTGCCTTATCCATTGCACTGACCTGCCTTACCTCTTGCACTGAACCTGCCTTACCTCTTGCACTGAACCTGTCTTACCCGTTGCACTGAAAATCCCTTACCCATTGCACTGACCCTGACTTATCCATTGCACTGACCCTGTTTTCCCCATTGCACTGATCCTCCCTTACGATTGCACTGACCCTGCCTTCTCCATTGCACTGACCCTCCCTTACCATTGCACTGACCCTGCCTTCTCCAGTGCACTGACCCTGTCTTACCCATTGCACTGACCCTGCCTTACCCATTGCACTGACCCTGCCTTATCCATTGCACTGAACCTGCCTGACCCGTTGCACTGAACCTCCCTTATCCATTTCATTGACCCTGCCTTATCCAGTGCACTGACCCTGTTGTACCCATTGCACTGACCCTGCCTTACCCATTGCACTGACCATGCCTTATCCATTGCACTGACCTGCCTTACCCCTTGCACTGAACCTGCCTTATCCATTGCACAGACCTGCCTTACCCCTTGCAGTGAACCTGCCTGACCCATTGCACTGACCCTGCCTTATCCATTGCACTGACCCTCCCTTAGCATTGCACTGACCCTGCCTTATCCAGTGCACTGACCCTGTCTTACCCATTGCACTGACCCTGCCTTACCCATTGCACTGACCCTGCCTTATCCATTGCACTGACCCTGCCTTATCCATTGCACTGACACTGTCTTCCCCATTGCACTGACACTGCCTTACCGATTGCACTGACCCTGCCTTACCCATTGCACTGACCCTGCCTTATCCATTGCACTGACCCTCCCTTACCATTGCACTGACCCTGCCTTATCCAGTGCACTGACCCTGTCTTGCCCATTGCACTGACCCTGCCTTATCCATTGCACTGACCCTGCCTTATCCATTGCACTGACCTGCCTTACCCCTTGCAATGAACCTGCCTTATCCATTGCACTGACCCTGTCTTACCCATTGCACTGACCCTGCCTTATCCATTGCACTGACCCTGCCTTACCCATTGCACTGACCCTGCCTTATCCATTGCAGTGACCCTGCCTTATCCATTGCAGTGACCCTGTCTTACCCATTGCACTGACCCTGCCTTATCCATTGCACTGACCCTGTCTTACCCATTGCACTGACCCTGCCTTATCCATTGTACTGACCCTGCCTTATCCATTGCACTGACCCTGTCTTATCCGTTGCACTCACCCTGTCTTACTCGTTGCACTGAACCTGTCTTACCCGTTGCACTGAAAATCCCTTACCCATTGCACTGACCCTGACTTATCCATTGCACTGACCCTGTTTTCCCCATTGCACTGACACTGCCTTACCCATTGCACTGAACCTGCCTTACCCATTGCACTGACCCTGCCTTATCCATTGCACTGACCTGCCTTACCCATTGCACTGAACCTGCCTTACCCCTTGCACTGAACCTGCCTTATCCATTGCACTGACCTGCCTTACCTCTTGCACTGAACCTGCCTTACCTCTTGCACTGAACCTGTCTTACCCGTTGCACTGAAAATCCCTTACCCATTGCACTGACCCTGACTTAACCATTGCACTGACCCTGTTTTCCCCATTGCACTGACCCTGCCTTCTCCAGTGCACTGACCCTGTCTTACCCATTGCACTGACCCTGCCTTACCCATTGCACTGACCCTGCCTTATCCATTGCACTGAACCTGCCTGACCCGTTGCACTGAACCTCCCTTATCCATTTCATTGACCCTGCCTTATCCAGTGCACTGACCCTGTTGTACCCATTGCACTGACCCTGCCTTACCCATTGCACTGACCATGCCTTATCTATTGCACTGACCTGCCTTACCCCTTGCACTGAACCTGCCTTATCCATTGCACAGAACTGCCTTACCCCTTGCAGTGAACCTGCCTGACCCATTGCACTGACCCTGCCTTATCCATTGCACTGACCCTCCCTTAGCATTGCACTGACCCTGCCTTATCCAGTGCACTGACCCTGTCTTACCCATTGCACTGACCCTGCCTTACCCATTGCACTGACCCTGCCTTATCCATTGCACTGACCCTGCCTTATCCATTGCACTGACACTGTCTTCCCCATTGCACTGACACTGCCTTACCGATTGCACTGACCCTGCCTTACCCATTGCACTGACCCTGCCTTATCCATTGCACTGACCCTCCCTTACCATTGCACTGACCCTGCCTTATCCAGTGCACTGACCCTGTCTTGCCCATTGCACTGACCCTGCCTTATCCATTGCACTGACCCTGCCTTATCCATTGCACTGACCTGCCTTACCCCTTGCAATGAACCTGCCTTATCCATTGCACTGACCCTGTCTTACCCATTGCACTGACCCTGCCTTATCCATTGCACTGACCCTGCCTTACCCATTGCACTGACCCTGCCTTATCCATTGCAGTGACCCTGCCTTATCCATTGCAGTGACCCTGTCTTACCCATTGCACTGACCCTGCCTTATCCATTGCAGTGACCCTGCCTTATCCATTGCAGTGACCCTGTCTTACCCATTGCACTGACCCTGCCTTATCCATTGCAGTGACCCTGCCTTATCCATTGCAGTGACCCTGTCTTACCCATTGCACTGACCCTGCCTTATCCATTGCAGTGACCCTGCCTTATCCATTGCACTGACCCTGTCTTATCCATTGCAGTGACCCTGCCTTATCCATTGCACTGACCATGTCTTACTCGTTGTACTGACCCTGTCTTACCCGTTGCACTGACCCTGCCTTACCCGTTGCATTGACCCTTCCTTACCCATTGCAGTAACCCTGTCTTACCCATTGCACTGACCCTGCCTTACCCATTGCACTGACCCTGCCTTATTCATTGCATTGACCCTGTCTTACCCATTGCACTGACCCTGCCTTATCCATTGCACTGACCCTGTCTTACCCATTGCACTGACCCTGCCTTATCCATTGTACTGACCCTGCCTTATCCATTGCACTGACCCTGTCTTATCCGTTGCACTCACCCTGTCTTACCCGTTGCACTGAACCTGTCTTACCCGTTGAACTGAAAATCCCTTACCCATTGCACTGACCCTGACTTATCCATTGCACTGACCCTGTTTTCCCCATTGCACTGTCACTGCCTTACCCATTGCACTGACACTGCCTTACCCATTGCACTGATCCTCCCTTACGATTGCACTGACCCTGCCTTCTCCATTGCACTGACCCTCCCTTACCATTGCACTGACCCTGCCTTCTCCAGTGCACTGACCCTGTCTTACCCATTGCACTGACCCTGCCTTACCCATTGCACTGACCCTGCCTTATCCATTGCACTGAACCTGCCTGACCCGTTGCACTGAACCTCCCTTATCCATTGCATTGACCTTGCCTTATCCAGTGCACTGACCCTGTTGTACCCATTGCACTGACCCTGCCTTACCCATTGCACTGACCATGCCTTATCCATTGCACTGACCTGCCTTACCCCTTGCACTGAACCTGCCTTATCCATTGCACAGACCTGCCTTACCCCTTGCACTGAACCTGCCTTACCCATTGCACTGACCCTGCCTTATCCATTGCACTGACCCTCCCTTAGCATTGCACTGACCCTGCCTTATCCTGTGCACAGACCCTGTCTTACCCATTGCACTGACCCTGCCTTATCCATTGCACTGACCCTGCCTTATCCATTGCAGTGACCCTGCCTTATCCATTGCAGTGACCCTGTCTTACCGATTGCACTGACCCTGCCTTACCCATTGCACTGACCCTGCCTTATCCATTGCAGTGACCCTGCCTTATCCATTGCAGTGACCCTGTCTTACCCATTGCACTGACCCTGCCTTATCCATTGCAGTGACCCTGCCTTATCCATTGCAGTGACCCTGTCTTACCCATTGCACTGACCCTGCCTTACCCATTGCACTGACCCTGCCTTATCCATTGCAGTGACCCTGTCTTACCCATTGCACTGACCCTGCCTTATCCGTTGCAGTGACCCTGCCTTATCCATTGCACTGACCCTGTCTTATCCATTGCAGTGACCCTGCCTTATCCATTGCACTGACCCTGTCTTACTCGTTGTACTGACCCTGTCTTACCCGTTGCACTGACCCTGCCTTACCCGTTGCATTGACCCTGCCTTACCCATTGCAGTAACCCTGTCTTACCCATTGCACTGACCCTGCCTTACCCATTGCACTGACCCTGCCTTATCCATTGCAGTGACCCTGTCTTACCCATTGCACTGACCCTGCCTTATCCATTGCACTGACCCTGTCTTACCCATTGCACTGACCCTTCCTTATCCATTGTACTGACCCTGCCTTATCCATTGCACTGACCCTGTCTTATCCGTTGCACTCACCCTGTCTTACCCGTTGCACTGAACCTGTCTTACCCGTTGCACTGAAAATCCCTTACCCATTGCACTGACCCTGACTTATCCATTGCACTGACCCTGTTTTCCCCATTGCACTGACACTGCCTTACCCATTGCACTGACACTGCCTTACCCATTGCACTGATCCTCCCTTACGATTGCACTGACCCTGCCTTCTCCATTGCACTGACCCTCCCTTACCATTGCACTGACCCTGCCTTCTCCAGTGCACTGACCCTGTCTTACCCATTGCACTGACCCTGCCGTAACCTTTGCACTGACCCTGCCTTATCCATTGCACTGAACCTGCCTGACCCGTTGCACTGAACCTCCCTTATCCATTGCATTGACCCTGCCTTATCCAGTGCACTGACCCTGTTGTACCCATTGCACTGACCCTGCCTTACCCATTGCACTGACCATGCCTTATCCATTGCACTGACCTGCCTTACCCCTTGCACTGAACCTGCCTTATCCATTGCACAGACCTGCCTTACCCCTTGCAGTGAACCTGCCTGACCCATTGCACTGACCCTGCCTTATCCATTGCACTGACCCTCCCTTAGCATTGCACTGACCCTGCCTTATCCAGTGCACTGACCCTGTCTTACCCATTGCACTGACCCTGCCTTACCCATTGCACTGACCCTGCCTTATCCATTGCACTGACCCTGCCTTATCCATTGCACTGACCCTGTCTTCCCCATTGCACTGACACTGCCTTACCGATTGCACTGACCCTGCTTTACCCATTGCACTGACCCTGCCTTATCCATTGCACTGACCCTCCCTTACCATTGCACTGACCCTGCCTTATCCAGTGCACTGACCCTGTCTTGCCCATTGCACTGACCCTGCCTTATCCATTGCACTGACCCTGCCTTATCCATTGCACTGACCTGCCTTACCCCTTGCAATGAACCTGCCTTATCCATTGCACTGACCCTGTCTTACCCATTGCACTGACCCTGCCTTATCCATTGCACTGACCCTGCCTTACCCATTGCACTGACCCTGCCTTATCCATTGCAGTGACCCTGCCTTATCCATTGCAGTGACCCTGTCTTACCCATTGCACTGACCCTGCCTTATCCATTGCAGTGACCCTGCCTTATCCATTGCAGTGACCCTGTCTTACCCATTGCACTGACCCTGCCTTACCCATTGCACTGACCCTGCCTTTTCCATTGCAGTGACCCTGCCTTATCCATTGCAGTGACCATGTCTTACCCATTGCACTGACCCTGCCTTATCCATTGCAGTGACCCTGCCTTATCCATTGCAGTGACCCTGTCTTACCCATTGCACTGACCCTGCCTTACCCATTGCACTGACCCTGCCTTATCCATTGCAGTGACCCTGCCTTATCCATTGCAGTGACCCTGTCTTACCCATTGCACTGACCCTGCCTTATCCATTGCAGTGACCCTGCCTTATCCATTGCACTGACCCTGTCTTATCCATTGCAGTGACCCTGCCTTATCCATTGCACTGACCCTGTCTTACTCGTTGTACTGACCCTGTCTTAGCCGTTGCACTGACCCTGCCTTACCCGTTGCATTGACCCTGCCTTACCCATTGCAGTAACCCTGTCTTACCCATTGCACTGACCCTGCCTTACCCATTGCACTGACCCTGCCTTATCCATTGCAGTGACCCTGTCTTACCCATTGCACTGACCCTGCCTTATCCATTGCACTGACCCTGCCTTATCCATTGCACTGACCCTGCCTTATCCATTGTACTGACCCTGCCTTATCCATTGCACTGACCCTGTCTTACCCATTGCACTGACCCTCCCTTATCCATTGCACTGACCTTGTCTTATCCATTGCACTGACCCTGTCTTACCCGTTGCACTGAACCTGTCTTACCCGTTGCACTGAAAATCCCTTACCCATTGCACTGACCCTGCCTTACCCATTGCACTGACCCTGCCTTATCCATTGCACTGACCCTGTTTTCCCCATTGCACTGACACTGCCTTACCCATTGCACTGACCCTGCCTTACCCATTCCACTGACCCTGCCTTATCCATTGCACTGACCCTCCCTAATCCATTGCACTGACCCTCCCTAACCATTGCACTGACCCTGCCTTCTCCATTGCACTGACCCTCCCTTACCATTGCACTGACTCTGCCTTCTCCAGTGCACTGACCCTGTCTTACCCATTGCACTGACCCTGCCTTACCCATTGCACTGACCATGCCTTATCCATTGCACTGACCTGCCTTTCCCATTGCACTGAACCTGCTTTATCCATTGCATTGACCCTGCCTTATCCAGTGCACTGACCCTGTCTTACCCATTGCACTGACCCTGCCTTACCCATTGCACTGACCATGCCTTATCCATTGCACTGACCTGCCTTACCCCTTGCACTGAACCTGCCTTATCCATTGCACAGACCTGCCTTACCCCTTGCACTGAACCTGCCTTACCCATTGCACTGACCCTGCCTTATCCATTGCACTGACCTGCCTTACCCATTGCACTGAACCTGCCTGACCCGTTGCACTGAACCTCCCTTATCCATTGCATTGACCCTGCCTTATCCAGTGCACTGACCCTGTCTTACCCATTGCACTGACCCTGCCTTACCCATTGCACTGACCTTGCCTTATCCATTGCACTGACACTGCCTTATCCATTGCACTGACCCTCCCTTACCCATTGCACTGACCCTGCCTTATCCATTGCACTGACCCTGCCTTATCCATTGCACTGACCCTGCCTTATCCATTGCACTGACCCTGCCTTCCCCATTGCACTGACACTGCCTTACCCATTGCACTGACACTGCCTTACCCATTGCACTGACCCTCCCTTACCCATTGCACTGACCCTGCCTTATCCATTGCACTGACCCTGCCTTATCCATTGCACTGACCCTGTCTTCCCCATTGCACTGACACTGCCTGAACCATTGCACTGACCCTGCCTTATCCATTGCACTGACCCTGTCTTACCCATTGCACTGAACCTGCCTTACCCATTGCACTGACCCTGCCTTATCCATTGCACTGACCCTCCCTTACCCATTGCACTGACCCTGCCTTATCCATTGCACTGACCCTGTCTTCCCCATTGCACTGACATTGCCTTACCCATTGCACTGACACTGCCTTACCCATTGCACTGACCCTGCCTTATCCATTGCAGTGACCCTGCCTTCTCCATTGCACTGACCCTCCCTTACCATTGCACTGACTCTGCCTTCTCCAGTGCACTGACCCTGTCTTACCCATTGCACTGACCCTGCCTTATCCATTGCACTGACCCTGTCTTACCCATTGCACTGACCCTGCCTTATCCATTGCACTGAACCTGCCTGACCCGTTGCACTGAACCTCCCTTATCCATTGCATTGACCCTGCCTTATCCAGTGCACTGACCCTGTCTTACCCATTGCACTGACTCTGCCTTACCCATTGCACTGACCTTGCCTTATCCATTGCACTGACCTGCCTTACCCCTTGCACTGAACCTGCCTTATCCATTGCATAGTCCTGCCTTACCCCTTGCACTGACCCTGCCTTATCCATTGCAGTGACCCTGCCTTATCCATTGCACTGACCCTGCCTTATCCATTGCACTGACCCTGCCTTATCCATTGCAGTGACCCTGCCTTACCCCTTGCACTGAACCTGCCTTATCCATTGCACAGTCCTGCCTTACCCCTTGCACTGAACCTGCCTTACCCATTGCACTGACCCTGCCTTATCCATTGCACTGACCTGCCTTACCCATTGCACTGAACCTGCCTTACCCCTTGCACTGAACCTGCCTTATCCATTGCACTGACCTGCCTTACCCATTGCAGTGACCCTGTCTTACCCATTTCACTGACCCTGCCTTATCCATTGCACTGACCCTGCCTTATCCATTGCACTGACCCTGTCTTACCCATTGCACTGACCCTGCCTTATCCATTGCACTGACCCTGTCTTATCCATTGCACTGACCCTGTCTTACCCGTTGCACTGAACCTGTCTTACCCGTTGCACTGAAAATCCCTTACCCATTGCACTGACCCTGCCTTACCCATTGCACTGACCCTGCCTTATCCATTGCACTGACCCTGTTTTCCCCATTGCACTGACCCTGCCTTACCCATTGCACTGACCCTGCCTTACCCATTGCACTGACCCTCCCTTACCATTGCACTGACTCTGCCTTCTCCAGTGCACTGACCCTGTCTTACCCATTGCACTGACCCTGCCTTACCCATTGCACTGACCATGCCTTATCCATTGCACTGAAAATCCCTTCCCCATTGCACTGACCCTGCCTTACCCATTGCACTGACCCTGCCTTATCCATTGCACTGACCCTGTTTTCCCCATTGCACTGACACTGCCTTACCCATTGCACTGACCCTGCCTTACCCATTGCACTGACCCTGCCGTATCCATTGCACTGACCCTCCCTAACCATTGCACTGACCCTGCCTTCTCCATTGCACTGACCCTCCCTTACCATTGCACTGACTCTGCCTTCTCCAGTGCACTGACCCTGTCTTACCCATTGCACTGACCCTGCCTTACCCATTGCACTGACCATGCCTTATCCATTGCACTGACCTGCCTTACCCATTGCACTGAACCTGCCTTTTCCATTGCACAGACCTGCCTTACCCCTTGCACTGAACCTGCCTTACCCATTGCACTGACCCTGCCTTATCCATTGCACTGACCTGCCTTACCCATTGCACTGAACCTGCCTGACCCGTTGCACTGACCCTCCCTTATCCATTGCATTGACCCTGCCTTATCCAGTGCACTGACCCTGTCTTACCCATTGCACTGACCCTGCCTTACCCATTGCACTGACCTTGCCTTATCCATTGCACTGACACTGCCTTATCCATTGCACTGACCCTCCCTTACCCATTGCACTGACCCTGCCTTCTCCAGTGCACTGACCCTGTCTTACCCATTGCACTGACCCTGCCTTACCCATTGCACTGACCATGCCTTATCCATTGCACTGACCTGCCTTTCCCATTGCACTGAACCTGCTTTATCCATTGCATTGACCCTGCCTTATCCAGTGCACTGACCCTGTCTTACCCATTGCACTGACCCTGCCTTACCCATTGCACTGACCATGCCTTATCCATTGCACTGACCTGCCTTACCCCTTGCACTGAACCTGCCTTATCCATTGCACAGACCTGCCTTACCCCTTGCACTGAACCTGCCTTACCCATTGCACTGACCCTGCCTTATCCATTGCACTGACCTGCCTTACCCATTGCACTGAACCTGCCTGACCCGTTGCACTGAACCTCCCTTATCCATTGCATTGACCCTGCCTTATCCAGTGCACTGACCCTGTCTTACCCATTGCACTGACCCTGCCTTACCCATTGCACTGACCTTGCCTTATCCATTGCACTGACACTGCCTTATCCATTGCACTGACCCTCCCTTACCCATTGCACTGACCCTGCCTTATCCATTGCACTGACCCTGCCTTATCCATTGCACTGACCCTGCCTTCCCCATTGCACTGACACTGCCTTACCCATTGCACTGACACTGCCTTACCCATTGCACTGACCCTCCCTTACCCATTGCACTGACCCTGCCTTATCCATTGCACTGACCCTGTCTTCCCCATTGCACTGACACTGCCTGAACCATTGCACTGACCCTGCCTTATCCATTGCACTGACCCTGTCTTACCCATTGCACTGACCCTGCCTTACCCATTGCACTGACCCTGCCTTATCCATTGCACTGACCCTCCCTTACCCATTGCACTGACCCTGCCTTATCCATTGCACTGACCCTGTCTTCCCCATTGCACTGACATTGCCTTACCCATTGCACTGACACTGCCTTACCCATTGCACTGACCCTGCCTTATCCATTGCAGTGACCCTGCCTTCTCCATTGCACTGACCCTCCCTTACCATTGCACTGACTCTGCCTTCTCCAGTGCACTGACCCTGTCTTACCCATTGCACTGACCCTGCCTTATCCATTGCACTGACCCTGTCTTACCCATTGCACTGACCCTGCCTTATCCATTGCACTGAACCTGCCTGACCCGTTGCACTGAACCTCCCTTATCCATTGCATTGACCCTGCCTTATCCAGTGCACTGACCCTGCCGTATCCATTGCACTGACCCTCCCTAACCATTGCACTGACCCTGCCTTCTCCATTGCACTGACCCTCCCTTACCATTGCACTGACTCTGCCTTCTCCAGTGCACTGACCCTGTCTTACCCATTGCACTGACCCTGCCTTACCCATTGCACTGACCATGCCTTATCCATTGCACTGACCTGCCTTACCCATTGCACTGAACCTGCCTTATCCATTGCATTGACCCTGCCTTATCCAGTGCACTGACCCTGTCTTACCCATTGCACTGACACTGCCTTACCCATTGCACTGACCCTGCCTTACCCATTGCACTGACCCTGCCGTATCCATTGCACTGACCCTCCCTAACCATTGCACTGACCCTGCCTTCTCCATTGCACTGACCCTCCCTTACCATTGCACTGACTCTGCCTTCTCCAGTGCACTGACCCTGTCTTTCCCATTGCACTGACCCTGCCTTACCCATTGCACTGACCATGCCTTATCCATTGCACTGACCTGCCTTACCCATTGCACTGAACCTGCCTTATCCATTGCATTGACCCTGCCTTATCCAGTGCACTGACCCTGTCTTACCCATTGCACTGACCCTGCCTTACCCATTGCACTGACCTTGCCTTATCCATTGCACTGACCCTGCCTTCCCCATTGCACTGACACTGCCTTACCCATTGCACTGACACTGCCTTACCCATTGCACTGACCCTCCCTTACCCATTGCACTGACCCTGCCTTATCCATTGCACTGACCCTGTCTTCCCCATTGCACTGACACTGCCTGAACCATTGCACTGACCCTGCCTTATCCATTGCACTGACCCTGCCTTACCCATTGCACTGACCCTGCCTTACCCATTGCACTGACCCTGCCTTATCCATTGCACTGACCCTCCCTTACCCATTGCACTGACCCTGCCTTATCCATTTCACTGACCCTGTCTTCCCCATTGCACTGACATTGCCTTACCCATTGCACTGACACTGCCTTACCCATTGCACTGACCCTGCCTTATCCATTGCAGTGACCCTGCCTTCTCCATTGCACTGACCCTCCCTTACCATTGCACTGACTCTCCCTTACCATTGCACTGACTCTGCCTTCTCCGGTGCACTGACCCTGTCTTACCCATTGCACTGACCCTGCCTTATCCATTGCACTGACCCTGTCTTACCCATTGCACTGACCCTGCCTTATCCATTGCACTGAACCTGCCTGACCCGTTGCACTGAACCTCCCTTATCCATTGCATTGACCCTGCCTTATCCAGTGCACTCACCCTGTCTTACCCATTGCACTGACTCTGCCTTACCCATTGCACTGACCTTGCCTTATCCATTGCACTGACCTGCCTTACCCCTTGCACTGAACCTGCCTTATCCATTGCATAGTCCTGCCTTACCCCTTGCACTGACCCTGCCTTATCCATTGCAGTGACCCTGCCTTATCCATTGCACTGACCCTGTCTTACCCATTGCACTGACTTTGCCTTACCCATTGCACTGACCTTGCCTTATCCATTGCACTGACCTGCCTTACCCCTTGCACTGAACCTGCCTTATCCATTGCACAGTCCTGCCTTACCCCTTGCACTGACCCTGCCTTATCCATTGCAGTGACCCTGCCTTATCCATTGCACTGACCCTGCCTTATCCATTGCACTGACCCTGCCTTATCCATTGCAGTGACCCTGTCTTATCCATTGCACTGACCCTGCCTTATCCATTGCACTGACCTGCCTTACCCTTTGCACTGACCCTGCCTTATCCATTGCACTGACCCTGCCTTATCCATTGCACTGACCTGCCTTACCCATTGCACTGAACCTGCCTTACCCCTTGCACTGAACCTGCCTTATCCATTGCACTGACCTGCCTTACCCCTTGCACTGAACCTGCCTTACCCATTGCACTGACCCTGCCTTATCCATTGCACTGACCTTCCATTACCCATTGCACTGACCCTGCCTTACCCATTGCACTGACCCTGCCCTATCCATTGCACTGACCCTGTCTTACCCGTTGCACTGACCCTGTCTTACCCATTGCACTGACCCTGTCTTACCCGTTGTACTGACCCTGCCTTATCCATTGCACTGACCCTGCCTTATCCATTGCAGTGACCCTATCTTACCCATTGCACTGACCCTGCCTTATGCATTGCAGTGACCCTGTCTTACCCGTTGCACTGACCCTGCCTTACCCATTGCATTGACCCTGCTTTATGCATTGCACTGACCCTGCCTTTCCCATTGCACTGACCCTGCCTTATCCATTGCAGTGACCCTGTCTTACCCATTGCACTGACCCTGTCTTACCCATTGCACTGACCCTGCCTTATCCATTGCACTGACCCTGCCTTATCCATTGCACTGACCCTGTCTTATCCATTGCAGTGACCCTGCCTTATCCATTGCAGTGACCCTGTCTTACCCATTGCACTGACCCTGCCTTATTCATTGCAGTGACCCTGGCTTATCCATTGCAGTGACCCTGCCTTATCCATTGCAGTGACCCTGTCTTACCCATTGCACTGACCCTGCCTTACCCATTGCACTGACTCTGCCTTACCCATTGCACTGACCCTGCCTTATCCATTGCACTGACCCTGCCTTATCCATTGCACTGACCCTGTCTTACCCATTGCACTGACCCTGCCTTATCCATTGCACTGACCCTGTCTTATCCATTGCACTGACCCTGTCTTACCCGTTGCACTGAACCTGTCTTACCCGTTGCACTGAAAATCCCTTACCCATTGCACTGACCCTGCCTTACCCATTGCACTGACCCTGCCTTATCCATTGCACTGACCCTGTTTTCCCCATTGCACTGACACTGCCTTACCCATTGCACTGACCCTGCCTTACCCATTGCACTGACCCTGCCGTATCCATTGCACTGACCCTCCCTAACCATTGCACTGACCCTGCCTTCTCCATTGCACTGACCCTCCCTTACCATTGCACTGACTCTGCCTTCTCCAGTGCACTGACCCTGTCTTACCCATTGCACTGACCCTGCCTTACCCATTGCACTGACCATGCCTTATCCATTGCACTGACCTGCCTTACCCATTGCACTGAACCTGCCTTATCCATTGCATTGACCCTGCCTTATCCAGTGCACTGACCCTGTCTTACCCATTGCACTGACACTGCCTTACCCATTGCACTGACCCTGCCTTACCCATTGCACTGACCCTGCCGTATCCATTGCACTGACCCTCCCTAACCATTGCACTGACCCTGCCTTCTCCATTGCACTGACCCTCCCTTACCATTGCACTGACTCTGCCTTCTCCAGTGCACTGACCCTGTCTTTCCCATTGCACTGACCCTGCCTTACCCATTGCACTGACCATGCCTTATCCATTGCACTGACCTGCCTTACCCATTGCACTGAACCTGCCTTATCCATTGCATTGACCCTGCCTTATCCAGTGCACTGACCCTGTCTTACCCATTGCACTGACCCTGCCTTACCCATTGCACTGACCTTGCCTTATCCATTGCACTGACCCTGCCTTCCCCATTGCACTGACACTGCCTTACCCATTGCACTGACACTGCCTTACCCATTGCACTGACCCTCCCTTACCCATTGCACTGACCCTGCCTTATCCATTGCACTGACCCTGTCTTCCCCATTGCACTGACACTGCCTGAACCATTGCACTGACCCTGCCTTATCCATTGCACTGACCCTGTCTTACCCATTGCACTGACCCTGCCTTACCCATTGCACTGACCCTGCCTTATCCATTGCACTGACCCTCCCTTACCCATTGCACTGACCCTGCCTTATCCATTTCACTGACCCTGTCTTCCCCATTGCACTGACATTGCCTTACCCATTGCACTGACACTGCCTTACCCATTGCACTGACCCTGCCTTATCCATTGCAGTGACCCTGCCTTCTCCATTGCACTGACCCTCCCTTACCATTGCACTGACTCTCCCTTACCATTGCACTGACTCTGCCTTCTCCGGTGCACTGACCCTGTCTTACCCATTGCACTGACCCTGCCTTATCCATTGCACTGACCCTGTCTTACCCATTGCACTGACCCTGCCTTATCCATTGCACTGAACCTGCCTGACCCGTTGCACTGAACCTCCCTTATCCATTGCATTGACCCTGCCTTATCCAGTGCACTCACCCTGTCTTACCCATTGCACTGACTCTGCCTTACCCATTGCACTGACCTTGCCTTATCCATTGCACTGACCTGCCTTACCCCTTGCACTGAACCTGCCTTATCCATTGCATAGTCCTGCCTTACCCCTTGCACTGACCCTGCCTTATCCATTGCAGTGACCCTGCCTTATCCATTGCACTGACCCTGTCTTACCCATTGCACTGACTTTGCCTTACCCATTGCACTGACCTTGCCTTATCCATTGCACTGACCTGCCTTACCCCTTGCACTGAACCTGCCTTATCCATTGCACAGTCCTGCCTTACCCCTTGCACTGACCCTGCCTTATCCATTGCAGTGACCCTGCCTTATCCATTGCACTGACCCTGCCTTATCCATTGCACTGACCCTGCCTTATCCATTGCAGTGACCCTGTCTTATCCATTGCACTGACCCTGCCTTATCCATTGCACTGACCTGCCTTACCCTTTGCACTGACCCTGCCTTATCCATTGCACTGACCCTGCCTTATCCATTGCACTGACCTGCCTTACCCATTGCACTGAACCTGCCTTACCCCTTGCACTGAACCTGCCTTATCCATTGCACTGACCTGCCTTACCCCTTGCACTGAACCTGCCTTACCCATTGCACTGACCCTGCCTTATCCATTGCACTGACCTTCCATTACCCATTGCACTGACCCTGCCTTACCCATTGCACTGACCCTGCCCTATCCATTGCACTGACCCTGTCTTACCCGTTGCACTGACCCTGTCTTACCCATTGCACTGACCCTGTCTTACCCGTTGTACTGACCCTGCCTTATCCATTGCACTGACCCTGCCTTATCCATTCTTCTTCTTTGGCCTCCTTGTCTCGAGAGACAATGGGTAAGCGCCTAGAGGTGGTCAGTGGTGTCAGTCGCTGTGAGGCAACTATGGAGTGACCTCTCCATGGCGCATGCCTGGGCGAATGTATGGAGGTTGAGAGTTGCCCAAGCGTCAAAACCCCCCTCTCGGCCTTTCTGGTGGGGTCCAAAGGAGTGCAGAGCACGACGTTTGGCACCGGTATGGCTGCAGGAACTGCCGGAAACATGCCAAAGGTGACACATGACCGCCTACGGGGTTCCACTCCGGATTTTCTGTTAGGGTTTACTCCCTTAGCCGTGGTCTCTCCCGAGACGCCCACAAGGCAGCTGTTCATTTGACAAATAAAACAAGTTAGGGTTATACCCTCTTAGTAACTTAAAATCAGACAGCTTGCAATTTAATGATACTTTAGTTGGTCACATCAGCATCTCCATCCTCACCAGAAGCTAATAGCTGCCACCTGAAAAATGCCATTAGCAAAGAATTAGAATTTGCAGAGCCAACATGATTCAAAGTAGGACATGTCTGCAAAGTCAGAGTTTGTATGACATTATGTCTGTGTCTCAAAATAGACAGTTTAAAGAAAGAGCTTTCTTAAAAGGGATTTGAAAGCAGCACTGCTACATTGCAGTGACCCTATCTTACCCATTGCACTGACCCTGCCTTATGCATTGCAGTGACCCTGTCTTACCCGTTGCACTGACCCTGCCTTACCCATTGCATTGACCCTGCTTTATGCATTGCACTGACCCTGCCTTTCCCATTGCACTGACCCTGCCTTATCCATTGCAGTGACCCTGTCTTACCCATTGCACTGACCCTGCCTTATCCATTGCACTGACCCTGCCTTATCCATTGCACTGACCCTGTCTTATCCATTGCAGTGACCCTGCCTTATCCATTGCAGTGACCCTGTCTTACCCATTGCACTGACCCTGCCTTATTCATTGCAGTGACCCTGGCTTATCCATTGCAGTGACCCTGCCTTATCCATTGCAGTGACCCTGTCTTACCCATTGCACTGACCCTGCCTTACCCATTGCACTGACTCTGCCTTACCCATTGCACTGACCCTGCCTTATCCATTGCAGTGACCCTGCCTTATCCATTGCAGTGACCCTGTCTTACCCATTGCACTGACCCTGCCTTATCCATTGCACTGACCCTGCCTTATCCCTTGTACTGACCCTGTCTTACCCGTTGCACTGAACCTGTCTTACCCGTTGCACTGACCCTGTCTTAGCCGTTGCACTGACCCTGCCTTACCCGTTGCATTGACCCTGCCTTACCCATTGCAGTAACCCTGTCTTACCCATTGCACTGACCCTGCCTTACCCATTGCACTGACCCTGCCTTATCCATTGCAGTGACCCTGTCTTACCCATTGCACTGACCCTGCCTTATCCATTGCACTGACCCTGCCTTATCCATTGCACTGACCCTGCCTTATCCATTGTACTGACCCTGCCTTATCCATTGCACTGACCCTGTCTTACCCATTGCACTGACCCTCCCTTATCCATTGCACTGACCTTGTCTTATCCATTGCACTGACCCTGTCTTACCCGTTGCACTGAACCTGTCTTACCCGTTGCACTGAAAATCCCTTACCCATTGCACTGACCCTGCCTTACCCATTGCACTGACCCTGCCTTATCCATTGCACTGACCCTGTTTTCCCCATTGCACTGACACTGCCTTACCCATTGCACTGACCCTGCCTTACCCATTCCACTGACCCTGCCTTATCCATTGCACTGACCCTCCCTAATCCATTGCACTGACCCTCCCTAACCATTGCACTGACCCTGCCTTCTCCATTGCACTGACCCTCCCTTACCATTGCACTGACTCTGCCTTCTCCAGTGCACTGACCCTGTCTTACCCATTGCACTGACCCTGCCTTACCCATTGCACTGACCATGCCTTATCCATTGCACTGACCTGCCTTTCCCATTGCACTGAACCTGCTTTATCCATTGCATTGACCCTGCCTTATCCAGTGCACTGACCCTGTCTTACCCATTGCACTGACCCTGCCTTACCCATTGCACTGACCATGCCTTATCCATTGCACTGACCTGCCTTACCCCTTGCACTGAACCTGCCTTATCCATTGCACAGACCTGCCTTACCCCTTGCACTGAACCTGCCTTACCCATTGCACTGACCCTGCCTTATCCATTGCACTGACCTGCCTTACCCATTGCACTGAACCTGCCTGACCCGTTGCACTGAACCTCCCTTATCCATTGCATTGACCCTGCCTTATCCAGTGCACTGACCCTGTCTTACCCATTGCACTGACCCTGCCTTACCCATTGCACTGACCTTGCCTTATCCATTGCACTGACACTGCCTTATCCATTGCACTGACCCTCCCTTACCCATTGCACTGACCCTGCCTTATCCATTGCACTGACCCTGCCTTATCCATTGCACTGACCCTGCCTTATCCATTGCACTGACCCTGCCTTCCCCATTGCACTGACACTGCCTTACCCATTGCACTGACACTGCCTTACCCATTGCACTGACCCTCCCTTACCCATTGCACTGACCCTGCCTTATCCATTGCACTGACCCTGCCTTATCCATTGCACTGACCCTGTCTTCCCCATTGCACTGACACTGCCTGAACCATTGCACTGACCCTGCCTTATCCATTGCACTGACCCTGTCTTACCCATTGCACTGAACCTGCCTTACCCATTGCACTGACCCTGCCTTATCCATTGCACTGACCCTCCCTTACCCATTGCACTGACCCTGCCTTATCCATTGCACTGACCCTGTCTTCCCCATTGCACTGACATTGCCTTACCCATTGCACTGACACTGCCTTACCCATTGCACTGACCCTGCCTTATCCATTGCAGTGACCCTGCCTTCTCCATTGCACTGACCCTCCCTTACCATTGCACTGACTCTGCCTTCTCCAGTGCACTGACCCTGTCTTACCCATTGCACTGACCCTGCCTTATCCATTGCACTGACCCTGTCTTACCCATTGCACTGACCCTGCCTTATCCATTGCACTGAACCTGCCTGACCCGTTGCACTGAACCTCCCTTATCCATTGCATTGACCCTGCCTTATCCAGTGCACTGACCCTGTCTTACCCATTGCACTGACTCTGCCTTACCCATTGCACTGACCTTGCCTTATCCATTGCACTGACCTGCCTTACCCCTTGCACTGAACCTGCCTTATCCATTGCATAGTCCTGCCTTACCCCTTGCACTGACCCTGCCTTATCCATTGCAGTGACCCTGCCTTATCCATTGCACTGACCCTGCCTTATCCATTGCACTGACCCTGCCTTATCCATTGCAGTGACCCTGCCTTACCCCTTGCACTGAACCTGCCTTATCCATTGCACAGTCCTGCCTTACCCCTTGCACTGAACCTGCCTTACCCATTGCACTGACCCTGCCTTATCCATTGCACTGACCTGCCTTACCCATTGCACTGAACCTGCCTTACCCCTTGCACTGAACCTGCCTTATCCATTGCACTGACCTGCCTTACCCATTGCAGTGACCCTGTCTTACCCATTTCACTGACCCTGCCTTATCCATTGCACTGACCCTGCCTTATCCATTGCACTGACCCTGTCTTACCCATTGCACTGACCCTGCCTTATCCATTGCACTGACCCTGTCTTATCCATTGCACTGACCCTGTCTTACCCGTTGCACTGAACCTGTCTTACCCGTTGCACTGAAAATCCCTTACCCATTGCACTGACCCTGCCTTACCCATTGCACTGACCCTGCCTTATCCATTGCACTGACCCTGTTTTCCCCATTGCACTGACCCTGCCTTACCCATTGCACTGACCCTGCCTTACCCATTGCACTGACCCTCCCTTACCATTGCACTGACTCTGCCTTCTCCAGTGCACTGACCCTGTCTTACCCATTGCACTGACCCTGCCTTACCCATTGCACTGACCATGCCTTATCCATTGCACTGAAAATCCCTTCCCCATTGCACTGACCCTGCCTTACCCATTGCACTGACCCTGCCTTATCCATTGCACTGACCCTGTTTTCCCCATTGCACTGACACTGCCTTACCCATTGCACTGACCCTGCCTTACCCATTGCACTGACCCTGCCGTATCCATTGCACTGACCCTCCCTAACCATTGCACTGACCCTGCCTTCTCCATTGCACTGACCCTCCCTTACCATTGCACTGACTCTGCCTTCTCCAGTGCACTGACCCTGTCTTACCCATTGCACTGACCCTGCCTTACCCATTGCACTGACCATGCCTTATCCATTGCACTGACCTGCCTTACCCATTGCACTGAACCTGCCTTTTCCATTGCACAGACCTGCCTTACCCCTTGCACTGAACCTGCCTTACCCATTGCACTGACCCTGCCTTATCCATTGCACTGACCTGCCTTACCCATTGCACTGAACCTGCCTGACCCGTTGCACTGACCCTCCCTTATCCATTGCATTGACCCTGCCTTATCCAGTGCACTGACCCTGTCTTACCCATTGCACTGACCCTGCCTTACCCATTGCACTGACCTTGCCTTATCCATTGCACTGACACTGCCTTATCCATTGCACTGACCCTCCCTTACCCATTGCACTGACCCTGCCTTCTCCAGTGCACTGACCCTGTCTTACCCATTGCACTGACCCTGCCTTACCCATTGCACTGACCATGCCTTATCCATTGCACTGACCTGCCTTTCCCATTGCACTGAACCTGCTTTATCCATTGCATTGACCCTGCCTTATCCAGTGCACTGACCCTGTCTTACCCATTGCACTGACCCTGCCTTACCCATTGCACTGACCATGCCTTATCCATTGCACTGACCTGCCTTACCCCTTGCACTGAACCTGCCTTATCCATTGCACAGACCTGCCTTACCCCTTGCACTGAACCTGCCTTACCCATTGCACTGACCCTGCCTTATCCATTGCACTGACCTGCCTTACCCATTGCACTGAACCTGCCTGACCCGTTGCACTGAACCTCCCTTATCCATTGCATTGACCCTGCCTTATCCAGTGCACTGACCCTGTCTTACCCATTGCACTGACCCTGCCTTACCCATTGCACTGACCTTGCCTTATCCATTGCACTGACACTGCCTTATCCATTGCACTGACCCTCCCTTACCCATTGCACTGACCCTGCCTTATCCATTGCACTGACCCTGCCTTATCCATTGCACTGACCCTGCCTTCCCCATTGCACTGACACTGCCTTACCCATTGCACTGACACTGCCTTACCCATTGCACTGACCCTCCCTTACCCATTGCACTGACCCTGCCTTATCCATTGCACTGACCCTGTCTTCCCCATTGCACTGACACTGCCTGAACCATTGCACTGACCCTGCCTTATCCATTGCACTGACCCTGTCTTACCCATTGCACTGACCCTGCCTTACCCATTGCACTGACCCTCCCTTACCCATTGCACTGACCCTGCCTTATCCATTGCACTGACCCTGTCTTCCCCATTGCACTGACATTGCCTTACCCATTGCACTGACACTGCCTTACCCATTGCACTGACCCTGCCTTATCCATTGCAGTGACCCTGCCTTCTCCATTGCACTGACCCTCCCTTACCATTGCACTGACTCTGCCTTCTCCAGTGCACTGACCCTGTCTTACCCATTGCACTGACCCTGCCTTATCCATTGCACTGACCCTGTCTTACCCATTGCACTGACCCTGCCTTATCCATTGCACTGAACCTGCCTGACCCGTTGCACTGAACCTCCCTTATCCATTGCATTGACCCTGCCTTATCCAGTGCACTGACCCTGTCTTACCCATTGCACTGACTCTGCCTTACCCATTGCACTGACCTTGCCTTATCCATTGCACTGACCTGCCTTACCCCTTGCACTGAACCTGCCTTATCCATTGCATAGTCCTGCCTTACCCCTTGCACTGACCCTGCCTTATCCATTGCAGTGACCCTGCCTTATCCATTGCACTGACCCTGCCTTATCCATTGCACTGACCCTGCCTTATCCATTGCAGTGACCCTGCCTTACCCCTTGCACTGAACCTGCCTTATCCATTGCACAGTCCTGCCTTACCCCTTGCACTGAACCTGCCTTACCCATTGCACTGACCCTGCCTTATCCATTGCACTGACCTGCCTTACCCATTGCACTGAACCTGCCTTACCCCTTGCACTGAACCTGCCTTATCCATTGCACTGACCTGCCTTACCCATTGCAGTGACCCTGTCTTACCCATTTCACTGACCCTGCCTTATCCATTGCACTGACCCTGCCTTATCCATTGCACTGACCCTGTCTTACCCATTGCACTGACCCTGCCTTATCCATTGCACTGACCCTGTCTTATCCATTGCACTGACCCTGTCTTACCCGTTGCACTGAACCTGTCTTACCCGTTGCACTGAAAATCCCTTACCCATTGCACTGACCCTGCCTTACCCATTGCACTGACCCTGCCTTATCCATTGCACTGACCCTGTTTTCCCCATTGCACTGACACTGCCTTACCCATTGCACTGACCCTGCCTTACCCATTGCACTGACCCTGCCGTATCCATTGCACTGACCCTCCCTAACCATTGCACTGACCCTGCCTTCTCCATTGCACTGACCCTCCCTTACCATTGCACTGACTCTGCCTTCTCCAGTGCACTGACCCTGTCTTACCCATTGCTCTGACCCTGCCTTACCCATTGCACTGACCATGCCTTATCCATTGCACTGACCTGCCTTACCCATTGCACTGAACCTGCCTTATCCATTGCATTGACCCTGCCTTATCCAGTGCACTGACCCTGTCTTACCCATTGCACTGACACTGCCTTACCCATTGCACTGACCCTGCCTTACCCATTGCACTGACCCTGCCGTATCCATTGCACTGACCCTCCCTAACCATTGCACTGACCCTGCCTTCTCCATTGCACTGACCCTCCCTTACCATTGCACTGACTCTGCCTTCTCCAGTGCACTGACCCTGTCTTTCCCATTGCACTGACCCTGCCTTACCCATTGCACTGACCATGCCTTATCCATTGCACTGACCTGCCTTACCCATTGCACTGAACCTGCCTTATCCATTGCATTGACCCTGCCTTATCCAGTGCACTGACCCTGTCTTACCCATTGCACTGACCCTGCCTTACCCATTGCACTGACCTTGCCTTATCCATTGCACTGACCCTGCCTTCCCCATTGCACTGACACTGCCTTACCCATTGCACTGACACTGCCTTACCCATTGCACTGACCCTCCCTTACCCATTGCACTGACCCTGCCTTATCCATTGCACTGACCCTGTCTTCCCCATTGCACTGACACTGCCTGAACCATTGCACTGACCCTGCCTTATCCATTGCACTGACCCTGTCTTACCCATTGCACTGACCCTGCCTTACCCATTGCACTGACCCTGCCTTATCCATTGCACTGACCCTCCCTTACCCATTGCACTGACCCTGCCTTATCCATTTCACTGACCCTGTCTTCCCCATTGCACTGACATTGCCTTACCCATTGCACTGACACTGCCTTACCCATTGCACTGACCCTGCCTTATCCATTGCAGTGACCCTGCCTTCTCCATTGCACTGACCCTCCCTTACCATTGCACTGACTCTCCCTTACCATTGCACTGACTCTGCCTTCTCCGGTGCACTGACCCTGTCTTACCCATTGCACTGACCCTGCCTTATCCATTGCACTGACCCTGTCTTACCCATTGCACTGACCCTGCCTTATCCATTGCACTGAACCTGCCTGACCCGTTGCACTGAACCTCCCTTATCCATTGCATTGACCCTGCCTTATCCAGTGCACTCACCCTGTCTTACCCATTGCACTGACTCTGCCTTACCCATTGCACTGACCTTGCCTTATCCATTGCACTGACCTGCCTTACCCCTTGCACTGAACCTGCCTTATCCATTGCATAGTCCTGCCTTACCCCTTGCACTGACCCTGCCTTATCCATTGCAGTGACCCTGCCTTATCCATTGCACTGACCTTCCATTACCCATTGCACTGACCCTGCCTTACCCATTGCACTGACCCTGCCCTATCCATTGCACTGACCCTGTCTTACCCGTTGCACTGACCCTGTCTTACCCATTGCACTGACCCTGTCTTACCCGTTGTACTGACCCTGCCTTATCCATTGCACTGACCCTGCCTTATCCATTGCAGTGACCCTATCTTACCCATTGCACTGACCCTGCCTTATGCATTGCAGTGACCCTGTCTTACCCGTTGCACTGACCCTGCCTTACCCATTGCATTGACCCTGCTTTATGCATTGCACTGACCCTGCCTTTCCCATTGCACTGACCCTGCCTTATCCATTGCAGTGACCCTGTCTTACCCATTGCACTGACCCTGCCTTATCCATTGCACTGACCCTGCCTTATCCATTGCACTGACCCTGTCTTATCCATTGCAGTGACCCTGCCTTATCCATTGCAGTGACCCTGTCTTACCCATTGCACTGACCCTGCCTTATTCATTGCAGTGACCCTGGCTTATCCATTGCAGTGACCCTGCCTTATCCATTGCAGTGACCCTGTCTTACCCATTGCACTGACCCTGCCTTACCCATTGCACTGACTCTGCCTTACCCATTGCACTGACCCTGCCTTATCCATTGCACTGACCCTGCCTTATCCATTGCACTGACCCTGTCTTACCCATTGCACTGACCCTGCCTTATCCATTGCACTGACCCTGTCTTATCCATTGCACTGACCCTGTCTTACCCGTTGCACTGAACCTGTCTTACCCGTTGCACTGAAAATCCCTTACCCATTGCACTGACCCTGCCTTACCCATTGCACTGACCCTGCCTTATCCATTGCACTGACCCTGTTTTCCCCATTGCACTGACACTGCCTTACCCATTGCACTGACCCTGCCTTACCCATTGCACTGACCCTGCCGTATCCATTGCACTGACCCTCCCTAACCATTGCACTGACCCTGCCTTCTCCATTGCACTGACCCTCCCTTACCATTGCACTGACTCTGCCTTCTCCAGTGCACTGACCCTGTCTTACCCATTGCACTGACCCTGCCTTACCCATTGCACTGACCATGCCTTATCCATTGCACTGACCTGCCTTACCCATTGCACTGAACCTGCCTTATCCATTGCATTGACCCTGCCTTATCCAGTGCACTGACCCTGTCTTACCCATTGCACTGACACTGCCTTACCCATTGCACTGACCCTGCCTTACCCATTGCACTGACCCTGCCGTATCCATTGCACTGACCCTCCCTAACCATTGCACTGACCCTGCCTTC
Source organism: Heterodontus francisci (assembly GCF_036365525.1). Classification (NCBI taxonomy): domain Eukaryota; kingdom Metazoa; phylum Chordata; class Chondrichthyes; order Heterodontiformes; family Heterodontidae; genus Heterodontus; species Heterodontus francisci. Next base: position 11,582,494 of record NC_090413.1, on the reverse strand, counting down.
TCCATTGCACTGACCCTCCCTTACCATTGCACTGACTCTGCCTTCTCCAGTGCACTGACCCTGTCTTTCCCATTGCACTGACCCTGCCTTACCCATTGCACTGACCATGCCTTATCCATTGCACTGACCTGCCTTACCCATTGCACTGAACCTGCCTTATCCATTGCATTGACCCTGCCTTATCCAGTGCACTGACCCTGTCTTACCCATTGCACTGACCCTGCCTTACCCATTGCACTGACCTTGCCTTATCCATTGCACTGACCCTGCCTTCCCCATTGCACTGACACTGCCTTACCCATTGCACTGACACTGCCTTACCCATTGCACTGACCCTCCCTTACCCATTGCACTGACCCTGCCTTATCCATTGCACTGACCCTGTCTTCCCCATTGCACTGACACTGCCTGAACCATTGCACTGACCCTGCCTTATCCATTGCACTGACCCTGTCTTACCCATTGCACTGACCCTGCCTTACCCATTGCACTGACCCTGCCTTATCCATTGCACTGACCCTCCCTTACCCATTGCACTGACCCTGCCTTATCCATTTCACTGACCCTGTCTTCCCCATTGCACTGACATTGCCTTACCCATTGCACTGACACTGCCTTACCCATTGCACTGACCCTGCCTTATCCATTGCAGTGACCCTGCCTTCTCCATTGCACTGACCCTCCCTTACCATTGCACTGACTCTCCCTTACCATTGCACTGACTCTGCCTTCTCCGGTGCACTGACCCTGTCTTACCCATTGCACTGACCCTGCCTTATCCATTGCACTGACCCTGTCTTACCCATTGCACTGACCCTGCCTTATCCATTGCACTGAACCTGCCTGACCCGTTGCACTGAACCTCCCTTATCCATTGCATTGACCCTGCCTTATCCAGTGCACTCACCCTGTCTTACCCATTGCACTGACTCTGCCTTACCCATTGCACTGACCTTGCCTTATCCATTGCACTGACCTGCCTTACCCCTTGCACTGAACCTGCCTTATCCATTGCATAGTCCTGCCTTACCCCTTGCACTGACCCTGCCTTATCCATTGCAGTGACCCTGCCTTATCCATTGCACTGACCCTGTCTTACCCATTGCACTGACTTTGCCTTACCCATTGCACTGACCTTGCCTTATCCATTGCACTGACCTGCCTTACCCCTTGCACTGAACCTGCCTTATCCATTGCACAGTCCTGCCTTACCCCTTGCACTGACCCTGCCTTATCCATTGCAGTGACCCTGCCTTATCCATTGCACTGACCCTGCCTTATCCATTGCACTGACCCTGCCTTATCCATTGCAGTGACCCTGTCTTATCCATTGCACTGACCCTGCCTTATCCATTGCACTGACCTGCCTTACCCTTTGCACTGACCCTGCCTTATCCATTGCACTGACCCTGCCTTATCCATTGCACTGACCTGCCTTACCCATTGCACTGAACCTGCCTTACCCCTTGCACTGAACCTGCCTTATCCATTGCACTGACCTGCCTTACCCCTTGCACTGAACCTGCCTTACCCATTGCACTGACCCTGCCTTATCCATTGCACTGACCTTCCATTACCCATTGCACTGACCCTGCCTTACCCATTGCACTGACCCTGCCCTATCCATTGCACTGACCCTGTCTTACCCGTTGCACTGACCCTGTCTTACCCATTGCACTGACCCTGTCTTACCCGTTGTACTGACCCTGCCTTATCCATTGCACTGACCCTGCCTTATCCATTGCAGTGACCCTATCTTACCCATTGCACTGACCCTGCCTTATGCATTGCAGTGACCCTGTCTTACCCGTTGCACTGACCCTGCCTTACCCATTGCATTGACCCTGCTTTATGCATTGCACTGACCCTGCCTTTCCCATTGCACTGACCCTGCCTTATCCATTGCAGTGACCCTGTCTTACCCATTGCACTGACCCTGCCTTATCCATTGCACTGACCCTGCCTTATCCATTGCACTGACCCTGTCTTATCCATTGCAGTGACCCTGCCTTATCCATTGCAGTGACCCTGTCTTACCCATTGCACTGACCCTGCCTTATTCATTGCAGTGACCCTGGCTTATCCATTGCAGTGACCCTGCCTTATCCATTGCAGTGACCCTGTCTTACCCATTGCACTGACCCTGCCTTACCCATTGCACTGACTCTGCCTTACCCATTGCACTGACCCTGCCTTATCCATTGCAGTGACCCTGCCTTATCCATTGCAGTGACCCTGTCTTACCCATTGCACTGACCCTGCCTTATCCATTGCACTGACCCTGCCTTATCCCTTGTACTGACCCTGTCTTACCCGTTGCACTGAACCTGTCTTACCCGTTGCACTGACCCTCCCTTACCCGTTGCACTGACCCTGTCTTACCCATTGCACTGAGCCTGTTGCCCATTACAGTGAATTTACCCAGTGTATTTGATTAAACCCCTCTCCCTGTCTCCTCCACCCTGACCTCCAACAATACGTGCGAGGAACTCATGGACTCCATTGTCACTAAGATTGAGATCATCTGATCAGCTGCCTCCGGCGCGTTCCTCCTTTTCACTATCCCACTGGGCCAAACCTCCTGTAATGCTTCACCACGCACCCTGCCCTAGACCTGAACTTGCATCATTCTCCAGTTTCTGTCCTATCTCCCCTCATGCCCTCTCTAAGCTCATTTTGTTCCTGAGACCCACCTCCTGCTCCCTTCATCCTATTCCCACTAAACTGCTGATCATCCAACAGCGGCATGGACAGAGTGGATAGTCAGAAGCTTTTTCCCAGGGTGGAAGAGTCAGTTACTAGGGGACATAGGTTTAAGGTGCGAGGGGCAAAGTTTAGAGGGGATGTGCGAGGCAAGTTTTTTACACAGAGGGTGGTGAGTGCCTGGAACTTGCTGCCAGGGGCGGTGGTGGAAGCAGATACGATAGCGACTTTTAAGAGACATCTTGACAAATATATGAATAGGAAGGGAATAGAGGGATATGGGCCCCGGAAGTGCAGAAGGTGTTAGTTTCGGCAGGCATCAAGATCGGCGCAGGCTTGGAGGGCCGAATGGCCTGTTACTGTGCTGTGCTGTTCTTTGTTCTTTTATCACCTTGTGGTCCCCATGTTAGCCGATATTGTTCTCTCGCTTCAGGTGTTGTCCCTCTCTCCTTTAAATTTGTTGCATCATCCTTCGCCTCAAAAAACTAACCCTTGACCCCACTGCCCTTGCAAACTAACATCCCATCTCCAATCTCCCTTTCCTCTCCAAAGTCCTTGAACGTGTTGTCGCCTCTCAAATCCATGCCATCTTTCCCAGAACTCCATGTTTGAAACTCTCCAATCAGGTTTCAGCCCCGCCACAGTACCAAAGCAGCTCTTATCAAAGTCACAAATGACATCCAATGTGAATGTGACAAAGGTAAACTTTCCCTCCTCGTTCTTCTCCACCTAACTGCAGACTTTGACACAGTTGACCACACCATCCTCCTCCAGCACCTCTCCACTGTTGTCCAGCTGGGTGGGACTGCTCTCACCTGGTTCCATTCTTATCTATCTAATTGATCTAAGCCAGAGAATCATTTGCAATGGCTTCTTTTCCTGCTCCTGCACTGTTACCTCTGGTGTCCCCCAGGATCTATCCTTGGCCCCCTCTTATATCTTGTCTACGTGCTGCCCCTCAGTACATCATCCGAAAGCTCAGTGTTAGTTTTCACGTATACACTGACAACACTCAGCTCTACCTCAGCACCACCTCTCCCGACTCCTCCACTGTTGTTAAATTATCAGACAGCTTCTCCGACATCCAATACTGGATGAGCAAAAATTTCCTCCAATTAAATATTGTGTGAAGACTGAAGCCATTGTTTTCGGTCCCCGCCCCCAAACTCCGTTCCCTAACTACCGACTCCATCCCTCTCCGTGGCAACAGTCTGAGATTAAACCAGTCTGTTCGCAACCTTGGTGTCACATTTGACCCCGAGATGAGCTTCTGACCTCATATTAGTGCCATCACTAAGGCCGTCTGTTTTGACCTCCTTAACATCATCGACCCTTATTCGGAACTGACCCGAAACGTTAACTCTGCTGCTCTTTCCACAGATGCTGCCAGACCTGCTGAGTGGTTCCAGCATTTCTTGTTTTTATTTCATCCAAAACTCTGCTGCCTGAGGGGGGATCTCATAGAAACCTATAAAATTCTAACAGGACTTGACAGGCTAGATACAGGAAGGATGTTCCCATTAGTGGGGGAGTCCAGAACCAGGGGTCATAGTCTAAGGATACGGGGTAAACCTTTGAGGACTGAGATGAGGAGAAACTGTAGAATTTGCAGTTGAGGCCAAAACATTGTATGTGTTCAAGAAGGAGTTAGATATAGCTCTTGGGTTTAAAGGAATCAAAGGATATGGGGTGAAAGCAGGAACAGGTTACTGAGTTGAATGATCATAATGAATGGCAGAGCAGGCTCGAAGGGCCTACTCCTGCTCCTATTTTCTATGTCTTAACTCTCACCAAGTCCTGTTCCCCTATCACCCTGGTGCTCACTGACCGACATTGGCTCCCAGTCAAGCAATGTCTTGATTTTAAAATTCTCATCCTTGTTTTCAAATCCCTCCCTATCTCTGTAATCTCCTTCAGTTATCTGCACTCCTCCAATTCTAGCCTCTTGTACCTCCCTAATTTTAATTGCTGCACGATTGGTGGCTGTGCCTGCAGTTTATAGAGAGTCATAGCACTGAAACAGGCCCTTCGGCCCACCGAGTCTGTGCTGACCAACAACCACCCATTTATACTAATCCTACATTAATCCCATATTCCTTACCATTCTCCTATCTACACTAGGGGCAATTTACAATGGCCAACTTACCTATCAACCTGCAACTCTTTGGCTGTGGGAAGAAACTGGAGCACCCGGCGGAAACCCACACGGTCACAGGGAGAACTTGCAAACTCCGCACAGGCAGTACCCGGAACTGAACCTGGGTCGCTGGAGCTGTGAGGTTGCGGTGCTAACCACTGTGCCGCCCGGTTACCTGGGCTCCAAGCTCTGCAATACCCTCCCTTCACCTCTCTTCCTTTCCACCTCCTTTAAGACTCTCCTTAAAACCTACCTCTTTGATCAAGCTTTTGGTCATCTGACATATCTCCTTATGTTGCTCAATGTCATACTTTGATTTATAATGATCTTGTGAAGCGCCTTAGGATGTTTTATTATGTTAAAGATGCTATGTAAATATAAGTTGTTGTTGGCCTGTAGAACTCATAAACAACATATTCAGCAAAAGACAGCAAATGTCAAAACAGTTGAGGTATTGAAGAATTCCACACCAATAGAGCAGACAGGGAGTTGCTGATCCCTGATCTAACTGGTGGACTGAGCTTATCACACTGACTGACACAGAGAGTAAATTCTTTCTATTGTGGCCGTGAGGGATTTTCTTTTATATTCTTCAATTTTCCTGTCATGATTGGGTCAATTTAAGGAATCATTGCTTAAAACTCGTAAGTGCTCTTTGAGTTTATCAATACCATGACACCACAGGACCCTGCTGAACTTCACATTGGGACTTGTCATAACTGACACGCAATCTTCCCAGGAGCTGGTGGGCTTAAGATCTCAGCAAGGTCTGGGAATGGAATCCCTTTCTTCATTGCTTGAGATATCTCTTGGCAGGCAGTCCTGGAGAAGCCCATCCCTGTGTACTGAGAATAACGAGTTCTGGGGCTAACTGTAGTGGAGAGGGACAGGCCTGTTCAAAACTAGAGTGCTTTCAGTTGAGCAGATAGGATTCTGAGTACGACTGTTTTAATGAACTATGAAAGGATACCATCACTACCTGTTGTAACTATGTAGACCCAGAGAGAAAAGGCACAAAGGATGGACAACAGTTTGACCCTGACTGCTCTTTTTCCCAGGCTAACGGCAGCTGGCAGGATGCTACTACCCCATCTTCTGTGACTTCACCCACCGGAGGACCTGGCAGTGTCAACTCAGACACCTCCAACTGATGAGCTGCCAGCAATCATCTACTGCCCACTGGCTTTCATTTCACTGGACCCATTGGACGAGAGGAACTTGATTCCAACCTGATTTCATTGGAAGGGTCATTGCGATACTTTCTTGGGTAGAAGCTCCCTGCCACCTATATGTAAATATAGTAGACAAGAAAAGGTATTTATACATTTTTCACACAACTGAGTGCAGCCAATTACCTCACTGTAAAACCCTTTTAAAACCAATAGAGGAATGCTTCCTGTTTAGGTTACAGTGCTTACACACTACCTCTCAGCAATACACACTAGACTTATACTCATACTTTAGCCATCACCTTATGTTTGTGTGTTTTATCCCATCTGTCCCCCCAACCTCTATCAGTGTTGCAATGTGCAAGTTTTAATTCAGCTTCACGGGTCAGCTGTATTAGGAAAACAGTTCACTTTCACAGACTGATGCATGAAAATAAAACCCAAGTTATTACTGCTTTTAAAAGTTCCTGCTCCCAGGTGAGCACCTGTTTAGCTGTGTTTTGTGTAGGTTGAAGTGACTGCAGAAACATACATTGAACCTTACACTGACCATGTGATTGTGTTAGGGTATGCAGGTCTACTAAAATAATGCAGACTGACTTTCTTTTCTAATGACCTGTTAGTCTTCAGTGTCTGACTCAAAGTTAGTAATGGTTTTGGGGGATGTACAGAACAGCTCTGAATCTGTCTAGAAATCAAACGATATATTTCTCAGGGCTGACCCTAGACTGCCTTCCTCATCAAACTTGGCAACACTGGGATAAAAAAAGATATTTCCTGGGAGCCCCCACTGCGTTGAAAACCAAGCTGTTTCAGGAATATATACAGGCACTTGGCAAATGGAGCAGTGTTTAAAAAATAAGTCATTGTGCAAGCATAATTGAAGGATGGACCTAGTGACCCTGTGGAAAGTCTCTGTTGGTGGCAGAGCTGCTTCAGACCTGATCTGTGCTTTCCTGTACGATTTTGATGTTGGAGCAGTGAGGTAGCACTGTGCCTGGTGACAGCTGATACTGTTCTGCACTGTTTTGCACAGTGTGAATGTTAACAATGGCCAAAGCCCTTTATTAACTTTTCTTAAAACTGAAATTCACTATGTAAAGGAAAATAGGAATAATGGATAATAGGTTTTTGTTACTTATTGTGACCTTATGTACTCTGTGGTTCCATCCCTTAGTTACCCTTCATCAGAAACCTGTTTTTCTGATGAGTCCCAGTTAGCACAGCCTTTCGTGTAAACTTCTTCTGTGTTTCAAAATTGCAAAGTTACTGGATTGTTTTAAATGGGGAAAAAGAATTACTGGACAACTCTTGAAATCACAGAACAGAATAAAACAGCCCATAGTAAATGGAATTAACAGTGAGAGACAGAAAGAAACATTTCATCCAATAGGGATGGGGAGGTCTTCCAGTGTGGTAACTAGAACTTGAGTTTGAAATGTTGGGAAAGTTTACTTTAGTAAAGTGATGTCAGGACTGCAGGAATGGTCTGTGCCCAGGAGTAGCACTTTCCAATGTTTCCATTTGGGATTTTATAAATCATTCAACAGACTGTCAAAAGTAACCTTATATCTAAAAACAAGATTGGAGTTGTGACATTCCTGAAAATCAGTCCTTTTTGTAGTTGCCTTCTGTGTGCAATTATTGTCTATCCAAATCTACACTGCCTGTACCAAAAATCTCCATAACACAGACGCTCACACAAAAAGTACACATGGTTCAGCTTTACTAACTTTTTTAATCTTCCGTTTCTGTCTCGATGGTTGTGGTGTTTGAACTTTTGAAATTTGATGTCATTGTAAAAGATTCTAAATCCCAAAGGTAATTTTTACTCTGTAAGCGTGCAGACTCAGTTACTATAAATGTAAAGACATGACTGAAGTTTCACCAGGATTCTGTCCCAGACAGGTTCCCGAGCTTTTTTTTTTAAGTGTGGAAAGAGCTTTTTATTTGCTGCAGGACCCCTTCCTGCTCGTAAATGTTGTATGTTTTGCTATGAATGTATTCAATCCCTATGAAGCTTTCGGTTGCCTTTCCTATGCATTGGTCCAAAGTGATCGGTGCAGTTCTTGGATTTGGGAGCTGAGGACCAGGCTGCTGAAGATCACACCCTGAAAAACACTGAAACTACAGGACGGCTGAGCGAGAACCAGAAGCAGCAAATTCAGGAACAAAAGTAGTCAGTCGCTCCCTTAAAACATTTCCAACTTTAAAAAAAAAATCCAGTCTCCTGAGTATTTTTCTTTAATTACAAGAGATTTTCATTGGTATCTGTATAATTTTTATCAAATGGAGGCTTTGTATGAATGGGATGAAAATCTGATATGAACTCTGAAACGCTTTGGACAGGCTGCTATTTTAACCACAGGAGTGTGGGTCAGGTGCAGCTGGAATTCCCATTTCAGCACTGATCACTTTAGACCTCCACATAAGATGCTGCGTTCATCTGTTGAGCCGTCACCAATAAATGATCAAGCCTCAAATAATATTTGAACTTACTATCATTATGGATGTGTTGTTGTGCATGTCCAATGTTTACAGTGTTTCAATCAGTGCAGTGGTCAACACAGTGGCGTGGCCTATCCAAACTATCTCCCGATTACAGAAAGGGTCCTACAGTCCTGATCATTTTATTTCACCTTGGAAGAGGGGAGCAGTGTAAAGCTCCTTCAATTTGCGATTTTGATCCACTAGCATAAATCAACGTTCAAAACAAGAGAAATACAAGAGATTTCTGTTTATTCAGATGGAACCAGAGGGGGAAAACTTAAAATATATATGATTTTAATCCTACCATTTAATATTTGACATTTTTCTATTGACAAAATGAAAATAAGGTAACTGCAGTTACTTTGTGGAGGAAATAATTTGTCAAGAGCGGGATACTTTCTAAAAGCAGTGTGTAATTCCAGGAACACCAGTCTGTCACGTGTAAGTGTCGAGCTCCCTGAATGATTCCCCCTCCCCATGTTGCACTTATAATTTGCATTTTTGGTGCATTGGATGGGGGAGATGCGAGCGATACAGGTGTTCTAAATATGCCAATCTTATCCATACTTTCTGTTGAATAACATTTCATTTGAAAATCAAATTTGCAAATTTTCCCTCCAGAGATCTTTTTTTGAAGTTTTCTCCCACCACATGCAATCTTTCATTGAGGATCAGGGAGTCTGTTCACGCTGAGGTACTTGCACCAGCAGTAAAAATATACTGTAAACTAATGATCGTGAATAATGTAATGATTTATAGCTAATGTTACAAAGTCATATTAAAAAATTAATAGAAATCAGAGTGCTGGCAAGACTAGTCATTAATTCTACTTGTGGGTAACAGACACCAAAACTCAGTACCTCAGATTTTTAGAAGATTTTTAAAAAATGTTCAGAAACAAAACTAGGTAGAAGCCAGTACTGGAAATGTAGCATATTGAAAAAAAAACGATCAGATTAATGAAATCTCAGTAAACCGTCTATTTTCAGTAGTAGTACAATCAAACAGTTCCAAACAGGCAGCATAATATATCTGTTTAAATAGAAGTCTATTGTATTAAACTTTTTTCAAAAAAAGGAAAACTTTAAAAAAGAAAAATGTATAAAATTTGCTTTTAAAACTTTTAGGAAATAACTGCGAGCACGGTGGGTCCTTTTTCAGTTACGAGAATGGATTTAATGCCTTGGTAAACCTTTTCCTTCAAAACTAAATACCGTGTAAATGGCTTGATAGCAGTCTTGAAAAAAAATGTTAAGGAAAAGAGGTGTATTGCATTTTTATTTGTATGGTTAACACAAAACAGAATAAAACATTTCTTTTGCCACAAACCAGAACTGCTGTGGATTTCGGTTATAGTTTGTTTTATGCAGCAAAATAATTTCTCACTTGCACTTACACAGCAGTAAACACTTTCTGGAATTAGAGGGGGATTGAGGACATGAGCTGGTGTGAGAAGTGTTAGAACAGATGAATTAAGAGTAGGCCTCTCAAGTCTGAACTGATTACTCCACATTTCCACCTACCCCCAATAACTTTTCACCCCCTTGCTGATCAAGAATCTATCTACCTCTGCCTTAAAAATATTCAAAGACTCTGCTTCCACTGCCTTTTGAGGATGAGAGTTCCAAAGACTCATGACCCTCAAAAAATGTTCTCCTTATCTCTTTTAAATGGGCAACCCCTTATTTTTAAAACAGTGACCCCAGTTCTAGAGTCTCCCACACGGAAAACATCCTTTCCACATCCACCGTCAAGACCCCTCAGAATCTTGTTTTAATTAAATCACTCTTACTCTTCTAAATTCCAGTGGATACAAGCCTAGCCTGCCCAATCTTTCCTTAGAAGACAGCCTGCCCATTCCTGGTATTAGTTGAGTAAACCTACTGCCTCCAATGCATTTACATCCTTCCTTAACTAAGACGACCCAGTACTGTTTACAGTACTCCAGATGTGGTCTCACCAATGTCCTGTATAGCCGAAGCCTACTTTTGTATTCAATTCCCTTGCAATAAACAACAAGTCTGTTAGCTTTTCTAATTATATACTGTACCTGCATACTAACCTTTTGTGATTCATGCACTAGGGCGAGGGCAATTAGGGATGGGCAATAAATGCTGGCCTGGCCAGTGACGCTCACATCCCGTGAATGAATAAAAAAAAACTAGGACACCCAGATCCCTCTGCATCTCAGAGCTCTGCAATCTCTCACCATTTAGATAATAGGTTTCTTTTTTATTCTTCCTGCCAAAGTGGACAATTTCACACTTTCCCACATTATACTCCATTTGCCAGGTCTTTGCCCACTCACTTAACCTATCTATAATCCCTTTGTAGCCTCCTTATGTCCTCTTCACAAGTTACTTTCCTACCTATCTTGGGTCATCAGCAAATTTAGCAACCTTCATCCAAGTCATTTATATAAATTATTAAAAGTTGAGGCCCAGCACAGATCCCTGTGGCACACCACTCGTTACACCTTGCCAACTAGAAAATGCCCCATTTATGCCTACTTTCTGCTGCCATGCCAATATGTTACCCCTACATCATGAGCTTTTATTTACTGCAATAACCTTTGATGTGGCACCTTATCAAATGCCTTCTGGAAATCTAAGTACAATACATCCACCAGTTCCCTTTTATCCATAGCACATGTTTAGAGATTCAGCACTGAAACAGGCCCTTCGGCCCACCGAGTCTGTGCCGACCATCAACCACCCATTTATACTAATCCTACACGAATCCCATATCCCTATCACATCCCCACCTGTCCCTATATATTTCCCTACCACCTACCTATACTAGGGGCAATTTATAATGGCCAATTAACCTATCAACCTGCAAGTCTTTGGCATGTGGGAGGAAACCGGAGCACCCGGAGGAAACCCACGCAGACACAGGGAGAACTTGCAAACTCCGCACAGGCAGTACCCAGAATCGAACCCGGGTCCCTGGAGCTGTGAGGCTGCGGTGCTAACCACTGCGCCACTGTGCCGCCCATGTAACTCCCTCAAAGAACTCCAATAAATTGGTTAAACATGATTTGCCTTTCACAAAAACCATGTTGACTCTGCCTGATTACCTTGAATTTTTCTAAATGCCCTGCTAGAACATCTTTAATAATAGCTAACATTTTCCCTAAGACAGATGTTAAGCTAATTGGCCTGTAGTTTCCTGCTTTCTGTCTCCCTCCCTTTTTGAATAAAGGAGTTACATTTGCTGTTTTCCAATCTAAAGGAACCTTCCCCGAATCTAGGGAATTTTGGAAAATTAAAACTAACGCATCAACTATCTCACTAGCCACTTCTTTTAACATCCTTGGATGAAGTTCATCAGGACCCAGGGACATGCCAGCCCGCAGCTCCGACAATTTGTTCAGTACTACTGCCCTGGTGATTGTAATTTTCTTGAGTTCCTCCCTTCCTTCCATTTCCTGACTTACAGCTAACACTGGGATGTTACTTGTATCCGCAATCGTGAAGACTGATGCAAAATACTGTTCAATTCATCTGCCATCTCCTTATTTTCCCTTATTAATTCCCCAAACTCACTTTCTATAGGACCAACACTCACTTTGTAAACTTTTCTTTTTTAAATATCTATAAGAAACTTTTACTGTTCTTATATTTCTAGCTAGCTTTCTCGTTTTTTTTACCTTCAATCTTTCCTTTTTTTAAAAAAATATTCTGTCCCATCTTTGCACAATTATATGCATTTTCTTTAAGTTTGATACTATCTTTAACTGTTTTAGTTAACCACAGTTGACAGGTTCCCACCCTTGGAATTTTTTCTTTTGTGTTGAAATGTTAACTATTGTTATTGGAAGGGATCTGGCTGAAGGAACAATCGAGTGTTTCCAGGGAAAGGGGCAGGTTGGAACCCCGCCGCCCACCATTTTTTTTCCAACAGAATCCCAGGCCACTGGAGGCTGCTCAACCTTGCCCGGTTTTCATGCTTTCTACCGATTGCCCGTCAGCTATTCACGCTGTCTGATACCTTTCTCTCATTACGCCTCTTTTTGTAGCCTGTTGTCATTTCTGCAATTTTACCATCTCTGTTCTCTACCCAATCATTTCACAGGTTATTGTATTTCTTTTCCTGAATTTTCTCCCCTCCCACATTCCTTTTTAAACACTGTTCATTTGTAACATCTTAGTCCTGAGGAAAGGACTGAAATGAAGTTGTACATTCAGTTGAATACAGACAGGTTAAATAGTCGACATCGCTACTGATCTTGCATACAGAAATAGAAGGTAAAGGAAAACTGGTAAGCAGCAGAGGAGATTGATTGAAGTGCGTGCAGGTCTCTATTAATAGACCACTAACGGGTTTATGAATTTTAAAACTAGGACATTACAAGTTGCTGGACTTCCTTGGGGAGAGGAGAATCAGCAATTAACAGCGAGAACTGCACTATAGTGGCATTTTCTAGTTAATAATATGCTGGTTTTAAGTCAGCTATAAATGATCATCACTTTCTTGCTGGAATTCTTGTGGATACACAGAAACCTGCATCAGACTCCCCAGCACCAGCTATTAGCTGCACTGCAGTATTCAAACCTAAAGATACCCCGACTCCAGCCAGGTGTAAATCGTGCAGTATCACTGTAAAAGGTAATGTACATTTTAAATCATTAGCAATCATTTCAAACATAATTTCTCAAAATTAAATGCAAAAAATATTTAAGAGTTCGACACTAAAGGTTGAGCAGAATGCAGGAACCCACTAAAGGTTGAAAAGAATGGGAAGGTGATTTTGTTACCAGCTAACTAGCTATTTCATTATATCAACTTTAAATGCCTGCTGATTGTAGGAGGCAGATTGACGGAGGTGAGGAGTTCAAATTTCAGGAAAGAATGAGATGGAGACTGAGCCTTGATTTAAACAGCTTACAGGGATGAGAGCATGTCTTGAATTTGTTAGGTTCAGACTCCCACCTTTCCAATGCCCACAAGTTTGGCATTAATCCTCATCAGTAAAAGAATAAACTTTATTCTTATGTAAACTTTTGTGGTGATGGGTTTTTATTCATTCTTGGGATGTGAGCATCTGGATAACACTGGCATTTGCCCATCCTTATTGCCGTGAGGTGCTGATACAAGGTGTGAACTGCTGCAGATAGCACTTTGATGTAACTGAGTGGTTTGTTGGCCACTGCAAAGAACACTTAAGAGTGAACCACGTTGGTTTGGGACTGGAGTTGCGTATCAACCAGATAGATTAGGTAAGGACAGCAGGCTTCCTTCCCTAAAGAACACTGAGTGAATCAGTTGGGGTTTTAGACCAAAATAAAAGCAAAATACCAGAAATCTGAAATAAAAAAGTGCTGGAAATACTCAGCAGTTCTGGCAGCATCTGTGGAGAGACAAACAGAGTTAATGTTTCAGGTTAATGACCTTTCATCAGAACAGGCAAAACTCTTGCTCAAAACCTATTACATTTCTAACCTTTACTGGTTCCATGAAATGTCATAGACTTGAAACGTTAAAAGTTTCTCTCTCCACAGACGCTGCCAGATCTGCAGGGTTTTAGAACAATCTGACAGCTTCATGGTCACTTTTACTGATATGAGCTTGGACTTTGGTTTTTTTATAAATTGAATTCAAATTCTCAAACTACCAGAGTGGTATTTGAGCTCACATTCTCTGGATTATTAGTCCAGTAATATAATCACCATACTACCATACCATGACTAAAGATTATTAAGTACAATATAATGGTTAAGAATAGGACACTAACACCTGCACAGGCTCCATTACTATATATCCCATGCAGGACACTGGCTGCTACAAAACAATGAGTAATCTTTGTGGAAAACACACACTTTAATTAAGATATAACCTACTGTACAGTTTACAAATCATATACAGAAAGGTGACAGCAGTTAAGGAATAAATGTTTGAAGGCTGCCAGCAGAAGACAGACAGCTAATAGAGCTAGGGACAGATTAACTCCTCTAAGAAGGTGCTAATGCCACCAACACACTGATGATTTTTAAATACTTGTGGGAGTATCTGAATGTTTCATTCCTACCCTGTGGTTACTGAATTTTGCCAACAGGTGAACCACCCAAATACCAGGCTCTCTGTCCCAGGAAACTGTTAGTGAAAGGCTCCTGGGTTTCTCATCTCAGACCACTCACCATCCAGTAACTCAAGTTGTGTTGGTCAGTTTTATCTTCAAATAGTAACAGTTTTTGCATTCAAAGTAAGTTCTTCTGACAGTTACTGCTCTGAAAATCCTTGGTCATTAGGAATGAAAGTGTCTACCCAAGGTATGGAATTTACCTTCCAGCAATGTCTCAAGTTTCCTATTTGCAAATAGCAAGTACAAAATGTGGGAAATAGCTCTGATGTGGAAACATCATTCCTTAATTCTGTCCAGACTAAAGCTTTTAAAATTAAGCCAGGAAGCATGCAGCTTCCATTCCTGGTTGATGTTGGGTTTAGCTGAGATTCAGGCAGGGTGATACAACAATGGCCACAACTGGTCTCAGAACCCCAGGGGGTAATAAACCTAATCAGCCAAGGTTTAGTCTGCCCATCGCTATCCAGCGACCCACCCCACCCCCAACCTTCCACTACTGGAGAGCATAAACAAATGAGGCAATGCTTGGGTGAGAGGCTGCCCATGCTTCCACAGTCCACTGACCCTCGATGCGCACAGGTCAACTCTGGCGACTGCAATGAGATCTGTGGGACCCTGTGTAGCCATATTTCAGGAAGGCAGTATGGATAGAAGATGCTGACCTGAAGCATTGCCCTTTCAGTTGATGAATTGTTAATTCTGAATTTTATAATATCTAGGTTGCTGCAGGCTTACACCAAGCCCTTGGAGATTTCAGCCCAAAAAGGCAGCTGCTGCTTTGGCACAGGTACCAGGTTAATAAAACGTAATCTGACAAGAAGTTTAAAAAGTAAAGATCGTTGCAGTTACGCTCTTTTAATCACATCAGCATCAATTCGGTTTCTTTCTGACTTGCTTCTGCCCTGAATGCATTGACCGTTTAGTGTCACAGGCTCCCACAGCACTTTCATACCTTGTTCCAAGTGACCATTCTTAACATAAGCCTGGTCAGCAAGCATTAGCAGGCTAATCCACTATAGGAGGCATTACAGCCGAGCCAATACCTGACCCTGCTCGATATTCATGTGCAGACATGATCACAGGTTAGTGATCAGCTGGAACATGTCCTATTGTTTCCCTGCCTGTTCACCAACTATAGTTCCCCCCACTTGGGATCCATGGATCTAAACAATAGATTGGCAGGACTGCCTTTCACCACTGAGCCTTAACCTGGGGGAAGGGGAGGGGGGGTGGGTGGAAAGGGTCACCAGTCTCTTAAATGTTAGTATAAGGTGCAAAAATGATAAAGTCTCAGGCAAGATCCTGAGCAAAGTCCAGGTCCCTTCAACGTGCTTCAGTTCACAGCCACAGGGCATTAAAAACCCAATGGGAAGATTTCCTCTCAACCCATTGATGGCCACCTGTCTCTTTCCATTACTCCTTTGTGGCCGTTAGAAATTTGTGCACCGGACACTCTTCCAATCCTTTGAATGTTTTGGATGCTGCAAAGAAAGGGAAAACTCAGAATGTGGACTTGTTTCACTATCTAGAGTGTGCTGAACAATCTACAAGAGCAGCACTCTCAACATAGAAAATAGGAGCAGGAGTAGGCCATTCGGCCCTTCGAGCCTGCTCCGCCATTCATCATCATGGCTGATCATCCAACTCAGTAACCTGTTCCCGCTTTCCCCCACATATCCGTTGATCCCTTTCGCCCCAAGCTCCTTCTTGAAAACATACAATGTTTTGGTGTCAACTGCTTTCTGTGGTAGCAAATTCCACAGGCTCACCACTCACTGGGTGAAAGAATTTCTCATCACAGTCCTGAAAGGTTTACCCCATATCCTTAGACTATGACCCCTGGTTCTGGACTCCCCCACCATCGGGAACATCCTTCCTGCATCTACCCTGTCAAGTCCTGTTAGAATTTTATCAGGTTCTATGAAATCCCCCCTCACTCTTCTGAACTCCAGCAAATATAATCCTAACCGACTCAATCTCTCCTCATACGTCAGTCCCGCCATCCCAGGAATCAGTCTGGTAAACCTTTGCTGCACTCCCTCTATAGCAAGAATATCCTTCCTCAGATAAGGAGACCAAAACTGCACACAATATTCCAGGTGTGGTCTCACCAAGGCCCTGTATAATTGCAGCAAGACATCCCTGCTCCTGTACTCTAATCCTCTCGCTACGAAAGCCAACCTACCCTTTGCCTTTTTTACTGCCTGTTGCACCTGCATGCTTACCTTCAGCGACTGGTGGACGAGAACACCCATCTAGAACATCTACTCACTCTGCCTCCACTCACCCAAGGCCCTCACCACTATGTGGTGTGTAGCCACTGTTCCCTTTGTTCTGGGCCAGGGGTTAAATCAGATCACTCTCTTCCTCTGCAGCACAGGCACTGTCCTATCCTCCATAAGCAGTGAAGGGCCACTTGGCTTCTCCACTACAGGAGCAGAACCTGTCCCATCACTCTGGGTCTTGCATAGAGCAGCACTCCCTCAAGCTGCTGCTTAGGCTAAGGCCTTAATGAACAGCAGTGTTCTAGAGGAGCATTAGACTACATTACAAACCCCTCTGAACATAGGGAAATAGCAGGGTTCCACATAACACTGGGATACTATCAAATACCATCTTTGTAAAGGATTGCAATACAGTAGAAAAGTTCTTTTAAAAGATGACAAAAATCTTATTTTTAGTGATGTTGATCAGCATAACTAAGACCCTAGGATCTCTCCGTGTTCATATAAACAGCATTTTCAAAGTGAAGGCCTCAGTCCCACTCACTTCAAGTCAAACAGCATTCTCAGTCAAAGCACAGGTGATTCAACTGCTCAATGCTGTTCTGAAGCTGATCACGAGAAAATGCTTAAAGAGCTACGGTGATTCTGCTTTCTTACCCCTGCCCAGTAAATCCTAGGGACATAAAAGAAAGAACTGGTGACTGACTGAGCACTGACTGGCAAAACCCTACTATGCCTCAGAGCAGGCGTCGGGTCCTGCACATTCAACCAGCTGATTGTCATATCTGGAGGTGGAGTTAAATCTGGAGACCTGACTTTGGGCAGGACACAACGAAGCAGAGAAACTTACCCAGTTTTTTGGATATATTTTGCAGGCAAGAATCCCATTCTTGTCTGGCTCTGGTAAGCAGGTTCATGGTTAGTTGCAGCTGGTCCATCTACAAGAGATCAGAATTCAGCTCCATTTCATGGCTTCACCGAATATCACTGAAATCTCAAAACCGCCATTTTCAACATCAAGTACAGTGAAGCTATTTAATCCCAGCCTAAAGTACATCAGATTTTAGATCACAATCTCACCGGTTGCTCTTAGTCCAGCAGCAGCTGATTCATATCCCTGGGTGCTTATTTTCCATATGGAGAAACGGAAGTGATGGGTCAGAGCCCACTGTTCATGCCCTTAGTGACAAATGAGTTTCGGTTGGCCCACTCTGTAGTGCTGGTTTATAGGGATCTGGCGCCAAATGCCTTTGCTTCTTTCCTTGTGGATCATCCAAGCCACTTTTCAGTTTTCTATGACGTGTAGACAGGTACGGTGAACAGGATGGAGATTAATCTGTCGGGGCCTCACTAGTCGAGAGTTATGGGAGTGATTGCGTAGCAAGGTTAGAGTGTGGCTGGCTCCTGCGATTGAAGCCTATCATGGGGACAGCTGCCCTTCTGGTGAATCCTTCTGATGCCAGGCTGCCAACCTGTTCGTGGGAATGCATGCTGGATTAAACTGAGAGTGTGCGTATAGTCCATGGGAAAACCTTCAGGTGGACGGGCTAATGCCACTATGGTGCGGAAAGTGTCTTTCTGAGAGTATCCGCAGGGTAGATTTGGACTGGGGATGGGGAAGCTTTGTGCTATAGCTTCACTTTTAACACGTTTTACAAATTTTTGTGCTATTTGCTTCTGGATTTGAGGGGTGGGAAGGAGAGGGGGTTGGGGACTGGTGATTAACCCACAGTTCTACTGCCCTTACCCATAATCAGTACATCAAAAACTACAACAGAAAGGCTGACACAATGGCCAGAGAGTTTACACTGAATGTCCAGATTTCTGCGGCTCCAATAAAAGCAATATTTTTACAGCGTTCTTGAATCATGATTCAAGCTATTAACTGTTTAACTATGTTTATAATGTACCACACACAATCTAAACATCACTGACGGGAACACGCTGCTAAAGGAGAAGACGGGAGTATAGACTGGACAGTCCCACCTCCCAGCGTGTGTACACAGGAGCCTGCATCAAGCAGCAATTACATGGCCAATTTTTACAGGGCGTATGTGAGACATGCGACTGGAGATCTGCACCCACCCACATCACTGTGGACTGAGGTTAAACATCCAATTGCAGCTGGGGGTGATGAGCCTTCAAGACGTCTGAAGACCTACAGCTTGTTGGGTGAGGCAGGACTGGTGGTAACTCCTGGAATAGAGGAGCGTCAGGTAGGAGAGGATAAATTGGGCCCAGTTTTGGGGGCTTAAGAGGAAGCCAGCTGTCTGTTTAGCTCAGAGTCACTACTCTATCCTTGATATCTCCAGATGAGCTCTGTACAGCTGTAACATAACTTCTTTGTTCACCCCTGGAGATAAAGGCCAACATTCCAGCTGCCCCTCCTTGGCTTTCTCTCTATTCCAGCTGCCGACATTCAGACACAGGGCTGGTCATTCACTGCTCTCAGTGGAGCTGGCCAATCTCAGCAGCCAGGCTGTGCACAAATAGTAGCTCGTTTTGCCTCTTTTGTTCAATGCCAACCTGAAAAGGGAAAGAGCACAGTCCCAAAGGGAGTAACTATCGGGGCTCCACCGATGTGCAAGGAATCGGAGCCCTCTGACTTGCGGTTAAAATGCATTCTGCTTCTCCCCCATCAGCCCACTGTTCTGACCTTAGGCTCCTCAACCCGACCCTCTGACTGCGAAGTCCCACACCGCTCTCCTTCCTGTCCCCCATACTCACTATACATTCTATATTCTGGAGAACTGAGAGGTCCTTGTCCAGAAAGGATTGATAATCCGGCTTTGTCCGGATAACATCCATCTGCGAATTCTCCATCACAGCAACTGGTTCAAGTGGCCCTTCAGCCTCCTTGGCTTTCTCCAAATCACTGAAATAAGTAAAATTAGAAGATCATTTAACAAAGACAGGAAACTGGATTTCAACATCTGCCATCACAGAATGCCGGTTTAGCCTAGTTACTGCCTCCACCTCCCTCCCAAGGACAGTAAAGGATTTTGGATCAGGAGTTTTGTTAACAATCAGGTTGAAAATCCTAGTTTATCAGATGGAGAGTGTGTCTATATCCAGATCTCTCTCCACTCCTCTGTTCAGTGAAGCTGACAGGCCAGGTTATTGATTCGCTCCTGTCCCAAAGTGACTACTTTGATTGCTTTATTTTTAAACCGAGAATTTCACTATTAACATTACAAATAAAATATTGTTTGCCAATATCTCTCCTTTATCAGATTCAATCCAATGTGAATTGGGCCCTCTATTGTCCCTCACCCAAACAGCCATGCTTTAGCTACAAGCTCAGACACAGCAATTATCAGACTTTTGGACTGGAGTGAAGAGAGAGTCACAGCACAAGCCCACTCCTAGCCCACTTGCACTTCCTAGCAGAGGTGACTGGACAGCGAGGGGAATGGGACTTCCCTTCCCAGTGCTCCTCTGCTTTGGCTCACATTTAAAGAAAATCACAGTGCTGTGGAAAAGAGCTCAAGGAGAAAAAGGTCATCTGAGCGATAGGTCACTGGGGTTTGTGTGATGTGTCTCTACAGGGAGAGAGTGCACGTTCCACGTGAGGAAGTCATACATTTGTGTAGTTCGGAATGATTTAATGTGAGACTCACTCACAGTGAGGGGAATCCAGTGCATCAGACACCTGACTGACTAATAAATAAATCAATCACTGACTGGCAGGAACTTACGTGGCTGCTTGCTCTGCTCTTTGGTGATAGACTTCCAGCAGTTGGTTCCAAGCGTTACACTCAACATTTAATCTGCAAAAGAAGGAGTAGCACAGGGTGAAGGATTTTGTTAGTTGCTAGTTTTCCTTCCCCTGAAGGCATTGCCTCTTTGCCAAGTGAGGTTTCTTGGCTGCCGAGCACCCCCTAGTACCACATACAAAAGGCCATTATCCACTGAAAGCTCAGACAGCTGCAGCAAACTATCCCATTGTGAGGTGCGTTATGGCTCAACCCCATCTTGCCCTCGTTTGTGATCAGTTTTGCTCTAGATATTCCCTCGAGTTTGTCATCACAACTATCTCTTGTCCCTTATCAGATGACCTTCACTGTCCAATGTCTAGTCATGTGATAGTGTGACCTGGAGGTCGTAACAGTGATCAGATCATGAGGTGGATACTAGAACCTCACCTGTACCCACTGCATGCATTGCTCCTGCCGCTGGAAAGGCAAGATCAACATTCCAGTGAAGGAAGATCAAGTGGAAGCCACAGACTGGTTTATTTTATATATAATACATGAAGGAAATTAATGATTAGTGAACTCAATTTTGGAACATCCCTCATAACATTATCACAGTATCCTATCAGCAAACACAATACATTTTCCTCACTAGCATTCTCCCTAATCTAGTTTGCACTACACTTACAGAAAGAAATCCTGCTATCTCACATCCTCCCCATCTGTAAACTCTTTCTGCAAAACTGCACAGGAAGCCACTTCCCCAATTCCCATGTGCAGGGACTGACCTCCCCCACCCACAGCACTTAGAGACTGTTCAGGCAAGTCCCTGCTGCCTGAGTCACTCTAATAGACCACAGTATAAATTATATACGAGTGTAATGAATCCCCTCTTCCCCAATGAATCACAGATCACGTACTGTTAACCCGGGGAGGTGAATCACGGGGCACCCAGTTACCCCGGGGTATCATATGAACATACGAATTAGGAGTAGGGGTAGGCCACTGGGCCCTTCGAGCCTGCTCCGCCATTCAAGATGTTCATAGCTGAACTCTGCTTCCACTGCCTTTTGAGGAAGAGAATTCCAAAGACTCACGTCCCTCTGGGAAAAACATTCTCCTCATCTCTGTCTTAAATGGGCAACCCCTTATTTTTAAACAGTGACCCCTAGTTCTAGATTCTTGCACAACGGGAAACATCCTTTCCACAACCACCCTGTCAAGAACTCTCAGGATCTTGTATGTTTCAATCGTTGCCTATTACTCTTCTAAACTCCAGTCTTTCCTCGTAAGACAGCCCGCCCATTCCAGGTATTAGTCTAGTAAACCTTGCCTGTGCTGCCTCCAACATATTTACATCCTTCCTTAAATAAAGAGACCAATACTGTACACAATACTCCAGATGTGGTCTCACCAATGCCCTGTATAACTGAAGCAAAACCTCCCTACTTTTGTATTCAATTCCCCTCGCGATAAACGATAACATTCTATTACTTGCTGTACCTGCATACTAACCTTTTGTGATTCATGCACGAGGACACCCAGATCCCTCTGCAAGTCAGAGCTCTACAATCTCTCACCATTTAGATAATAGGTTTCTTTTTTTTCTTCCTGCCAAAGTGGACAATTTCCCACTTTCCCACATTAGACTCCATTTGCCAGGTCTTTGCCCACTCATTTAACCTATCTATATGTCTCTGTAGCCCCCTTATGTCCTCTTCATAACTTACTTTCCTAACTATCTTTGTGTCATCAGCAAATTTAGAAACCATATCTTCGGTCCCTTCATCTAACTCATTTTGTATAAATTGTAAAAAGTTGAAGCCCCAGCAAAGATCCCTGTGGCACACCACTCGTTACATCGCGCCAACCAGAAAGTGACCCATTTATGCCTCCTCTCTGTTTCCTGTTAGTTCGCCAGTTTTCTATCCATGCCAATATGTTACCCCCTACACCATGAGCTTTTATTTTCTGCAATAACCTTTGGAAATGCCTTCTGGAAATCTAAGTACAATACATCCACCAGTTCCCTTCGTCCACAGCACATGTAACTCCCTCAAAGAACTCCAATAAATTGGTTAAACATGATTTGCCTTTCACTAAACCCTGTTGACTCTGCCTGATTACCTTGAATTTTTCTAAATGCCCTGCTAGAATATCTTTAATAATACCTTCCAACATTTTCCCCAAAACAGATGTTAAGCTAACTGGCTTGTAGTTTCCTGCTTTCTGTCTCCCTCCCTTTTTGAATTAAGGAGTTACATTTGCTCTTTTCCAATCTAAAGGAACCTTCCCTGAATCTAGGGAATTTTGGAAAATTAAAACTAAAGCATCAACTATCTCTCTAGCCACTTCTTTTAACATCCTAGGATGAAATCCATCAGGACCTGGGGACTTGCCAGCCCGCAACTCCAACAATTTGTTCAGTACTACTTATCCATTATTAAATCCCCAGACTCACTTTCTATAGAACCAACGCTCACTTTGTTAACTTTTCCTTTTTTAAATGTCTATAGAAACTTTTACTATCTGGCTTTATATTTCTAGCTAGCTTTTTCTCGTACTCTTAATTTTACCTTCCTTATCAATCTTAGTCCTTCTTTGCTGTGTCAATCGCGGGGCCCCCCCAGTTACCCCGGGGTGTCAATCGCGGGGCCCCCCCGTTACCCCCGGGGTGTCAATCGCGGGGCCCCCCCGTTACCCCCGGGGTGTCAATCGCGGGGCCCCCCCAGTTACCCCGGGGTGAATCACAGGGCACCCAGTTACCCCGGGGTGAATCACAGGGCACTTGCTACTAAGCTGGGATCAGTAAACCGAGATTGGGGATTGAAGATGGAATTATCCTGGTCTGCAGGACTCAGTTACTCTGAGTAATTGGGGAGCCCAGAATAAAATTTTTGACATAATTATTACATCGCAAACTATTAAGGGACTAAACTGCACGCACACCTGCTTAGTTTCCACATTCTGGAATATCTAATGTCAATTTATGTTTCTCAGATGTGGTCCACAAGGAATTGTACTGTTGTTTCCAAAGAACAAAGAACAGTACAGCACAAGAACAGGCCATTCGGCCCTCCAAGCCTGCGCCGATCTTGACGCCTGCCTAAACTAAAACCTTCTGCACTTCCGTGGTCCGTATCCCTCTATTCCCATCCTATTCATGTGTTTGTCAAGATACCTCTTAAACGTCTCTATGGTACCTGCTTCCACCACCTCCCCCGGCAACAAGTTCCAGGCACTCACCACCCTCTGTGTAAAGAACTTGCCTCGCACATCCCCTCTAAACTTTGCCCCTCTCACCTTAAACCTATGTCCCCTAGTAACTGACTCTTCCACCCTGGGAAAAAGCTTCTGACTATCCACTCTGTCCATGCCGCTTATAACTTTGTAAACCTCGATCATGTTGCCCCTCCACGATATCATGCATCATATTCTCACATTTATTTACACATACACACACACGTGTAAGTACATTAAAACTGTCCACTTTTTCCCATGCAAATCTAATCACTGCCAATATTAACACTCATTGCCTGAAATAGCTTGGCCTCGATTCCATTCCTATTCGTTTCTCCCTCACCTTGACACCAAGCTGCTGAATGCTCTCCTGATAGTTCAGTGCCATAAGTGTGCTCTAGGATCAAGCCAGACAGGCCTGGAGTGTCTCGGTTTAGTGCCCTGTTTGTGTCCTATGTTAGCTGAACCTCAGCCAGGGTAGTGTCAAGGTGCCGGGGCACATCTATGACACTGGTCTGCCAGGAATGGCTAGGGTGGACATTAGCCTGCAGATATTCTATGCTCTAATGTAAAGAGTAATTGCTTGGACAAGCACCAGAAACTGTTGACACTTGTGGAACGACACCCCCAAGGCGAGCCAGCTCCCTGGACACAAGGGAAGGAATTAAAGTGCTGAAATACAAAGCTACATACAAACACCAAGATCTCCTGAACAGAACCACCTCCAACACTGATGGCTCTCCCAGTTTGGATGTAAGTGCTATCCTTATAGATTAAAGCTATTACAGCCCTGATGTTTAAGACCAATAAGACCAACAGCACCACCAGCAGGTAGGTAATGGGACTGGTGACTTGATGTAACACAC
Source organism: Heterodontus francisci (assembly GCF_036365525.1). Classification (NCBI taxonomy): domain Eukaryota; kingdom Metazoa; phylum Chordata; class Chondrichthyes; order Heterodontiformes; family Heterodontidae; genus Heterodontus; species Heterodontus francisci. Next base: position 11,557,884 of record NC_090413.1, on the reverse strand, counting down.
TGACTGAGGCACTAGCTCTGTGCTCTCTTACCCTGCCATGGATCAGTGCCCAGCTTCCTCTTCGTGAGCCACCAGTATCTGGAGCTTCAGTGCACTGCCAATAGCTATGATTCACAAACTCATTTCACCCATTGAGGTGAGAGAATACAGTCGGTGTTTAAAGAAATAACTTGCATTATATAGCATTTACACAATCTCAGGACTTTCCAAAACACTTTACAAGCAAAGTATTTTTGAAGAAGTGTAGTCACTGCTGTAATGTAGGAATTGCCAATTTGCAAACTGCAAATTCACACAAATAAAAATGATAATGACCAGATAACTGAGCCATGACTGACACTAAAAGGTGACAGTGTTGCCTTAAGATGGGAATTTCTGAGAGCTTTCCTCTTATTTTTGGGCACAAGAATTGAATGCCATCAACTCCAGTGCAGCTCAACGTGCTCGAAAGAGAACAGTGTCCCCAATGGTTCAGTCTCTGACGCACATTGAAGACTGCAGGTTCTATCCCTGATCCACAATGATTTAACTCAGCTGATCAGACAGTGGGAGCTCTACAATAGCCAGTTCAGTCCTCGGACTCAGGCTCTTGTTCTTTTTTAACTATTAGTCTGGCGATCTCCCTCCAACCTGAGAGTAGAAATAATATGAATGTGTAGCATTAAATGGTCAGTTATCAAACAATGCAGCTGTGCTGATAGTTGAAAGACCTGCTTTTATAACTTTTCATGACCACAGGACTTCTCTAAGCGACTTGCAGCCAATGAGGTACTTTTGAAGTGTAGTCACTGTTGTAATACAGGAAACGCGGCAGCCAATTTGTGCGCAGCAAGCTCCCACAAACGGCAATGTGATAATGACCAGACAATATGTACATACGATGATGATTGAGGGATAAATATTGGCCAGGGTTAATGCCCCTACTCTTTGAAATAGTGCCATGGGATCTTCTTAAACTCATCCGAAAGAAAATAGGGTCTCAGTTTAACGTCTCATACAAAAGATGGCATCTCTGACAGTGCAGCACTCCCTCAGTACTGCACTGGAGTATCATCCTAGATTTTTGAGCTCATGACCTGCAGCGAGATTTGAACCCACAACCATCCTACTCTGAGGCGAGATTGCTACCAATTGAGCCATGACTGATACCAGAGTTCCTGGGTTTCTAAGATAGCTTACTGGGCAAAAAGCCCCTTTAAGACCTGGCACTGCAGTAGAGAGTTTTGACATGAAATAAGAGGTTGGGAGATCCTACCTGGAAATGTCATCCTTTAGCTGCATCATCATCTTCTCTGTTTCTGGTGTAGGAAGAATGCTGAAAAATAAACACCATCGAAGTCACAAATACTGGTACTGAAAGAGGTCACTGGCAGGTATACTACACACTGTCAGCAATTGATTCTGTACACTAGTATCAGACACCATTGAATAAACAAAGCTGCATGCATCAGAACAAGGAGAAGCATGCAGTAACTGCGCTACATCAGGAATTATGCAGCCCAGTGCCATTCAATGGTGTCTGGTCTTTGGGGAGAGGTAGTGAAAATAATTGGCCTTCTCCAGGCATTTAATAAATTGAGGAACCATTGTGTGGTAGGATAAACATTCACGGCTGCAGTTCCGCGATGCAGCAATCTCAGACAATACCAATGCAGACTGACTGATAGTCAGATCCTTTCCACGAGGCCACCGAGCAGTTGGGAAAATTACACTGCCAGGCAGTGACTCATGCTCACATCTCCCTCGTGGCTGGTCACCAAGCAGCACTGGCTGTGGCTGAGCATGGCTTTCCAGCAGGGAACAAAAGGAGAGCATGTTTTATACAGTTAGATAATCAAAGCCGCATCAATAACTACAAGAATCATTAACGTGGCCTCTCCAACAGAAGCTTAAACACTTGCCTCTCCACTTGGGTTACTTACTCATCTGGTTTCTCTGTGCATTTCCTCAGTGTCCCATCTAGTTTCATCGTCTCAATGATGCGTTTAAAGTCATTGGAAATATCAGAGGCTGCAGGTACAACCAATAAAAGATCAAGTCAGAGGTAAAACATAGAGCACCATGGAACGCTGGGGCACGGGCTGTGCACCAACTTCCTAATCCTGACTGTACCACTCAGCAGAAGCAGACAAAGGACAGGATAAACTCCAGATAAACTCCCTGGACGGTGATTAAAAAGAGAACTGCTATTTAGAAAGAGCTTTGATCTGATTTAATGCAGCAGCTGTGAGCTATTTATTATTTTCTACTTCACAAATATCTTACTAATGACTGTTGTATTATTGGTACTATTCACTTCTCTTTACTGTTTAATACATTTTGTTTGGCAGTTAAAGCCCAATCTTAGAGAGGCAACAATTCAAGATGTACTTGTATAGTGACTGATTTCAGTGTATCCATCGAAAAGACTTGGAAAGAGATCATCCACATTCCCAATCAGAGCTATGGGTCAAGGTGAAAGAAAGGAGAAAAAAAGGCAGAGAGGAGTGAGAAAGAGAGAAAAGGAAAGAGAAAGACAGACAGACCCAACAAGAGAAAGAAATAGTGCGAGAGAATACCCAACATCTGTTAATGATTTCTGCATTAAGCATTGTGATCGATGTTATTTTGCTTTAGTTCCTCTCAGATGTTGCACCAGTCTTTTATGGGGAACAAATGATCAAAGCCTTTGCTGGATCCAGGTTCAATGTTGTACGGTTGCCAATTTACTGTAGCAGATGACTAACACACAACTCTCGATTAGACTGCCCTGAATAGAAGTGACTCCACTTTCAGGAAACAGCGCATCTTACAACTGCACAAAGCATCACAATAGGTCTGGTGGGTTGGAGTGTCTGAGTCATGGCAGTAAACAGACCCAGAGAGTGGTCAGAATGTGGAACTCACTACAAGTAGTAGCTGAGGTGAATATCATTTAAGGGGAAGGTAAATAAACATGAGGGAGGATGGAATAGAAGTATATACTGATAGGGTGAGATGAAGTAATGTGGGAGGAGGCTCATGTGGAGCATAAATGGCAGCACAGACCTGTTCTGTGATATAAATGCTCAAAGCCGTGGTGTGCTCAATGTTGGAAACCAGGAACACTTCCTGTGTCCGGGACCAGCATGTGTGCAGGAAGTGTCTCCAGCTGCAGCTCCTGGAAGCCCGGGTTTCGGAGCTGGAGCAGCAGCTAGGGACACTGCTGTGGACCATCCATGAGGCAGAGAGCAACGTGGAAAGCACGTATAGAGATGGTCACACCACAGGCTCAGACTCCACAGGCAGGAAGGGAATGGGTGACCACCAGGCAGAGCAAGAGGACTAGGCAGGCAGTTCATGAATCTCCTGTGGCTATTCTCCTGCAAAACAGATATACTGCTTTGGATACTGTTGGGGGGGAATGGCCTCTCAGGGGAAAGCAGCAACAGCCCAATTCGTTGCATCACGGTTGACTCTGCTGCACAGGGGAGGAGTAAAAAGTGTGGGAATAGTTATAGGGGATTCAATTATAAGGGGAATAGATAGGCGTTTCTATGGCCGCAAAAGAGACTCCAGGATGGTATGTTGCCTCCCAGGTGCTAGGGTCAAGGAAGTCTCAGTGCGGTTACAGTACATTCTGAAGGGGGAGGGTGAACAGCCAGTGGTCGTGGTACACATTGGACATAGGTAAAAAAAAAAAGGATGAGGTCCTAAAAGCAGAATATCGGGAGCTAGGAAGTAAGTTGAAAAGTAGGACCTCAAAAGGTAGTGATCTCAGGATTACTATCAGTGCCGCGTGCTAGTCAGAGTAGAAATAGCAGGATATATCAGATGAATACATGGCTGAAGAGATGGTGTGAGGGGGAGAGTTTTAGATTCCTGGGACATTGGGACTGGTTCTGGGGGAGGTGGGACCAGTACAAACTGGACGGGTTACACCTGGGCAGGACCGGGATTGATGTCCTCGGGGGAGTATTTGCTAGAGTGGTTGGGGAGGGTTTAAACTAAAATGGCAGAGGGGTGGGAACCTTTGTAAGGAGTCAGAGGAGGGGGGGGATCAAAGACAAGAACAAAAGACAGTAAGGGGAAGAAGAAAAGTGATAGGCAGAGAAATCAAGGGCCAGAATCAAACAGGGCTCCAGTGAAAAATAGTGGGAAGGGGTCAAGTAATGTCAAAAAGACAAGCCTTAAGGCTTTGTGCCTTAACGCGCGGAGCATTTGCAATAAAATGGATGAATTAATCGCGCAAATAGATGTAAATGGGTATGATATAGTCGGGATTATGGAGACATGGCTGCAAGGTGACCAGAGATGGGAAATGAACATCCAGGGATATTCAGTATTTAGGAAGGACAGACAAAAAGCAAAAAGCGATGGAGTTGCATTGCTGGTTAAAGAGGAAATTAACGCAATAGTGGGGAAGGATATTAGCTCTGACAATGTGGAATCTGTATGGGTAGAGCTGAGAAACACTAAGGGGCAAAAAACGTTAGTGGGGGTTGTATACAGACCCCCAAACTGTAGTGATGTTGGGAATGGCATTAAACAGGAAATTAGAGCCACATGCAATAAAGGAACATCTGTAATTATAGGTGAGTTTAATCTGCATATAGATTGTGAAAATCAAATTAGTCACAATACCGTAGAGGAGGAATTCTTGGAATGTATATGGGATGGTTTTCTGGACCAATACATTGAGGAACCAACTAGAGAACAGGCCATCCTAGACTGGGTATTATGTAATGAGAGGGGAATAATTGACAATCTAGTTGTGCGAGGCCCCTTGGGGATGAGCGACCATAATACGATAGAATTCTTCATCAAGATGGAGAGTGACGTAGTTGATTCTGAGACTAGGGTCCTGAATCTTAGTAAAGGAAACTTCGAAGGTATGAGGCTCGAGTTGGCTTTGACGGATTGGGAAACGTTACTTAAAGGGATGACAGTGGATAGGCAATGGTAAACATTTAAAGAGCACATGGATGAACTGCAATAATTGTTTATCCCTGTCTGGCACAAAAGTAAAACGGGAAAGGTAGCCAAACCATGGCTTACAAGGGAAATTAGATAGCATTAGATCAGAGGAAGAGGGATATAAATTTGCCAGAAAAAACAGACCTGAGGATTGGGAGCAGTTTAGAATTCAGCAAAGGAGGGATTGATTAAGAAGGGGAAAATAGAGTACGAGAGCAAGCTTGCGGGGAACATAAAAACTGACTGTAAAAGTTTCTATAGGTATGTGAAGAGAAAAAGATTGATGAAGACAAATGTAGGTCCCTTACAGTCAGAAACAGGGGAATTTATTATGGGGAACAAAGAAATGGCTGACCAACTAAATACATACTTTGCTTCTGTCTTCACAAAGGAGGACACAAATATCATACCAGAAATGTTGGGGAACACATGGCTTAGTGAGAGAGAGGAACTAAAGAAAATCAGTATTAGTAGAGAAATGGTGCTGGGGAAATTGATGGGATTGAAGGCCAATAAAGCCCCAGGGCCTGATGGTCTGCATCCCAGAGTACTTAAGGAAGTGGCCCTAGTGGATGCATTGGTGATCATGTTCCAAGATTCTATAGACTCTGGAACAGTTCCTACAGATTGGAGGGTAGCTAATGTAACTGCACTATTTAAAAAGGGAGGTAGAGAGAAAGCAGGGAATTATAGACCAGTCAGCCTGACGTCGGTAGTGAGGAAAATTCTAGAGTCCATTATCAAAGATTTTATAGCAGAGCACTTAGAGAACAGTGGTAGAATCAGGCAGAGTCAGCATGGATTTACGAAAGGGAAATCATGCCTGACAAATCTACTAGAATTCTTTGAGGATGTAACTAGCAAAGTTGATGAGGGACAGCCAGTGGATATAGTTTATTTGGACTTTCAGAAGGCTTTCGACAAAGTCCCACATAAGAGAATAGCGCGTAAAATTAAAATGCATGGGATTGGGGGTAGTGTATTGCGATGGATAGAAAATTGGATGGCAGACAGGAAACAAAGAGGAGGGATAAATGGGTCTTTTTCCAAATGGCAGGCAGTGACTAGTGGGATACCGCAGGGATCGGTCTAGGACCCCAGCTATTCACAATATATATTAATGATTTAGATGAGGGAACTAAATGTAATATCTCCAAATTTGCAGATGACACAAAACTGGGTGGGAGGGTGAGTTGTCAGGAGGATGCAGAGAGGCTTCAGGGTGATTTGGACAAGTTGAGTGAGTGGGCAAATGCATGGCCGATGCAGTATAATGTGGATAGCAAAAACAGGATGGCAGATTCTTCTCTGAATGGCTATAAACTGAGAGAGGGGAATATGCAGCGAGACCTGGGTGCTCTCGTACACCAGTCGCTGAAGGTAAGCGTGCAGGTGCAACAGGCAGTAAAAAAGGCAAATGGTATGTTGGCCTTCATAGCGAGAGGATTTGAGTACAGGAGCAGGGATGTCTTGCTGCAATTATACAGGGCCTTGGTGAGGCCACACCTGGAATATTGTGTGCAGTTTTGGTCTCCTTATCTGAGGAAGGATGCTCTTGCTATAGAGGGAGTGCAGCGAAGGTTTACCAGACTGACTCCTGGGATGGCGGGACTGACGTATGAGGAGAGATTGAGTTGGTTAGGATTATATTCGCTGGAGTTCAGAAGAGTGAGGGGGGATCTCATAGAAACCTCTAAAATTCTAACAGGACTTGACAGGGTAGATGCAGGATGTTCCCGATGGTGGGGGAGTCCAGAACCAGGGGTCATAGTCTAAGGTTACGGGGTAAACCTTTCAGGACGGAGATGAGGAGAAATTTCTTCACCCAGAGTGGTGAGCTTGTGGAATTCGCTACCACAGAAAACAGTTGAGGCTAAAACATTGTATGTTCTCAAGAAGATATAGCTCTTGGGTCTAAAGGGATTAAAGGGTATGGGGCAAAAGCGGGAACAGGTTACTGAGTTGGATGATCAGCCATGATCATAATGAATGGTGGAGCAGGCTCGAAGGGCCGAATGGCCTACTTCTGCTCCTATTTTCTTTGTAATTCTCTGGATCAGTTTGCCTCCTTCTCCATTATGTGAAAAAGATGGGCCAATAAATAGCTCACAAAAGGTGGCTACAACCAAGCAGAATTAGAATGATACAGCACAGGAGATTATCATTTGGCCAACTGTGCTCAACTAATTTTCAGTGAAAGGTGCCAAACACATTCTTAAACAAATGTCACAAGATGTTTGTATTTGAATTAAATAGCTGGTCTCCTCCCTCAGATACCAGTCAAAACGACATTCCACAACAAATGTATCAATCCGAGCTGCAACATGATTTTGGCAGATGAGGTTATTTTCTCTTAAACCTATTTTAGGTGTTGTGACAGAATTAAATAAGTCTGTACAAAGCTAAATATTAATGTATTTACTTAAAATTGAGCTCCAGTTATATGAAAGCTTGTAATTAGCATTAGTGTTGGCCCAACTCCATCTGCTGCATATTGGTCCATCTCCCAATTCCGATTCCTGCACAATGTAGCATTATTATTTTATTCTCTATACTTTCAGATACACAGTCAGTCTGACAGGTTGACCAGCTTTCGAACTTCTGATCTTATGCAGAGATGGATGACAAGCACTAGTTACTCACCACACTGCATGCTTAACTACAATTAATGGAAAGTGGCTTGCAGTAAAGTTTTACTTTAACTCTAGGCTAGAGCACTGCATAACTGATAAAACTGCTCACTTCAAAAGGCCCCATCAACAACTTACATTTATATAGTACCTTTAATGTAGCAAAAGGTCCCAAAGCACTTAACAAAAGCTTTATCAGTAAAAAAAAATTTGAACAAGAAGCCACAGCAAGGAGGCCAGGCAACCAAACATTAGGTCAAAGAAGTAGGTTTTAAGATGCATCTTAAAGGAGGAAAGAGGGAGGTAGAGAGAGTAGTGGGATGGGAAGGGAATTCAAGAGCTTAGGACTCAGGCAGCTGAAAGCACAATCACCAATAGTGCAGCAGTTAAACTGGGGTTGCACAAGAGGCCTGAACTTCAGGAGCGGAGAGATCTCAGAGGGTTGTAAGGCTGGAGGATGCTAAAGAGATTGGAAGGGTCAAGGCCATATGGAGGGATTTGAAAACATCATACAATTCAACTACATACAGCTCTGCAAGGGAAGATCAAAAAGTTCTTGTTCACAATCTGAAGCTGAAAAACTCACTGTGGCAGCTTGCCTCAGCAAGAGCCAAGACTGAGGGGAAGTTTTCTTATTCCACCATTGAATCTTTAGCTGCAATTGCATGCCATATTTTCAACATGGCAAAGCCAAAGATACGAATTAGGAGCAGGAGTAGGCCACTCGGCCCCTTGAGCCTGCTCTGCCATTCAGTAAGATCATGGCTGATCGGATTGTAACTGACTCCACATGATGTTAAACCCCTACGTCATGCGCACCAAGTGACAGCATAACTCAGGTCTGAACAGTCTAGATTCTGTGGAACAGTAGAGATGAACATTGCTCTGCTTCATTCTGCACCAGGGATCCAGGTCACAGGCTGCAGGGTTGGAGTCTGGTTGCACAGGAAGAGTGTCTGTGAAATGTGTTACTTCATGCTTTCGAGGATATCACAGCGCCAGAGGTGCTAGAAGCAGGAGGCCAGCAGGAAACAGCTGGTTAATTCCTCTTCACGCGATCAACAGTATGTGCCCGTGCTGGGGACCAGAATTGGAGAGACTCAAGAATAGAATGGCAGCATAAACCTGGTCCATGGGGGTGCCAAGCGCTTGTAGATGATATACTGCTCGTGGTAAGGCAAAAGTGTAATGCCACCCACGGGTGCTCAACTTAACTAGAAAAAAGGAAAGCTTTACTTGGAGGATAAATTACAGACAAACTGAAGATATTTCCAACTCACCATCTGTTTGAAAGGCATCCAGATTGAAGTCCTCTCGTGGCTCCAAGGAGCGCTGCAGCTTCTGCAGAGTATACTGAGATAGAAACATTAACAGCTTTACATCTGGCCATACCAAAAAACTTGACAGCCAAAAGAAAAATATCCTTAGATATATACAGATGCTGAGGTCCATTGGAGTTAAGCCGGTACATAATGGCTCAAAACTAGCCACAAGTTTGTGATTTCCCGAGTAACTGCAACACCAGTGAAAATTGGTGGAGTTTAAAGATTTCCCCCCAAAAAAGGGGAAAAAGGTGTCCTGGCTCGAGTTTAAAGTCCACTCCTCCCTGCAGCACTGCTGCAACCCCAGAAGCAGAGTACCACTCACTCCCTTGGGTGTGACTGTGGGGTGTGGGGGCGACAGGAAACATAAGAAACACACAAACAAATTTATCGTACATCCAAATCTATAATTGTGCTCAAAACAGTTCACGTTGGACACGACATGGAAATTTCACACCTCCACCGTTACATTTTACTGAAATCGCAGTTATTACACCAATGTCAGAACTTATCGTAAGCAAATTGGATCTCTGAACTTTCATACCTCCAGACATGCGTGAAACAGCAGTGCCAGCCTTTCATCTTCAGGCAGATCCGTGCTGATCCCCTCACAGATCTCTGAAGAAATGGATAAAGTTGAAAAGCTAGAGGTAAAATGCATTTAAAAACTCTTCAGTTTCCAACTTTAGAATATTTATGCTCCTGAAATGGTAAGCGTTTAAAAGAAATGCACCAATTATTCTGAATTACTGAAAAAGAAACTCCAGCCTCATTTGTTGAAGAACAGGCATCATGTTAAGAGCTACACTGGTAGTTTTCAGTTGTATATTTGGGAATCGTGTGATTTTGATAAGCATCACTGAGTGACCATAATCCCAGGATACACATATTTATTTATGCTGCAATATTGCATTGCTCCAGTCGTTCACCTTCTAAAAGGGGAGAGCAACATAAAAACTTGAGAAAAATAGTTTGAGGCAGAAAAGAAATGGTATAATGTAGGTTGTTTCTATTGACTGGACTGTGGCTCAAAATGAAGCTGGTTACACCACCATTAAAAAGCAACTCATTGCACTAGACAAGGCAGCATAAAGAAAGACTTGTCTTTATACAGCACCTTCCATTACATCAGGACATCTCAAAGTGCTTCACAGCCAATGAAGCACTTCTCAAGCATGGTCACTCTTGTAAAGTAGGAAACGCAGGAGCCAAGACCCCAACAAACAGAAAATGATAATGACCAGATAATCTATTTGTGATTTTCTTGAGACATAGATTTTAGGAACACAAGACCAGGAAGCCATAGAGCCTCTTGAGCCTGTTCCACCATTCAATGAGATGGTGGTTGATCTGTAGCTTACCTCCATCTATCCACCTTGGCTTTGTGCCCTTAATGTTTAACAAAAATCTATCAATGTTTGGAAGGTCCTGTCTAAGGAGGCTTAGTGAGTTGCTGTAGTGCAACTTGTTGATGGTACACACTGCTGCCACTGTGTGTTGGTGGGGGAGGGAGTGTATGTTGAAGGTGGTGGATGTGGTGTCAATCAAGTGGGCTGGCTTTGTCCTGGCTGGCGTCGAGCTTCTTCGAGTGTTGTTTTACCTGCACTCATCCAGGCAAATTCCATCACACTCCTGACTTGTGCCTTGTAGATGGTGGACAGGCTTTGGAGAGTCAGAATTCCCAGCCCCTGACCTACTCTTGTAGTCACAATATTTAAATGGCTGGTCCAGTTAAGTTTCAGGTCAATGGCAAACCCCAGGATGTTGATAGTGAGGGAATCAGTGATAACAATGCTGTTGAAAGTCGTGGGGAGATGGTTAGATTCTCTCATGTTGGAGATGATCATCGCCTGGCACTTGTGTGGTGCGAATGTTACTTGCCACTTATCAGTCCAAGCCTGAATGTTGTCCAGATCTTGCTGCATGCAGGCATGTACTGCTTCATTACCTCAAGATTCATGAATGGTACTGAACACTGTGCAATCAGCGAACGTCCCCAATTCTCACCTTATGATAGCGATGGTCAATGATGATGCAGTTGAATATGGCCGTGCCTAGGACACTACCCTGAGGAACTCCTGCAGTGATGTCCTGGGACTGAGATGATTGGCCTACAACACCACAATTTTGCTAGGACGCCTTGATGCCACACTCAGTCAAATACTGCCTTGATGTCAAGGACCATCACTCACATCTCATCTCGAGTTCAGCTCTTTTGAAACCTGAAACATTAACGGTTTCTCTTTCCACAGATGCTGCCCAACCTGAATATCCCAGCGTTTTCTGTTTTTATTTCATCATAACCTCCTTGCTTTTGCACTCAATGCTTTTTTTTTTAATAGCAAGCCCAGGATTCCATATACCTTTTTAACCACTTTCTCAACCTGCCCTACCATCTTCATAGATTTGTGCACATATATCCCCCAGGTGTGTCTGCTCCTGCACTCCCTTTAAAATTGTAAGCTTCAGTATATATTTACAGGTGCCTCAAGGTATGATGACCCCGCAAATATTGCACTCCTTCAGTGATCTACTTGACTGGACATAGCTTCCAGATTTTATCTATGCAATAGTGAAGCACCATTACAAGTTGTGGGGTCCATATTCAACCTCGTACTAATGCAAAGACCACGTCAAGCAGGCGGCAGCTGAAGAAACTCAGCACTTGCTCCAAACCCTTCAAATTTAGACATGGTTTAACATTAAAATGGCCTTTATATTCTTCCAATGAAGATAAACTTGACACAAAAGCAGACACATGAACTGTGAGAAAGAACAGACCGCAACTGTTTGATCAATTCCTTAGTCAGAAGTAGATGTTTCGATGTTCTACTGAAGCCCAGCCGTTTTACCCAACTGCTTCTGAATTTCAGGCTTCTTTCTGATCTGGTGACAATGTGTGAAGAAAGAAGAAATCCTTGGCTCAATTTTATGTTTTTCTCTGTCTATCCTGAACATACTGGCCTAGAAATTTGACTACAGGAATGATCACTGTGCCAAATGGGTAGGCCAGGTAGTCGGCATCCTGTAGCTCATTAAGGACTCGCATGCAGCTCCCGACCGTAGTCGATCAAGTCCATTTGTTCTCCATCAACTTTTTGAAAAGAGTTATCTAAATGTATTGCTAATTTAAAAATATCAGATATCTAAAAAATCTCGACAAGGAATATTTTAACACAACGGCTAGAACGTGAAATGTTCATTCACAAAAAAATGAAATTCTATCGAAAACTTGCTTGGATCAAAAATCATAAGTTACAGTTGCACTGTTTTGCCAAGCAAAATGCGTCATGCATCATCGCGTTAATGGTTTACGTACGACCTGCTAACCAATCATGTGAGTCGCTCACAGATGTATACATCAATAAAGTAACTAACTGCGGCCCCTGTAGAGGCTGTTCTCCTACTAAAATTTTTTAATTTATTACAGGAAACTTAAGTTTGCCACATTTGTCATGAGTACTGTGCGAAATATTACGGTCGGCGTTTTTTAAAAAACTGATCGGCATTTGAATTTAATTTGAAAAGATTTTCATAATTAGGGGGGTTGAAATTGCTACAATGACCATGAGGGCCAGAGCAATGAAAATGGACACTGATATCACCAGCCAGCAGATTAAGGATATAAATTCAGCTCCTGGCTTCTCTATTGCTTGTGATAAATCATGTGATGTTAATATTGCACCGATTGTTCTTCCTTGCAGGTGTGTGAATGAGAGTCAGTAAAAAGGTGTTGCACAGAAATCCATAAATGTGTGTCTGTTTTGTTTTTCATTATTATTGGCATTTGAGTAACAGCATTGCAGCTCTTATTGCGTTTTTGACTAAATTTTAAAAATGGCTGCTCGTTATTAAGGTTGCCTCGGGTAAGTTAAAGACGCACCAGAGACTGGGTCACATTTAAACAGACTGGCAAGCTGTGGAGATCTGCTGCAACCAGACAAGTGAAGACAAGCTGGTAGGTGTCGAATGGGACTCCAGCATGGGGGGTTGAGGCAGTAATCCAGAGGGGTGGTCAACTTGGAAACTCCCCAACTCCACAATCAGGTAACTGCTTTTTTACAAATTTACCTTTTTGGTGAAAGTCTCCAGTGGTCCCTTTAGACCTGCTTTATATAAGTGCCCCTGGCCCAGCACAGGTTCAAGGCAACCCAATTTTGCACAGGGGGCCTCAGCCAGGTATCAGACCACTCATTTACATAGGGCTTAATGTCTGTTTTAGGCACGGAACCTGAATGCCTTTTTTCTTGCCTATACCAACGTGGCAGAGAATGCACTTTCAGCTCATACAGAATGTGTCCCTGCACGCCATATTGAAGGTTAGGCACCCATTTAGCGCCTGAAAACCAGACAAAGATGCTACATCACTGTCTCTTGCTGGATTAAGGCTTTACCTTCCCACAACTTTCTCAGGCTGAAATTCTTCATGTTATGAGCCTAGAGAGTGGGTGTCAGTCAGCTATTCAACTATGGAGTGCACCACATTTCAGCCTGACTCTGTTCACATATATTTCCCAGTCAAGGACACCGAACACTGCTTAAGAACACTGAGAGGCACATTACAAGTTTCAGAATTACACAGGAACACGTGAACATAGAAGTGCACAGGCCGGAAACGTCCTTTTTGGTCCATCTGGACAACTCCAGATTTCACAAATTCAAGCTACATCCATCCATTGGTGTTCTTGCCTTATGCCAACTCCTCCTTACATTACAGGTGTTGCCAGCCTCGATCACCTCCCAGAGCAGCAAAATCAAAATATTAACCAACATTTCTGTGAAATGGTTCTACCTGAGCCGTCTATCCACCTCCCGTTCCAAGCTTCATCCCCGTGTCCCTTTTGGTGATTCCTGGGCCACGGTGAACAAGTTCTCAGCATTAAATTTGTTGATACGCAGAAGGATCCTGAATATGTCAGTAAGATCTCTTTTCACTCTCCTCTATCGTAAGCAAACTCAGCTCATTCAGCCACCCCTTTAGCTCAGGCATCTGATGCCAAGTATCAGATGAGTAGTCCTTTGCTGTATCTTTTCCAGGGCCACAAAGTCCTTTCTTAAAAGTCAGAAATGAACCAATGCTCTGTGTTGGCTCAATACAAGACCCTGAAGTTTCTGTTCTATAATCCTATTTCGTTTATTTATCACTCTATTCTGGCCACCAATGCCCTTACATCTTTTCCTGTGCTGCATCCTGTGGACTTACACGAGTTTGTTGTTCTGGTGTTTCTCAAGGGAAGGACACTGATGCTTGAAGCTCTGTAACTATGACCGATGGTGGGGGGAGTCCAGAAGCAGGGGTCATAGTGTAAGGATACAGGGTAAACCTTTCAGGACTGAGATGAGGAGAAATTTCTTCACCCAGAGAGTGGTGAGCCTGTGGAATTCGCTACCACAGAAAGCAGTTGAGGCCAAACCATTGTATGTTTTTGAGAAGGAGTTACATATAGCTCTTGGGTCTAAAGGGATCAAAGGATATGGGGGGGAAAGCGGGAACAAGTTACTGAGTTCTCTCTTTCTTTCACTATATGGCTTCTACAGGCAGAGTAACAGGATTACCTCCAGGACAGTGTCAAAGCCTCACCAAATGCAGCCTCTGGAGGGAACATGACAGCAATCACCCCAGCTCTCTCCTCTCCTACACTCCAAAGCTAGGGAACAATCTACGTTCCACATGGTATCTCACACAGCTGAGGACTGCGAGCATCAACCTGTAATCCTGACAACCCTATTGATACCAATCATATAAGCGTCTACAAATGGTGCATCTAAAATACACTGGCGAAAATTCTTCAAAAGCAAAGTGGGCCGTAGGAGAAATTGTGCAAGCCCAAAGGTGGATTGCTCACAAGCCATTAATGCTGCTGGCAGGAATATGATGGTGGGCATGGCCAAACTGCTAATATGTGTGTAAATAATTCTGTGGAAATACTTCCCCGATACACAAAGCACATGGAACTTTGAACAGGTTTTACAGTGCTGCATGCAGCTAGGTTGATTGCTCCCATACTCCATGAAAGAATCTCAAAACAAAAGGGCAGAAAATAAGCTTGTTTCTCTCTGCAGATATAACTGAGTAAAGTTTTCAAAACAGGCACCATGTTTGCTAAACAAACAACTCTCGTCCTTCCTCACCTGTTGCGTCATGGTGGATCGGTGGCAGGGATTTCCGCCCTTTACCACCCTTGAAGCTGGAACGTCGCCACGATAGTGACCGTGACTGCGGACTTTTCTTGAGCTGTTTGTTGGAAGACGGTGCCTTGCTGACCTCAGGTTCTCCGATGGGGCTCTTGGTGATGGTTTGGGAGTTTGGATTCATACTGTCGTGTGCTTGAGAAATCAGATTGGCATCAGCACACTGACCAGGATTTAGCCTAGGACTGCGTCGGTTAAGAAGGCTGCTCCTTTGTGGGGCTTCTTCCTGCTTGCTGACGTGTTCTAAAAAAAATGGAAATGTTAAGAAAAAATTCAGCAATCAAAACAGAAAATCTTCCACCACGGGGGTTGCACCTGACTGAATGTAAATTACTTCATAAAGAGGCAGAAGTAGCTGCCTCCTTTCTTGTCTCTTCTCTTCCACATTGTAAGGAAACTAAAGAATTGAAGACAGCAAGAGGACCACTCAAGTTGTTTGTTGCATGTTTGACTATTGTGGACTAAATGCGTATCGTTATCAGAGTGCATTCACAAATTACTGAACTGTGCTCCTTGTCCCAATATTCTGCTCTCACTGCTCTTGATCCAGAACCGCTGTTAACTTCCAATTCCAGTCATGATGATTGAAATACTCTGCATTAATTATGGTTTAATGTTGACAACAGTACCTAACTTTCCTATCTGCCCGAGTGCAGATCATTTGTGCTGTGCTAATCCCCGAATCAGATGGAAATTCTGCATTATACATTTTTTTTTGCCAACAGGTTGTTCTGTTCACTGTCTGCTGAGGTCACCTGGTGGTAGAATCGCAGTTCTGGACCTTTGGTCATTTTTAAGTCACCTTCCACCTCCTCAGGATATCTCAAAGCTCTTCACAGCACTGCGGTCAAAGTCAGTTGTCATGTAGGCAAGTACTGAAGAACATTAACAGCTCGCCAGCAGTAATACAAAAAACCGTAGGAAAGGACACGTGCTGTCTAAAAGGGTGATGTGAGATTAGCAAATTCAGAGTGCTATTTAACTGAGGAAGGTAAAGGGTTAAACGCCACCACCTTCTGAAGATTCACTGTAACTGCAGCTAAAGAGAAAGAACCACCACCCAAAAGGCTCCTGATGGTGATACAGATGGAGGAGAGTGAAGCAATCAATTAAGTTCAGCATCAAGTGTTATACATAAGCAAACATTACAAGAGGAACATGCAGGTGGCAGTAAAGACAGTCACTATTTCTGTAATTTTAAAGCAAGTTCAGTCAGAAGGAAACAAGGAATAGATTATTTCTAGAATGTATAGCACAGGAACAGGCTATTGTTCTGATGTTTATACTCCACACGAGCGATGAGGGAAGGTTACAGCACCAAGCCACGTGAGCAATAGCAGAGGAATGGAGCACAGGAAGGTCAACATAAGCTTCAGTCGTCAATGTGAAATGCAGACAGGCTGTTAACTGTGCAGGTGGCAGGCAATTAACACAGATCTTGAGTGCTAAAGTCTTTAAAATGACTAGAAAATGTTGAACCTCTTGGTGTTTTCTGTGCAAGACATTACTTAAAAGGATTAAGATACAGTCATTCCACAACAACGGGAAAGAAAGCAACATTTGCACTAATTTGTACAAAAATTGGGGTTGGCATTTTTTTTCTTTTAAAACAAGAAATTCCATTCAGACACAGGTCAATTATCAGTGATAAAGCAACAGCAGCAAGGCAGTGACGTGTGGGGACTTGAATATAGCCTAGCTTCCTATTTGCTTTCTTTACTGCTCCCTCACTGTCCATATGCACCGAGCAATGAGTTAACTGACACTGCTAGGTCTCTTTCAACTTGCCCAGGGCAAGGTCTATCCACCCATTGAGTACACATAGATGCTATTTTTACTTCCTTAGTACCTTACATTTAACCACATTGTGCTGTTTGTCACTGATGAGCCTCAGTGCAATCTTTCCATAGGAATACACTGTATAACCCACTACTTCATCTAATGGTCACTCTCTCTCCATAAGCTATGTACATTTTCCCTTACCTCCTTTTTTAATTTTCTCTTTGAACCACTTCAGAACATTTTGATTGACTTTTTACAGCACTTGAGTATGTATGGTACCTATATTGCATGTGTTTGTGAAGGATATTGCTGTGTGTACAGTGAACATATTCTTACCAGGGTTCCCAGGCTTCTGATGTCTGGTACATTTTCTTTTAGATGAGGAACTCTTTTGGGGAAAAAAGATTAGCGATTATTACAGTTTGTTCAGAACGAAGATGATTTCACTGCTGTTCTACAAGATTGTATATATAAAAACAAAAATCTTCTACCAGCATGTAAGTAGTAAGCAGGTAGAAAGAGGCAGGGTGGGGCCTATTAAGGACAAAAGAGGGCAAGGCTAAAATACTTAATGACTACTTTGTACTGGTGTTTACTAATGAAGATGATGCTGACAAAATATCAGTAGAAGCGGAGAGGCAGAGGTAATAGATGGGATTAAAATTGATAGGCAGGACGTATTGGAAAGGCTGGCTATGCTTAGAATGGCTAAGTCACCTGGTCCAGGTGGCCTGCATCCCAGGTTGCTCAAGGAAGTGGGGGTGGAGATAGTGGAAGGGCTTGCCATAATCTTCCAATCTTCTCTAGATTTGGGGGAGGTACCAGAGAACAAGTGTGTAAATTCCTAGTAGCTACAGTTTGGTCGATTTAACATAGGTGGTGGGTAAGATTTTAGAAACAATAATCAGGGGGAAAAAAATCAACAGGCACTGCAGCAACACACCAAGGCTCCTTAGACAGCACCTTCCAAACCCACGACCTCTACCATCTAGAAGGACAAGGGCTGAAATGCATGGGAACACCACCATCTGAAAGTTCCCCTCCAAGCCACACACCGTCCTGACCTGGAACTATATCACCGTTCCTTCGCTGGGTCAAAATCCTGGAACTCCCTTCCTAACAGCACTGTGGGATGGGCAATAAATGCTGTCGTTGCCAGCGACGCCCACATCCCATGAATGAATAAAAAAAACTTGGAGAGGTTTGAGTTAATTGAGAGTAGCACAGATTTGTAATAGGCAGATCAAGTTGACTAACTGAATTTTTTGATGACGTAACAGAGAAAGTTGAAGGGAATGCAATGGACGTTGTCTATGTGGGCTTTAAGAAAGCATTTGACAAGGTACCACATAAAAGGCTGGCTAACAATATTGAGGCTCATGGAATAGGAGGGTCAGAGTCAGCTTGGATAAAAAAAGATTGGCTTAAAGACAGAAAACAGAGAGTCATGGTAAAATGGTTGTTTTTGAGAGTGGAGGATTGAAGACCTCAAGTCAGTGCTACAACCACTGCTTCTTTTTGATATATGAAAATAACTTGGATATTGGAATACAGGGTATAATTTCAAAATTTGCCGATAATACCAAGCTTGGAGATGTGGCAAACAGTAAGGATGACACTAATCAAATGCAACAGGACATAGATAGACTAGCAGAAGGGACAGACAAGTGGCAGAGAATAAAGTGGCATTTAATACAGAGAAGTGTGAGGTGATACAGTTTGGCAGAAGGAATAAGGAAAGACAATACAGACTTAACGGTACAGTTCTAAAGTGTGTGCAGGGACAGATGGACTTAGGGGTTCATGTAAATAGATCTTTGATGGTGGCAAGACATATTAAGAGAGTAATTAGCAAAGTATATGGGATCTTGAGCTTCATAAGAGGCAGAGTACAAAATCAGGGAAGTTATGCTGAACTTTTATAAAGCTCTGGTTGAGCCACAACTAGAGTATTGTGTGCAGTTCTGGTCATCATTTTAAGAAGGATGTGAGGGTCCTTGAAAGGGTGCAAAGATTTACCAGATAGGTTCCAGGGATGAGAGAATTCAGCGACAAGATTAGGTTGGAGAAGTTGGGGTTGTTCTCCTTGGAGCAAAGGAGATTGAAGGGAGATTTGATATAGTCGCACAAGATTATGATAGGTTTAGATAAGGTAGACAAAGAAAAGCTGTTCCCATTAACTGATTGTACAAGGATTAGGTGACACAGATTTTACATTTTGGGCAAAAGATGAGGGGCGATGTGAGAAAGATCTTTTTTTACGCAGCGAGTGGTAATGACCTGGAACTCGCTGCCTGCGAGTGTTGGAAGCAGAGGCAATTAATAACTTCAAAAGGAAATAGAATGGGCACTTGGGGGAAATAGACATGCAGGGCTATGGGGATAGAGTGGGGCAATTGGACTGACTGGACTCCTCTACAGAGAGCCAGCATGAACTCGATGGGTTGAATGGCGTCCGTTTGTGCTATGACTCTATTGTGCTGCCATTTTACGCACTTGTATCAAAAATTCAGATAAGATCTAAGTTTTAAAAAGTTATAACGGGGAAACATACCAAATGAAAATAAAAGATAGATCTCTGAGTTTGAAAAATGAGTGTAACATAATGCTCCCATATTAAAGTGGTATGCAAAAAACTACACACAGATGCAGTTGAATCTTGAAACTGGATTGTGTAGGGCAGGGCAAAGAGAAGGTATCACTGTTGAACCAGATCTTATGGTATGTGTGATTTATAACACACACACTTTCCTTACTTATTTTCCAGCAGGCATCACAGAAGGAGGATTTTACCCCTAGCCTTTTTTTAAAAATAAATTGTTCATGGGACGTGGCGTAGCTGGCTAGGCCAGTATTTTTTGCCCATGCCTAATTGCCCTCGAGAAGGTGGTGGTGAGCTGCCTTCTTGAACAGCTCAGTCCTTGGGGTGTAGGTACACCAACTGTGCTGTTAGGAAGGGAGTTCCAAGATTTTGACCAAGCGACAGTGAAGGAATGGCAATATAGTTCCAAGTCAGGATGGTGTGTGGCTTGGAGGGGAACTAAGGACACTGAAGCCAGTCGTAGCACTGGTCGACTAAGATAAGCGAACTCAGACAGGAGAAAACATTAAACCTGGGATTGTTCTACTCTGCGAGGCTCAGCTATTGTTTGGAAAAACTTGTTGAGCCATTGGAGGAGGCAACATTCCCTCTTTTTGTCTCTCTCCCTGATCTTTCCATACCATTTGAGTCAATTCTTCAGGTTTACCCCTGACCCAGTATCTGAAGCAAACATTGGGAGCAAAGGATGGAGAAGTGTTATCACTTCAGATTTTAAAAAAAATATTTGGTGAATCTTTGTGTTTAAGAATACATGACTGACCTGATCTGGTAGTGGTGTATTTTGATTGGAACTCCGGAGTCTGGTTAACAACAGAACACAAACAGTCCATAAATAGAGTCTCAGATGTAGAGACAGGGTTTTCAGCAAATACATTCCAAGAAAACAAAAATCAGTTAACATTTCCCAAAAGCAAGCTCGATACAATCCGCCTCACACATATCACTTCAAGAAAGAACGAAAGAGCTTGCATTTACATAGCACCTTTTGCAACCACAGGATGTCTGAAAGTGCTTTACAGCCAATTAGGTTTAAAGTGTAGTCACCATTGTAATGCAGGAAATGCAGCAACCAATTTGCGCACAGCAAGGTCCCACGAACAGCAACGAAATAAATGACTAGATAATCTGTTAGTGTAATGCTGGTCGATGGATAAATATTGACCAGGACACTAGGGAGAACTCTGAATAGTGCTGTGGGATCTTTTACGTCCACGAGAGGGCAGATGGAGCCTCAATTTAACATATCATCTTAAAGAAGACATGTCCAACAGTGCAACTTTCCTAAAGTCTTGGCAGCCTAGATTATGTGCTCAAGTATCTTGCATGGGATTTAAACCCACAACCAACATCCCCTCTAATTTTTTTTTTTATAAAAAGAGTGCGTGGGTGATTTATTTAAGTGCATGGCCCTTTTAAATTTTTTGCATGGCTGCGCACACGCAATAACTTAAAGGGGCTGACTTGTGCACAGCCTGCATGGGAACTTTCTGGTAGCTATGCAGCCTACAGGGAACATTGCCCACAACCTTCTGAGGCGGAAGTGCTACTAATTAACCTGAATGATACAATAAGTAGTGTTGCTTCTACATGTATAGCGTACGGATATGAACCCATTACAGGTATAAGAGAAATTGCATGAAGCCAATACAGTTTAATGTTGTCTCTGCAATTCCAACCCTATCTATTTCATGTTCACTGCAAATTAGTTTTCATGGGCTGCTATACATGCTGATAAAAATACATTGTAAACAGTTCCCTCTCTTCAGGTACTGTCTCCTCCCCTTTCAGAACTGATACCTCCACGCACCTCCCCATCCCTCCATTACAAAAGAAACCTTTTGTCATTGAAAACAATTGTGCTATATTCAACTTCCTTTTCCTCTTCAAAGTCCTTGAACGGAAGAAATTGGAGCAGGAGTAGGCTATTTGGCCCTTTGAGAGTGCTCCAACATTCAATAAAATCATGGCTGATCTACAACCTCGTCAACTTTCCCAGCCAATCCCCACATCCGTTAATACCCCAAAAAATCATTCAATCTCTGTCTTGGATATACTCAATGACTAGGCCTCCACAACCCTCTGGGTTAGAGAATTCCAAAGATCCACAACCCTTTAAGTGCAGAAATGTCTCATCTCAGTCCTAAACGGCCGACCCTTTATTCTGAGATTCTGACCCCTTGCTCCCCAGCTGGGGGAAATAAGCTCTCAGCATCTACCTTGTCAAACCCCTTTAGAATTTTACATTTCATTGAGATCACTTCTGATTCTTCCAAACTCTAGGGAATATAAGCTGAAACTACTCAATCTTTCCTCATAGGAACCAGTCTGGTGAACTGTCATTGCATTCCATCTAAGGCAGGTATAGATGGGCTGCACAGTGGCGCAGTGGTTAGCACCGCAGCCTCACAGCTCCAGCGACCCGGGTTCAATTCTGGGTACTGCCTGTGTGGAGTTTGCAAGTTCTCCCTGTGTCTGCGTGGGTTTCCTCCGGGTGCTCCGGTTTCCTCCCACATGCCAAAGACTTGCAGGTTGATAGGTAAATTGGCCATTATAAATTGCCCCTATATAGGGACAGGTGGGGCTGTGGTAGGAATATGGAATTAGTGTAGGATTAGTATAAATGGGTGGTTGATGGTCGGCACAGACTCGGTGGGCCGAAGGGCCTGTTTCAGTGCTGTATCACTAAAAAAAAAAATTTCCTTCGATACATGTTGCAGCAAAGGTGGGTAAGTGGAGTTGAGGTGCAGATCAGCCATGATCTAACCGAATAGCAGAGCAGGTTCGAGGGACTGTATGGCAAATATATCCTTCCTGTTTCCTAAATCTGTGCTCATCTTTCCCACTACTGGTTGAATTTCTTGAGACATCCCTGGAATCCACACAGGATGAATCCTGACCCTCTTCTCTTCACTGCAGTTCTGTCTGTACACTTAATTTTACCACCTATTATTCCCACTTCTACTGGTAGTATCACCCTAGCATATATAACTGAACATGTTTCAGTATGTTGGGAAAGGAATAAATAGTTAATTGTACTTTTTGGTTATTCAGATAGATATGGTATGAAAATTTCAGTCACCATTACACTTTGCTGAACCTTGATAGCATCAACACCAACAAGTAAAACCAGGTTCAGAGAGCACTCTGCTGGTTCTACCAATATATGAAAAAGTTAACTTACTTCATTTAAAAATAAAAGGAAGAGGATTTGTATCATTGTACCAAGTGTTTGAGAACAGATACACAAAGACATTATTCATCATACCCCCCACCCCAATTTAAAGTATAACAAAGCTATCAGAATTTAAAAAGACTTGTATTTATATAGTGCTTTTCACGACCACCAGACATCTCAATTTACATGTACTTCTTTCAATTTAGTATACAGTATTTGCTGCTCACAATGCGGTCTCCTCTACATTGGGAAAACCAAATGCAGTCTGGGTGACCACTTTGCGGAGCATCTCCGTTCAGTCCGCAAGAGTGGTCCCCAGCTTCCAGTTGCCTGTCATTTTACTTCTGCAAATTGCTCCCACTCCAACCTTTCTGTCCTTGGTCTGCTGCAGTGTTCCAATGAAGCTCAATGCAAACGGGGAACAGCATCTCATCTTTCAACTGGGCACTGTACAGTGTTCTGGACTCAACACAGAGTTCAACAATTTTAGATCCTATTCTCTTCACCATTTTGTTACTTTTTTTTTTGCTGGTTTGTTTCTCTTATTTCCTCTGCTTTTGGAGCTATTCAGGATGCTTCCATTCACACCTCCTGGTCCAATTACCACTCCCTTTGGCCTTGCACCATGAAACCTTGTAATTTAATCTCTCCTACCCTCCATACTAACACAGACCTTTCCCTTTTGTTCTTCTTCCCACCCTCCCCCCTTCACTTGCTCAAAACCCATTACATTTCTAACTTTTCCCATTTCTGATGAAAGGTCACAGACTTGGAATGTCAACACTGTTTTTCTCTCCACAGATGCTGAGTATTTCTAACATTTTCTGTTTTTATCCCCACTTACTTCTAAATTGATGAATTTTCACCAGCAGTGAAAGTACAAAAAAAAGTTCAGGACTAAAACCACAATAATATCCACTGCACTACCCTCATCCTGACCCATATGTTTGAGAAAACACACATTTCATTATCACAGAATCTTCTTTGTCTCTCGAGACATGGAGGCCAATGGGTAAGCACCTAGAGGTGGTCAATGGTTTGTGGAGCAGCGCCTGGAGTGGCTATAAAGGCCAATTCTGGAGTGACAGACTCTTCCACAGGCGCTGCAGATAAAATTGGTTGTCAGGGCTGTTACACAGTTGGCTCTCTCCTTGCGCTGTCTTTTTTTCTGCCAACTGCTAAGTCTCTTCAACTCACCACTCTTTAGCCCTGCCTTTATGGCTGTCCGCCAGCTCTGGCGATCACTGGCAACTGACTCCCACGACTTGTGGTCAATGTCACAGGACCTCATGTTGCGTTTTCAGACATCTTTAAAAAGGAGACATGGAATGCCGGTGGGTCTGATACCAGTGACAAGCTCGCTGTACAATGCATCCATGGGGATCCTGCCATCTTAGTTTTAGTTTTTTAGTTTTAGTGATACAGCACTGAAACAGGCCCTTCGGCCCACCGAGTCTGTGCCGACCATCAACCACCCATTTATACTAATCCTACACTAATCCCGTATACCTACCACATCCCCACCTGCCCCTATATATTTCCCTACCACCTACCTATACTAGGGGCAATTTGTAATGGCCAATTAACCTATCAACCTGCAAGTCTTTGGCGTGTGGGAAGAAACCGGAGCACCCGGAGGAAACCCACGCAGACACAGGGAGAACTTGCAAACTCCGCACAGGCAGTACCCAGAATCGAACCCGGGTCCCTGGAGCTGTGAGGCTGCGGTGCTAACCACTGCGCCACTGTGCCGCCCCATGCATCTTCCATGCAGCTCACATGGCCAAGCCATCTCAAGCGCCGCTGGCTCAGTAGGGTGTATATGCTGGGGATGTTGGCCGCCTCAAGGACTTCTGTGTTGGAAATACGGTCCTGCCACCTGATGCCAAGAATTCTACGGAGGCAGCAAAGATGGAATGAGTTGAAATGTCGCTCTTGGCTGACATACATCGTCCAGGCCTCGCTGCCGTAGAGCAAGGTACTAAGAACACAGGCTTGAAACATTCAGACTTTTGTGTTCCGTGTCAGTGTGCCATTTTCCCACACCCTCTTGGCCAGTCTGGACATAGCAGCAGACACCTTTTCCATTCGCTTGTTGATTTCCGCATCGAGAGACAAGTTACTGGTGATAGTTGAGCCTAGGTAGGTGAACTCTTGAACCACTTCCAGAGCGTGGTCGCCAATATTGATGGATGGAGCATTTCTGACATACTGTCCCATGATGTTCGTTTTCTTGAGGCTGATGGTTAGACCAAATTCGTTGCAGGCAGCTGCAATCCTGTCGATGAGTCTCTGCAGACACTCTTCTGTGTGGGATGTTAATGCAGCCTCGTCAGCAAAGAGGAGTTCCGTGATGAGGACCTTCCGTACTTTGGTCTTCGCTCTAAGACGGGCAAGGTTGAACAACCTGCCATCTGATCGTGTGGAGGAAAATCCGTTCTTCTGAAGACTTGAACGCATGAGAGAGCAGCAGGGAGAAGAAGATCCCAAACAGTGTAGGTGTGAGAACACAGCCCTGTTTCACGCCACTCAGGATAGGAAAGGGGTCTGATCAGGCACCGCTATGCTGAATTGTGCCTTTCATATTGTCACGGAATGAGGTGATGGTTACAGCACAAAAGGAGGCAATTTGCATTTTTAAAAATTTGATATTTAAAATCTTCAGGTTTCAAAACATTTGGAACCACTGAAGCACTTTTAAGTGTCAGCAGTGGCTCAGCTGGGGGCAGTCTCGCCTCTGAATCACAAGGTTCTGGGTCAAGTCCCACTGCAGGGCTTGATTTAAAAAAAAATCAAGGCTGACACTCCAGTGCAATATTGGGGGAGTACTGCACTGTCGGAGGTGTTGTCTTTCGAACGAGGCATTAAACCAAGGCCCCTAGCTGCATCCTCGGGTCGATGTAACGATCCCATGACACAATTTCGAAAGAGAGCAGGGGAGTTATCCCTAGTGTGCTGGACAATATTTATCTATTAATCAACATCACAAAAACAAATAATCTGGACATCACATTACTGTGTGCAGGAGCTTGCTGTGCACATACTGACTGCCTCGTTTCCTGTATTACAACAGTGGATATCTTCTTCTTTGGGAACAACAGTGGATATATTGCAAAAGTATTTCATTGGCTGTAAAGCACTGAGAGACATCTGGTGGTTACGAAAGGCACGATATAATCATAGAATGTTTAAGGTACAGAAAGAGGCCACTTAGCAAGTCTCTTTTTTTTGAAGTGCAGCTTCCATTATTACGTAGAAACATCCACCAATCTAAGCACAGTGAGATCCCAACCAATATAAATGACCAGTCGGCAACATTACTTCAGGGAAGAAAGTTCATCAGGACACTAAGAACCCAATAGTGGCCGTGGGATCTTTTATACCCACCTGAGAGGGGCCTCAGTTTAATATCTCATCTGAAAGACAGCACCTCCGACATAGAGTTATACAGCACACAAACAGGCCCATCGCGTCTGTGCCAGCCATCAAGCACCTTACTATTCTAATCCCATTTTCCAGCACTTGGCCTGCAGCCTTGTATGCAATGGCATTTCAAGTGCTCATCTAAATACTTCTTAAATGTTGTGAGGGTTCCTGCCTCTACCACCTCTTCAGGCAGTGTGTTCCAGATTCCAACCACCCTCCCAGTGAAAAAACATTTCCTCAAATCCCATCTAAACCTCCTATCCCTTACCTTAAATCTATGCCCCTGGTTATTGATTGACCTCTCCGCTAATGGAAAAAGTTTTTTCCTATCTAATCTATCAATGCCCCTCACAATTTTGTATACCTCAATCATGTCCCTCCTCCGCCTTCTCTACTCGACACTGCAACACCCTCTCAGTACCGTACTGGTGTCAGCCTGAATGTTGTGCTCAAGTCTCTGGACGGGGGAGTGGGGGGACCTGAGGCATCAACTAACAACTTGCGGCCTTAGTTTTGTTACAGGATGCTCCCGATCAGCGCAGCAAAGGCCGTACTGGCAATCAGTAAACAGCATGAACTCGGAACAAAAAACAACAGGCTGGACCACGCCGCTCCTTAACCCGAAGCATGGACTTGTACCTTTTCTTAATGTTCCCGTCCTCCGCCATTTTCTTCCACTCTCCCGCACACCGCTCAAAGCACGCAAAGCACCATGGGCGGCCCGTTTCAAGCCTGGCGCATGCGCGCTGGCCGCAAAGCCGGCCGGTTGTTGTCGTGCGCTAGCATCACGTGTGCGGAGCGTCTGCCGGGGGTGGGCGTCAAGCGAAAGCGAAGCGGGGCAGCTGCCACCGCGCACGCGTGGCGTGGCGGGGCAAAGCCCCGCCCCTCCCCTCCCTCCTCCCCGAGCGGCAGGTTGCGCGAGGCGGGCTGTTCCTAACCGTCAGTAACGATAGCGATGAGGTAATTGATGTTTGAAAAGGGGAGGGGTGGGGTTTCCGGAAAAAGCCGAACAAACCCGAACAGTCGACGGCAGCCCGGAGAAAGTTCTGAGCGCGTCGGTCAGGAGGGGTGAGGGAAATCATCCGAAGGCGAGTCCTTCAGGTAAAGGCTGTTGAGTAGGAGTGGGGAGAGATTGTGGGGGGAGGGTAGGCTGTCTCTGTGGCTCTGGCTGGCTGGGAGATGCCGGGTTCGTGAGGGAGTGAAGCGCACCTGGGGGGAGGCAGCCACCCAGGTGAGCGTCTCAGGCTGGAGTTGACACCTGAGTGAGCAGGTGAATGTAGCCTCTCCGATGAACCATTCTATTCAAATTCAGTCCCCAAATTGTTAAAACGTATTTATTTTGGAATTTTTTGTGTGACACTTTATGCTTCCTTTAAAAAAAAATCTCCGTGTTATCTCTCCTAACTTTCACGACAAGTTTTCATGGTAGCTTTATAATAGGGGCCATTTCACTTCAAATGGTCACCTGGCTTTCATGGTATCCCACATGAGTCCCAGCCCGAAGGCTGTCCACACAACCACGGTTCTGGGTCTTGGGCTTGTCCTTTTTTGGGGTGGGGAGGGAAGGTGGCGATCACTCGAAAAATCGACAAAATGGGCCACCCCACAATGATCCTACTATCTGAATCGATAGTGGCAGTGATCAAAAGCTCTCATTTTAAACCCCTGGATTGTTAGTGTGTTGAGGGAAGGGTTGTTCCAGGAAGCATCTGGTCTAATTTAGAATTGTTAATGAACAACAGGTAACATAACTGAATTTTACACACTAGTATGTGGAATTGATTGGGGAGGGGGAAGGAAAGCAGGAAATGCCAGATGTGTTAATTTGTTACAGCACAAACAAAGATTGTAAAAAAAATATTGATTTAGGTTAACTTGGGGGTGATGATGTCATAGTGGTAAGGTCACTGAATTAGTAATCCAGAGGCCCAGGTCAATGCCCTGGGGCCACAGGTTCAAATCCCACCACGGCAGCTTCTTGAATTTAAATTAAATTAATTTCAATTATTTTATAAAAAATCTGGAATTGAAAGCTAGTCTCAGTAATAGTGCCATGAAACTATCATCGATTGTCATAAAGACCCATATGGTTTACTGATGTTAATGTCCTTTTAGGGAAGGAAATCTGCCATCCTTACCTGGTCTGGCTGACATGTGACTCCTGGCCCACAGCAATGTGATTGACTCTTAAATGCCCTAGCAAGCCACTCAGTTGTCAAGGGCAATTAGTATGCGTACAGCAAATTCCCAGAAACAGCAATGTGATAATGGCCAGATAATCTGTTTTTTAATGATGTTGATCGAGGGATAAATATTGGCCAGGACAACATGGCTAACTCCCTGCTTTTCAAAATAGTGCCATGGGATCTTTTACATCCAGCTGAGCAAGCAGGTGGGACCTCGGTTTAACATTTCACCTGAAAGACGGCACCTCAGACAGTACTGCATTGGAGCCTTGATTTTTATGCTCAAGTCCAGGAGTGGGATTTGAGCCCAGAACCTTGTGACTCAGAGGTGAGAATGCTACCAACTGACAAACTCAAACTTTCTCATGTCTATAGAGTACCAGAATGAAATTTATATTAGTATCCTTGAGGAATGGAGCAGGCACGACTCAGATTTACAATTGTCAGATATGTTCAGGGCATTGCTTGATTAGAGTGTGGAACTTGCTACCACAAGTACTGATTATGCTATTCACCTCAGATGTATTTCAGGGAGAGCTAGATAAGTACACGAGGGAGAAAGGAATAGAAGATTATGCTGATCGGGTGAGATGAAGTAGGGTTGGCGGAGGCCAGTTGGGTCGAATGGCCTTTGTGCTGTAATTTCTGTGTAACTGCTGCAGAGGATAGTAAACATGACTGATTTTTTTTTAAATGCTGGAAATCTGAAAGCTACAGATCCTTTAGTCTAAACTCAAAAATATCTTGCAGCCCACTATCAATGCACATCTATATAGGAGTTATATTTAAAGTAAGATTTAGACT
The DNA here is from genome assembly GCF_036365525.1 of Heterodontus francisci. Taxonomy (NCBI): domain Eukaryota; kingdom Metazoa; phylum Chordata; class Chondrichthyes; order Heterodontiformes; family Heterodontidae; genus Heterodontus; species Heterodontus francisci. The sequence continues at coordinate 11,528,830 of NC_090413.1, read as the reverse complement.
TGTACAAATACTAACAAATCAGCTATTTTGGTCCTTACAAAATACTGATATTCTGATGAGTTTTGCCCGTTGCCCTGTCTGGTCACAAATTCCCGATATTCCAATATTTACTTTGAACTTTGTTCATCTGTAGTCACTAGAGTCACCCTCTGCACATCTAGTTTAAATTAATCCTCATTACTGTTCCTATTTATTGCCTCAACATATTTGTTCCCCCTATGGTAAAATGTAGCCTCTTTCAGTATAAGCTCTTTGTACATAATTCATCAGCTTCCTCAAATATAGTTAGTTCCCTCCAGTACACACTATTTAAGTGCCCATCGAAGCCCATTCTTTCCATAATTGGCCAGAAAGTCAAGTTAATATTGAACTGTTGTTTAGTAAGCCTGTTTAGGTCCTGTGATGCATCTGAAGATGGCTTTATTTTAAGTCAAAAAAAAGGCTTAGGTGATTCAGGAAGGTGTAATTCTGGGAATTCAAGCTCTAACTTCAGAGAGACCAGAACTAAAATTCTGTTGATTGGGAAAGAGATGATTGAGAGATGTGATCCAGGTCTAAGATGTTGAATGACATAACTGATAGAGATATGATTGTAAAATGAATAAAGCTCATGTCAGACTGGGGATCGTGTAATTTCTTCCACTGCCACGTCAGTCAGTGGCTGTGTGGAACAGACTGTCACTTGATTCTGTGATCATTCATTCCTTTGACGAGAGTTGTATAAACACCTGGTTAAGGACAGGATTGAAGGTTCTAAAGGTTAAATGCAGATTGAGAGGGTCAAGTATCACATGAAAGCTTGTGTCGCTAGACAGTGGAAACATTGTGGAAAGCAATAGGTCAGGGTTTCATAGCATTGACTGTATAGTTGGTTATTGTGAATTTTCTTGCAGTTCCCTAACAAATCAATTCATAGCCCTCTGCTCCAGAATCGGGTTGGTCAAAGGGCATAATTGAGCAAATTGTGAACAGTCCATTGAAAGAATGAATGGCTCTTTCATTTTCCATGATTGTGTTTTTAGCCTTAAAATCTGGTGCTGGATTAAAAGTTGTAATTTTTTTTGAACTGTACATGTGGGAAGACTGGAAAAACTGTATCTCCAGCATTAACAGGTGGCAACTGAGAGGATTCTTTTTAGAAGGATACAAGATAGGAAGCCAAGATAGAGGTTAATTGGGAGCAATATTCAAAATTTTGCCAGGCTTCCAAAACAAGTGGGCTTGGGTAAAAACTCTTGAAAGGAATGTTGAGGACGGTTGTCAGGAAGAATTTCATCACAGAAAGAATGATCAGCATTTGGGGTGCATTTTCAGGTAGGGCTAGTGAAGAATAAAGCTTTAGAACTTCATTCAAGACATATGATGGGGAGGGAAGGATGTACTGTGGAGTAGAGTGCAATCTATGATGAAGAACAAAGATGAACTGAATGGCTTCTCACATGTATCTCTCCTGTGATCTTCTTGGACAAGTTGAGTGAGTGGGCAAATGCATGGCAGATGCAGTATAATGTGGATAAATGTGAGGTTATCCACTTTGGTAGCAAAAACAGGAAGGCAGATTATTATCTGAACGGCTATAAACTGAAAGAGGGGACTATGCAGCGAGACCTGGGTGTTCTCGTACACCAGTCGCTGAAGGTAAGCATGTAGGTGCAACAGGCGGTAAAAAAGGGCGGCGCAGTGGTTAGCACTGCAGCCTCGCAGCTCCAGCGACCCGGGTTCAGTTCTGGTACTGCCTGTGCAAAGTGTGCAAGTTCTCCGTGATCGTGTGGGTTTCTGCCGGGTGCTCCGGTTTCCTCCCACAGCCAAAGACTTGCAGGTTGATAGATAAATTGGCCATTGTAAATTGCCTCTAGTGTAGGTAGGTGGTAGGAGAATGGTCGGGATGTGGTAGGGAATATGGGTTAATGTAGGATTAGTACAAATGGGTGGTTGTTGGTCGGCACAGACTTGGTGGGCCGAAGGGCCTGTTTCAGTGCTGTACCTCTATAAAAATAAAAAAGGCAAATGGTATGTTGGCCTTCATAGCGAGAGGATTCGAGTACAGAAGCAGGGATGTCTTGCTGCAATTATACAGGGCCTTGGTGAGGCCACACCTGGAATATTGTGTGCAGTTTTGCTCTCCTTATCTGAGGAAGGATGTTCTTGCTATAGAGGGAGTGCAGCGAAGGTTTACCAGACTGATTCCTGGGATGGCGGGATTGACGTATGAGGAGAGATTGAGTCGGTTAGGATTATGTTCACTGGAGTTCAGAAGAGTGATGGGGGTTTCTCATAGAAACCTATAAAATTCTAACAGGACTTGACAGGGTAGATGCAGGAAGGATGTTCCCAATGGTGGGGGAGTCCAGAACCAGGGGTCATAGTCTAAGGTTACGGGGTAAACCTTTCAGGACTGAGATGAGGAGAAATTTCTTCACCCAGAGAGTGGTGAGCCTGTGGAATTTGCTACCACAGAAAGCAGTTGAGGCCAAAACATTGTATGTTTTCAAGAAGGAGTTAGATATAACTCTTGGGTCTAAAGGGATCAAAGCGTATGGGGTGAAAGCGGGAACAGGTTACTGAGTTGGATGATCAGCCATGATCATCATGAATGGCGGAGCAGGCTCGAAGGGCTGAATGGCCTACTCCTACTCCTATTTTCTATGTTCCAGAACATACAGACCAACTAACAGTCAATCTGTTACTTGCAAGAAGGAGGATTTGCAAACCTTTTGTTGCCCACCTTACTGCATCAGTCGTGGAAGTTGCTCATGTTTGACTTTCTGAAATACTCAGACCAGATAGCTGCAGTCAAAGACTTGGTGATATTCATCTCTGGTTTCAAAAGAATACCATTCCCCATCTATTGTCTTTACGTGTAGGGCTTTGCTCAGTTCTGTCAAAAATGGCCCAGAATTGAGTAAGTTTTTTTGCCATTGGATGATGTGAAGGCTGTAACTTTGGGCATGACAACATTAATATATTAAAAGAATGCGAGCAGGGTTGTCACTGGCATTTCAACATAGTAGCTGATGTTACTTCCTGAGTGGACATTACCCAACATTGTGTTTTGCTGTCTGGTGATGCTCAGCATTAGATAACAGGATCCAGGCAGGGGGCAAATATGAAATAAATGCTTTTCATAACTTTGAGGTATTTCTAAGCACTTTACAGGCAATTAATTACTTTTGAAATGAAGTTATGTAATTATGTAAACAAACACAGCAAGATCCACCAAACAAGAAATTAATGACCAGTTAACTGATTGTACTGGTGTTTGTTGAGTGATGAATGTTGTCCAAGAAACTGAGGGAACTCCCCGTTCTTCAAATTGTGGATCTTTTACGTGCATTTGGGTCCTTGGTTCCCACGTAGACACCAGTTGGGCTCCAAGTAGATCCCAATGACTCACTGTTTCCTTGGTGATATTGGAGATAAAAACCATCTAAGAAAATCCTTTCTGTTGCATATAGCTAAAGGCAGGATTGCAGAGCGAGAGATTACAGGTATGTGGAAAAGCAACTGGCACATAGACCAGAAAGCAAGAAGGAGCGAATGGTTGCAGCTATGAAAAACCAGGAAGTGTCTGCTTTTTACTGTGTCAAAATATTTAAGTGAGCTTCCTTTCACACATATCAGGTCACCTGCTTTCTTTACTATAGTGGCTTGAAATGCCTGGTGACTGCATGCTGTGTAGCCAGAGGATGCTGGTGAATGAAGGGGAAAAGATGACGGTGAGCATCGGAAGATTTTATAACCTACCCGATCTTTTCTAACAGAGATAGTTGGTTAGTGATTAGGACTAGGGGCTCTGGCTGAATTCCTCCACCCACCCCACCCTCTGTTTGTGTGTGTGAAGTATGCAATTGTTCCACACCTGTGACTTCATTGCAGACGGTGATGCCACTGCTCACTGACTTTCATTACAAAGGGAGTTTTGTCACGAGTGATGAGCACAGTCTTTATCAGGCCAGTAACCTGTTGCGAGGCTGGGATGACTAATAAACATTGAGTTCAGGTGGTTTGTCAATGTTCCTCAACTGTGAGCTGCTCCACTGCTTCAGAAACCACAGCCTGCTGCAGCTGCTGTGTAAAATGTGCACCTGCAACATTGCTATTTCTGTTTCTTTTTCCTATCTGATTGTTGGTTCGCATGCTCATTATACCAATTTTGGCCTGCAATGACGTACTGACTTTGGATTGAAATGCCAATGGCACTGGCGTTTATTTCACTATGTGTTACAGACAAATCACATAGCTTGTATAATGAGCAACTAGGAGGGAGTAGCTGCATTGTTAGTCATCTAATACCAGAGCTCAGGTGACTTCCCTCCTGTTCATGAATGTCATTTGAGCCTGCAGATTAGTTTGCAAAATGCTCAGCGCCTTTTCCTGTAGTTTGTATTGGAGGTTACTAAAACAATTAGTTGTCTCTTTATAAAAGTATAGTAATTTAACTTGACTCTCTTTGTTCTGTTCTGTAAAGCAAGGGTGTCTCCCTGGGTTGCATCACTATATCCATGGCATGTCAGGGCCAGAAATAAATTTAATATCAGTATAGTACTACCATTAACTCGCATTGCTTGCTGATATTAACCCACCTAAGTGCTTTGATCTGGGATTTATCCAGTGCTAAAGACAGCCCTTTCCAAACTTGCAGTTCCACGAAATTCAAACAGGAAATGTGAAAGAGCAAATAGGACTGCATTCCTTGGCTTCAAAGGCAGGATTGCCGAGGATCGGAGAATGAAGACTGGAGCCCCTCTTCTGCGAAGGTACAAGGGACTTTCTGTCCAGTTCCAAGCCCTTGCCTTAGAGTTATTCTAATGAAAGGCCCCATTTGACATGGTGGCCTGTGTTTATTTTTCAGGCACTGACACATAGGTTTCCTGGAAAATCTGTATTTGAACTTCAGAACTTCAGCACTTAAAAGTTCTCTTTTACCCTCTACGATTAAATGCTCTTTCTCACTACTGTAAAATCAGTGATTCAGAGCTGATTTGCCGTTGCTGACTGCAGTCTCGTCCTTGGAAGCACTAGAGGAAGAAGTTTGTGGTTTGTGTGGTTTGTTCATGTCCTACATGACAACGTTTCGATCGGTGCTGTCTTATGATGTTTTAGTAATAAAATGTTGCACCAGATTTTATTTTTTAATGAAGACAAATAATTTTTATCTTTCAAAGAATAATGTGGAAGTGGCCCAATTTTCCTTGCCTTAGGCTTTAAAGAACAAATTTATAAAAGTCTGTTGTCTCCTAAGCTGCAGGTGCAGAGTATTGCAATTAAAGATGATAGGTCTGATATTTTCACTTTGATATTTACAGATGTTGCTCATTTTACAGCTGAAGATGTCAGCTGTGGCTCAGTGGGTAGCATTCTCACCTCTGACTCAGAAGGTTGAGAGTTTCAGTCCCACTCAGGGCTTGAGCACAAAAATCAAGGGTGAAACTCCAGTGCACTACTGAGGGAGTGCTGCACAGTCATAGGTGCCGTCTTTCAGGTGAGATGTGAAACCAAGGCCCTGTCTGCCCCCTCAGATGGATGTAAAAGATCCCATGGTACTATTTTGAAGAAAAACAGGAGAATTCTCCCTAGTGCCCTGTCCAGTATTTATCCCTCAATCAACATCACGCAAAAAACAGATTTTCGATCTGATCTTTATCATATTGTTTGTGGGAGCTTGCTGCATGCAAATTGGCTGCTGCATTTCCCGCATTACAGAAGTACTTTATTGACTGTAAAGCGCTTTGGCTCGTTCTGTGGTCATGAAAGGCGCTATAGAAATCTAAGTCTGCATCTATTTCAGCATGATTGTGTCATCCATATTGATATTACTAGAACTAGATGTTTTAAATCGAGATCTCTGAATGTTATAGTTTAGTTGGTAACATTAGTACCTGGAGAGTTTATGTCCAAAGTATTGCAGTTGTGCAAATTTTGTCATCTGTGATGCATGTGGTGTTGATGGTGCTTCCTTGTGCATGTCTCTTTGGGCTATTTGGAAAGATAGTTGCAGAAGTAGACCATTCAGCACCTTGAATCTGTGCTGCCATTCTATTGGATCATAGCTGTTCTGTACCTGAACTCCATTTACCAGCCTTTGCTCCATATTCCTTGATACCCTTACCCAACAACAATCTATCAATCTCAGTCTGGGAGGTTTCACTTCACCCCAGCACTGGGGAGAGAGGGTTCCAGATTTGCACTACCCTTTTTGTGAAAAGTGTTTCCTGATTTAAGTCCTAAAATGGCCTCGCTCTAATTCTAAGATTATGCCTCCTCGTTCTCTATTCCCCATCAGAGTTTCTCTGTATCCTATTTTCTATCAAATCCCTATATCATGTCATACACCTCAATTAGATCACCCCTCAACCTTCTAAACTTAAGGGAATGCAAGCTAATTTTTGCAACAAGTCCTCCTAATTTAACCAGTTAGAAATGTAAATTTTGCAATTACATGTTGCCTATATGCCAAGAATGAGTTCTTGGAAATGGAGTCAAACACTACAACACTGGCATCTATCCAACAATGTGAAAAATTGCCCAGGTATGTCCTGTAAACAAAAAGTAAGACAAATCCACCCTGGCCAATTATCACCCCATCAGTCTACTCTCAGTCATCAGCAAAGTGATGGAAGGCATCGTCGACAGTGCTGCCAAGCAGCACTTACTCAGCAATAACCTGCTCAGTGATGCTCAGTTTGGGTTCCACCAGTGCCACTCAGCTGTTGACCTCATTACAGCCTTGGTTCAAACCTGGACAAAAGAGCTGAACTCAAGAGGTGAGAATGACTGACCTTGACATCAAGACAACTTTTGACCGAGTATGGCATCAAGGAGCCCTAGCAAAACTGGAGTCAATGGGAATCAGGGGGGAAACTCTCCACTGGTTGGAGTTGTACCTAGCACAAAGGAAGAGGGTTGTGTTTGTTGGAGGTCAATCATCTGAGCTCCAGGACATCACTGCAGGAGTTCCTCAGGGTAGTGTCCTAGGCCCAACCATCTTCAGCTGCTTCATCAATGACCTTCCTTCAATCATAAGGTCAGAAGTGGGGATGTTTGCTGATGATTGCACAATGTTCAGCCCCATTCGCGACTCCTCAGATACTGAAGCAGTCTGTGTAGAAATGCAGCAAGATCTGGACAATATCCAGGCTTGGGCTGAGAAGTGGCAAGTAACATTCATGCCACACAAATGCCAGGCAATGACCATCTCCAACAAGAAAGAATCTAACCATCACCCCTTGACATTCAATGGCATTACCATTGCTGAATCCCCCGCTATCAACATCCTGGGGCTCACCATTGACCAGAAACTAAACTGAAGTAGCCATATAAATACCATGGCTACGAGAGCAGGTCAGAGGCTAGGAATCCTGCGGCGAGTAACTCACCTCCTGACTCCCCAAAGCCTGTCCACCACCTACAAGGCACAAGTCTTGGAATACACTCCACTTGCCTGGATGAGTGCAGCTCCAACAATACTCAAGAAGCTCGCCACCATCCAGGACAAAGCAGTCCACTTGATTGGCACCACCATCAACATTCACTCCCTTTACCACTGACGCATAGTGGCAGCAGTGTGTGCCATCTACAAGATACACTGCAGCAACTCACCAAGGTTCCTTTGGCAGCATCTTCCAAACCTGTGACCTCTACCACCTAGAAGGACAAGGGCAGCAGATTTATGGGAACACCACCAACTGCAAGCCACACACCAGCCTGACTTGGAACTATATCACTGTTCCTTCACTGTCGCTGGATCAAAATCCTAGAACTCCCTTCCTAACAGCATTGTGGGTTTACCTACACCAGATGGACTGTCATGGTGCAAGTAGGTGGCTCACCACCACCACCTTGAGGGCAATTAGGGATGGGCAATAAATGCTGGCCTAGCCAGTGACGCCCATTTCTTGTGAAAGAATAAAAAAAAACCACTTGCTGCTTATTTAAAGTTAAATTTTATATGCACATGGCCAACACTGAGAATATAAAGAATGCTTTGCCACAGAAGATATATGCATTACAGTCAGTACAGTGCAACCCTCCAGGTATCTCTCTTCTCCCAACCCCACTTTACAGTTTTATCCTTTCTATGGCTTCCTATTTATTCACATGACCTTGATGAAACTTGCACCAGGTTTTACTGCCCATTATCTAGCAATTCCTGGCATTCTAAATATCTATTTTTCTATATTCCATTGTTACAAGGTTAACATGCATGCTTAGGGTTAGCCAGGCACAGAATGTATCATTGTTAGTTACAGATAATCTAATCTGTAGTTGTAAATGATGTGTGACCTTAGCCTAGAAACAGGCTGCTCGTGACCGCTATATCATATTTCTACCGTCAACCATTTGCTGAATTCCAGGCTTAGCCTCTACGGTTGTAAACCTAACATAAAAATGGAACTAATATAAATTAATTCTTTGTACAGGATGGATTCCTTTACTAACTCAAAAGGTTTGCTAGAGATCAAGTCTAAGTCCTGATATCATTCTGGTGAATCTGCACTATACCTCCTCCAAAGCCAAAATATCCTCCTTAAGGCTTGATGCCCAAAGTTGAGCATAGTGTTCCAAATGGGGCCTGATCCAAGATTTGTACAACTGAAGGATCACTTCCTCACTCCTGTATTCCAACTCTTCATTAGATAAAGGCCAACATGCTGTTGGCCTTTTTGAATACGTTTTGTACCTGTGCGCTAGAACTCCGACTGCCATAGTTTTGTCAACCTGCTTCTCTGTATCTTTGTAACTTTCAGCTCCCATCCACACAATTTATTGTGCCTCCTAACTGCTGGTATCTGCAGACTTGGGTATACAGCTCTCTATTCCTTCGTTCAGGTTATCAATTGTCAGGCAAACCCCCACATGCAAAGACTGAGGCACACATGATTTTTGCCACATGAACATAAAAACTTTTTTTTTAAAAATTGCAAGGCCCGGACTGGAAAGACATTTGCATAGTAACAGATAGTGTTGAAACAATGGGGACCCAGTAGTTGCTTCCCCAATACACAGAAGTGGTCAGACCAGGTTTAGTTACATGACTAACTGGCTGTTGCAGAGGTTTGAACTGAGAGTTTTAAATTGGAGAAAACAGTACTTGAGATCAGAAAGCTCCTGGTTTGATAAGACCTCTCCGCTGTCTGCCCTCATCTCGCTTTCACCAGCGTCGGAAACCATTGCAGACACAAACTCAAAGAGAAAAAAAGTCTCTTACGTGAACAAGGTTTAAAAGGAACACGGGCCCCAATGAAATGCAGGACCATATCTTCAATCAAGGACTATACCGAGCTCAAAGCACAGTAACAAGAGATTGCCTCAAACTGTTCATATATTTTCTTCTCTTTTCTGTCCCTATTTGCATGTGTGTATCACGTTTGCATGCTAGTGTGGGCGCATCGTATATCCGTAGGCATTAACCGTACTGGAGTTTAAGGTTTAATAAATTTCATCTTTCTTGTTTAAATCAAAGAAAGCCTGTTTGTGTTCATTTTTTTGCCGTATAATTGGAAAGTTGTGAACAAGGATTCATACACGGGGAGCTCATAACACAGTGTGTTCAAAATTAAACCCTGTTACAATAAGACCAGGTGAAGATCGTAACAGACCCCTAGACACCTTTCTCACCTGGTTGTAACAGAAATTTGGGTGCTAGCATCCAGGATTTTACCCACAGATGAACGAGTGAAGTTGGAAGTGGAAAGTCAAATTGTTCCCAATCAAAAAGAGCAAATCAATACAGGTTTTCTTGTGGTTGTGTGTGATTGAATACTAACATGTCTGTAACTGAAGCAAGTAGCTCTCCAAGCCAGGATGAAGTAACTTGGGTAAGTTAAAAGCACTGTCTGTGGAGAAGTTGAGAATAATGGCTGAGCAGTGTGGGATCACTGTGGCAAGGCTAGGAAGTCTGAGCTCCTAAGGCTAGTGGCCAACCATTTTTCCCTTGAATCAGAAGAAGCAGAGGCAGTGTTAGAAGCAGATCCAGAGAGGGTACTGCTAGCAAAGATACAATTGGAACAAAGGAAACTTGAATTTGAGGAAAGGGAAAAGGAGAGAAAGAGAGAGGCAGGAGAGGGAGAAAGAGAGAGCCTTCCAAAAGGAATGTGAAGAAAATGAAAGGGAGAGAAAGAATATTCCGGAAGGAATGCAAAGAAAGAGAGTTAAGGCGGCTTGAGTTAGCTAGGGGGCGACAGAGTAACCCTAGTGAAAGCATAGCCAATATGGAGGAGCAGAATTCAGGACTGGGTACAAGATTGCTAAAACTCACTCAATTAATTCCAAAATACAATGAGGAAGATGTGGAAGCATGTTTCGTGTCCTTTTGAGAAACTGGCGATGCAGCTAAAATGGCCAGCTGAATCCTGGTCTCTCTTACTGCAAAGCAAACTAACTGGAAAAGCCTATGAGGTTTATTCCTTGTTGCCAGATGAGAGTTAATCAAATTATGAACTGACCAAAAATGCTATCCTCCCGAAGCCTATCGCCAAAAGTTTAGAACCCTCAAAAAGCAAGCCAATTAAACTTATCTGGAGTTTGAAAGAAGCAAGCAGCAGGCTTTTGACCAGTGGCTGAAGGCTTTAAAAATACAGCTCTGCTATGAGACTCTCCGAAAAGTAATCCTGTTAAAAACACTCTCCCATTCTCAATAAAAACCCATGTAGAGGAGCAGCTGTTCTGGCCGAGGAGTTGACTTTAATTCATAAGTCGGTTTCCTGGGGAGAACTTTTCCTGATCACCCCCACAAATCCGAAAAGGACAAAGGGTGGGAAAGTGATATTTGCCAGGCAGTCCTGGAAGAGAAAGGAAAGCAGGAGACACAGGGGGTCCTCCTCCAGCCAAAAAGGAAGGTGCTGTGAGCAAGAGTGAGACTGGAGACCTATGTGCTTCCATTGTAATAAAGCAGGGCATTTAAAAGCTGACTGCTGGAAATTAAAGGGAAACCGGTTGGGTTAATTAGGGCACATCCGCTCAGTGCAGCTGGGACTCTGATGGAAAACACAGAACAAGCAGTGGCTTTAACTGCAGCAAGAGTGCAACCCAGCAAGCTTACTATGGCCAGTGCAGGAAAAGTTAATAGGATTCCTGAAGGTTATCAGAGTTTTGTGTTTGAAGGGAAAGTAACTCCATATCCCTCCAATGGGGCAAACAAACCCATAGTAATTCTCAGGGACACAGGGATGACTAGATCCCTTTTACTGGGAAAAAGCCTGACCTTTTCCCCCAGAGAGTGCAGTGACACCAGAATGGTGGTGAATGGTATTGGAGGGCAGTGTATGCCTGTACCTGTACACCGGGTGCACCTGGAGTGCGACCTAGTTTCGGGACCAGTGACTGTAGGGATTGTCCCTAGTTTGCCTGTGGACGGGGTTAACCTGCTCCTAGGTAATGATCTGGTGGGGGTGAAGGTGGTACCCCCACCAGTAGTGAAAGAAAGACCGCAGGAGGTCAGAGAGACAGGGCGGTGGCAGGAGATGGTCTCCTGTAGTTTCCCTGAATGTTTAGTGGGTTAGGTCCTAATCAAACCAGTTCCCCCAGAGGAGACTGAATTGGCACTGCAGGCAAATGAACATGAGGTCTGCCTGTCCAAGACTTTCTTTGGAAAGTTAGAAGACCCAGGGAATGAATTAAATGGATTTCCCTAGCTGAGGCTCAGTGAGCCGACCCAGTATTGTGAGAGTTAGCACAGGCTGCCCAGTCTGAAAGTGAAGCAGAGGGAGTCCCTGATTGCTACTCATTTAAAAAAAAAATGAGGTACTGATGAGGAAATGGAGTTCTCCTCACAGACCTGAGAGCAAGAAGTGGACAGTAGTTCCCTAGTTAGTGGTGCCACAGAGGTACCGGGGAGCAATATTAAGAAGGGCCCACGAGACTACAGTGGCTGTACATGCTGGTATACGAAAGACCAAAGCCACAATGCAGCTGTAATCTTTGTCATTCCACTTCTTCCTCTAGAACTCATTTCTAAAACAACTTTGCCCTGCGCCTGTCTTTGAAAGCTACCTAAAACTAATGTTTTTTGGGCTTTTTTTTTTTGGTACTGGCTTCTTTTCTGTACAGCAAACCATCTTCTCCCCTGTTTCCTCCAACAAGAAATGATGGAGCTCATGGACTTCTTTGTCACAAAGATTGAGACCATCCGATCAGCTGCCTCTTCCACTTCCCTCCTTCCCCTAGCCCATGGGTTCAAATTTCCTCTAAAGCTTTCCTCTGAACTTGCAGCTTACTCTAGTTTCTCTCTTGTCTCCCCTCATTCCCTCTCCAAGCTCATCTTTTCCATGAGCCCCACTTCCTACTAGAATGCTGACCACCAGACGTCCCTTCATTGCTCCCAAGTGAACTGATGCTGCCCCCTTCTCCTTCAAATCTGCCAGTACCACCAAAGAGCAGGCACAATGGGCTGAATGGTCTACATCTGTGCTATATAATTCTATGATTCTATCATCATACCCCTTCTCAAAAACAAAACAGTTGGCTGCTCCGTCCTTGCAAACTACTGCCTCCATTTCAAACTGCCCTTTAACAAATCCATGCTGATTTTCCCCAGAACTGCATGTTTAAATCCCTCTAAATCAGGTTTCTGCCCCTCCACAGTATTGGAACAGCTTTAGTCAGTCACAGATGACATCCTGTGACAAATGGCAAGCTTTCCTTCCTCGTCCTTCTCAATTTGCCTGCAGCCTTTGACACGGTTGATCACACCATCCTCCTCCAATGCCTTTCCACTGTCATCCAGCTGGGTGAAACTGCATACGCTTGGTTCCATTCTTACCTGTCTAATCATAGCCAGAGAATGCAATGGCTTCTCTTCCTGCTCTCTCACTGTTCCCTCTGATGTCCTCCAAGGATCTTTTCTTAGCCTCCTCCTATTTGTCATCTACAGCATCATTCAAAAATGCAGCCTCAGTTTCCACATGTACTCTGACAACACCCAGCTTTATCTCAGCACTACCTCTCTTGACCCTGCCACCGTCTCTAAATTGTCAGATTGCTTGTCTGACATGCAGTACTGGATGAGCAGAAATTTCCTCCAGTTAAATATTAGGAAGGCTGAAGCCATTGTCTTCTGTCCCCAGTAAAACTCGATTTCCCTATCCGCAACTCTGTCCCTCTACCTGGCAGCTGTCTGAGGCTGAACCATACTGTTTGCAACCTTGGTGTTGTATTTGATACAAAGCGAGCATTCCACCTGTGTAATGTCACCTGCCTGTGTTCCTGCTGAAACCCTCATCCATGCCTTTATTACCTTGAGATTTGACCATGACAGCACACTCCTGGCTGGCCTCCTACATTCTTACCCTCTGTAAACTTGAGGTCATCCTAACCTCTGCTGCCCGTTTCCTTACTCACATAAAGTGTCACCACTGTGTTTGCTGACCTACATTGGCTCCCAATTAAGCATTTCCTCCAGCCCCACAACCCTTTGAGATATCAGCACTCCTCTAATTCTGGCCTCTTGTGCATCCCCAATTTTAATCACTCCACCGTTGGTGGCCCTGCCTTCAGCTGTCGCGTTCCTAAGCTCTGGAATTCCCTCCTTACACTTAGCCACCTCTCTAACTTTCTTTCCTCCTTTAAGACGCTCCATAAAACCTATCATTTTGATCAAGCTTTTGGTCACCTGTCATCATATCTCTGTATATGGCCTGTTGTCAAATTTGTTTTATAACGCTCGTGTGAAGAGCCTTGGGACAACTTATTATGTTAAAGGTGCACAATAAATGAGTTGTTGTAGTTTTAATAGTATTTAACGCATGGCTACCCGACCCGGACCCAACAAACATGTGTCGGATTCGGGCTCGGGTCGGGTCGGGCCAGGTCGGACGCAGTGACAGCCAGGACGTCAAGGCGGGAAACACTCCGCACTAGTCTGCAGTAATTGATTCCATTCAAGATAGAGCACAACCTCTTTTTAATATAATCAACTTTATTCCGGTGGTCGGGTTGGGTGTGGGAAAAAATGAAAGGACTCAGGCTGGGTTGGGCTCAGGTTGGATATGGTTCTGTTGGACTCAGGTGGGGTTTCATTTGCAGACCCGAGCAGGCCTTTAATGGTATTACCACCAACCCCTACTCCCAACCCTTCCCCTTCCCCATCCTTCATTCCAAAATCCCTTCACTTCCTATTCAGTCTCTTTCCCTTGCTTCCTGTGAAGCACTCTAGAGATGTTTTGCTATGCAAGGAGCGATCAGTTGTCACTGAGAGTTTCTGGCCTGAAAGTGAGGTTGGGGGAAGGGGGAAGGGGTTGACTGTTAAAGACACTTGTATATTGCATGACACCTGTGCTGATGCCCACATCCCAAAGCAATGGTCTTGCCTGCCTGCTGGCAATTTTAAATCTAATTGTCGGATTTGCATTGCCGCTAGTAAAATCTAAGTTTTGAAAAATCTATGTCGTCTCTGGCCTCGTTGATTCCTGCACATTTACATGAGGGTGCTGTAACTGGGATCTGGGTTGGGAGTCGCTGACACTAGCACAGGCCTTTCACAGTGTTGCACTGCTAATGCTCTCTGGAATTGTAGTAGAGTTTATTTTTTTAATTTGTTCTCAGGATATGGGCAGACTGTTTGTTTTTATTGCCCATCCTTAGCTGCCCTGATAAGTTACTGTCTAAATGCTGGCTTGTGTGTTCTTTTAAACTACTAATTTAGGGCGGCACAGTGGCGCAGTGGTTAGCACTGCAGCCTCACAGCTCCAGCGACCCGGGTTCAATTCTGGGTACTGCCTGTGCGGAGTTTGCAAGTTCTCCCTGTGTCTGCGTGGGTTTCCTCCGGGTGCTCCGGTTTCCTCCCACATGCCAAAAGACTTGCAGGTTGATAGGTTAATTGGCCATCATAAATTGCCCCTAGTATAGGTAGGTGGTAGGGAAAAATATATAGGGACAGGTGGGGATGTGATAGGAATACGGAATTAGTGTAGGATTAGTATAAATGGGCGTTGATGGTCGGCACAGACTCGGTGGGCCGAAGGGCCTGTTAAAGTGCTGTATCTCTAAACTAAACTAATTCCCTTTTTAAAAGAACTTTTGGGCAATGCTTCTACAACAGTTTGTTGAAAATTCCAGCAAGGCATTTTCCCCCTTTAATTCTTTTGTTTTCACTTGATCTTAGCAAAAGGACCGAGTTGATGAAGCAGTCGTTGGCGTATAGGATTTATCTTGTGCCTTGTTCCAGATGGCTGCACCTGAGATCAGCGAGTCAAACTGCTATCCTCTAACCGGGGTAGGATGGGCATCAAACCAGAACACTTGTCCGAAGGAATATCAGCTGGTATGTCCACACATTTGGCTATATTACAGTAATTCTGAGTTCTCATTTCCTGTGGCATTTTTTGGAGGGAGTAGATAGGAAAAGCTATCTGAGCCTTTGTAAATTAAATCGTAATATGGGACTGGAATTCAAATTTGGGGTCATCACTGGAATTTCAATAAAATGTATTAATGTGTGGGATTTTCATGGCGTGTTGCTTAAAATGGAAAATACCCACTTATCGCTGCTGTTGGCTTTGAGTCTTGGGCAAATAATTTGGACTGAGCTCAGTGCAATACTGAGGGGAGTGCTGCATTGTCAGAGATGCTGTCTCTGAATGAGACACTAAACTGATGCTCCGTCTGCATATTCTAATGATTTCGTTTTTGTGTGGGTAAATATGATTAGAACTTTTTTGCTCACATGGGAGATAAGTGGCAAAACATTTCCATGTTCTAACTTCTGGGTATTCTGTTGCATTCTTCAAAGAAGATTGAGGAAGTTTTTCCAGTGTCCAGAGCAACAACATTCTGTGGAGAGGGAAAGGAAAAAGAGAGTAGGATAAGTCAGGAAATTATAACTTAGTTCGACTACTTGCATGCCAAACTGCATAAGCAGCATGTGATAGACAGAGCTAAGCGATCCCAAAACCAACGGATCAGATCTAAGCTCTGCAGTCCTGCCACATCAGCCGTGAATGGTGGTGGACAATTAAACAACTAACTGGAGGAGGTGGCTCCACAAATATCCCCATCCTCAATGATGGGGAAGCCCAGCACATCAGTGCGAAAGATATGGCTGAAGCATTTGCAACAATCTTCAGCCAGAAGTGCCGAGTTGGTGATCCATCTCGGCCTCCTCCTGAAGTCCCCAGCATCCCAGATGCCAGACTTCAGCCAATTCGATTCACTCCACGTGCTATCAAGAAACGGCTGAAGGCACTGGATACTGCAAAAGCTATGGGCCCTGACAATATTCCGGCAATAGTACTGAAGACCTGTGCTCCTGAACTTGCCGTGCCCCTAGCCAAGCTGTTCCAGTACAGCTACAACACTGGCATCAACCCTGCAATGTGGAAAATTGCCCAGGTATGTCCTGTACACAAAAAGCAGGACAAGTGCAACCCGGCCAATTACCGCCCCATCAGCCTACTCTCAATCATCAGTAAAGTGATGGAAGGTGTCATCAACAGTGCCATCAAGCGACACTTGCTTAGCAATAACCTGCTCAGTGACGCTCAGTTTGGGTTCCGCCAGGGCCATTCAGCTGCTGACCTCATCACAGCCTTGGTTCAAACATAGACAAAAGAGCTGAATTCAAGAGTTGAGGTGAGAGTGACTGCCCTTGACATCAAGACAGCATTTGACCGATTATGGCATCAAGGAGCCCTAGCAAAACTGAGGTCAATGGGAATCGGGGAAAACACTCTGCTGGCTGGAATCATATCTAGCTCAAAGGAAGATGGTTGTGGTTGTTGGAGGTCAATCATCTGAACTCTAGGACATCACTGCAGGAGTTCCTCAGGGTAGTGTCCTAGGCCCAACTATCTTCAGCTGCTTCATCAATGACCTTCCTTCAATCATAAGGTCAGAAGTGGGGATGTTCGCTGATGATTGCACAATGTTCAGCACCATTCTTGACTCCTCAGATACTGAAGCAGTCCGTGTAGAAATGCAGCAAGACCTGGACAATATCCAGGCTTAGGCTGATAAGTGGCAAGTTAGATTCGTGCCACACAAGTGCCAGGTAATGACCATCTCAAACAAGAGAGAATCTAACCATCTCCCCTTGACATTCAACGGCATTACCGTTGCTGAATCCCCCACTATCAACATCCTAGGGGCTACCGTTGACCAGAAACTGAACTGGAATAGCCATATAAATACCGTGGCTACAAGAGCAGGTCAGAGGCTAGGAATCCTGAGGCGAGTAACTCACCTCCTGACTCCCCAAAACCTGTCCGCAATCTACATGGCACAAGTCAGGAGTGTGATGGAATACTCTCCACTTGCCTGGATGGGTGCAGCTCCAACAACACTCAAGAAGCTCGACACCATCCAGGACAAAACAGCCCGCTTGATTGGCACTCCATCTACAAACGTTCACTCCCTCCACCACAGTGGCAGCAGTGTGTACCATCTACAAGATGCACTGCAGCAATGCACCAAGGCTCCTTAGACAGCACCTTCTAAACCCACGACCTCTACCACCTAGAAGGACAAGGGCAGCAAATGCATGGGAACACCACCACCTGCAAGTTCCCCTCCAAGTCACACACCATCCTGACTTGGAACTATATCGCCGTTCCTTCACTGTCGCTGGGTCAAAATGCTGGAACTCCCTTCCTAACAGCACTGTGGGTGTACCTACCCCAAATGGACTGCAGCGGTTCAAGAAGGCAGCTCACCGCCACCTTCTCAAGGGCAATTAGGGATGGTCAATCTGGCCTGGCCAGTGACGCCCACATCCCATGAATGAATTTAAAAAAAATTTAATTCATTTTTTTTCAACTGTGGTTCAGTGGGTACTCTCGCTTGAGTCAGAAGGTTGTGAGAAGTCCCGCTCCAGGAATTGGCTAAAAATCAGGGCTGACCCTCCAGTGTAGTACTGAGGGAGTTCTGCACTGTTGGAGGTACTGTCTTTCAGATGAGATGTTAAACTGAGGCCCCGTCTTCCCCCTCAGGTGATGTAAAAGATCCCGTAGCACTAATTCCTAGCCAATATTTATCCTTCAATTAACATCACAAAAAAAACCTAGATTATCTGGTCATTATCATGTGGGATCTTGCTGTGCGCAAATTGGCTGCTGCGTTCCTACATTACAGCAGTGGCCACACTTCAGAAGAACTTCATTGTAGAGCACTTTGAGAAGTCCTGTGGCCTTGATAGGTGCTTTATAAATGCAACTCTTTTTTTCTTTCTGTTCTCAAATTGTGACAATGGACATTTATTGTCCATACCTGGTTACCCTTGAGAAATACCGGTGGGCCGTCTTCCTGAAGTCCATGTGTTGATCGTACTCCCACAGCGCTGTTTGATAGGGAATTTCAGGGTTTTGACCCAAAGACGATAAAGGAACAGTGATTTATATCCACATCAAGACGGTCTATAACAAGCAGGGAAAGTTGCAGATGGTGATATTCCCAGGCAACTGCTGCCCTTGTCCTTCTAGGTGGTTGAGGTCATGTGTTTGGGAGGTGCTGCTGAAGGAACTTTGGCGACTTGCCATGGTGCATCAATGATGGAGGGAATAGTTGTTTAAGCTAGTGGATGGGATGCCGATCAAGTGGACTGCTTTGTTGTGGGTGGTGTTGAGCGTCTTGTGTTGTAGATACAGCCATCCAAACATGTGCAGGGTATTCCATCACACTCCTTGTAGGTGATGGAGAGGCTTTGGGGAGTCAGAAGGTGAGTTGTTGATAAACTCCTGAAGTCCATAATAATGAATGAAGTTACAAAGCACTAGGAGCTAATCGGGGCCAATCAGTACAGATTTCTAACAGGCAGGCAGGTTTGAGCAACTGTTGAATTCTTTGAAGGAATAAAAAGAAAGGATAGATAAAGGATGTGGTTTATATGGATTTTTCAAAATTTGTTTTGTACATTCACTTACAAGAAACGTGGCAAACATAATGGCACATGGCGTTGAGGGGAATGTCGTCATGTAGATAGCTGGTTAGAAGACAAAATTGAAGTAAAGTGTCAGGGTCAAAGGGCCTAGAAAGAGATGGTGTTCCACAACAGAGCCAAGCCGTGGGACTATACCCCAGTGTGAATCACTGCTTTAAGGAGGCAAGGAGGAGTAGACTGAGCAAATTCAAGGGGGAGGAAGAAAAGGCAATAAAACTTCAGGTGCATGTAAACTAGTTTGTTTCTTATTCTTTAAATTCAGGAAATCACTTGCTGATTTCTATATACATGGCTTCATTGTGTGAATTGAAAGGTAAAATTTCAGATATATCCAGAAGGATTCTTTCTTGCGATTCCCTTTTATATCACTTGCTCTAAATTGAGAACTATTGGACATTTCTGCGCCATCTCTCCCCCCAGCAGCCCCCTACCCCCCCCCCCCCCCCACCACCACCCTTGTCTAATTTTTGTATTCTTTGTATTCTAGTTCACTACAACTACAGACGGATCCTCCGCAAACTTTGCAAAGGGCTTTGGCCAGAAATCCAGCTGTTACCTGTGTGTCAGCTCGTTGCTGAATAAAGAGGTCGGTTTATAAACCCTCCCTCAGCTCAGTGCCTGTCAAAAGCCCCTGGTATGGAACAAAGGGGTGTTATACTTCATTATAAATGGTGCAAGAGTTGATTTAGTTCAAATGCAAGGAACCTTTATAAATGAGTGCCTTCTGACTGCAATCTCATTTATCTTGTGCTCTTTCTCCTCCACATCCCTGTATTCCAAAAGTTGAGAAACTGTTGTAGCAACAGTGACTATAAAAGAACAGGGAACCATGAACTGTAATACTGAGGCACACCGACTGATTGATTTCTAGTTTAACCTATGGGCTGAGTTAACCAAGCTTTGCTGGGGTCTTGGTGGCGGTCCCACAACTGGCCTCTGCGTTCTCAGACTATAGAGTGGAGAGATCTGTCTGGATTCCCATTTCTTGATCCTTATATTTATATTATTTATATTTAGAGATACAGCACTGAAACAGGCCCTTCGGCCCACCAGGTCTGTGCCAACCAACAACCACCCATTTATACTAACCCTACAGTAATCCCATATTCCCTACCACCTACCTACACGACGGGCAATTTACAATGGCCAATTTACCTATCACCTGCAAGTCTTTGGCTGTGGGAGGAAACTGGAGCACCCGGCGGAAACCCACGCGGTCACAAGGAGAACTTGCAAACTGCGCACAGGCCGTACCTTGTTGAGAAGTATATTACTTGTTGGATTCCGGACAACTTTAGTGTCACTTGCACAGTTGGATATCCTGCTGAAGATGTACAAGGAATGGTCACCAAGGGGTTTTATTTATTTATTTAGAGATACAGCACTGAAACAGGCCCTTCGGCCCACCGAGTCTGTGCCGACCAACAACCACCCATTTATACTAATCCTAGATTCACCCCATATTCTTTACCACATCCCCACCATTCTCCTATCACCTACCTACATTAGGGGCAATTTACAATGGCCAATTTACCTATCAACGTGCAAGTTTTTGGCTGTGGGAGGAAACCGGAGCACCCAGCGGAAACCCACGCAGACACAGGGAGAACTTGCAAACTCCACACAGGCAGTACCCAGAATTGAACCTGGGTCGCTGGAGCTGTGAGGCTGCAGTGCTAATCACTGCGCCACTGTGCTGCCCGGTTGTGGTGATGGTGGAACATGGAGGAGTATTTGATGGGGTTGGATGTTAAGGTACTAGAAGATTAGCATGAAGCCAGCACCTTCAGGCAGAAATTGTGAAGGAAAGATACAGTAACTCTGCCAGTCACTGTGGATTATGGACTTGTCTGTAACTCATAGCTAAGATGTCGCTGGGTGTCAATAAAACACCAGATTTCGAAATGCCTTCTGTGCAGGACTTTGAAAGGAAGTGATGATTTAATGTTGATGCCATGCCTCTTTGCAGAATCCTCAAGGGGACATTGTGGCAGATATCCAGTTGCTTCCCGATAAAAGCCCTATACCATCAGGGTATTCTTTCATTGCAGAATTCCTGGATCCAAGTAAGTATTTCTGACTGCAGTCATAAGGGTGTTGCACTGTGGAGCTGTCATGGATCTCGGAACCTCTGTTGTTTTAAAGTTAAATGATTAAGTGTTTAAATTCACTGGTTATTCAAATACAGTGCCCCTCACACTTAAACCTGTTATTGTACAAGAAATCTGCATGCTTCTCTGGTACCTGGGAGATCAGAATGATAAAAACACAATCATATTTCATGACATTCTTCCAAAGTTTCAGTTCTCCTTGACTACTCTGATCTCTAGTTCTGTGTAAACTATTGTTACAACCACTTGCTGTGATGTGGGTGGTTCCCACTGTTCAACTCCCCACCTGACTGCAGCAAGCATATTTGTATTAGAGTTTAGCCCCTTGGTGTTTTTATTTTTTCAAATAAACAGACGACAGGTTTTCTTGTAGGTTTTAAAAAATAGAATATCAATTGTTTATTGATCAATACACCTTATCCCAAAATTGTTACAACTGTATCCACTCACATGTTCCCTTGCGCGCGCAAACACACACACGAGACAGATAAAGGAAGGTGGATTTTAATGGGGGAAAGTTTACAATAAGCCTGTTGAATTCTGTTAGAAATCAAGTTCTTGATGGATGCAGGCCAGAGATGAGTGTAGATTTCTATCTTGATTGAAGGTTCAATTGAAGACGGTGGGTTACTTCTAGCTCTCTCTCCTATATAATGTAGATGTTGGATTCTGTAGCAGGGCTGACGTGCTTTCTGCCTTGGCTGGAACACGAGCTGTTCAAATGTTGCTTCTTTTCCCCTTCACCCCCCCCCACCTTTTTTTTAAGGCAAAGCTGTTATCTCTCACTTCCTGTTAGGAGACGTCCTGGTCTCTTGCCCATGATGATCGCACAATGACCCAGGATGTAGCTACTTCACACTTCCTTTGTTTCAGAAGAAAACATTTAATTCTGGAATGTTTTAGGGTAGGTGTAGGATGGGTTCGATTAACGCTTCTTAGACTAAAGACAAATTTTCAGAACTTTGTCAGACAACTTGAATACACAAAATTCCAATCCCTTTTTCAGCGCCCAATCTAAATGGGACAAACCAGTAAGGAGAAATAATGAATGTAAGTAGCCTTTGCTGCCTTGGTTTTGTGGGTTGGATTGTTGGGGCTCGAGGATTGAGTGTGATCTTTGGTTCAGATACTGATGCACTAGATTCTAAGCTTGATGCATTAAAGAATATAGAATTATAGATATAATTAGCCAAACGTCTGTAGCTTAATGCCTGGATGCTGTATGATAGTGAGTTGAGGTTTATCTCCTTTTCTAATCTGTTTAAAACCAATAAATGGCATTTGACACAAAATAGTTCAGTTTCTGACTAATGTCATCTTTTACAAAGAGGACACCAGTAAAACCAGCAGCTCACAACAACTGAAAGCATGTGCACATTTAAAATATTCTATTCTGACAGTCGACCGGTGTGTTCAGTCGCACGCACCAGTCACAAACCACTTGGTGAACTGGTGGGCACAGAGAGATCCCAGTCTCAGGTGACCCGAGCACATATGAGACCCCGAAAGAGGGCAGAATTAATTAGAGGATCCCCTTTTCTCTAATTTTGTGCAGCTTGCGCCTGTGGATGGCAACTTTTGCCAGGCCCAGAAACAGACTGATTCGGAGTTCCTCCAACCTGCTCCCCATCATCCAGGTGACTAAAGATGAGGAGTGTCAGCGAGAAGTGCAGTCTGAATCTTAGGAGCAGCCCCTTCAGGCAGTCAAACAGACTGTAACCTCTGGCACTGCACAGATGTATGAAAGGTCATTTTCTTCATGCCACACAAGGGGCATGCAGTTGGAGTATGACTGGCTCGGAAATCGTACCATGCATCTTTCTATAGCCCAAGTCTTCAGTGGTGTCGGGGTGGATTCCTGTGGACTGGGCCGCCTGCTGCAGGCCCTTCCTCCACCAGGCCACCTTGCATGCTGATTTGCATGTTAAATAATAGTTGCCTTGTTCTTTCCCCAGAGGTTACTGTGTCTAAAAAGAAACGACTGTGTATTAAGAGGGTTCCATTTGGTGAGGTGGACACTGCTGTTTTTGATGTCAAACTGACCGGAAAAAGCAAGCAGATTGTGCCTTCATACACGTGCATAGGGTAAGTCATTATTGATACCACAGTGCCATTATAGCCCACCGTCATTATTGATACCACAGTGCCATGATACAAACATTAAAAGGCATAGCCCATCAAATGTACTTTCAGCATGTTTGAAGTAAATTTTCAGAGTGTGTAGGGCCTTTCGATTCAACAGGTCGTCAGAACCAATCCACAATGTGTAGAGAAGCCACTATATTGAGCCTTACATTATCATCCGCCACACAAGTGTTCAAGCTAATTGCAAATACATCTTGCGGTCCCATCCTTCAAGGAACTTGGGCTAATATCAGGTGCTGCACTAGCATGCTGGTGGGTGCAATCTTGGCCAATCCCATCCATTCCTCAAGTGGAGAAATACTTGTGGTTCGTTGTAATGAATTCTACACTGGTATCGCTCAAGCTTTCCTGCTCTCTACTTACTTTGTAAGTGTTGTGCAGCTGAGTAGTCATTTCAGATTCTGATGTTTCCAGTTCCGTGACTATATTGTCTGTTTGATTTGCATCAGTCACTAGGAAGCATGTTTAAACAAATACCTTCAGTTTGCTACCTAACAGTGATTGTTAGATTGTCTAGTCATAAATTGTTGCCATAATGGTCTGATTTACATAACCTAGTTTGAAGGGGCTTGAGATAGAGACCTTTGACATTCTATGCACTTTTCAGGGCTGTATGTTAAGTGCATGACTGTATGTTTGTTTGTCTGTATTACGGATCTGCATATTTACCCTTGTGCATCTGTTTCCATTTAGCATGCATGTCTTGTCTATTTAGCATGTCTGTGTATTTAGCATGTGCACGTGTCTTTAGTGTGCACGCATGTGTATTTGTTACTATTGTGTGTTTTTTTTTTTGGCAGAGAGCTGAGTGGTTTTGTCATCTGGTGTAGAAAAGGGAGAGTGTCCAAGCCAAAACCACTGCCCAAGCCAAGAAGCATTGGTGTTGATATGAGAGGCCTGTCACTGGAAAATGAGAGCTCGAGGTGCTTATCTCAAGGGTAAATGAGTTTCACAGAAAACATGGCTAGATTTGGCTTTGAATTTAGATGCAGATTAGCAGCTGGATGAAAGATAAAGTGGAACAATTTTATGTTCTGATCTCCGACACTATGCTGGATCCTGTTACAAAACTCCATCTGTTTTATATAACAACTAAATTCAGCTTTTTAAAAGTAGTAAAAGCTTTGAAACTTCAGAAAGATTTATTCTGCAGAAGGAGCAAATTCAGACCCAGCACTGCAGTTTGCCGCTGGACTGAGTCATGAGATGTATGTCTTGCTGGTATAGAGTGTGCAAGTATCGTGATTAAGTTGCAAAAGCTTCACTTGAATCTCTCTTAATTTGTTGCAGGAAAAGGGAGGAACTCGACGTACCCCCAGTTCGGCTCAGCAAGAGACGCTCAAACCTGGAGTCCAAAGATAGCATCTATAGCGCGGAGAATGTCTATGGGATCTCAGGTAAGGGTGGACTGCCCGACTGACTGTCAATCCACTCACTGCTTCCCCTGCTTGTAACACCGCTGACCCCCGCGCCCCCCACCACCACCGAATGAGGCAAAGTCACGGGTAGAATCATCAAAGAGAGAGAGAACTTTATGACTGGTGATTTTTCTCTCTCTCCAGTAAAAACTGGAACTTCAAAATGATTGAGTAAATTCAAGCTGCTGGCATTTGCTATCTGTTGTGCAACAGCCAGTAGAACTCATCACACTTAAAGCAGCATATTAACGTTGTACAAAACAGATCTTTTGTGATGCTCTTTGTTCATCCCATGCAGTTGCTGTACCATCGCCCCCGCTCCCCCCCCCGCCACCACACTGCCCCCCACCAATTGATGGACTTTTAACTTAATTGCCCTGTGTGTTATACAGCTCAAAATACTCTCTCCAGAGTATTTGGAAAGTTTGAATCTCTTGTGCTCACCATTATACTTCACTGAAATACGCTACCTATCACTGATATCCATCCTTTCCCCCCAAGCTGATGGCTCAGGTGGTAATCGCACTGCTTCATGTTGAACTGAACACGTGCAGCAGAAAATCCCCGCTTGGTTTTTTGACCGTTGTTGAGTTGGCCGACCCCAGCTATAGGGAAGCTGCCTAGAGTTTGAGCTATGTGTTCCTGGTTTGGGGAGGGGAAAGCTCCCTCGGATATTTAACCTGCTAGAAAGATATTGGGGTGGGAATAAGAACAAGCTTGTCAATGATGCACCTCATAGTCAAATAGCTTATTGAATTTCATGGGTAGGCTTGAACTTCAGTGAGGCACCAGAGGGATCCGATGTCAATGGAACCATAACACCGGTGAGTTGGTTTGAGGGGAAGATGGTACTGTAGTTTTGACTAGCTAAGATATTAGCTATGATAGTTAGAATAATGAACCTGTTCACAATCCGCCTTGTTTTTTGCTTCTCTGTTTGGCAGCTATGGATGGTGTCCCGTTTGTGCTGCACCCCAGATTCGAAAGCACCATGAATGTAAGTACAGCCCAAACCATTGCAGTTGTCATTGTCTTAAAGTGGCTGCAGTGATTTCTAGTTGTGCCTTTCCTCTTGTAGATTTTTATTGAGTAGTACATTAAAGAGCTTGGTTTGATTTCCACATGCTTTACTGTCAACTAGGGAACCTGTTGGTGCAGTAATGATATATTTGCAGGGCTTGAAGAACAGACCAAGCAGTTAGTGTTCTAGATTTTCATTCTGTCATTTGTGACTTTTTTTTAAGACCAACTATTCTTAGCAGCCCCTTGTCGGAGGGGTCGAGGGTGAGGGGTGGTGGCTGCTCCAAGTACCTCAATGGGTCAGTCTATTGTGATGTGGTGCTTGGCCTTTTTCATCCAGAAAGGCACCAAAGTTGATCTCAGCCCAGGGATACCCCTCCCCGCTACTGACGGCTGCCCAGGGATCCCCTACCCGCTACTGACGGCTGCCCACGGTTACCACCCTCACACCCCCCCCCCCCCCACCACCACAACCCCAGCTGCTGGCGGCTGACCAGGGACCTCGGTGTTGGTGGAGATTGGGAGAGACTAACTTTATGACTTTGGTGAAATGTAGCAACTCCTTCAAAATTAGAGTTTTGTAATGTTGTCATGCCTTTGAATTTTCATCAGTGCCCGTCATAATCTTGTTCTTGGCACATCTAATTCATCTCATTGTTGTTGAAAATACGGCTTTGGTCGGGGAGCAGGAAACTATCGTGCTAGCTGCAAAGCCCTGACACCAGTTGGAGAACTGGCTCTCATCACACTCACTCCCACAAAGGCAGCAGGGAGGGGAATGTCGAAGTGCAATAATGGAGTAAAACCCCTGCTGTTAAGGCCAGATTGATTTCGCATTCAGGGGCACTGTGGTTTAACCTGTCGTCAAGCAGAGGCCAAACTGGGAACTCCAATACATTGCAGCCCTTATCACCTTATTCAGTTGTAAAATGTTACAATAAGTTGTGATGTATTGTGATGGGACAAAGTGCTGTAACTCATAGTTGGTGTCTTCCTGCAGATACCCAATGCTGGCATTACAAATCCCCACATTAAGAGCCACGCTGATATAGAGAATGAGGTAAGTTGGAAGTGCCAGCAATGCTTATTACTTGAAAGTAGTTGCTATGCAGATAAACAGTGTATCACCATTTGCATATTTTACAGTAGTGTACTTGCTTTCTGTCCACCTGACACAAATATTGATTGAAAGTGGAACTCCAGCTCCTGTTCAGTGCCTTAGTGTTCAGGCATTCAGTTCCTGGTGCTAATTCAGTTGCTGTTTTGTCTGTGTAAAGAAAACCAGTTTGAGCTTTCTCATTTGACAGAGGGCAGCAGTGAAAAGATTACCTGCCTTTTGTCAGTGTCACAGTGCTGATTTCATATTCGCTCTGGTGGGATCCAAACTCATGTTCTCTGGATTATTAGTTCAGGCCTCTGGATTGCCCAATAGCAGAGCCATTACACTACAATAGCCTCCATGGTAGCCTTTAATTTTAGAGAACAATGTCAATCAAGTATTTATACTGTTAAACTGCTTCATGGAATATCCCCTCAGGAAACTGCCCTCATCAGAACTTAAATCAAGGGCTTGTGTTTCTTTGATCACTTATTACAGAATCATTACAGTGCAGAAGGAGGCCATTTGGCCCATTGTGTCCACAATGGCTCTCTGAAAGAGCAATTCCCTCAGTTCCATTCCTCCGCCTTCTCCCCGTAACCCTGCACATTCTTCCTTTTCATATAACTGTCCAATTCCCTTTCGAATACTTCAGTTGAACCTGCCTCCACCACGTTCTCAGGCAGTGCATTCCAGATCTTAACCATTCACTACGTGAAAAAGTTTTTCCTCATGTCACTTTTGCTTCTCTTACCAAATACTTTAAATCTGGGCCCTCTCGTTCTTGATTCTTCCACGAGTGGGAACAGTTTCTCTCTATTTACTCTGTCCAGACCCCTCATGATTTTGAATACCTCTATCAAATCACCTCTCGGCATTCTCCAAGGAAAACAGTCCTAACTTCTCCAATCTATCTTCATAACTGAAGTTCCTCATCCCTGGAACCATTCTCGTGAATCTTTTCTGTATTGTTTCCAATGCCTTCACATCTTTCCTAAAGTGTGGTGCCCAGAACTGGACGCAATACTGCAGCTGAGGCCAAACTAGTGTCTTATACAAGTTCAACATAACTTCCTTGCTCTTGTCCTCTATGCCCCTATTAATAAAACCCAGGATACTGTATGCTTTATTAACCGCTCTCTCAACCTGCCCTGCCATCTTCAGTGACTTATGCACATAGACACCCAGATCCCTCTGCTCCTGCATTCCCTTTAGAATTGTACCCTTTATATTATATTGTCTTTCCATGTTCTTCCTACCAAAATGAATCTCTTCACATTTCTCTGCATTGAACTTCATCTGCCACCTGTCTGCCCATTCCACCAACTTGTCTATGTCCTTTTGACGTTGTACACTATCCTCACAGTTCACAAGCTTCCCAAGTTTCGTATCACCTGCAGACTTTGAAATTGTGCCCTGTACACCAAGGTCTAGGTCTTTAATATATATCAGGAAAAGCAAAGGTCCCAACATCGATCCCTGGGGAACTCCACTACAAACCTTCCTCTAGCTCGAAAAACATTCATTAACCACTACTCTTTGTTTCCTGTCACTCAGCTAATTTCCATGTTGCTACCGTCCCTTTTATTCCATGAGCTACAAGTTTGCTCAAGTCTGTTGTGTGGCACTGTATCAAATGCCTTTTGAAAGTCCATGTACACCACGTCAACAGCATTGCCCTCATCAACCCTCTCTGTTACTTCCTCAAAAAACTCCAAGTTAGTTAAACATAATTGTTACCCTTAAGAAATCCATGCTGGCTTTCCTTAATTAACTCTCATTGGTCCATGTGATTACTGATTTTGTCCTGAATTACTTTTTCTGGAAGTTTTCCCACCACTGAAGTTAAACTGGCTGGCCTGTAGTTGCTAGGCTTATCTTTACACTCTTTTTTGAACAAGGGTGTAACGTTTACAGTTCTCCAATCCTCTGGCATCACTCCTGATTCTAAGGAAAACTGAAAAATTATGGCCAGTGCCTCTGATTTCCAGCCTCAGTATCCTTGGATGCATCTCATCTGGTCCTGGTGTTTTATCCACTTTAAGTACAGACAGCCTATGTAATACTTACCTTTTAATCAATTTTAAACCCCTCCAGTGTCTGACTTACCTCCTCTTTCACCATTGCCTGGGTTGCATCATCTTCCTTGGTAAAGCCAGGTGCAAAGTATTCAATACCTCATCTATACCCACTGCTTCCATGTATAAATCCCTGTTCTGGTCCCTAATCGGCCCCACTCCCCCTTTTTACCACCGTTTTGCTATTTATATGTCTGTAAAAAAAAAAAACTTTGGGATTTTCTTTAATGCTAGCTGCCAGTCTCTTTTCATGCCCTCTCTTTGCTTCTCCTCTTTGCTTTTTCACTTCCCCTCTGGATCTTCTATATTCAGCCTGGTTCTGTATTGTATTTTCTACCTGACATCTGTCATAAGCACACATTTTCTTCTTTATCTTCATCTCTATCTCTTTTGTCATCCAGGGAGCTCTGGGTTTGTTTGGCCTACTTTGCCCTTTCGAGGGAACATACCTTGACTGTGCCCAAACGATCATCTTTTTGAAGGTAGCCCATTGTTCATCTACTGGTTTTCCTGCCTGCTTTTAATTCCCAATTTATTCTCCCCAGCTCCATTCTTACCCCATTGAAGCTGGCCTTCCCCCAGTTAATTATTCTTCCTCTGGATTGCTGTTTGTCCTTTTCTATAGTCAGCCTAAACCTTATGATACAATGATCACTATCCCCTAAATGCTCTCCTACTGATACTTGATCCACTTGGCCCACCTCATTCCCAAGAATCAGATCTAGCTGTGCCTCCTTTCTCGTTGGACTAGCAACATACTGTTGTAGAAAATTTTCCTGAACACACTCTATGAACTCTTGCCCCTCACTGCCCTTTACACTACTACTATCCCAATCTGTGGAAGAGCCTGTCACTCCAGAATTGGCCTTTATAGCCACTCCAGGCGCTGCTTCACAAACCACTGACCACCTCCAGGCGCGTATCCATTGTCTCTCGAGATAAGGAGGCCCAAAAGAAAGAAAGAAATCCCAATCTATGTTTGGTTAATTAAAGTTCCCACATTATAACTACCCTATAGATTTAGACATGAATATAGGAAGTATGATCAGTAAGTTCGCAGATGACAGAGGGACCTTGGTGTACTTGTCCATAGATAACTGAAGGCAACAGCACAGGTAGATAAGGTGGTTAGGAAGGCATATGGGATATTTGCCTTTATTAGCCGAGGCATAGAATATAAGAGCAGGGAGGTTATGATAGAGCTGTATAAAACATTAGTTCGGCCACAGCTGGAGTACTGTGTATAGTTCTGGTCGCCACACTAAAGGAAGGATGTGATTGCACTGGAGAGGGTGCAGAAGGGATTCACCAGGATGTTGTCTGGACTGGAGCATTTCAGCTGTGAAGAGAGACTGGGTAGGCTAGGGTTGTTTTCCTTGGAGCAGAGAAGGCTGAAGGGGGACCTGATTTGAAGTATACAAAATTATGAGGGGCATAGATAGGAAGAAACTTTTTCCCTTAGCAGAGGTGTCAATAACCAGGGGCATACCTTTAAGATAAGGGGCAGGAGGTTTAGAGGGGATTTGAGGAAACATATTTTTGCACCCAGAGGGTGGTTGGAATCTGGAACACACTGCCTGCAGAGGTGGTAGAGGCAGGAACCCTCACAACATTTAAGAAGTATTTAGATGAGCACTTGAAACGCCATAGCATACAAGGCTACGGGCCAAGTGCTGGAAAATGGGATTAGAATGGATAGGTGCTTGATGGCTGGCACTGGCATGATGGGCCGAAGGGCCTGTTTCTGTGCTGTATAACTCTGACTCTATTATTTTTGCACCTCTGCAATTTCCTTGCAAATTTGTTCCTCCACGTCCTTCCCACTAGCTGGTGGCTTATAGACAACCAATGTAACCGCACCTTTTTTGTTCCTTAGCTCTAGCCAAATGGATTTTGTCCTCGATCCCACTAGGACATCCTTTTTCTCCAGCACTACAATGCTCTTCTTAATCAATACTGCCATCCCTCCCCTGTTTCCCTTTCCTATCTTTCCTGAACACCTTGTATCCAGGAATATTTGACACCCAGACCTGCCCTTCTTTGAGCCAGGCCTTTGTTGTTAGAGCCACAACATCATATTCCCACTTGGCAATCTGCTGCTGTACCTCACCAGTCTTATTACCCACACTCCGTGCATTCACATACATGCACATTAACCCTGATTCAGACTTTATTACTTTCTCCCTTACTCTGACCCCATCTAATAACTTACTCTTCCCTACTCTAGTGTTATCTATCTATTCCAGTATTCTTTGCACGTTGGTACTCCTCTCTGATAATTGCTCCTGGTTCCCACACCTCTGACAAGTTACCAGTTTTGCTTCCCTCCAATCTGAGCTCCCTCTCAAGTTCCCATCCCCCTGACAATTTAGTTTAAACCCTCCCCAACAGCACTAGCAAATCTCCCTGTGAGGATATTTTTCCCAGTCCTGCTAAGATGCAATCCGTCCATCTTGTACAGGTCCCACCTGCCCCAGAGCCGGTCCCAATGTCTCAGAAATATGATGCCCTCCCTCCTACATCAGTTCTCCAGCCACGTGTTCAATCGCTCAATTCTCCTATTCCTATACCCACTTTCACGTCGGACTGGGAGTAATCCTGAGATTACTGCTTTTGAGGACCTGCTTTTAAATCTCCTTCCTAGCTCCATAAAATCTGCTTTCAGGACCTCATCCTCCTCCTTACCAATGTCATTGGTACCAATGTGGACCACAACCTCTGGCTATTCACCCTCCCCCAGAAGAATGTCCTGCAGCCACGCTATGATATACTTGACCCTGGCACCAGGGAGGCAACACACCATTTTGGAGTCACGTTTACTGCCACAGAAACGCCTGTCTGTTGCCCGAACTAAGGAATCCTCTATCAGTACTGCTCTTCCACTCTTCATCTGCCCCTCCTGTGCAGCTGAGCCA
This sequence comes from Heterodontus francisci, assembly GCF_036365525.1. NCBI lineage: Eukaryota > Metazoa > Chordata > Chondrichthyes > Heterodontiformes > Heterodontidae > Heterodontus > Heterodontus francisci. The sequence continues at coordinate 11,497,176 of NC_090413.1, read as the reverse complement.
CCTGTAGTGCCACAAACTTGGCTCTGACTGCACGCCTCTGAGGAATCATCACCCTCACCCCTATCCAAAATGGAAAACCGATTAGCAAGTGAGATCATAACAGGGGACTGCTGCCTGGTTCCCTTAGACTGCCTGGCGGTCACCCGTTCCCTCTCTGCCTGCATGCTACTAACCTGCGGTGTGACCACCTCCCTAAACGTGCTATCCACATAGTCGTCCGCCTAGCAGATACACAACAGTGACTGACTCCAGCCGCTGCTCGTGTTCCGAGACCCGGAGCTCAAGCTTCTGCAGCCAGTGACACTTCCTGCAGATGTGTTTGTCTAGGACACATGGTGCATCCATGACTTCCCACATGCCACAGGCTGTACATTCCACTTGGCTGAGCTGCCCTGCCATACCTCAGTTTTACAGACTATTATAAGTAGAATAGCTTACCAGTTACTCACCAGCCAGCTCTTTCCACTGCACCGAAGCAAGAACCAAATACTGGAGGGTTAAAGTAGAAATATGGAACATGTCCTCCCCTCTTCACCTAACTCTCCACTCACCAAACTCGAATCTCCACACTCAGCTTGTAATCTGCACAGCGTTTGCACGCTGCACCCAGACCTCTGTATTTCTACTTTTTGAAGCTGAAACTGCATCAACCAGATTTGAGTGGTCAGCTCATTAACTAATCAGCTACTCTGCAGTAGAGCCTGTTAATCCATGCCTAAGACTGTAAGCAACTTACTTTACTTTCTTAACCCTACTTTATCTAGAGGGTAAATCCCAGTTAAATACTATTGCAGACCAGACTTTTATAAAGATAACAGCACTTGAAATCCCCACTCACCAAACTCGAATCTCCACACTCAGCTTGCAATGTGCACTCTATTTGCAGGCTGCACCCAGACCTCTGTGTTATGTTGCAGACTCTCTCAAAAGCTTCACAAAGTGAATGGCTTTGAACTGCAGTCGGTATTATTAGGACAGCCAAAGCTTTGTGGCACAGCATGATCCCACAGACAGCCGCAAGATGTACAGTCAGTTCATCCCTTCTGGTGTTTGGCCAGGACACTGGGAGAACTCCCTGCTCTTCAAATAATGCCATGGGATCTAAGATTCAGCAAAACAAACATGTCTTAGAAATCGTAACTTTTTTTCTGAATGAAACTCCTTACAGTTGCACTCTGTGCAGTGGTTTTCTATCTATGTTCATTTTGTCTGACTTTAACACACACTGCTCTTGGCCATAGAAGCCAGTACAATAAATTCCTTCTGAATAGTACTAAGTATTCTGAGTCAGAAGCTTGTAGGTTCAAGACTCACTGCAAAAGTTGAACACACAATCTAGCTTGCTGCTCCAGTGCAGTACTGAGGGAGTGTTGAGGTGCCAACTTTCAGGTTAAATTAGGTGATTCTATGAATCTTTCGAAGTGGAGCAGAGGGGTTCTCCCCAGCGTCCTGACTAATCTTTCTCCCTCAACCAACATCACTGCAACAGATGAACTGGCCATTAATCCATTGCTGCTGAACTTTCCCACGAAACGACAGTGACTATGTTTCAAATCTATTTGTATAAAAATTTTGCATCAAGCTCATTTGTTCCAAAATATAGACAGAATGTCAGACAAACATCATGATAGGCTGAAGTTCCCCAGGATCTAGTCAGAAAACACAGACAGCTTAACTCCAAGTACCTCACTTGCAAAATTCATCCAAGTGTTTCAATTACACCTCTGATTATCATTCATGTATAACAAACTCTGTACCATAGCACTGCTGTCATTTATAAAGTAAAACATGCTCAGACTCACCATGAGCATTGCCAGGGGAGATCAGCCAGTGACTTGTGTACAAAATAGGCTTTGACTGCATGCAGCCCTGATGCAATGTCATCGTCATCTGGTGAGGGAATGGCACTACACGAACACAATCTGTTCAAAATCTAACCAAATGCTTCTTGGGAGAGCTGAGAGGTGTGGCCCCAGACACTGCAGCACAGAGCATCGGTTATGAAATGGAGGAAAACAGATTTGAAGACTTGTTATGAATTTTTTAAAATAAAATGCCAGGGAGGCTAGTGGGAAAATCCATCAGGGGCATTCAAGATGCAGTTGTGGTATCTGAGGGGACAGACAGGCTTCAGTGGGAGAGTTGGGGTACTGGAGGGACAAACTTTATAGCGTAGAAAGGTTTCAGTTGATTTTTTTTTTCTAATGGTGGATTCTTTGTATTTAATGTTGAGGCAAGAGGGTGAACCTACATGAATCTGGCACTAGGTGCAGTGGGTCAGATTGAAGGATCTAAAATGAGTATGCAGGGTCAGGGGACAGTGTGGAGTGAGATTGATGAGATATCAGATGGCATGGGTGGGTTTGGATGCCATTGAACTGGTGGAAAGCACAGGTTTATCAGCTAGATTAAGATTTGGAAAGGCCTGGGGAGAAAACCACAGCTGAAGGTTCTGAGACCACCAGAGGTTTCTGGAGAAAAGAAGTTGAAGATGTTGTTCTCTTCAGTTTTCTCCAAGGAGGGTGATTTCGTGCAGCCACAAGCCCTACCACTGCTTCTCTCAAATGCCCTTGATTTGTGTGAGCAGAGACAGTGATCGGTTCTCTTCCCCCTGCTCTTTCTATGTGAATAGAGGCCAGTTATAGACTCGTTGCTCCGCCAATGAGACCATCTGAGCATAACTCAGCACACCAGCTCGAGTCCTTTTGATTGCTATGGTTCCTGCCAGCCGACTAGGACCAGCATATAGAAAGTTGTCACTAACTTGTGTGACTGTTCTTCTCATTTTAGTACAACTACAGCTTCGTGACAGAGAAGACTGCAGCTGCCAGAATCCCTCCAACAGCCTCCTAGAGCACAACAGAACCCCAGGATGCAGCCTCCTCACATGTTGGGCTCGCAGCAGACTCTTACCTCTGACTCCTTGAATCTAAAAGCCATGAGGTTGTGCATGGGCGTCACTGAGAGATGTAACAAAACCCTTTTCATAGATGAAGCCTAGGCTTGTTCTGAGACCGTCTCAGTACAACTGCCTTCTTGATTTTTTAAATTTGTACTCAGTAAAGCTATTCTAGGCCATACACATGTGTGCACTGCTGAAATTTGATTTGTTACTGCAGGTACTGTAATCAAGTAGGGCCCATTATGTAATGGCAAGCGATGCATTCATTTATATTATAAATATATATATTATGTATGTATCAAACTGATATAGTAGAATAATGTGCAAGCAAGTTAAAGGTTAGACTGAGGGGGTTCAGGTAATTTATATTGGCAATGAGGGGGGCCTGCGAGAGATTGCAAAGTAGCGCAGTGAGCATGGGGGTAGTTTGGACCCTTGCTGTCATTGCCAGCTGGCTGACTTATCAAGGCAAGATGTGAAGTAGTTTTACGTGGTTGACTAAGTATGGAGAACATTCTGTCCAATCTGGATGACTAAATATGCCTATTAATCCCTCCTAATTCACTGAAACATCAGTTTCTGTGCTAATTAATACTGCATGCAACATGGTATGGGGTGACCTCCAGCAGGCTTGGCTTGCCTGAATTAGCCTCCTGCCCTCCATTCAATTGCTCTCAACTTGATGGTGAGACCAAATCAACCCAGGGATCTTCCTTCAGTGTGTGTGTTGGGCTGGGCTACAGTTTTAAATCGTTAGTTCCGGTTTTCTGGTGTCGTAGCCAGTCAGGAGACAGGATGGGGAGTCTACATTACTAAGTATGTTCATATGATTTCAGCTTCTTAGAGGGTGAATGTTTTATCTTGGGTGACAGGTGACCTGAAGTCACTGTGAATCTTCTATATATCTGTTCTTTGAGAATCAAACCATCCACTTTCTCTGTTAGTCTCATTTTTAAAAGTATCCTTTTGTTTCCACAGAAAAGTTTTAAACATTTATTAAAGTTATGGATAATATATCCTGTTGTATTCTTTCCCCTTCAGTTATATGATGCTGTCCCTAAATTAATGGTTGACTGGGAGTGATGTACGGAGATCTTGTGGTGAATTTCCTCTTTTGCAGCTCCTCAATAATTCGGGGACGAAGTGGTATTGTGTGTTCCTGAGCCGAGCCAACCAGCAGGAAGACCCCATTGTCTGTTCCTGCTCTGTCACGTTAGCAACAGAGACGTTAGTTAGAGCTCAGTGTCCCTGGGGTAGGTCAGTAGGGGAGGGGAAAATGGGCCATTTCTATTCCTGCCCTCTCTCCAGTGAATTCAACCAGAAAATGGATGCCAGCTGAGTGAGCAGATTGAGCTTAGCTGGTCAGAAAGATCACTGATCCTCAATGAGTGGCTTCATTTGTGCAGAATGGACACTTGTGTGGGAACTGAATCTATGAGTCTGCAGGTAAGGAAGGGGAGGGGCAACACTGAAGGTTTTAAAGTATGACACTGCTGTATCAAATCTTTGTGGGTCAGTGTGAACTTGCAGAAATTATGTTGCAGCTCAGAGAAGCGTGCCCTTCTATTCAAATTAAACCACAGAATGGACATTTAAAATCTAAATGAGGCTTTAACTTCCAGTTAATGCCAATCTTGTAAAATGGATTAGCACCCATCTTAACCACAGCAAGGAGCATAGCACAGGTTTCTTAGATGACAGGCTTACTGGAAGAATGCCTCGGAATTGCCTGCCTTGCGGTAATTGTTCAGATGGTTCGCTCCGATAAATACTTCGCTTCTCCCCAACAGCTCAATTGAAGGGATGCAGTATGTTGTGGGGAGAGGGGTCAGGTGAATCTGCAGACCTGCGTAATTCTTTGGTAAGATGCTCCTGGGTGTTTCCCAATTACTCATTCAAGTTAAAAGCTCTTACAATCAGTTTTGCTGATTCACTTTCATATTATACAAATCTCCACCACTTATGCCACCTAACATTATGCAGAACTTTTTTTTTTAAATGCTCTAAGTGCCACATTACTCATTTTGGGTCAGACCATTATCAGAGCCCAAACCTTTAATCTGTTTCTCTCACCTGTTGGGCATTTCCATTTTTCTTTTCAGATTTCCACTTAACGTTTCAATATGGGGAAAGAGCAAGGGCCATGGACTAACTGGATAGCTCTACCAAAGAGCCAGCACAGACATGATTGTCTGAATGGTGGCCCCCTGTGCAGTATGATTCTAATATCCTGACCATTTTAAAGTCATGCAACTTGTGAAATTTGGACAAGATGTCAAACCACTCGTCAGTTCAGGTGTCAATAGCCCAGGGTCCTGGTCAACATTGCACTCCTAATGACCACCACAAGCACATTAACTGGTCATTGATCTCCATTGATGGTAGGATGGTGCTGGTACAGAATGGCTGCTGCATTTGCCTATGGAACAAGTGACTACACTTCAAAGTTACTGTGAAGCACCTTGTGGTGTCCTAACATAAGATGCTATATTCAAGTTTTAATACAGCATGTCAGAGGTTATGCATTCAAGCTCCACTCCAGAGACCTGATACTTCAGTGCAGCACTAAGGGGGTGCTGTATAGTCAAATAGACAAATTGAGGCCCTGGCTTTCATCTCTGGTGGATGTAAAAGATCCTAAGGCATTATTCCAACATCACCAAAATGGATTATCTGATCATTTATTTCATTTCTATTTGTGGGAGCTTGCTGTCTCCAAATTGGCTGTTGTGTTTCCTACACTACAATGGTGACTACACTTTAAAAGTACTTCATTGCCTATGAAGTAATTTAGGACAGCCTGAGGTAGTGAAAGGTGCTATATAAATGGGAGTCAATCTTTCAATTCATCATTTATATTAAGTTCATATACCAGGACAGTATCCTTGGAGTGGTCCACAATTATTTGATGAATGTAAGATTTTTAAGACCTGAACAATGGCAAAGGAGTTGGGGGAAGTGTCTGGAAAACTTGTTGCACAGACTGTGATTACATTGTGAAAGTTGGCATAGCAAAATTGAACAATAAATGTTCACCAAAAGCAGGCGAGAACAGGAAGTAAGAGTTATGGACAGGAAATTTACACCCTGTTCACAATTTAAGATATATATATATATATATGTATATACACAATTGAATCCAAACCAGGAAAATGAATTTATTTGGCTGCAAGCTGTCAACGGGTGACATTCATACCCTTCTAAATTCAGTCTGTTGTCTGGCAACTGCAGTTTTTTTGGGCATGTGGGAGACAAACCCGTCTGGCCAGCATGATGTCCCCTCAGCTAAACAGAAACAAGGCATTGTGATGGAGACCATAAACTCCTGATGGACTAGATTCTGCCTCCAGCTTCCTTGCAATCATCCACAGCCTTTATTTTCTTTACATTTCTAACCTTGAACATATCAAAGTGCAAGACATGTGACTGAAAAAAAATTCCCTGATTCTTAGGTGGAGGAAATTTCCAGGGTTTTATGGGCTAGATGCAAAAAGGCACAGCTGCCAAAAGTTGAGTGGAGAGAGTAGGGGGATGCACTCAAAGCCAGTGTCCAGAGGAGCAGCGTTCATGGAAGGGCTGGAGGAGGTTACAGAAATAGAAACGGTCAAAGACAAAGTAATTTGAATTTTAAATTAGAGGCTTTGGGGACCATGTAAGTCAGTGGTGAGTGGGTTAAGATATACAGAGCAAGGATTTGGATCAGCTGAAGATTATGGAGGGTAGAGGACGGGAAGCTGGCTAGGAGAGCAATTAAATAGTCATAACTATTTGTGGCAAAGGCTGAGATGAGGATTTTAGCAGCACTTGGGCTGAAGCAGACGCCGACAGAATAAAAACAAAATACTGCAAATCTGAAATAAAAATAGGAAATGCTGGAACCACTCAGCAGATCTGGCAGCTTCTGTGAAAAGAGAAGCAGAGTTAACGTTTTGGGTCAGTGACTCTTCTTTGGAAGGGTTCCAAAGAAAAGGTGTACAAAATTGAGGGGCCTAGATAAACAGGAGGGACCTGTTTCCCCTAGCAGAGTGGTCAATTACCGGGGACAGAAGAGTTAAGGTGATTGGTAGAAGGATTAGAGGGGACATGTGGAAAAACTTTTTCACCTAGAGGGTGGTGGGTGTCTGGAATTCACTGCCCAGACTGGTGGTGGAGGCAGAAACCCTCAACTCATTTAAAAGGTACCTGGACCTACACCTGCACTGCTCTCACCTGCAAGGCTAAGGACCAGGCGCTGGAAGGCAGGATTAGATTGGGCGGCTAGTATTTCAGCCGGTACAGGCATGATGGGCTGAATGGCCTCTTTCTGTGCCGTAACTTTTCTATGGAGAGTGGGCATGGACTTAATGGGCCAAATGGCCTACTTCTGGATTGTATATGACTATGAGACTGGAGGAGGTAAAGGAAAGGGATTTAAGGAGACAGTTGGCAGTCAGCAGCACTCCTACCCTCCAAGACTGTGTCAAACTTACAGGTAGCGTGTACCCATTGAGTTACCAAGGGAGCCCGACAAAGAACATTTGGAATTTAGAATGCTACTCAGAGGATGGGATGACAGCGAGCTGCAGGACTTGTGGGGGAAAAGTACGGCAGCAGGATTTGATGTCATACTGCTGTGAAGGTAACGGGGTTTAAAAAAAGTCTGGTCCTGAGTTTGTTACTCGGTGTTGAGAAAATGCTGCATTGTCAGAGGTGCCGTCTTTCAGATGAAATATTAAACCAAAGCCAGTCTGCCCCCTCAGGTGGAGTTCTCCCCAGTATCCTGACATTTATCCCTTAACCAATACCAGTAACTCTAGGTTATCACATTGCAGTTTGTGGGATCTTGCTGTGCGCAATTTGGCTGTCATGTTTCCTACATTACAACAGTGACTGCGCTTCAAAAGTACTTCACTGGCTTTGAGATGTCCTTAAGTGGTGAAAGGCGCTACCGAAATGAAAGAAGTTCTTGGTTCAGCAAAACTAAAATACACTTAGTCTCACTGATTCTAGACGGGGGAAGCTGCTCTTTAATGATTTTGAAGAATTTCGGTTGCGTTCAGCTCCAGCTGGTGAACATACATTGATGCCTGCAGTACAAGCTGAGGGGTGACATCCCTCAACCTGAAAGAATTTTGTACACAGCGCATACTTATATACATCACAGAAGCAACCAGAGGTCTGGCAAGTTTGATGCAAAAAGACTGGAATTTGCCAGGGCAGAATGGATAACGGTGTGCATTTAAATAGCGCCTTTAATGTAGTAAAATGTTCCAAGATGCATTACAGGAGCATGGTCAGACAGAAATCTGACATTATCCAGGACAGGTGACCAAATGTCTGGTCAAGAGGTAAATTTTAAGGAGCGCCTTAAAAGGAGGAGGTGTGGAGGGGTTTAGGAAGAGAATTCTAGAGCTGAAGGTACAGCTGCCAATGGTGGGGCAATGTGGGTGGGGGATGGACAAAAGGCCCGAGTTGGAGGAACACAATTAACCTATTTGTATGAGGGTAAAATCATGCCCCCACATCCTGCAAATCATAAAGCAGAGACTGGCCAACAGGTAAAGTAAAAACCTTCACCTTTGTATTAATTAAATCGATCGAAGATATTCACCTTGGTGGTGCAATTACAAAAAAAAAAGCCCAGCAGCATTAATGTAGATTTCACATTCCATAGTTCGAAAAGAGATGGAGGGCTGAGTGGCTGAATTCACAAACACTCTCAAACTGTACATGGATTTATTTCTTTCTCCTCGTCCAGAATTTTTGTTTGGGTACGAAAATACCAGTCGATTTTTTTTATATCAAAAAACCATCTAAGAAAACGGTTGGCGAGTTAAAAGTCCGTCCGCGGGGAGTGGCTTGGTGCCCAGCCCACCCTCGCCCTGAATTTTCTCACTGGTGTGCGTGCCAGCTGTGGACTAGTACGGTGCGGAGAAAGGATTGTCAGTCTGCAGGCTCCGTTATCAGGAAGGCACACAAAGTCTGCTGCTCCCCAGCAACGCCTCAAGGGTTCGGTCCAGCACAAGTGCCACCAGGAAGTCGACCACCAGGACCTCAGCAATCACTATCTTAAGCTGTGTCAAAGAAACAAGAATTAATCTTAGCCCTTTGTGTCCATTTTGTTGCTCTAATGCTCTCCACCCCGCACCCCCCCACGCCAAAACAGCTCTGATTTAAAAGTTCTACGGTTTTCCACATGCTAATCGCCCCTGCAGTGCATTCCAGTGGATATTTTCTTAAAATAGTCAGCCATGGCAGCGTGCCTGCAGGCTATTTGACTGCAGTGTGCATCACTGTCAAGTTTAATTCTATCTTCACTTGGAAACTTTCAAGGGGGGCAGGGACGCTGAGCCCAGGAAGGGTTAGGGAGAAAACAGACATCAGAAATCCAAGCTAAAAGCAGAAAGGGCTGGAAACGCACAGGTGAGGAACCTGGAAACTGCAGTACAGAGGGCTATGTGGGCCATCTCACTGATGCTGGTGCTAAAATGCTACACCATCCAGCTAGTGCAACCCTATTCCTCTTCTCACCAAATACTGACCCAAATTCCTTTTAAATGATGTCATCGTCTCTGCTTCAATAGCTCCTTATGGGGAAACATTCCCTGTTCCAATAACCCTCTGGGTAAACATTTCCCCTTTATTTCTCGAATCATAAACCTCAATCTGAGCCCTGTTCTTGTTCCCAATTAACACACTACCTACATTACTTCTAAAAGCTCCTTTTAAATTATTCCCCTTCAACTATGTCCGTTTTCGTACAAACTACTCACCCTCTGATGTGATCCTGAAGTGATTTATGACTTTAACCCCTTAGAAGGACTAAACCAAATCAGGCGTACATCCCTATGAATCTCCTTTAATTAAGTTCAAACCAGACAAGTTCTTATAAACACTTTTGTGTCCAAAGAATTGAACTAGTTTTCCCTCAAAGAAAGAAAACTAAGAGAATATTACCATCTTTCAGATAGCCTATTTTTAATAATTATGGCTAAGTCATAAATATCCCAGATATTATAAGGGTCTGGGAAGCTCTCCAATACGTATCTCTCCACTTAAAGAGATACAGAGAGGGCGTTCTTGTAGTTGTATACAGAATACTACAGGAGACGATTTATTAACTTTTATATATTTATTAAAGAATTTAACATGCAATACACTGAAGTGGACAAGTATATCACAATAGAAAAAAATTCTGAGACACAGGATTAATCTCCACTTGGAGAGGCAGGGATTAATCAAGGATAGTCAGCATGGCTTTGTCAGGGGGAGATCGTGTCAAACAAATTTGATTGACTTTTTCGAGGAGGTGACTAGAGGTGTAGATGAGGGTAAAGCAGTTGATGTAGTCTACATGTACTTCAGTAAGGATAAGGTCCCGCATGGGAGATTGGTTAAGAAAGTAAGAGCCCATGGGATCCAGGGTAATTTGGCCAATTGGATTCAAAATTGGCTTAGTGGCAGGGGGTGATGGTGATGGTTGAGGGTTGTTTTTGCGAATGGAGGCCTGTGACCAGTGGGGTACCACAGGGACCGGTGCTGGGACCCTTACTGTTTGTAGTGTACATTAATGATTTAGACGTGAATATAGGAGGTATGATCAGTAAGTTCGCAGACGACACGAAAATTGGTGGTGTCATAAATAGTGAGGAGGAAGGCCTTGGATTACAGGACGACATAGATGGGCTGGTAAGATGGGCGGAGCTGTGGCAAATGGGAGTTTAATCCTGAGAAGTGTGAGGTGATGCACTTTGGGAGGACTAACAAGGCAAGGAAATATACAATGGATGGTAGGACCCTAGGAAATACAGAGGGTCAGAGGGACCTTGGTGTACTTGTCCATAGATCACTGAAGGCAGCAGCATAGGTAGATAAGGTGGTTAGGAAGGCATATGGGATACTTGTATTCTATGCCTCGGCTAATAAAGACAAGAGCAGGGAGGTTATGTTGGAGCTGTATAAAACGCTAGTTAGGCCACAGCTGGAGTACTGTGTACAGTTCTGGTCACCACACTATAGGAAGGATGTGATTGCACTGGAGAGGGTGCAGAAGAGATTCACCAGGATGTTGCCTGGGCTGGAGCATTTCAGCTACAGAAAGGCTGGGGTTGTTCTCCTTGGAGTGGAGAAGGCTGAGCGGGAAGCTGGTTCATATAAACAAAATTATGAGGGGCATTGATAGAATAGATAGGAAGAAACCTTTTCCCTTAGCGGAGAGGTCAATAACCAGGGGGCATAGATTTAAAGTAATGGGCAGGAGGTTTAGAGGAGAGTTGAGGAAAAAAATTTTCACCCAGAGGGTGGTTGGAAACACACTGCCTGCAGGGGTGGTAGAGGCAGGAACACTCATGACATTTAAGAAGTATTTATTTAGAGATACAGCACTGAAACAGGCCCTTCGGCCCACCAAGTCTGTGCCAACCATCAACCACCCATTTATACTAATCATTCATTCCTACCACATCCCCACCTTCCCTGTATCCCCCTAACACCTACCTATACTAGGAGCAATTTATAATGGCCAATTTACCTACCAACCTGCAAGTCTTTGGCTGTGGGACGAAACCGGAGCGCCCGGCGAAAACCCACGCAGTCACAGGGAGAACTTGCAAACTCCACACAGGCAGTACCCAGAATTGAACCCAGGTCGCTGGAGCTGTGAGGCTGCGGTGCTAACCACTGCGCCACTGTGCCGCCCTTTAAATTCCACCAGCTGCTGTGGTGGGATTTGAACCCATATATCTAGGGCATTCGCCCAAGCCTCTGGATTACTAGTCTAGTGACATTACCACTACGCCACCATCGCCCCAATCTTGAAGCTAATAGAGTTATGGTCACTGGTCCCAAAGTGCTCCCCCCACTGACACATCAACCACCTGCCCATCCTCATTTCCTAAGAGGAGGTCGAGTGTAGTCTCTAGTAGGGCTAGCCACATACTGCTTCAGAAAACTATCCTGGATGCACTTAACAAATTCTTCCCCATCTGATCCCTTAGTGCTAAGGCAGTCCCAGTCAATATTACGGAAGTTAAAATCACCTACTATTACAACCCTATAATTCATACACCTATCTGTGATTTCCCTACATATATGCTCCTCCACTTACCTCTGACTATTGGGGGGACGAGAGTATAATCCCATCAAAGTGATCACCCCTTTCTTATTTCTAAGTTCTACCCATATGGCCTCGCTGGACATTCCCCCCGGGATATCCTCTCTAAGTACTGCCGTGATGTCCTCCCTAATCAATAGTGCAACTCCCCCTCCTCTCTTACCAGCACCTCTGTCACGCCAGAAAGATCAGTACCCCGGAACATTGAGCTGCCAGTCCTGCCCGTCCCTCAACCACGTTTCTGTAAGAGCTATAATATCACAATCCCATGTACCGATCCATGCTCTTGAGTTCATCTGCCTTACCTGTAAGGCTTCTTGCATTAAAGTAAATGCAGTTTAGCCTACCAGACCTTCCACGCTCCCTGTCCTGCCCCTGCCCGGCCTGCCTACTGGACTTGCTTGCTTTAACCTCTACATTTGCCTCAACTATCTCATCTGAGAGACTACTACTTTGGGTCCCACCCCCCTGCAAGACTAGTTTAAACCCTCCCGAATAGTGCTAGCAAACCTCCCCGCACGGATATTGGTCCCCCTCCACTTTAGATGCAACCCGTCCTTCTTGTACAGGTCACCTCTGCACCAGAAGAGATCCCAATGATCCAAGTAGCTGAAGCCCTCCCGCCTACACTAGCTCTTCAGCCACTCATTCATTTGCCTAATCCTCCTATTCCCACCCTCACTAGCATTTAGATGAGCACTTGAAACGCCATAGCATACAAGGCTATGGGCCAAGTGCGGGGAAGTGGGATTAGTTTTGGGCGGGTGCTTGATGGTCGGCGCAGGCATGTTGGGCCGAAGGGCCTGTTTCTGTGCTGTAAAACTCTGACTATGACTCTATAATATCAACTATTACTAAGAGATGTAACACAATCTTATTTCTAATACAGAATCTAAAGGTTTAACCTTGCTAACATTACAGTAAAATATCTTAAAATATCCATCAAAATTTCAAATAATTTTTTTTTACCTTAAATTCCCCCACTAAACTATAGGGTGAGAAGTATTTATTATTTATTTATTTAAAGATACAGCACTGAAACAGGCCCTTCGGCCCACCGAGTCTGTGCCGACCATCAACCATCCATTTATACTAATCCTACATTAATCTCATATTCCTACCCCATCCCCACCTTTCCTCAATTCCCCTACCACCTACCTATACTAGGGGCAATTTATAATGGCCAAATTACCTATCAACCTGCAAGTCTTTGGCTGTGGGAGGAAACCGGAGCACCCAGCAAAAACCCACGCGGAACTTGCAAACTCTGCACAGGCAGTACCCAGAATTGAACCCGGGTCGCTGGAGCTGTGAGGCTGCTGTGCTAACCACTGCGCTGCCCTATTGTTTGAGGAATTCAACACTTCCAATTTTTGCTTCAGATACCCTCATGTTTATACTATTTCTAAGGTGTCATCTGACCTTTTCGCATATAGGTGTTTCCTTTCTGTGTTTTTTTTCTTGCTTTCAAGATCCATATACGGGAATATTAACTAACATCTCCATTTGATATTTTGCTGGAATTCCCCAGCTTTTGAAGTTGTGAGCATTTATCTGGTCAAAATGTTTATAATTGGCTTTGTTTGACCTCTTGTTCCGGTACTTTTCTAATCTATTATATATATTTGTGTTTTATGATCGGTCAATCTGCCTACATTTACCAACACCATCAATTAATTAAATTTATGGTCATCTTTTATTGATGCTACATAGGATATTTCAAATGTGTGTTTATTCTCCAAGTCCCTGGCAACAGAGATACTGAAACAAATTTCCCAACTTAAAAGGTGTTTCTGGTTCACATTCTATTCTAACAGGGACCTTGAAATTTTTAACTCTACCTTCTTAAAGGGGAATTTCAGTGAGTCTTGAAAACTGACCATTTATTCAATCTCTAATTCTAAAAGGTATATTAACTATATCGAAATTTTACCTAATTAAGCCTATTATACCTATATTCCATCACAATCCTCTTGGCTTCAACCCACTGCCTGAGGCAAAACCACCCCCTCGTCAACCATTTTCACCCTAACCAGAGTCCCTCACCTAATTTCATCTTCAGAATTGAGGAAAATCGGTTTCCTGCCCAATACCCACTTCCCTCACTCCTTCAAGAGCAAACTGAGTTCCCTCCCCACCCACTATGATATACCCAAACCGAATGATTCTGAGTAAGTTGCAGTGGAACTTGAGAGAGGCTTAGAACGTGACTTATTTGCTATCCATACCTCGGTTGGGATTTCCACCAGCCCAAACTGTTCGTTGAATTCTGGCGAGGAGCCGGTGAGCAGACCCACAATGGCGAGGCCTGAAATCACAATACTCCACAGCAAGGGCTTGTTCTCCCGCAGGCTCTCCATGAATGGATGACCCTGAAAATATACACAGGTCAAGCTTAGCACCAGGTGACATTTCATAGCTGTATCCCTTTCACTCTGAATCTCTCATACAGGGTGAAAATTAATTTTCAGGATAAATAAAAACTGATTTCAAAAGACTGCTCGCTGGTCCTGCAATTAAACTGCCCCATAATCACGATCGTAACTCGAGAATTGCATCTGCCTCACTTGCTCAAAGGCAGTTGTTGGCACCACATCTAGGTGGCAGTATAATGACCAGCTCCAGGATGACAATCGATGATTAAAGATCAGTGAGGATGCCACCCCTGGTCGATCAGCTTCCAGCTGGTACATTCTAGTCTGCTCCTCTTACCTTGTAATTAATGGCAAAAGTGGCCATCTGCATGGACATGGACATGATGTACACTGTGCTGTTCACCAGGGAGGGCTCAAACTCTTTGTACAGATCCACAAACTCTTCTGTGCTGGAAAAAGGAAGGAGGGCAGTAAAACACAAAACAGAAGCCAACTTTCTAGGCAAAGCCCAAGGTCAGATCCCCAGTCTCCAACAAAGAGTAACACACTAGTACTTCAGCAGCTCAAAAGTCATTTACTGGCTGCAACACTTGGTTGTGTAAGCAATTTAACCATTGGTGCCCTGGGTACAGTGCAATCCTGAACAGGGAGTCATTTATTCAGCAACATCAATCATCTTAAACTTTCCACCTTCCTCTCCGGACATTGCTAACTCTCACTGGGATACTGTACCATGGCGGTGGAGACTTTACTTCACCCAAGTATCCATTCGACTATATCTGGGAAGCTAGTATTGTCAAGTTATTAGACCATGGAGGGCATCACAGTCAACTCAATTCCCAGAATCCACCTGCAGAAACGTTATTGGGAGATGACGGAATAGATACCCTAGCAGATCTTTCCCCTCCCTGGGCCCGGCCACGACCTCTCCCCTCCCTGGGCCAGGGGCCGGGCATTAACTCGGTTTGGTAGCAGTGAAACGGTACGCCCTATCGATACCACAGCCAAAGTAAACTAATTTGCACAGATCAGGGGCCCTGACTTCATGAACTGAGCATTCATCAGTCAGCAACTGCAGGAATGAATTTTAACCCTTTAATCCATTTTCCTTCCTCTGAGATAGCAGAATCAGTTTCCTTCTCTCTCTCTGTCTTGCTGTTCAGGGAAGCAGGTAAGAGACTGGCAGGCCACCCCCCTGTAACTCGAGAACCCTGGTAGGCCAGAGATCCTAGTGAGGGATACTCGTGTTAGTCAACATAAGCTATGATTATTGGGTGGCACAGTGTCGAAGGTGCAAAACGCGTCTCATGAATTGGATCCTGCTAGTTTCTGACAGCTGACTGGACAAACTGCACTAGCTGCTGCTTCCCCAGGAGCCTGGGACAGTCTCAGTTCAGATCAGCTCATGACAACAGTGACTACACTCCAAAAGTATTTCCTGGTCAGAAGCAGTTTGGAGCATCTTGAGGTTGTGAAAGGTGCTATATAAATGCAAGTCTTTTCTTTACCCGATGCTGAAAGTGGGTGCCTAGAGGTTGAAGTGTTCTGATTTTGAACACTGGCAAATCCCATAAGCACAAGGAGGAAAAAACAGAAGCACATTTCTGCCAAGGCTCTGCATCTTTCCCCGTGGGACCAAGAGATGAGAAGAGAAACAATGAGGACGATCTCACCTGGAGGAGGAATGTTCCTGTGCCGTCCTGTACAAGAAAACTAAACTGGCGAAATGGACAGCAAACTGCAGCAGCACGGTGAGTATAGTATACAGGTTGAATATGTTTGGCAGTGGACGCACCTTCGACAGGGTCTTCAGTGGCTGCAGAACATTGAGAAAGCAGGAGGTTACGTTACTGAATGACCGACAGGATGTCATAATTCCCCTCCTCCCCACCACCCCCCGCCCACCAAAAGTTTTGGATCCACAGGGGCCAGAGACCCTCTGCCAACTCAGCCAAATGGTCACTCGTTCTGTCTGAACTTGGATAATGAGTGGGAAACAGCCGAGCCCAAAATCTACCAATAGATCCCCCACTTCAGCTCACCATCTCCCCCAAAGACCTGAGAATACTGAGGCCAGGGACTGAACACAGAATTTTCCAAATCTATATAACACAACAATGTATTTACTGAGCCATGACAGCCATTGCATATTGGATGCTACATCTACACAGGCACAGACTTTCATTTGTGGGTCACTGGCTGTAGACCATCACTTTATAAACATTCAGCAATTGTCAATCGTTAAACCATCAGGTTTGATGTGGTCTTGTTAAGTAAAAGCAGCAGACAGGTCATGGATGTCGAACAACTGTGTGTGGAGTCAGGTGTGGGCAGGATGGGGGCTCGGTTATGACGCTCTTTGTGGGCTGACAATCTGTGGGCATTCACGCAGCCTGACCAGTGAGAGGCCCGGGTTCCCCATAAAACCTGGGCCCTAGCAACAGCTACACAGGGGAAAAAAGAAACTGATGCAAAAATAAAAAAGATGAACATTCCCACTACTTTAGTATAGAGAGAGCCAAAGAAAGGAGAGAGAGCCAGAGAGGCGGGGAAAAGGAAAGTGGAAGAGAGAGAGTAGATAGCCATATAGGAGAAAAAAAAAAGACACACAGACACACACACGGAGACAGGCACAAAGGGAAAGACAGAAACACTGGACCAGGGAGGAAACCACAAATCAGTTCTTAAACGGGGCCACAAACCATTGGTGAGGTACAAGTGGTAAGTCCTTCCTGACCATTCCGGAAACTCAGATTGTTTCACAAGCAACATCAATCTGACCTCAGCCTCACAGGGCCAGAACCCGCTGGCTAATCCCTGGCCGCCTCCATTGAGTGCTTCCAGCTCCTATACCTGGTCCTACAGATAAGGGAAGCCCTCAGGCCTGATATGGGTAACATACTGCAGAGAAACGGAGATTCACGAGCCTAACATACAACACAGGCAAATAGCTTTCTGGGACGTGGGATTAGACAGTGGTTACAAAGTATAAAGTTCCAATATTATCTATATCACTCGATTAGATCACTGCCTCTTAATTTAGTCCTGGGTCTCTATCCTAATGCAGATTTCGCCTCACCCATTCTGGTCCTGGGTCAGTTCTGAGCACTGCTGGCATCAGGTTATTAGGAGACAACCTTTCCTCCATTGGATTATTTCAACAAAAATGCTCATATTCTCTGTTGCCGTTTGGTGAAACCAGAGAAGGTGAGGAGGAGTGGTACTGGGTTTAGATTATACAACAGAATTAAAATTGTGATTGGTATGTGGCCACCACAACTGATCATATTTAAGTTATTCTTCAAGATGTTCAAATAAATTCAAAGGCTACAGGTGACAGCCCATTCAGGAAGGAATGGGTCAGGTACAATTCCACAAATGTTTAAGTACATGTTACTTTACCTTGGATCTAGAGATGAAGAGGAAGCAGCCAGCTAGAAGCAGTCCCTGCAATGTGGCCTGGAAGTCACTGAATTTAACTCCCTCCAGGTACAACACGCTCTGGCTGTAGGCAAGGATCAGTGCATTCAGTGCCAGGATCTTAAACATCTGCAGCGTGGTTACCAACGTGCAGCGGCCTTGTTTTATCACGTAGCATACTGCAGAGAGACAAGGAAAGAATGTTGTAAATCTGAAATATATCTTAGTGCAGATTGTGCCGGTAATTCCCACACAAGGTCATTTCCTGATTCTCCATGTGCAGCGGCAGGGAGGTGCTGAATGATGAGCACAGGGCTAAGGAGAAATTAGATACATCCCAAGCACTTGCTGGCTGTGGAGGCAGCCTGGGAACAAGCTTCACTGGTCTGCCTTCAAGGCACAGGCTCTTCTTTAGAAAACTCTCTCCCCTTATTCCCGAAGCAATGATATGCTGAGAGTACAGCTGCTGGGTTGCATATCAAAAGTCCATTAAGCATGAATCTAGATACTGCATCTTGGCAGCTGACTGCACCGTGACTGGTATTGAAGCTTGGTATCCAATCTTGTAACTAACTGAACTCCACACTTTGAACTACCCAACTGGAATCATTAACCAGTTATCAAGGATGGGAAGCCCAGCTGATTTTTTTCCCATTCTCTAACCCAGAGACACAGACTAACTGTTTCCCACAGACAATCCCACTGGGATCAGGTTACCTCAGCACAGATCAGGAATTGAATGTGAAATCACTGTGGCTCATTACAATTTTCATTCATTAGAGAGCACAGACATTTGACATTCTCCCTATCAAAACCCCTCATTAATTTTGACCACCTCTTAAATCTTCCTTAATCATTGTGCTCTATGGAGAACAATTCCAGCTTTTCTAGTCTCTCCTACATAACCCAAGTCCCTTAACCCTAGTACCATTCTGGTCAATCTCCTCTGCACCTTCTCCAAGGCCTTGACATCCTTCCTAAATTGTGGTGCCCAGAATTGAAGACCATAATCCAGCTGAGGCCTAACCAGTGACTAATAAAGGTTTAGCACAACTTTATTGCTTTTGTACTCTATGCCTATTTATAAAGCCCAGGATCCCAAAAGTTAGTTTTTTTTTAAAACAACATTCTCAACTTGCCCTGCCTCTTCCAAAGATCTGTGTACAAACACTACCAGCACACTCTGTTCCTGCATCCCCCTTGAACATCGTACCATTGAGGTACTGTTGCCTCTCCTCATTTTTTCTTCCAAATTGCATCACTTCAAACTTCTCTGCATTAAACTGTATCTGCCACGTGTCTGCCTATTTGACCAGCCTGTCTGATTGCTGGAAAAAGTCCCAACACAACATGGTGTTTTATTTTATTCCTTGAGCTCTGAATCATACATCACTTGCAACCAACATAGAAATTCCCCTGCCCTAAACCCACCACACAGTCAGCTTCTTGGTTGTAGAAGTGATCTGGAGCCTCTCTCCAGCCCTTGCTCTTCAGATCCGTACTGTTGATATCCACAAGTGGCCCCCATCACTGCAGAATAAAGCACTGGTGCTCCCAGCAAGCTCCACCAAACTGCCCTATCTCACAGGGCCACTGGAAAATTGGCCCTTTGGTTGATTATATCCACCACCTGCAACCCCCCCCCCCCCACCCCCAAACAGTAGACAATGGATATCTGATAGATATCATGTTGCTCAATTTTCAAAGTGCTTGATAAAGTGCTGCACAAAAGACTGATCAGCAAGGTTGTGTCTTGTGGGATTGATAAAAAGATTTTAGGTTGGATTGAGAATGAATTGTATTCTCATCAGCAACGAGTGATCACTATGGGAGCTGCTATGTGTGGGATCCAATTATTAGTGAAGTTATACAGAGATTGGTGTTGGAGCAGTTACTCCTCACCACCTTATCACTTTATATGGCTAAAGGTGGCAGGAGAAAGGTCCATACGTCTGCTGATCACACCAAGTTATATGCAGGTGTTAGGACTTGGGTGGATCGAGAAGCCCTGGGAGAATGGTAGATGTCCTTCAGTGTAGACCAGTGCAGTTTGTGGATTTGGGGCTGGGGGAATTCCAGTCATATACAACACCCCAAGCAGGTTGTCTGCTCAATGTTTTCTGAGCACGAGAAGGTCCACAACTTGCATAGTGAGATGTGGCAATTGGGAATAAGATGCACAATCAGAACAAGCTTAAAACAGATTACCATGATTTGGCAGTTGAAACACTGACTCCAGGTCTCACTCCACAAAGGAATGACACATAGCACAGGGAGCCTGAGCAAGGAGGAGGAACATTTAATTGGGACAAAGACAATCTGTAATAACTACAAAGCACAGCATGTGCTGCAATGATAAGGGACACTAGGGGGGGCAGGGGTGGGATGAAGGGAGGATAACATTAAAATACTCACTGCACATGATGGACGACAGCTTAGAAGTAAATGGTGCTGCAATGCTGGCATCTCCCAGTTTTATTACAGGCATCTGGTCCTCCTCCAGGTCCTTCAGCACCTGGTTAAGACGCTCCTGTAGGGAAAGAACACACGGTGGGCGGAGAGATGACTTATTAGCAGCCATGTCTTTGCTCCGACATTGACTTTTTGAGTAATAAAGAACAGTACAGCACAGGAACAGGCCATTCGGCCCTCCAAGCCTGCGCCGATCTTGATGCCTGCCTAAACTAACACCTTCTGCACTTCCGGGGCCCATATCCCTCTATTCCCTTCCTATTCATGTATTTGTCAAGATGTCTCTTAAACGTCGCTATCGTATCTGCTTCCACCACCTCCCCTGGCAGCAAGTTCCAGGCACTCACCACCCTCTGTGTAAAGAACTTGCCTCGCACATCCCCTCTAAACTTTGCCCCTCACACCTAAAACCTATGTCCCCTCGTAACTGACTCTTCCACCCTGGGAAAAAGCTTCTGACTATCCACTCTGTCCATGCCGCTCATAACTTTGTAAACCTCAATCATGTCGCCCCTCCACCTCCGTCGTTCCAGTGAAAACAATCCGAGTTTATCCAGCCTCTCCTCATAGCTAATGTCCTCCAGACCAGGCAACATCCTGGTAAACCTCTTCTGTACCCTCTCCAAAGCCTCCACGTCCTTCTGGTGGCGACCAGAATTGCACGCAATATTCTAAGTGTGGCCTAACTAAAGTTCTGTACAGCTGCAGCATGAATTGCCAATTTTTATACTCTATGCCCCGACCGATGAAGGCAAGCATGCCGTATGCCTTCTTGACTACCTTATCCACCTGCGTTGCCACTTTCAGTGACCTGTGGACCTGTACGCCCAGATCTCTCTGCCTGTCAATACTCCTAAGGGTTCTGCCATTTACTGTATACTTCCCACCTGCATTAGACTTTCCAAAATGCATTACCTCACATTTGTCCGGATTAAACTCCATCTGCCATTTCTCCGCCCAAGTCTCCAACCGATCTATATCCTGCTGTATCCTCTGACAATCCTCATCATTATCCGCAACTCCACCAACCTTTGTGTCGTCCGCAAACTTACTAATCAGACCAGCTACATTTTCCTCCAAATCATTTATATATACTACAAACAGCAAAGGTCCCAGCACTGATCCCTGCGGAACACCACTAGTCACATCCCTCCATTCAGAAAAACACCCATCCACTGTTACCCTCTGTCTTCTGTGACTGAGCCAGTTCTGTATCCATCTTGCCAGCTCACCTCTGATCCCGTGTGACTTCACCTTTTGCACTAGTCTGCCATGTGGGACCTTGTCAAAGGCTTTACTAAAGTCCATATAGACAACATCCACCACCCTTCCCTCATCAATCATCTTCGTCACTTCCTCAAAAAACTCAATCAAATTAGTAAGACATGACCGCCCCTTCACAAAACCATGCTGTCTCTCGCTAATAAGTTTGTTTGTTTCCAAATGGGAGTAAATCCTGTCCCGAAGAATCCTCTCTAATAGTTTCCCTACCACTGACGTAAGGCTCACTGGCCTATAATTTCCTGGATTATCCTTACCACCCTTCTTAAACAAAGGAACAACATTGGCTATTCTCCAGTCCTCTGGGACCTCACCTGTAGCCAATGAGGGTGCAAAGATTTCTGTCAAGGCCCCAGCAATTTCTTCCCTTGCCTCCCTCAGTATTCTAGGGTAGATCCCATCAGGCCCTGGGGACTTATGTACCTTAATGCTTTGCAAGACACCCTTCTCTCACCTTCACATGGTCCATCTCTGACAGTTCTTTTCCCTTCCTCGACTTCTCTTTCTCCATCTCTGGGTATTTATTATAAGCCCACCACAGCTACCTCGATTACACTTCCTCACACCCTGCCTCCCGTAAGGATTTCATTCCATTCTCCCAGTTTCTCTATCCCCGATGCATCTGTTCTGATGATGCAACCTTCCACAACAGCACTTCTGATTTGTCTTCCTTTTTCCTCAACCAAGAATTCCCCACCACTGTGGCTAACAGGGCCCTCATCCGTGTCCACCCCATTTCCCGATCTTCTGCCCTCACCCCTTCCCCTCCCCGTCACAACTGCCACAAGGCTCCCCTTGTCCTCACTTTCCACCCCACCAGCTCCCATATCCAAAGGAACATACTCCGACATTTCCGCCACCTGCAGCGTGATACCACCACCAAACACATCTTCCACTCCCCGTCAGCATTCCAAAGGACCATTTCCTTCATGACACCCTGATCCACTCCATCACCCCCCGAGACCCCGTCCCCTTACCATGCAATTGCAGGAGGTGTAATACTTGCCCTTTTACCTCCTCTCTCCTCACCATCCTAGGTCCCAAACACTCTTTCCAGCTGAAGCAGTGATTTACTTGTACTTTTCAATTTAGTATACTGCATTCGCTGCTCACAATGCGGTCTCCTCTACATTGGGGAGACCAAACGCAGATTAGGTGACCGCTTTACGGAAAATCTCCGTTCAATCCATAAGTATGACCCCGAGGTTCTGGTTGCTTGCCATTTCAATACGTTACTCTGCTCTCATGCCCACATTCCTGTCCTTGGACTGCTGTAGTGTTTCAGTGAACATCAATGCAAGCTCGAGGAACAGCACCTCATCTTCTGATTAGGCATCTACAGGCTTCTGGACTCAATATTGAGTTCAATAATTTCAGACCATAAGCCCCATTTTTTTTTTGTTTATTTTTATATATTTTCATTTTTTTTTTTGTGTGTGTTATTTATTTTTCAACCATGTGCTAGTCTTAAACTTGTTTTTCATGTTTTTGCTTTCGGACAGAGCTGTTCATTATTCTGCCATTAGCACTCTGTCTGGAGTCATACTTTACGAACATACAAATTAGGAGAAGTAGGCCACTCGGCCCTTCGAGCCTGCTCCGCCATTCAATAAGTTCATGGCTGAACAGATTACTCCACATTTCCACCTATCCCCGCTAAACTTTCACCCCTTCCTCATCAAGAATCTATCTATCTCTGCCTTAAAAATGTGAAAAGACTCTGCTTCCACCACCTTTTGAGGAAGAGTATTGCAAAGACTCATGACCCTCAGAGAAAAAATTTCTCATCTGTCTTAAATGGGTGACCCCCCCTTTTTTTAAAAAAAAAACAGTGACCCCTAGTTCCAGATTCTCCCACAAGGGGAAATATCCTTTCCACTTCCACCCTGTCAAGTCCCCTCAGGATTTTACATGTTTCAATCAAGTCGCCTCTTACTCTTCTAAATTTCAGCGCATACAAGCCTAGCCTGTCCAACCTTTCATCACAAGAGGGCCAGCCCATTCCAGGTATTAGTCTAAAATACCTTCTCTATACTGCCTCCAATGCATTTACATCCTTCCTTAAATAAGGAGACCAATACTGTACACAGTACTCCAGATGTGGTCTCACCAATGTCCTGCATAGCTGAAGCATAACCTCCCTACTTTTGTATTCAATTCCCCTCGCAATAAACAACATTCTATTAGCTTTCCTAATTACGTGCTGTCCCTGCATACTAACCTTATGCGTTTCATGCGCGAGGACACCCAGATCCCTCTGCATCTCAGAGCTCTGCAATCTCTCACCATTTAGATAATATGCTTCTTTTTTATTCTTCCTGCCAAAGTGGACAATTTCCCACTTTCCCACGTTATACACCATTTGCCAGGTCTTTGTCCATTCACTTAACCTATCTATATCCCTTTGTAGCCCCCTTATGTCCTCTTCACAAGATTACTTTCCTATCTATCTTTGTGTCATCAGCAAATTTAGCAAACATACCTTCGGTCCCTTCATCTAAGTCATTTATATAAAATTATAAAAAGTTGAGGCCCCAACACAGATCCCTGAGACACACCACTCAGTACATCTTGCCAACCAGAAAATTATCCATTTATGCCTACTGTTTCCTGTTAGTTGGTCAATCTTCTATCCATGCCAACATGTTACCCCCTACACCATGAACTTTTATTTTCTGCAATAACCCTTGATGTGGCACCTTATCAAATACTGTCTGGAAATCTAAGTACAATACATCCACCGGTTCCCCTTTATCCACAGCACATGTAACTCTGTAATGCAGGCCCCCATCTGCCAAGAATGAGGCATTTTAATTTTGCCACATGGGCAGTAAATTTCAAATTGTTGCTGGGAAAAAGAGAAGGCCTATTACAAGGGCTGCCAGACTGGCTGGAAAGACATTTTTACATATTGACAGACGGTACTTGAAAGGACAAAGGGGCAATTCCCTGCTCCAATTTAACCCACAACAGACCTTTGATCACCAGGTATTGTGTGTAGAGGAGACATTCCATGGTCTGCTAGGACAAGACAATCTACAAGGGCCAGGACTGATTAGGCCAGCTGCTCACATGACCAGCTGGCTGTTGCAGGATTTTTTGAACTTGCCACAGAGAATTTGAACTGACTCTACCTGATTACCTTGAATTTTTCTAGATGCCCTGCTATAACATCTTTAATAATAGCTTTTAACATTTTCCCTAAGACTTGTAGTTTTCTGCTTTCTGTATCCCTCCCTTCTTGAATAAAGGAGTTACATTCGTTATTTTGCAATCTAACGGAACCTTCCCCGAATCTAGGGAATTTTGGAAAAGTAAAACTAACGCATCAACTATCTCACTAACCACTTCTTTTAACACCCGAGGATGAAGTCCATCAGGACCCGGGGACTCGTCAGCCACAGTTCCAACAATTTGTTCAGTGCCACTTCCTTGGTGATTGTAATTTTCTTGAGTTCTCCCTCCCTTCCATTTTCTGACTTACAGCTAATACTGGGATATTACTTGTATCCTCAATAGTGAAGCCCAATGCAAAATACCTGTTCAATTCATCTGCCATCTCCTTATTATCCATTAATTCCCAAGACTCACTTTCTATAGGACTAATGCTCACTTTGTTAACGCTTTTCTTTTTAAATATCTATAGAAACTCTTACTGTCTTTATATTTCTAGCTAGCTTTCTCTCGTACTCTAATTTTACCTTCCTTATCAATCTTTTAGTCATTCTTTGATGTTTTTTATATTCTGTCCTATCTTCTGACCTGCCTTTCACCGTTGCGCAATTATAGGCTTTTTCTTCAAGTTTGATGCTATCGTTAACTGTTTTAGTTAACCACGGGTGGCAAGTGCCACCCTTGGAAATTTTCTTTCTCGTTGAAATGTATCTATTCTGTGTATTCTGAAATATCCCCTTAAATGTATGCCACTGCATCCCTATCGACCTATCCCTTAACCTGATTTGCCAGTTCACTTTAGCTAGCTCTGCTTTCATGCCCTCATAATTGCCCTTATTTAAGTTTAAAATACTAGTCTTGGACCCACTCTTCTCTTCCTCAAATTGAGTGTAAAATTCAATCATATTATGATCGCTGCTAACTAGGGGCACCTTAACATTAAGGTCATTAACTAATCCTATCTTGTTGCACAATACCAGGTCTAGTATAGCCTGCTCTCTGGTTGGCTCCAGAATGCATTGTTCCAAGAAATTATCCAGAAAATATTCTATGTACTCCTCATCTGCCCATCTGATTTTTCCAGTCTATCTGTAGGTTAAAACCCCCCATAATTATCGCTTTACCTTTCTGACAAGCTGCGGTTATTTCTTCCTTTATACACCGTCCTACAGTGTGGTTAATGTTAAGTGACCTGTACACCACTCCCACAAGTGACTTCTTGCCTGTTTGATTTCTCATCTCTACCCAAATTGCAACTACATCCAAGTCTCCTGAACTTAGGTCATCCCTCTCTATTGCGCTAATACCATTAATTAACAGAACTACCCCTCCAACTTTTCCGAGCTTCCTGTCCCTCCTAAATGCCGTGTACCCTTAAATATTCAGGTCCTAATCTATGTTGCTCGGCAGCAATGTCTCTGTAATGGCTATCAGATCATACTTATTTATTTCTATTTGCATTTTCTATTCATCAGTTTTGTTTCGATTGCTACGTGCATTCAGATACAGAGCCTTTAGTTTTGTCCTTGTGTTATTTGTCTTTTACTACAACTATTTAGCATTCCATTTGCATTCTGTTCCATGACATGTCATTTAATCATGCGCCCACCCCCCCATCCTATCACAGACTTTCCCTCTTCTTCTTCCTTCCCCTCCCTTTCATTTGCTCGAAGACTGTTACATTTATAACTTTTGCCAATTCTGATGGAAGGTCAGAGACCTGAAACGTTAACTCTGTTTCTCTCCACACAGATGCCGCCAGAACTGCTGAGTTTTTCTGGCACTTTCCGTTCTTACATCAGAAGGGATTCTGGCTGATTTTTTTTCTCCTCTTAATGACACCCAATTAGAGTGCTCCAACTTGGACGAACTAAGTAAAGCACAGATTGGGAACTGTGCTGGGATCTTGCTGCGCGTCTCAGTAACTTACTACTTTAACTAGCATTGCCACCAGGCAAAAGCAATCTTTAAGTAGGTGATTTTAATTGATATATTTAGTTTTTTTAAGTAAAGTAACTTTAAACACAGTACATTTACATACAAAGAAGTCATGATTAAACAATATGTCAGATATTGAACCCAAGCTAACTATTTGAAACAATCCAGTAAGCAATGGAATATAACCCACCTTTTGTACGGCAAGTTGCTCCTCTCGCTGTGACATCAACCGGTGCCTTGCTCCCCGAGAGGTTAATTTCATGTTGCTGCTTGTGTTGGAAGCGATAGACTTCCCGTCGTTAGTCCCATCTTTTCCTTTCTTCTTCTTGTCCGGAATCCGCTCGGGAGCGTTAGCCAACAAAGCCACTCCTGAAACAACAGGACACATGCCGAGAGGCTGAACCATGAGAATCACTAACCGTCTGGCTTGAAGTTGCCTAAGGCGGGTAAGGAATTTGCACAGTCCAAGCAGGTAAAAGCAATGTCAGGTGTGGCACTGAGCCTCACAGGCCAGAATGTCCCAGGGTTGATTACTGGTCTGTGCTATCAGAGCAGGCGCTGGGGTTGAGGGACTTTAATTGGGCCGTAGCAACCTTGAACTACGAGAAGAAAAATGAAAATGTCGCCACTCTTGATCACTATCCAGTGACTCTGGAAGGAAGGGAAGATAATACTGACTGAGGGACGTTCAAGCCTCCCACATAAATTGGGAAAGCCAAGTGGGAAAAGCTCTGTGCTCATCAATATAATTCAAGACTCCTTCCTGATCCAGTGTGTTAGTGAGTCAATGACAGACAGCTCGTTTCTAGACATGATTCTGGAGTGAGTCAGCTTGAAACACTGACCTGGTTAGGTGTGGGCATCAAGAGATATAGTACCAAGTTGCAAATGGTATGGAGATGCAGATCAGCCATGATCTCATTGAGGAGCAGCGCAGGCTCGAGGGACTGAATGTTCCCAATGTTCCTATGACCACTGCACAATAACTTTAACCTGACATGCAAATGTAACCAAAGCCTTCAGGTAGTCAAGTTATAATGGTATGAGGTGTGACGTAGGGAATATACTGATCAAAGAAAAATGGGCATTTTCAAAATCACAACATAGGACATGCAGGGCATATACACCCATATACAGCAAAGGTAAATTAACACTGAAATGGATCAGTAAAATTGAGAAAAATAAATAAAATTTGCAAAGAGGAGCGAGCAACCACTGTGCTGAGTACAAGATTGTACAGAAGCAAGTCAAAGATGATGAGGGTAAAAGCAAAGTTGCAAAACAATGCCAATAATTCTATTTATACTGTAACAGCAAGGAAGTTTTGCACTAAAGGTTCTACAAAGTGCAAACAGTCATCACAAGGGAAATGAACAGAGGACAGTTCTACTGGATTGGAAACAAGTCAATGTAGATTCTCTCTACAAAGAAAATCGACAAAACAAATCCAGGTAGCTACCACCTCATCAGTCTCTCATTACCTACTAGAAAAATGATTAGGAACAGCATTAAGAACACCGACATGAAACTAACCCAGTAAATGGCAGTTTTGGGAGAGGAGTCCGCCTAATCAACTCCTATAACTTATTTTTGACTAAGTGACATCCCAAGGTCACAACACAAAGCTCGATGTTCTGTCACCGCACTTCCAGAAACACATCAGGAAAGTTCCAGTAAGGTAGTGGATAAAATATCAATGTGGAAATGGAACTGACTGAAAGGGAAGAAGCATCAGGCATTAGTTAGGGGACTAATGCCAGTTGGGAAAGGTATTGATTGGAGTCCCCCAAGGATTGGGATAAGGCTCCAATTGCTCATAATTTGCATAAGCAGTCCAAATTCAGAAACTCAATGCGAGTTTCTCAAAGTGAGCTGCACAGTAAAATCAGGCAGTACAGCCACGTAACTACAGAAGGGCCTAGACAAAATATACAAATGGACAACTACAGCAAATGAAATTACATAGAATTTACAGCACAGAAAAAGGCCATTCAGCCCAACTGATCTCTGCTGGCATTTATGCTCCACATGAGTCTCCTCCCACCCTCCTTTATCCAATCCTCTCAGCATATCTTTCTATTTTTTTTCTCCTTAAGGTACTTACCTAGCTTCCCCTTAAATGCTCCTACACTATTTGTCTCAACTGCTCCTTGTAGTAGCAAGTTCCAAATTCTAGCCATTCTTAGGGTAAAGAAGTTTTTCCTGAATTCGTTATAGTGACCATAATACAGTAAGATTTAGCATAATCATGGAAAAGGACAAAGATAAAACAGGAGTAAAAGTTCTAAATTGGGGGAAGGCAAATTTTACAAAGCTGAGAGGTGACCTGGTGAATGTGGACTGGATACAGCTACTTCAAGGAAAATCAGTGGCAAATCAGTGAGAGGCAATCAAAAGCGAGATACTACAGGCACAGTGTAGGCATGTTCACACAAAGTTAAAGGATGGTACTGCCAAATCTAGAGCCCCCTGGTTATCTAGAAGCTTACAGGGTAAGTTAAAGCAGAAAAAGAAAGCTTATGACGATCACAAAAATCTTAATTTAGAAAGCCTAGAGAAGTATAGAAAGTGCAGGGGTAAAGTAAAAAAGGAAATTAGAAAAGCAAAGAGAGGGCATGAAAAATTATTGGCAGGTGAAATCAAGGAAAACTCGAAGATGTTTTATCAGTACATTAAGAGCAAGAGGATAACTAAGGAAAGGGTAGGGCCTGTCAGAGATGTACAAGGGAACTGATGCGTGGATGCAGATGTGGGTAGGGTTCTTAATGAGTTTTTTGTCTCTGTCGTCACAAAGGAGACTAGATGTAGACATTGTAGTTAAAGAGTGTGAAATATTAGATACTATAAGCATAATGAGGGGAAGTAGTAAAGGGTCTGACATCCTTGAAAGTGGCTAAATTGCCAGGGCCAGATGGATTGCAGCCCAGGTTATTAAAAGGAAGCCAGGGAGAAAATAGCAGATGCGCTGAGGATCATCTTTAAATCTTCACTAGATACAGAAGAGGTACCAGACGATTGAAGGTAGAGGCCTGCTACCCGACCCGAACCCGAAAGAACCCGACGACATGTGTCGGGTTCGGGTCGGGTCGGGTCAGATCGGGCCGAGTCGGGCCGGACACACCGTAAGTGCTCTGCTGGTAAGTATTGAAATAAAAAAAAAAAAAACTTACCTGAGCTGGGAGTCCAGGACGAAATAGTCTGCGCAGTGAGCGACTGACATCACTATGACATTATCGCGCATGCGCTGCAGCTTCCTGCAGGTTCGGTGTCAGGAAGGTAAGTAAAGGGATGGTCGGGCAGGCTCGGGTCGGGTGGAGTAGTGGCGGGTTCAGGTCGGGCTTGGGTCAGATTCGGAGGGACTCGGGCCGGGTCGGGCTCAGGTCCGCTGTAGTTCAGTGGGGTTCGGGTTGGGGTCTTTTTGCCAACCTAAAGCAGGCCTCTAATTGGAGGTCTGCGAACGTTGTACCATCGGTTAAAAAGGGAGCAAGGGATAGGCCAAATAATTATAGGCTGGTCAGTTTGACCTCGGTGGTGGGTAAATTGAATCTATTTTGAGGGACAGGATAAACTGCCATTTAGAAAGGCACAGATTAATCAGGGATAGTCAGCATGGATTTGTTAAGGGAAGGTCATGTCTTACTAACTGAATTGAGTTTTTTGAGAAAGTAACAAGGAGGACTGATGAAGGTAGTGCAATGGATGTGGTCTACATGGACTTTATAGTCAGGCATCTGACAAGGTCCCACATGGCAGACTGGTCAGTAAAATGAAAGCCCATGGGATACAGGGGAATGTGGCAGGTTGGATCCAAAATTGGCTCAAGGTCAGGAAAGAAATAGTCATAGTCGACGGATGTTTTTGTGAACGGAATGCTGTTTCCAGTGGCGTTCCACAGGGCTCAGTGCTGGGTCCCTTGCTGTTTGTGGTATATATTCATGATTTGGACTTAAATATGGAGGCATGATTGGGAAATTTGCTGATGACACAAAAATTGGCTGTGCAGTTGATAGTGAAGTGGAATTCCAGAATAGGAAAAGTGGCAAATGGAATTCAATCCAGAGAAGTGTGAGGTAATGCATTTGGGGAGGGCAAACAAAACAAGGGAATACACAATAAACGGGAGGATATTGAGAGGGGTAGAAGAAGCGAGAGGCCTTGGAGTGCATGTCCACAAGTCCCTGAAGGTGGCAGGACAGGTAGATAGAGTGAAGGAGGCATATGGAATGTTTTCCTTTATTGGCTGAGGTATAGAATACAAAAGCAGGGATGTAATGCTGGAACTGTATAAAACGCTGGTTAGGCCACAGATGGAGTATTATGTACAGTTCTGGTCACCACATTACAGAAAGGACCTAATTGCTCTGGAGTGAGTACAGAGGAAATTTACAAGAATGTTGCCAGGGCATGAAAGTTGCAGCTATGAGGAAAGATTGGATAAGTTAGGTTGTTTTCCTTAGAACAGAGGAGGCTGTGGGGTGACTTAATAGAAGTGTACAACATTATGAGGGGCCTAGATAGAGTAGACAGGAAGGACCTGTTTTCCTTGGCGGAGGTGTCAATTATCAGGGGGCACAAGAGTTAAGGTGATTGGTAGATGAATTAGAGGGGACATGGGGAAAAAGACTTTTTCAGCAGAGGGTGGTGGGTGTCTGGAATTCACTGCCAGGAACAGTGGTGGAGGCAGAAACTCTCAATTCTTTTAACAGGTACCTGGACATGCACCTAAAGTGCTGTAACCTGCAGGACTATGGACCAGGTGCTTGAAGGTGGGATCAGATTGGGCAGCTAGTTTTTTTTTTCAGCCGGCACGAACACAACGGGCTGAATGGCCTCCTTCTGTGCTGTAATTTTTCTATCATTTCACTGGATTTATTGATCACTACCTTATATTTGCAGACTGGTTTCAATCTCATAATGAAGAGCTGGAACCTGTCATAGCCGCTAAGCGCATTGCACTTTTGAACTACAAGAAAGCCCCCAGCGATTTAACATCCGCAGCACTTAAAGCAGCCAGAAGTACTGCACAAAGAACAGCTAGGCGTTGCGCAAACGACTACTGGCAACACCTATGCAGTCATATTCAGCTGGCCTCAGACACCGGAAACATCAGAGGAATGTATGATGGCATGAAGAGAGCTCTTGGGCCAACCATCAAGAAGATCACCCCCCTCAAATCTAAATCGGGGGACATAATCACTGACCAACGCAAACAGATGGACCGCTGGGTTGAGCACTACCTAGAACTGTACTCCAGGGAGAATGCTGTCACTGAGACTGCCCTCAATGCAGCCCAGCTTCTACCAGTCATGGATGAGCTGGACATACAGCCAACCAAATCGGAACTCAGTGATGCCATTGATTCCCTAGCGAGCGGAAAAGCCCCTGGGAAGGACAGCATTACCCCTGAAATAATCAAGAGTGCCAAGCCTGCTATACTCTCAGCACTACATGAACTGCTATGCCTGTGCTGGGACGAGGGAGCAGTACCCCAGGACATGCGCGATGCCAACATCATCACCCTCTATAAAAACAAAGGTGACCGCGGTGACTGCAACAACTACCGTGGAATCTCCCTGCTCAGCATAGTGGGGAAAGTCTTTGCTCGAGTCGCTCTGAACAGGCTCCAGAAGCTGGCCGAGCGCGTCTACCCTGAGGCACAGTGTGGCTTTCGTGCAGAGAGATCGACTATTGACATGCTGTTCTCCCTTCGTCAGATACAGGAGAAATGCCGTGAACAACAGATGCCCCTCTACATTGCTTTCATTGATCTCACCAAAGCCTTTGACCTCGTCAGCAGACGTGGTCTCTTCAGACTACTAGAAAAGATCGGATGTCCACCAAAGCTACTAAGTATCATCACCTCATTCCATGACAATATGAAAGGCACAATTCAACATGGTGGCTCCTCATCAGAGCCCATTCCTATCCTGAGTGGTGTGAAACAGGGCTGTGTTCTCGCACCCACACTTTTTGGGATTTTCTTCTCCCTGCTGCTTTCACATGCGTTCAAATCCTCTGAAGAAGGAATTTTCCTCCCTACAAGATCAGGGGGCAGGTTGTTCAACCTTGCCCGTCTAAGAGCGAAGTCCAAAGTACGGAAAGTCCTCATCAGAGAACTCCTCTTTGCTGACGATGCTGCTTTAACATCTCACACTGAAGAATGCCTGCAGAGTCTCATCGACAGGTTTGCGTCTGCCTGCAATGAATTTGGCCTAACCATCAGCCTCAAGAAAACGAACATCATGGGGCAGGATGTCAGAAATGCTCCATCCATCAATATTGGCGACCACGCTCTGGAAGTGGTTCAAGAGTTCACCTACCTAGGCTCAACTATCACCAGTAACCTGTCTCTAGATGCAGAAATCATCAAGCGCATGGGTAAGGCTTCCACTGCTATGTCCAGACTGGCCAAGAGAGTGTGGGAAAATGGCGCACTGACACGGAACACAAAAGTCCGAGTGTATCAGGCCTGTGTCCTCAGTACCTTGCTCTACGGCAGCGAGGCCTGGACAACGTATGCCAGCCAAGAGCGACGTCTCAATTCATTCCATCTTCGCTGCCTTCGGAGAATACTTGGCATCAGGTGGCAGGACTATATCTCCAACACAGAAGTCCTTGAAGCGGCCAACACCCCCAGCTTATACACACTACTGAGTCAGCGGCGCTTGAGATGGCTTGGCCATGTGAGCCGCATGGAAGATGGCAGGATCCCCAAAGACACATTGTACAGCGAGCTCGCCACTGGTATCAGACCCACCGGCCGTCCATGTCTCCGTTATAAAGACGTCTGCAAACGCGACATGAAATCGTGTGACATTGATCACAAGTCGTGGGAGTCAGTTGCCAGCATTCGCCAGAGCTGGCGGGCAGCCATAAAGACAGGGCTAATTTGTGGCGAGTCGAAGAGACTTAGTAGTTGGCAGGAAAAAAGACAGAGGCGCAAGGGGAGAGCCAACTGTGCAACAGCCCCAACAAACAAATTTCTCTGCAGCACCTGTGGAAGAGCCTGTCACTCCAGAATTGGCCTTTATAGCCACTCCAGGCGCTGCTTCACAAACCACTGACCACCTCCAGGCGCGTATCCATTGTCTCTCGAGATAAGGAGGCCCAAAAGAAAGAAAAAAAAAAGAACCTTATATTTATAGCCAAGAGTTTTTGTCTCCCCCCCCCACAAATGGAAAAAATTTCTCTACATCTACCCAATCAAACCTCTTCATAAGGGCCTCTATTAGGTTACCCCTCAGTCTTGTCTTTTTATTTTAAAAAGAGCCCCAGCTTATTCAAACTTTCCTGATTAAATATACCTTTTAGTTCCGGTACTAATGCAATATGTATAAGGTATTACATACTGAAAGAAAGAGTGGGAGACACATTTACTCAATGAATGGTCGTCAAACAAATATCTGGAAGTGATAATTGACTCAACACGTGGCATGTCAAGTTATTGCACAGCATGAGCCCACAAAGCTAAGATTAAGACAGCCCAACCTTGGAAAGGGCACAGAGAAGAGCAACAGGACTGATCAATTATGTCAAGTAATGAGTTGTGACGATAGGATTGGAGAACTAGAACTCTTCATCCTTGAAATATGGCAAATGAAAGGGAGTCACAGGGCTACACAGGAGACTAAACGTCTCAGCACTATTTCAGACTGCAGACAAAGGGACACAAGCAAAAACTGAGAAAAGACAAGATATTAGGAAGCCCTTCAGACATAGACAGTGATCACTACCTGGGATAGGGAAGGGGAAGCTAAAACTCTGGAATCGGGCAGTTAGAAGCTATGATGGGGGTGGGAGGTTGTCTATAGAAGAATGAAACTAGATGGACTGAATGGTCCCTTCCATCTAACTATCTTGGCAAAAAAAAAATTTGCGATGAGAGAGCCTGAGGGAAACAATTCTGGAGACCAACAGGTAAGTGCAATGGCAGCGAGTCAGGAGTCAGAGAGAGTGAACCTGAGGGAAACAGTGGTGGAGACCAACAGGCAATAAGCTCTGGCGGAGAGAGTGTGCTGCGAGAGCAACAAAAAAATAAATCAAAGAGTGACATCACAGGACAGCATTGGCTGTTCAGAGGGACCAGAGACAGGAGCTCGGACCTGAAGGAGCTCGGGGACAGAGCAGAATGTGCATGAGCGTTGGGTTGCGAGATAAAAATGAAACTAAAAGTGTTGTCAGCACAAGGGAAGGTGCTGTTTGGTGAGTAGCTAGTGATCTTTTTGTTTATATAAGTCTATAATTTATTTCTGTTAAGTTTAGTTAGTGTGATAAATAGCAGTGCAAAAAATAAGGCTGAAGCATTTGCCTGACAATGTTCCGGCAATAGTACTGAAGACTTGTGCTCCAGAACTTGCTGTGCACCTCGCCAAGCTGTTCCAGTACAGCTGGCATCTACACGGCAATGTCAAAAATTGCCCAGCTATGTCCTGTACAAAAAGCAGGACAAATCCAACCCAGCCAATTACCGCCCCATCAATCTATTCTCGATCATCAGTACAGTGATGGAAGGTGTCATTGACAGTGCCATCAAACAGCACTTGCTCAGCAATAACCTGCTCAGTGACGCTCAGTTTGGGTTCCGTCAGGGCCACTCAGCTCCTGACCTCATTACAGTCTTGGTTCAAACATGGACAAAAGAGCTGAACTCCAGAGTTGAGGTGAGAGTGACTGCCCTTGACATCAAGACAGCATTTGACAGAGTATGGCATCAAGGAGCCCTAGCAAAACTGGAGTCAATGGGAATCAGGGAAAACTCTCTGCTGGTTGGAATCATACCTAGTGCAAAGGAAGATGGTTGTGGTTGTTGGAGGTCAATCATCTGAGCTCCAGGCCATCACTGCAGGAGTTCCTCAGGGTAGTGTCCTGGGCCCCACCATCTTCAGCTGCTTCATCAATGACCTTCCTTCAATTATAAGGTCAGAAGTGGGGATGTTCACTGATGATTGCACAATGTTCAGCACCATTCGCGATTCCTCAGATACTGAAGCAGTCAGTATAGAAATGCAGCAAGATCTGGACAATATCAGGCTTAGGCTGAATGGTGGCATTTGCGCCACACAAGTGCCAAGCAAGGACCATCTCCAACAAGAGAGAATCTAACCATCTCCCCTTGATATTCAATGGCATTACAATCACTGAATCCCCCACTATCAACTTCCTGGGGGTTAACATTGATCAGAAACTGAACTGGGGTAGCCATATAAATACCATGGCTGCAAGAGCAGGTCAGAGGCTCGGAATCCTGCGGCGAGTAACTCACCTCCTGATTCCACAAAGCCTGTCCACCATCTACAAGGCACAAGTCAGGAGTGTGACTGAATACTCCACTTGCCTGGATGACTGCAGCTCCAACAACACTCAACAACGGCACAGTGGCGCAGTGGTTAGCACCGCAGCCTCACAGCTCCAGCGACCACGGTTCAATTCTGGGTACTGCCTGTGCAGAGTTTGCAAGATCTCCCTGTGTCTGCGTGGGTTTCCTCCGGGTGCTCCGGTTTCCTCCCACATGCCAAAGACTTGCAGGTTGATAGGTAAATTGGCCATTATAAATTGCCCCTAGTATAGGTAGATGGTAAGGAAATATAGGGACAGGTGGGGAATATGAAATTAGTGTAGGATTAGTATAAATGGGTGGTTGATGGTCGGCACAGACTCAGTGGGCCGAAGGGCCTGTTTCAGTGCTGTATCTCTAAACTAAAACTAAACCATCCAGGACAAAGCAGCCCACTTGATTGACACCCTGTCCACAAACATTCACTCCCTCCACCACCGACACACAGCGGCAGCAGTGTGCATCATCTACAAGATGCACTGCAGCAATGCACAAAGGCTACTCAGGCAGCACCTTCCAAACCTGTGACCTCTAACACCTAGAAGGACAAGGGCAGCAGATGCGTTGGAACACCACCACCTGCAAGTTTCCCTCCAAGCCACACGCCATCCTGACTTGGAATATATTGCCATTCCTTCACTGTCGCTGGGTCAAAATCCTGGAACTCCCTTCCTAACAGCACAGTAGGTGTACCTACCCCACATGGACTGCAGCGGTTCAAGAAGGCAGTTTACCACCACCTTCTCAAGGGCAATTAGGGATGGGCATAAAATGCTGGCTTGGCCTGCAATGCCCACATCCCATGAAACGAACAACAAAAAATGCTAAACATGGATATTGGTCGATACACCTTATTTATTTTTATTTATTTCGAGATACAGCACTGAAACAGGCCCTTCGGCCCACCGAGTCTGTGCCGACCATCAACCACCCATTTATACTAATCCTACATTAATCCCATATTCCTACCACATCCCCACCTTCCCTCAATTCCCCTACCACCTACCTATACTGGGGGCAATTTATAATGGCCAATTTACCTATCAATCTGCAAGTCTTTTGGTGGTGGGAGGAAACCAGAGCACCCGGTGAAAACCCACGCAGTCTCAGGGAGAACTTGCAAACTCCGCACAGGCAGTACCCAGAATTGAACCCGGGTCGCTGGAGCTGTGAGGCTGCGGTGCTAATCACTGCGCCACTGTGCCGCCCGTGCTAAGGAATCTCAGGAAGTTACCTCCTCCAGAACACTATTTGGACGATACTGCTTCCAGACACTACCCTTCAGCTTATCTGTCAGTCAAGATCCATTTCAGCAGCATATTGACAGAATTATAGAAAACGTACCTGGATGCACATGCATTGCCGATGATATTCCAGTAATGGGCAAAACCAAAGAAGAACATGATCAAAATCTTCATTCCTTGATGGCAGTAGCTCGTCGTGAAGAGTTTGTTTTTAAACAGCAAGAAGTGCCAGGTGAACTAAGTCAGATCAATTTCTTTGGCTCCATCTATTCAGGTTGCAAAGTCCGTCCTGACCCAGGCAAAAATGTATTCATGTGACTAGAAGCCACAGTCACTCTGCACAGCAACACCCTGAACAGAGGTTCTGTATATAGTTTGCTCTCTATTGTATGTACTAGTTTAGCTGTTAATAAACCTGCTGGAGATCTTCAAGGAATTGGAATCCATGTACCTCATTGTGTTGCTTAAGATAACACAAAGAAACTCATGACAGCACAGGTGTTTAGGATCTGGAAGACACTGCATGAGTGTGGGGTGGAGGCAGATTCAATCAAGGTCTTCAAAACAGAATTGGATAATTATCTGAGGCAAATTGATCTTGCAGGCAGCCAGCATGGATATGATGGGCCAAATGGCCGCCTCCTGTGCTGTAACCATTCTATGATTTTATCAGTGGTTTGGATATGGAATGCACTACCTGAGTGTGCGGTAGAGGCAGATACAAAATCGGGGCTGTCAAAAGATGACTGGATAAGCACCTGAAGAGATAACTTTTCAGGGCTATGGGGAAGGGGTGGGGGAGTGGAATCAGCTGGTTTACTCTTGCAAAGTGCAGACATGAACATGATGGGCCCAATGGCCTCCTCCTGTCCGTAACCACTCTTTGAAACTATGATTAAAATTCCGTTTAAACTGGAAATCAAGTCAAAACACTGCACCTTTCTGGAAAGTGCTGCATTAGGTTTGTAGTGAGGACAGGCGTAGAATCTTACTTTACAACTTAGTTTGTTTTTTTAAGGTTCTGTCAAGTGTAATCTTAGTTTTGGAATTCAACTCCACAGTGCAGGGGTAATTGTTGGCTTAACACTAAAATTAGGCATCTCACTGATGTTTGAATCTGACAGCCAGCACTTCCACAATCAGTATATTGCTCTGCATCATACATTCACTTCTTTATGCTTACCAACATCAGCGTGTTTTAAGGCCCCAACATCATTGGTCCCATCGCCACACATCAATGTGGTGTAACCGAGGCTTTTGAAACTGGTGATTACAAACTCCTGCAAACAGAGGATGGCAATATTGAGTCGCACACAATGAAAACATCTGAACTGATGAGTACTTGAGACAAGTACAGCAGCATACAGGGGAGGCGAGGAGAAATGTTTTCATATAATGGATTATTGGAATAGGGAATCTATCACTACCAGTTACAACTGAAGCCAAGTTAATCACTGCATTTAAGAGGCAATTAAATAAAGTAAAATATTCATGGGTGCAGGGATGGAGGTTTAGAGTAACTCACGATGATGTGAAACACCATGGGCTTAATGGCAGCAATTCACTGTTGAAAATTCTATGCAATTATGTTTAAGCCCGGGAAGAATGGTTGCATTAAAGAGCAAGATGAAGGCTGTTTGGTACCCATACCCTAAATTGCACCATTCTGTCCACCCATCATCCACTGTGCTCACTGGTATACCTCCCAGTCCACCAATGCCTCAATTTTAAAATTCTCAACCTTGTGTTCAATACCTTTCATGGTCGCGCCTCTCCCTATTTCTCACTTCCTCCAGCCCTATAACTCTCCAAGCTCTCTAGGCTCCTCCAATTCTGGCATTTTGCGTGCCTCAATTTCCATCTCTCCACATTGGCAGTCGTGCCTTCCGCTGCCTGGCCCCTAAGTTCTAGAATTCCACCCCCAATCACTGCCCCAAACTTCTCTGCCTCTCTTCCTTAAAGACGCTCCTTAAAATATACCATTTTATGTTCAAATTTCATCTTGTATTGTTCAGTGCCAAAATTAGTCTTAGTCAACACTCCTGTGAAACACCATGGATGTTTTATTACATTAAAGGTACTTTTTGAATGCAATGTTATTGTAGTAAAGTCTAACCTTCTGCTTGGGTGCGACCCGGGCAAACACGTGGATATGAGGCATAAGCTTCATCAGGAACGGCCTGTCCAGTGTATTTAAATAATTGAGCCCTTCCCCTGTTATGCACAGGTCGTAGCCTTTAGTCAGGTCACCCAGGGTGAATGGAATCACAGGAATGGTAACTGTGCCATCAATGGACTCCCACAGCCACTTCAAACCTGAAGGGATGAGCACAGAACATTCAGTTAGATTTGATAAACACGGAACAGTCCTCCACATATTCCTCGACAAAATGATGTTCCTTGGGGATTGCTAACTATTAAACTTTTAATGCCACAATTACGTATTTCTATCAACGCTTTCTTGCACTTAGGTAACTTGAATAGATACACATTGGCATGTGGAATGATTACATATATGACTGTTCTCTACCTATGGAGCTCCAAGTAAAAGATACTTGTACATCTTGATCCGTTTTATGAAAGTAGTTTCTATTCGGCTAAACACGAAGCAATAGAACCAGTCAGAGTAACTGCGTCCTTTAATAGATGTGTAGCTGCTCAGACCAGTTTATAATAGGAGAGGAGTGCACGGATATGTGGCTGTTCCTGCACTAGGATCAATACAGGTTTAGGGGTTAAGGCAGTTCATTATTTTCTTAGTCTCTGGATCAGTCTGGTGGGGAACATGGCCGGGAGAAGGGCCCTGGCTATCAGCAGTTATCCCAGTTTAGATGAAAAAGGTCATCATCCTGAAAGATTAACCCAGTCTCTCTCCATGGATGCTACCTAGCCTGCTGAGTGTTTTTGTTTATCCTGGTTGGGTCAGTGTCCAATTAAGAGGCGTAGCAAAAACCTTGTTTTATTCAATACCTTGTGTAAGAATAAGGGTCGGAGAGGAATAGGTCATCAAGCCCCACTGTACTAGTTGCATATTAAGAAAACATGCATACACAAATTTCTATTAATTGGCAAAACTGGCCCATTTTCTCTGCTCCTTTTAAAACTCAATCAAGTACATCAGGCTATGGGTATTGGGTAAGGCAGTGGCTTTACCTTCATTCTGCGGTGCTTGGAGGACAAGAGTCTGCTCTTTCTGGATGAAGTGGAGTTCTCGGGCCACGTGACAGGCTGTGAGGGGGTTGTCACCGGTGATCATAACTACCTGCAGAGACATGAAGAAACAGGGACTCAGCAGGTAGTGTGTGTCACGGACAGAAACAGACAGAGTGCAAGACAAAGACACAAAGGAGGGAGGAAGAGGGAGAGGAGATGGGCGAGGTGGGCAGAGTGGAGAAAGAGTGAAGGCGGGGGAGTGTGAGAGAGAGAGAAGAGGAAGAAATATAGGCTGTCACAATGATAGAGAGCCAACCAGGATTGAGAGGAAACATTAAGGGAAGAATGAGTGGAATGAAACGAGAGGAAACAAGAGACAAAAAATAAAATCATGAAAAAGATTCCTCAATCTAATTAAAGTTATGCGATGTAAATTACTGTATCTGTACTCCATGGCCAAATTTATCTGTCTGGGAATTAATATTTGCTCAATGTCACTAACATATTAGATGCAAGAAATTTCAAAATTTGCAGATGACACAAAACTTGGAAGTACTGTGAACTATCAGGAGGAAAGGGATAGACTTCAAGAGAAAATGGACAGGTTGGTGGAATGGGTGGATGAAATTTACTGCAGAGCAGTGTGAAGTGATACATTTTGGTAGGAAGAATGAGGAGGCGCAATATAAAATAAAAGGGTACAATTCTAAAGGGAGTGCAGGTGCAGAGGTACCTGGGGGTACAGGTGCATAAAGAAGAACAAAGAACAGTACAGCACAGGAACAGGCCATTCGGCCCTCCACGCCTGCGCCGATCTTGATGCCTGCCTAAACCAACACCTTCTGCACTTCCGGGGCCCATATCCCTCTATTCCCTTCCTATTCATATATTTGTCAAGATGTCTCTTAAACGTCGCTATCGTATCTGCTTCCACCACCTCCCCTGGCAGCAAGTTCCAGGCACTCACCACCCTCTGTGTAAAAAAACTTGCCTCGCACATCCCCTCTAAACTTTGCCCCTCGCACCTTAAACCTATGTCCCCTAGTAACTGACTCTTCCACCCTGGGAAAAAGCATCTGACTATCCACTCTGTCCTTGCCGCTCATTGATTATTTATTTTTATTTAGAGATACAGCACTGAAACAGGCCCTTCGGCCCACTGAGTCTGTGCCGACCAACAACCACCCATTTATACTAACCCTACAGTAATCCCATATTCCCTACCTACACTAGGGGCAATTTATAATGGCCAATTTACCTATCAACCTGCAAGTCTTTGGCTGTGGGAGGAAACTGGAGCACCCGGCGAAAACCCACACGGTCACAGGGAGAACTTGTAAACTCCGCACAGGCAGCACCCAGAATCGAACCCGGGTCCCTGGAGCTGTGAGGCTGCAGTGCTAACCACTGCGCCGCTGTGCACTGTGGTTGAATTGTTGAATGCGGCAGGGCAGATTGCGAAAGTGGTTAATAAAGCATACGGGAATCCTGGGCTTTATAAAGAGAGGCACAGAGTACAAAAGCATGAAAGTTATGAACCTTTTAAAAACACTGGTTCAGCCTCAAATGGAGTACTGTCTCCAGTTCTGGGCTTTAGCAAGAATGTGAAGGCATTAGAGAGGGTACAGAAAAGATTTATGAGAATGGTTCCAGCGATGAGGAATTTCAAGTTACGAGGATAGATTAGAGAAACTGGGGCTGTTCTCCTTACAGATGAGAAGTTTGAGGGGCAGATTTGATAAGGTGTTCAAAATCATGAGGCATCTGGGGACAGACAGCTAAGGAGAAACTGTACCCATTGGCAGAAGGGCCAAGAACCAAAGGACACCAATTTAAGGTGAATGGCAAAAGAGCCAAAGGAGAGATGAGGAAAAACCTTTTTGCACAGCAAATGGTCAGGATCTGGAACGCATTGCCTGAGTGTGTGGAGGCAGATGCAATCGTGGCTTTCAAAAGGGAATTGGATAATTATCTGAATAGAAAATAAATTTGCATGCCTATGGGGAGAAGGTTGGGGAGTGGGACTAGCTAAGTTGCTCTTGCAGAGAGTCAGCACAGATAAGACAGGCCAAATGGCCTCCTTCTGTTTCATAACCATTCTATGATTCTATAAATATCTGAAGGTTTTCAACGAAGTCAGAAACACAACAGGTCTGTTAGCCAACTATATTAGTGTGCTGTTACTGTTGATCATCACCCACCAACAGCTGCCACTGTATTAGTTTCTAATATCATGGATACTTATGTTTGGCACTTGATCCCCTGAAGCCCAACTCCCCTAAAGCCTCGACTTACCATTAGATGCATCAACACAAGAACTAAAGTGAGGTGATCATTTGCCAATAGACCTTAATGACTCTTCACAATGAAGGCCCACCTGGCCAACAAGCTAACAGACCAGAGGTCACTGCAGGAAGCACTTTCACTGCATGCAGACGAATTGGAAGGTACACCTACTTGATGTGATGCATTCTGGATCTCTTTGATGACTGCTTTTGAATCAGCCTTGAGGGGGCAAGAGACCACCATGAAGCCAGCAAATTTCAGGTTCAACTCTAAATGTTCACGGGTTATTGCTCGGACCTGGGAGACACAAAAAGAAAGAAACACGAGGATAAAATTAACAGCTCTTATTGGGAAGGAAAAAATACCTTGTTGGGGCAGCACCAACACTTAACTCCCACATTAACAAGGCTATTACTGCAAAAGCGCCGAAGCGCACGGACATGACAATAGTTGAGAAAAGCTGGAAGGCAAATTTACACTCTAAATACAAAAGTATCTGAATTCTTGAGCATAGCACTAGTGTAATGTAAAAGTGGCTTGTGTGAACTAGGTTTAAAAAAAAAAAGCATTACTGCACATTAGAACGATCACAGCAGACAGAACCCACAATATCAACACAGGACGTAATGCAAGGCCCCCAACCTCACGCCAAGACCAGGGATCCTGGCATTAGTTGAGAATACAGAAGGTTCTACATCTCTCATAGCAATGATGTGTCATTTTAATCTAGTGAACAAATGATCTCCTGTGGCATTGCACAGAGAACAACGATCAGGTGTAGTTTTCAGATGAAGCAGGTTCAAAGCAGATAACTGAACTAGGGCATGATGTAACTCAATCCCCATTTTAAAATCAGACATTATAATGTGTTCGTGTGTACGTCCTGCAAACTTATTTTTGCATTTCCATTATGTCCCCATTTATAATGGAAACAGTCTAACCCTCCCACCATGAGGATAGAATTACAGCTCGACTCGTTTATATAAGGAAATTTTCATTATAAATATCTACACAAGAATTTATAAGAACAAACTTGCATTTATATAATGTCTTTCACAACTTAAGGACATCCCAAAGTGCTTCATAGTCAATGAAATAATTTTGAAGTGCAATCACTACGAAAATGGGGAAATGTAACAAGTTGGACACAGCAAGGTCGCTCAAACACCAATGAGATGAATGAGCAATTAAATTGTTTTGGTGATGTTGGAAGAGAGATAAGTGTTGGCCAGGATATCAAGGGAACTATTCTGCTCCTCTTCCCATTGTGCCATGGAACGTTTAAATCCACCAGGATCAACATGTCATCTGAAAAACAGCATCTTCAACAGTGCAGCACTTGGATAATGAGTTAATGAGACACAGCATGGATTTGTAAAAGGAAGATCGTGCTTGACTAATCAAACTGAAATTTTGATGAAATAACAGAAGGTTGAAGGGAATGCAAGGGATGTGTCTATTTAGATTTTAAGAAAGCATTTGACAAAGTACCACATAAAAGGCAATAGGAGGGTCAGTGTCAACTTGGATTAAAAAATTGGCTTAAGAACAGAAATCAGTGAATCGTGGTAAATGGTTGTTGAC
Source organism: Heterodontus francisci (assembly GCF_036365525.1). Classification (NCBI taxonomy): domain Eukaryota; kingdom Metazoa; phylum Chordata; class Chondrichthyes; order Heterodontiformes; family Heterodontidae; genus Heterodontus; species Heterodontus francisci. The sequence goes on along the minus strand of NC_090413.1, from coordinate 11,452,922 downwards.
TTAGATATTGGAATACAGAATAACATTTCAAAATTTGCTGATGAGACCAAACTTGGAGGCGTGGCAATCATTGAGGATGCTACCAATCGACTCCAACCTGACATGGGCTAGCAGAATGGGCAGACAAGTGGCAGATGGAATTTAATACAGATAAGTGTAAGGAGACGCCATTTGGCAAAAGGGATAGGGTGGAGGCAATATAGACTTAATGGCACAGTTCTGAAGAGTGTGCAGGAACAGAAGGACCCGAGGGTTCATATGCATTGATATTTGAAGGTAGCAGGAAATATTGAGAGCGCATATGGGACCTTGAGCTTCACAATAGCGTACAAAAGCAGGGAAGTTATGCTGAACCTTTAGAAAGTTCTGGTTAGGCCCCAATTATAGCCATGTCTCCAGTTCTGGTCACCACACTTTTGGAAGGATGTGAGGGTCCTTGTGAGGGTGCAAAGGAAATTTACCAGAATGGTTCTAGGATTGAGGGATTTCACCTACAAGGTTAGGTTTGATAAGCTGGAGTTGTTCTCCTTGCAGCAAAGGAGATTGAGGGAAGATCTGATAGAAGTGTACAAGATGATGACAGGTTTAGATAGGGTAGACAAAAGAAAAGCCATTCCCATTAGCTGATGGTACAAGTACCAGGGGACACAAATTGAAGGCTTTGGGCAAGAGATGCAGGGGGAATGTGAGGAAGAGCATGTTTACTCAGCAAGTGGTAATGACCTGGAACACTCTGCCCAAGGAGGTGGTGGAAGTGGAGATAATGAATGATTTCAAAAGGGAATTGGATTGGCACGCGAGGGAAATAAACTTGCAAGGCTACGGAAATAGAGGAGGGGAATGGAGTGACTGGGTTGCTCCTGAGAGCCAGCATGGACTTGATGGGCCAAATGGCTTCCTTCTATGCCGTAATGACTCCATGATAACATTGTTGTACAGTTCAGCACAGCTACCTGCACAGAACAGGATTACCCTGCTGCAGCATGAGCCAAGGTAAGAAGTCCAAGCATATTTTTACCTGCTGATGAGTCAGGTATCCCATCTCCTTATATCCCAAGGCTAAAACTCGCGCTCCCTCTCGTGACATTGCAGTGTGGACAGCATCATAGTTATTCGGAAGCTCAGAGAACTGGAAAACAACCACATATACAATAGAATCAATTAAATCATGTACATTACATAAAACCAAACTGATGATGGATTCAGCTACTGGATTCCAGAAGCATCACAGAGTAGACGGCTCTGTGCCAACTCCCTCACATGGTGATGTATAAATCATGGCCAAGACCTTGGAGATTGGCAATGAGTGGAGGACACGTCCTTCCTCACAGGGAAGGACAAAATACCCAGCAAAATAAGCCACCCCAAGTTGCTCTGTGACCCAAGTGCACTGGCCTTGCGGAACTGCTACACGACACAGCCAGTTCCAGGACAGGAGGAACATTACTGCAAAATGGAAATTATACAAAAAGTTTTAGTCATTCAATCTCTGGTTTTCTGCAAGATAATGCAGATAAATCTAGCCAAACACACAGGGCTCTCCATCCCTCACTTTTTAAATACTGGCTCACAACTGAATACTTTAATAGCCTCCAGAAATTTTATAGTCAAAGATTAGAGTAAGACTGTGTCCTTTTTGGCACCAAAAATCAAGGCTGCAATGTAAATGTACTCAAAAATATTTCAGATTTTTTAAAGGTAAATTTTATATGAGCTTGGATTTACAGATTTAACTTTTCTTATCCTCTAGTTTAAACCTTTTCCTCTCGTCCTTCGGCTCCTTCATTGTCCAGTGCCATACATCAGTGATCCAGTGTGAACGGGTCACCCACTCCCAAAGCAAGTCCGACCCCATTAGAAAGGGTTCTGCGATCCGGGCCCTGTTGTCACTCTTCTGTAGGGAGCACATGCTTCTTTCTACAGCCTCACCCCAACATCTCTGCGACATGGAACTCACATTTGGGAATTGAGAGCCTAACTCACTGTTGCTGCTCCGCGATGAGTTGCGCAACCTTGACATTACATGGGTGCAGAATCTTTCAGCCCAATGTGTCTATGCTGGCTCTTAGAGCTCTCCAGGGAATTCCACTTCCCTGCTCTTCCCCTACATCCCTGCAAGTTTATCCAATTCTCTTTTTCAAGTTACTTTTGAATCTGGTACCACCACCCTTCCAGGCAGCGCATCGCAGATCACAACAACTCGCTGTTTAACATTTTTTCATCATCCCGCTCTATTTCTTGCCAAATATCTCAATTGCACTCACTGTTACTTAGTAAGTGGTGACTGCAGTTTACAATTTACTGTTGCAGTGGGGAGGGGTGAGGGATGAAATAACACTTCTGCTATGTGATAGTGAAATAAATGGCATCTTTTGTTCACATTCACCATGCAAAAGTAAAACAGTGGAAAGCTGCCCCCCTCCCCCAAGTTCCGATGCATTCCTTCATATTCAGATTATGCTCCATGCCTGGCCAGGCTCCTTACCATGCTACGCAGTGTCTCAGGTGCTCCCTTCACAGCACTGATGTATTGGAGATCTGTGGAGCCCATTGTTTCATAAGAGCCAAGGACTGACATGCGTTTCAACGCGCTGGCAAAGTGAAAGCGGTGGTGGATTTTCAGACCTTGCGATTTGATACTTTTGGGGAAAACCTTCTCATCTGAGGAATAAAGATGAACAGTGACGCAGAGTTTTTATTAAAATGGTCTGTTGAATTTCATAACTTTTCTGCACAGTAGCCAACTGAAAAACAGCAACTTTTAAAATTGGCAAATGACAATAATAATGCAGGTTTGGAAATGTTTTTGCATCGCCTCACTTTTGAAGCAGTAAGTGGGGTTGTTAACAATAAAACTGTTTAGTATTAAGCAGACAGGAAATTGCTTTAGAAAGTGTAAGGAGCCTTAAAATAATCAGGCTGATGGCCCCGATGATATTCATCCAAGGGTCCTTTAAGGAAATTGGACATGTACATGGCCTGTATCTCCAACAGCTCACAGCAGTCAGGGACTGTTCCCTCACACTGGAAGGTGGTTAGCATAATTCCAAACTTTTAAAAAAGGAGGATAAAGTTAGAAATGGGGAACAATAGGCCCATTAACCGGAGGTCAACAATAGCCAATAACAGATAGAGAAGGCCTCATAGGGACACCCAAAATGCCTTCTGGAAATTTATTGAAGTTACCAAGTTAGAACCGGAGGGAAACCTGGCATACATCGTTCACTAGGACTTTCAGAGCGCTTTCGATAAGGTATCGCATAATAGTTTGCTCCACCCTGGCGGTTTGAGAATTGGCTGAAGGTCCACGAGCACGAAGTGTTTGTTGACGGATTTAGACCTACTTGGAGACCAGTTACCAGTGGTATCCCGCAATGACTGGTGTTAGGACCTTCACCATTTACTATCTTCATTAATGATTTAGATGTAGGTGTTAGAGGAATGATCTGTGAGTTTGCAGATGATGCCAAGTTATAATCAGGACTATAGAGGACGCTCAACTGCTACAGTGCAACTCTATATGTGCTGGGGTATGGGGTCCATATTTGGCAAATGATGTTCAACATAGAAAAGTGCAGTGTTATGCATGTGGGCTGATCAAATGCTAAAAGAATTCAAGTCAGTGGTTTAGTGCATCACTCTCTAAAGGTTTATGATCAATGCTGTGAAGCTATAACTAAAGTGAACATAGTTCTTGGACAATTCACTATAAAACAATGCATACCATTTTGTTCTTGTACAAGACCTCGGTTGGGCCTCAGTTAGAATACTGTGTCCAGTTTTGGTTTCCTCATATGGTGGGTGATATTGAGGCTCTGGAAAGGGTGCAGAGGAGGGCCACAAGATTAATTCCCAGTCTAAAGCACCTTAGTTATCCAGATAAGCTCCATGAGCTGGATCTCTATAGAGAAGCGTTGACCCAAGGGTGACTTAATCAAGGTTTATAAAATAATAAAGGGACTATCTTGTGTTTACATACCAATTATTTCAACTGAATAGGTTAGGGAGGACCAGAGGCTGTCCTTACATATATGCAAGGACAGAACTAGTTTGAATGTTCGTGGTTCTTTTAATAGAGATGTGGAACAGGTTCTTGAGCTGAATGCTGATTCACTGTATTCCCTCAGGGAAAACTAGACCAGTTTCTGATGGGGTGGAGATCACTTTGTATTACAAGTAGGCATCCTGCAATAGAAATCAAGGTCAGTGTGATTTGGACTAATTTTGATGGCCGAAAGGATGAGTTTTCAAGTCCCCCTATCCCCAACTGGCCTGGGGTTTTATCTGGTTTTAATCTCCCAGGAGATTTTACATGGTTCCCTGTAGGGTGGGGAGTGTTCATAATAGGTTAGGCAATATAAATAAAGGGTACAATTCTGAAGGAGGTGCAGGAGCAGATGGACCTAGGTGTATATGTGCACAAATCACTGAAGGTGGCAAAGCAGGTTGAGAAAACTTAAGGCATACAGCATCTTGGGCTTTATAAATAGAGGCATACAGTACAAAAGCAACGTGGTTATGATGAACCTTTGATCCTAATGGGAAGATGGTGGCGCAATGGTAATGTCACTGGACTAGTAATCCAGAAGCCCAGGCTAATGTCCTGGGGACACTGGTTCAAATTCCACTGTGGCAACTGGTGGAATTTAAATTCAATCAATAAAAAAATCTGGAATCTGAAAGCTAGTCTCAGAATAGTACAATGAAACTATCGATTGTCATAAAAAGCCATCTGGTTCACTAATGTCCTTTAGGGAAGGAAATCTGCTGTCCTTACCTGGTCTGATCTACATGTGACTCCAGACCCACAGCAATGTGGTTGACTCTTAACTGCCCTCTGAAATGGCCTCGCAAGCCACTCAGTTCAAGGGCAGTTAGGGATGGGCAACAAACGCTGGCCTGCCAGTGATGCCCACATCCCATGAAAGAATATTAAAAAAAACTCTGGTTTGGCCTCAACTAGAGTACTGTCTCCAACTCGGACACCGCACTTTAGGTAGAATGTGAAGGCATTAGAGAGAGGGCGCAGAAAAGATTTACAAGAATGGTAGCAGGCATGAGAGACTTCAGTTACTTGGATAGATTGGAGAAGTTGGGGTTGTCCTCCTTAGAGAAGGTTGACAGGAGAGGTGTTCAAAACCACGAGATGTCTAGATAGAGAGAAACTCTTCCCATTGACAAAAGGTTTGAGAATCACAGGACACAGGTAAAAGGTAAATGGCAAAAGAACATGAAGAAAAACATTTTTAAATGCAGTGAGTGGTCAAGATCTAGAATACACTGCCTGAGCGTGTGGTGCAGGAAGATTCAATTGCGACTTTTAAAAGGGAATTAGATAAGCAGCTGAAGAAAAAAAATTTGCAGGGCTGCAGGGAAAGGGCAGGGGAGTGGCACTGGCTGAATTGCTCTTGCGGAGAACTGGCATGGACATGACTGTCTGAATGGCCTCCTTCTGAGCTGTAACCATTCAATGATTCTAGTGTGATGCACAGGGCATAACAACTGTGTGGAAAGGCTGGGTGGACCAATAGCTCTTTTCCTGTCAATTTTCCACATTGTATGGTCAAAAACAAATGTAACAGAATCACACAATTAAAAGTTAATGGCGAGGCCAGATTTCTTTACGTTAAGGGACCACCTGCAGGACATCTCTAAAGTTGAGGCAAGCGAGCGAGAGAGCGAATGTGCGAGCGACAACAAACAAAATCTGGAAGTAAAATACTGAGGGGATTATGTTCAAGAATGGTTTAAAGTAGGACATGGTACAATGAGTCTCAATTTCAACACAAATGGGTAAAAAAGAGACAAAAAGGAAGAAGTTCAAAGGAAAACTGATGAAAGGAATGGGTGTGACAGGAGAAAAATAAAAAAAATTTGAGAGTGCGAGAGAGCGCAAGAGGACAGCATTAGAGGGTGATTGTGCAAGAAAGCAAGTCCCATGCACAGACAGTCATACAGTAACAGTAGCTTCTCTGCACCCTGTCCTGATTAGAAGAGGGACTTCCCCCAGAAATGAAAAGGGCTGGTTCATCAAGCAATTAGACATTGCAGGATAGATCTACAATTAAAAACTGCAGCAAATAAGTAAATTCCAGATACCAAAGCACCATTAACGAAATCATACATTCAGATTTACTTTTAGAAACTGTATTTTTTTTTTTGAACGCTCGTTTTTTCTTGGTAGAGTTAATGAAGAATGTCCGCACCTTCACAGTACCATATTAATGGAAATACAAAAACACTCCTTTCACCTTTTGTGAGGGTCCAGTCAACTGCAGTTAGCATCGCCTTTTCAAGGGGATCACCGACCAATGTCCCATCGTCCATCTGTACTAGTGAATGACATGTAGCCACCACCCGGTGTGTTTGCAGGGGGATATCAGACACTGGGACCAACTCCTTCCCTTGCCTGGAACGTGAATAGAAAGGTTCATCATTGCTCTAAATGCAGAATCTTCAAGAATATTTTGGCTACAGAATTTCCAGTCCGGAATTTAACAACACAGTCTGCACAAAGGTTTTTTTTTTGAAAAAACCCACACCCAAAAGACCAACTTGAACTATGTTTATTTAAATAAAGACTTTATTCACTAGTCAGGAGGGGCATTGAAAGAGTATCCAAGCTGCAGCTCCTGAGCCTGACAACTCACCCCCATGCACACTGGTATTTTTTATTTGCTGGTTTGTTCTTTTTAAAATTTTGAGTGCGCGGAGGTTTGTATTTCACACTGCTGCCTTGCTGGTGAACAATTCTTAAATCTGGACACAAAGATCAGCCAGTAATGAGATTTCTGCAGTCAGATCCTACAGTCGAGTCAGAAGAGTCTCTGGACCAGCTGCCGCATGTTCATGATATATTACGGCCTCGCACCAAACTGTGTTAAGTAATCACAAAGGCAGTAATAAATGCTGACTTCAGTTATTCTTGTTCTTCAATTTGTTCTTGGGATGTGAGTGTCGCTGGCAAGGCCAGCATTTGTGACCCACTCCTAATTGCTCTTGAAGATGGTGATGAGCTGTCTTCTTGAACTGCTGCAGACCATGTGGTGCAAGTTTGATAATTTCAAGACAGTGGAGGGATCAAGAGAGGTGGTGGCGAGGTCGAGCTGGGTGTCATCAGCATACAGGTGAAAACTGACACTTTTTTCCGATGATGTTGCCGAGGGGCAGGACGTAGATGAGAAATAGGAGGGGCGCCAAGGATAGATTCTTGCGGGACACCAGAGGTAACGGTGCGGGATCGGGAAGAGAAGAAATTGTAGGAAAAAACTTATACTGCCTTTCATAACCTCAGGGCATGCCCAAAGTACTTTGCAACCAATGAAGTACGTTTGAAGCATAATTAATGTTATGATGTGGGAAATGTGGCAGCCAATTTGTGCACAGCAAACTCCCACAAATAGCAATGTGATAATGACCATATAATCTATTTGTTTAGTGATGCTGATTGAGGGATAAGTATTGGCCAGGACACCATGGATAACTGCCCTGCTCTTCTTCAAAATAATGCCATGGGATCTTTCACATCCAACTAAGAGAGCAGACGGGGCCTCTGTTCAACATGTCATCTGAACGACTGCACCTCAGACAATGCAGCACTACCCAGTAGTGCACTCAAGTGTCAGCCTAGAACCCACAACCTTCTGACTCAGAGGCAAGAGTTCTACCAACAGATATACTCTGGCTACAATTAGAATAGCTCAGAAAGGAACCAGGCAAGTGCAATCCCACCCAGCTGGACAGTGGTGAAGGGGTGTTGGAGCAGGAGTGTGTGGTCAACCAAGTCAATGGCTGCAGATGGATCGAGAAGGAAGAAACAATCTAACATGAGCCCAGGTTGTTAAAACTGAACACAAAAGGAAGGGAAGGAACACTAAGAGAAACAAATCACTATAAGCTACATTTTAAAAATACAGGTTAAAGACAACTGTTCGAAAAGTTGCTGCAGTTTCACTTCAGTATGAGTGCAATTTCCACAAAGATGTCTAGGGGTCACTATTGGCCACTGAAAACAACTTGTATTTGTTTGAAACTTGACAATGGTTATACTCTACTAGATGGGAATCACTTGGGGATCTGTTTTAAAGGTATTCCCACAGCAAGAGTCAAAAAACAGGGGGAAAAAAGTTCAATTTGTGAAATCAATAGAATTAGCATCTCAGCACCAAATGGGGTGCTGGCAATGCAGAATGTTTCAGGACTATCTGATTGCATTTTTGAAATCCATCTTGGGACCATTTTCACAGGGCAGCGGAAAGGTTGATCAACAAAGGGTGCACCAGATTAAGCCCTCATTGCATCAAATCCTATTTCTGCTCAATAACTTTAACTGTACAAAGTCTTGCCTGCTCACAGCAATGTAACAATCAAAAGTCTGGATATTTCAGCAGGATTAGATCACCTGACCTCCTTCCTACTAAGACATGTTTGTAGAGGAAATTTTACTCTATCTAGCCCAAACTGTACCTGCCCTGGGAGTGTTTGAAGGGACAATGTAGAGGGAGTTTTACTCGATATCTAACCCGTGCTGTACCTGTCCTGGGAATATTTGATGGGACAGTGTAGAGGGAGTTTTACTCTGTACCTAACCCCGTGCTGGCACTGGAGAACAGCAATCAAAGAGCTTTCCATTCCCCAGCACCAACATCCTCACCTTGAGCACAAAATTCATATTAAAAAAACGTCCTTCATCATCCTGACACTGGCGCTCGAGTACACAATATCTGGCAATAGTCCAAACCTTTTCCAAAAGCAGGCACTGCTCAATGACATCGGTCATCGCCAGATTATATAGTGTGTGTTGGCAGAGGTCAATGCAAGGACACATGCTAATCAATGCCACCTTTGCTCTGGGTGTCTGGGGCTTTAAGAGAAAAAGACTGGGAATAGTGATTAAATAAAAGGCCCACATTCCACAATTCTACCAACAAATTAAACTGTGTACAGTGACCGTAACACACACGAACTGAAAGTTCATGTGGGTGAGCATGCAGATGAAGATCAAGGATCACCTTCGAGCCCTAAGGCATCTCTCATCTCTTCTTTTATGAGACTGACCTATTGCAGAGGGAGCTGGCTATACCCATGTCTTCTGAACAATAGGTCCCTTCTTGTATTACCTGCTCTTCCAGGTCACACAGTTCCTACATTTTTCAATCTGAGCATTCTGGGGTGATGGGGGAGGGATTGAAAAAAACCCTGACAGAATTCTAAAGACCCTTGTGGCGAGATTTGTTTTGCCGTCAGTCTGACTAAGTCATATTAAATTCTTCAGCACAATACTTTTTCTGATGCTCTTGATCTCAGTGTATGACAGGCACCAGATACAATAACACTCGACCAGGTCACCAATACAACAGCTCTTTCTACCTAGATCTGGGAGGCAGCAAGACTCTTGTCATCAGTATCAATATGGAATATTTTACTGGCAATTGGTAGCACCCAGGAATCATTGGAGTTGGGGTGAGAAATCTGATTGAAAAGATATTTTCTGAAAAACGGAATAAGCTTTGGCCGAGTCAGTGGCCCAGGTTAAATGTAATTGGGGAGGGAGGAAGTGAGACTTCACACTCTCCCAAGAATCAAGGGATAAACACACTGAAAACACAAACTGCATTTTGTTTGCCACAGCTCAGGAACTTCAAAAGGGTCTTCGATTTTACTGCTACAACTCCCCAGCTGCAAACGGTAACACAGTGGTTATGGTACTGGACTAGTAAATCCAGAGGCCTGGACTAGTGATTTGGATGCAAGAGTTCAAATTCCACCATGGCAACTAGGGAATTTCAATTCAATTAATTAAATACAATTGATTAAATTTAAAAATCTGGAATAAAAGTTATCAGGAATGGTGAATATCTATCTACCGGAATGCCGTCTTTACTCTCCATATGTGACCTACAACAATGTGGTTGACTGGCCTAACAAGTCATTCAGTTATCATGGCTCACCATTAATGCTGTTGCCAGAGGTGCTCACATCCCATGAATGAATAAAAAAAAACTGTGTGAGGTGGGTTTCTACTTGATAATGAAACTGAACACAATCTTCTGCATCTAGTTTATACCATCCACAGTTATCATCTTAAGCTTTACCGCAACTAAAGTAGTTTCAAAGTGTCGATATAAATATTGCTGACTGTTGAGGCAGTGTGGTCTGGCAGCACTGTGCTGATTGCACAGGTGTGCTTCTACCACCTGATGGCACAGATAGCAAGCTCCCAATCTCAGCCAGGCACCATGGGAGAAGTGAAACTGCATTTACTGGAAGCCAGTGATTTACTGTAATGACAGAACAGGTTTAGAAACAGGTTCAAGGGCACTCTCAGGTATTCACAGCAAATAATATACAGCATAACAATAGTAACTTGCATTTATATAGCACCTTTAATGTTGTAAAACCTCCCAAGGCACTTTGCAAGAGCATTATCAAACAGGATTTGACATCGAGCCACATAGGAGATACGAGGATAGGTAACCAAAAGCCTGGTCAGAGGTAGGTTTTAAGGAACATCTTAAAGGAGACAGAGTTACAGGGAGGGGATTTGAGAGTCCAGACAGCTGAAGGCACATCTGCCAATGGTGTGACAATGGAAATCAGGAATGAGCAAGTGGCCAGAATTAGAGGATCACACAGTTTAAGGAAAGGGGGTTGTGCGGGAAAGGGGGTTGTGCGGGGCTGGGGGTTGGTAGAAAAGGGAGTAGAGTTGTTTGGCCAGCACCCATGTAACTGTGCCCCAGGAAGGAATGCTCACCTGAGTCCAGCGACCCCTCTGACCACCAGGTTATCACTCGTCAGAGTACCAGTTTTATCGAAGCAGCAGAATTCCACTTTTCCGGCAAAGGGGATTCGGAAAGGTTCTGTGCAGTAAACGTCTGAAAGAGGAAGCAGCAGGTCAAACATTATTGTTCCTAAATTTCAGTCTGGTGAGAGTATGAAACAAGCCCAAATGTTTCATCTGAGGGCCTAGACCATATAAAGCACTGCATTCCTACATTAGCACAGTGACTATACCATTAACTGCAAAGTGGATTAGGACGCCCAGAGATAATGAAAGGCGCCATTAGAAATGCAAGCTCTTTCTTTTTTCTTTACTGAGTACTGACTAAGTTTGGCCTTAGAAGGAATGCAGCCCAGATTCATCAGAATGTTTCCAGGGCTTCAATGGTTAAATTAGGACAGATTACATAAGCTCAGCTTGTATCCCCTGGAGTATAGACGGTTAAGGGGTGATTTGATATAGTAGACAGAGATAAACTTATTCTGCTGGGAGAGTCGAGGACAAGGGGACATAACTAAAATCCGAGCTAGGTTATTCAGGAGAGAAGTTAGGAAACAGTTCTTCAAGCAAAGGGTGGAACTCTTCCACAAAAAGCAGTAGATGCTAGCTCAATCCATTATTTTAAATCTGAGAATGGCAACACCCTTAGCTAGCAAAAGTCTTTAGGGATGTGAAACCAAGGTGGGTGGTTTGAGTTAGGATACAGATTAGCCATGCTCACATTGAATGGCAGGCAGAACAGGCTCAAGGGGCTGAATGGCACCCTCCTGTATGCCTAGCTAATGTTTTTCTCCCAGTTCACATCTCCATTCTGGGCAAAGTTGGCAGAACTTTACAAGAACAGCCAAGGCATCACAACTGAATTCAGTGTCCTTGAGCTAGGGAGGGAGGAGCAGAGGGTTTCTGTTCCCGATCAGCCTCTCCTGATCTTTTCTGGAAAAGGGCATGATCAGGCTTTGCCATGATGCCCTTGCCAGTTGACCAGCATCTCCATGGTTTCAGTCTAGACTAGCACATGAAGAGCCCCCTTTGGTGAGGTGCCAGAGAGCAGCTGGTGCCCAAGCAACCACACCCCAGTAAGGAGGCAACCATCTCAAGGAAATGGGTGAAAAGGGGATTAAGGGGAAGGAGGAAAAGGAAATTAGTACCCCTCCCAAAATATCTATTTTTCTGTTATGTCTGAATTATGCTGACATTGAGAGCTGAGCTGATTGAGTAGTGTCAGTAAACCAGTACAGTCAATATAAGCATGTGAATTTGACCGGTGCCATTAATATAAAAACATCCCAAGGTATTTCACTGATAGTACTGGAAAAGGATATTGAGCCACAACCACAAATAGACTAGCCGATGCAGAAAGCTTGGCTTGAGTGATGAGATTGGAGAAGGGTTATGAAGGGGGAAGAGAAAGGTGGAGAGGCCAAGGGACAGAATTCAAGGAGAATAGGATTGAGGTTGTGGAATAGTGAAGCATAGGAACGGAGAAGAGGCCATTCAGCCCCTCGAGCCTCATATGCCATTCAATGAAATCCTGGTTGATCCATATCATCTTGACACCTTTATCCAACAAAAAAATCTGTTGATTGGTTTTGAATCTTTCAATTCAAAAGGGAGGGCGAGGGGAAGATTGGAAGACCAGAAGAAGAATGGAGTACAACAGGATGATAAGATTGTAATGTTTGCAGAGGTAAAGCGAGACAATGCATTAGGAGATGGAGAAACCAGTGAGGACTGTCATGATGGAGGAATGGGGTTCAGCGTGAGAAAGGACAGACATGGCAAGAACTTTGCACAAATTGGGAGTTTATGGAGATGACTGGATAGGAGACCAACAAAGCAGGGCATCAGAATAGGCCAGTTTGGATATGGCCTCGGCACGCATATCGGTTCAGCAGGACATATCCAGTTATAAAGTCAGTAGACAATCAATAACTCAGTCAGCATCCCAGAACACCATCCATTTTTGTCGAAGAAGGTTTTGCCTTTCAACAATAGTGGACACCCATTACTAGAGGTGTAAACATCACTTCATTCAATCTTTACAAGTTGCTAATCATTTTAACATTCTGTATAAAGAATAGAACATTCCTGCATATAAAAGGAAGCCAATTCTATCAGAAGGTGCAGCAGTCTTACCACCGTCACCAACTCTCCCCATCTGCCCCCATCAGAGCAAAGAATTTTGAATAGATCTTAAAATCGAGGCTTCAAACCATTTTTAAAAAAAATGCTTGATTAAAAATGTATCACATTTTTCACAGTCAAAACTATGAAATGCGCCTCAGCCTTTTTAGGTATCCCCACGCGGGCCCCAGTTCACATCCAGGAATTTTTACTTTCAGTAACAACACAATCTAAAAAAAAAATCACATCCAAAAGAAACATCAAACATTTCTGTAGCGCAGGCGCATTTCGGGGTTCTATTTGTCTGCAAGACAGGTCACAATTAACAGTTAAATACTGCAAGTGAGTTATTTAACTGTCATGCACTGCAAATCAAGGAACTCTTCCCTTCCTGATGGATTACATTTCACAGACACCGCAGTCATCTAAAGCCAATCTTAAGCAAACACAGGCACCACATATGCACATCAGAGGACTCGTTTATCTGAGAGAGAGCACCCCACGTCAAATCTCGATGCAAGATTTATTCCCACTTGAGAAATAATATCAGCACTAAATAAAAAGCATGCATTATAGCTCGCTTGTCAATGTCATAATAAAAGGTGGGCCAGACCAGGAAAACCGAGCCAGACCTAAAGGGATTATGCTTGCAGATCAGTGCTAAGCTTTCCTTTTTCTCACGAGTTCACTCCCCTCCCTCCATCTACTGAAAACATTGTTTGCTGGCCATGGGAGGGCTTCACAGTCCCTGGGCACTACCTGCTACCTCGCTCCCAGAGACCATTATTCACTTACGAGCCATCACAGTTAACAATCACATGCTATTCAACCACAGGCAGCGTCACAGGTCACTGGATAACAATCAGGAGTAGGAAACACCAACTGATGTTCATCCTTTGGAAGCAGGGAACTGAAGCCAATTGAAGCATTTCTGGCTGAGACCAGCAAATAACGGACTGGGGGTCTGAATCAGAGACCCTCCAGCTCAGTATGATTAACTTGATAGATTTGCTGCGGCAGCCTGATAGGAGATTAAAGGATGTTATTCTGGAGCGGGTGCGGCAGAGTAGAAGTAAATGATTTTTCTTCCCACCCTCCAAAAACAATTTAAACTACCTATGAGAGGAGATATTCCTCATTGTACCATTAAAAACCAGTTTGCAGTGCAAATAATGATATATCCAACAGGGTCCAACCCTGGTTGCCGAGGCAGGTGCAGCACCACAATTGTATAATGCTGTCTGGGACTAAGCGTCCCATTTCAATAACTTGCATTTATATAGCGCCTTTAACAGAGTAAAAGGCGCCCAATGCACTTCATAGGAGCATTATCAAACCAAGTTTGGGCGGCACAGTGGCTGGCACCGCAGCCTCACAGCTCCAGCGACCCAGGTTCAATTCTGGGTACTGTCTGTGTGGAGTTTGCAAGTTCTCCCTGTGTCTGCGTGGGTTTCCTCCAAGTGCTCCGGTTTCCTCCCACATGCCAAAGACTTGCTGGTTGATAGGTTAATTGGCAATTATAAATTGCCACTAGTATAGGTAGGTGGCAGGGTAATATAGGGACAGGTGGGGATGTGGTAGGAATATGGAATTAGTGTAGGATTAGTATAAATGGGTGGTTGATGGTCGGCACAGACTCGGTGGGCCGAAGGGCCTGTTTCACTGTCAAACTTTTTTTTTTATTGAGATACAGCAATGAGTCAGATAAGGGGATATTAGAACAGATGACCAAAAGCTTAGCAAAGAGGTAGGTTTTAAGGAGCATCTTAAAAGGAGTTGGGGGGGGGGGGGGGGGGGGGGGGGGGGGGGGAAGGAAGTAAAGAGATGGAACGATTTATGGGGAAAATTCCAGAGCTTAGGGCCTTGGCAACAGACCAGAATTGGAGAGTTCTAAGGCTGGAGGAGGTCACAGAGATAGGGAGGAGTGAAGCCATGGACGGACTTGGAATCAAGCATGAGAATTTTTAAAACATCTGAAGACGCCTTATAGGAGCGTGATCAGACAAAAACTGACACCAAAACAACGAAGGAGACATTACAGCAGTTAACCAAATGCTTGGTCAAAGAGATGTATTAAGCAGAAACTTCAAGGAGAGAGAGATGTAGAGCCAGAGAGGTTTAGGGACGTAGTCCAGTGCTTAGGGCCTAGACAGCTGAAGGTACAGTCAGCAACAGTTGGGTGAAATAAGCCAGGGATGCATCCCCCAAAATATTAGCATTTAACTGTAGTAAGAAAAAAACAAGACGACTGGGCAAGCTCGCAAATACTGTGTTCCAGTACTTGGAGAGTCTTCAATGCTCTTTGTAATGTTTTTTTGTAATTATATTTGTAAAGGAGTGAGACAGCTAAAGTACTGAGACAGCATCAATGGTATATTATTGTTGAAATGGCTAAGACTGCTACTCCTCATGCTCCCCTTTTCAGGATCTGGCCTCTTGCCCATCCCCAATTTATTTTGCCCCACCATTAGTGGCCATGCCTTCAGCCGTCAAGACCCTAAGCTCTGGAATTCCCTCTCTAAACTTCATCTCTCTCTCCTCCTTCAAGATGCTTGTTAAAACCTAGTTCTTTGACCATGCTTTGATCACCAGTGTGAATATCTCCTGACCCTTTGCCCAGAGGGTGGTGAGAATGTAGAACTTGCAAGCACTCAGAGTAGTTGATACATTTAAGGTGATATCACCTTAAATGTAAAAGGAGGTATTCTCTATTGTAGTTTGGTATAAAATTTTGCCTGATGATGTTCCTGTGAAGCACCCTGGAACACAATACTCTGTTAAAGGAATTATTTAAATGCAAGTTGTTGTTGTTTGATGTGTGTCTGCCACACTCTCTCTCCTTTCCTGTACCTTTATACATTTGCTGCTATACTTTAGCGATATTTAAGCTGCTCATGAGGGTGGTGGAAGCAGAGAGAATGAATGATTTCAAAAGGAAACTGGATGGGCATTTGAGGGAAATAAACTTGCAGGGCTACGGGAATAGAGTGAGAGAATGGGACTGACTAGATTGCTGTGGAGAGTTGTCATGGACTCGACGGGCTGAATGGTCTCCTGTGCTGTAATGACTTGATGACTATGACTTTATGCAGTGAAAGTACATATCGCTTGGCAGCAAAACACTATTCTGCATTATCCCAGTGCAAACTTATTCGAGAGATAAGGAGTTAGTTTTATGAAGAGAAAATGAGCAGTTTAGGCCTTTACTCGAGTTTAGAAGAATGAGAGGAGATCTAATTGAGGTATATATGATTAAGGGGATTGACAAAGTAGACATAGAGAGGATGTTTCCTCTTGTGGGGCAATCTAGAACGAGAGGTCATAGTTTTAGGATAAGGCGTAGCAGATTTAAAACAGAGATGAGGAGAAACTACTTCTCTCAAAGGTCGTGAGTCTGTGGAATTCACTACCCCTGAGTACGGTGGATGCCGGGACATTGAGTAAATTTGAGGAGATAAGACAGATTTTTAATTAGTAATGCGTTGAAGGGTTATGGAAAACAGGCAGGAAAGTGGAGTTGAGGCAGAGATGAGATCAGCCATGATCGTATTGAATGGCGGAGCAGGCTCAAGGGGCTGAATTGCCTACTCCTGCTCCTAGTTCTTATGTTATGTTCTAGACTTGCACACCAGTTTGTGCCAATTGTACTGTGCGACAGTCCTTCCCCTCCCATGCCCAAAAGAAAATCTGAACAATTCTTTCTGTATTTGCAAATTCAGTCTTTAGACCTCGACCAGCAATTCAAATCGTCTTTTGCTGATGGTCAGGTGAACGAGGTTGTTGAGACATTACATGCAACAAGTATTCCTGTCCCATAACTCACTTATATATGGGAACACAGTGACTTTCTACATTTTCAATCTGACAGTTTGCCAAGCCATATTTCTGACTTGGCCTAGCTCTGAACATCCCAAAAAGATTTGCATTGCCAACCTTGATTGCTTTATTAAGATACAAATTTATAAAAAAACAATATTACCAAGTAAAATACTATTTTGGGGATAATGTGACATGTTGGAAAATAAAGGACTAAAATCCGACAAATGCCCAGGACCTGATGGCCTACGCCGTAGGGTTCTAAAAAAAAAGACAGCTGCAGCAATAGTTGATGCACTAGCCAGGATTTTATAAAATTCCTTAGATTCAGGAACGGTCCCATCAGATTGGAAGTTGGCAAATGTTACACTGCTTTTCAAGAAAGGAGGGAGAGAGAAAACAGTGAACTACAGGCCAATTAGTCTATCAGTCATTGGGAAAATGCTGGAATCTATTATTAAAGTCGTCGCAAAAATGCACATAGAAAAGCACAGTATGATTAGAACAAGTCAACATGGTTTTACCAAAGGGAAATCCTGTTTGACAAATTTATTAGAGTTTTTTGGGGGATGTAACTAGTAGGGCAAATAAAAGGGAACCTAGTAGATGTAGCATATGTAGATAAAGTGCCACACGGAAGGTAAGAGCTCATGGAGTTGGGGGTAATATATTAACTTGGACAGGAAGCAAACAGTGGGCATTTTCAAGTTGGCAGGCAATGAATAGTGGAATGTCGCAAGGATCAGTGCTGGGGTCTCAGCCTTTTACAAACTATATTAATGACAGATGAGACAGAAAGTAACGTATCTAAGTTTGCTGATGATAGAAAGATAGGTGAAAAGGTAAGCTGTGGGGAGGACAAAGAGAGGCTGCAAAGAGATATAGACAAGTTAAGTGAGTGGGCAGCAAGATGGCAGATGGAGTATAATGTAGGGAAGTGTTATTCATTTTGGTTACAAGAATAGAAAAGCAGAATTTTTTTTTTTAAAAAGGTGTGAAACTTGTAAGTGTTGATGTTGGGTGTGCTGGTACAAGGAACGCTGAAAGTTAGCATGCAGGTACAGCAAGCAATTAGGAAGACAAATTGCATGTTGGCCTTTATTGCAAGGGGATTGGAGTACAGGAACAGAGGGTTTTGGTGAGACCACATCTGGAGTACTGTTTGTAGTTTGGTCTCCAGATTTAAGAAAGGATATACTTGCATTGGAGGCGGTGCAGCGAAGTTTCACTAAATTGGCCCCTGGGATGAGGGGGTTGTCCTGTAATAAGAGGCTGTGTAATTGGGGGTCTATTCTCTGGAGTTTAGAAAAATGAGAAGTGATCTCATTGAAACATACAAGATTCTGAAGGGGATGGCTAGGGTAGACACAGAGATCATTTCCACTGGTCGGGGAATCTAAAATACAGGGACACAGTCTCAGGATAAGGGGTTGATCATTTGGTACCGAAATGAGGAGAAATTACTTCACTCAAAGGCTTGTAAATCTTTGGAATTCTCTACCCTAAAGGATGGTGGATGCTCCATGGTTGAACACATTTAAGGCTGAGATAGACAGATTTTTGGTCTCAGGGAATCAAGGGATATGGCGAGTGGGCAGGAAAGTAGAGTTGAAGTCTAAGATCAGCCATAATACATGGCAGAGCAGGCTTGATGGGCCATATGGTCTACCCCTGCTCCTATTTCTTGTGTACTTGCAAATGTCTCCACCACATACTTATTACCAAGGACTTTTAGCTTTTATTTGGTTCAAGTCAGTAGAATGCTATACTCAGCCATTAACTGGGGAAATCCCACTGTCACTAGTCAATTTGCAATAATATTTTCATGCCTCAGGGAAACAGATCTCAGTTTAGTCACTAGAATCATAAACTTTAATACAGAAGGATGCAGTTGGCCTACTGTATCTGTGCCAGCTCTTTGAAGGACAGTGCCACCTAGTTCCATTCCAGTCCTTTCAAATTTTTTCCTCAACAAATGTTTCCCCAAATAAAAGCTACTATAGATTCTGCTTCAACCACCATTTCTGGACAAGCATTCCATGTCCTCTGCATTAAAAAAATTATAACTTCTACACTCTTTGAGCAGTGATCTTAACTCTACTTAGCAACTCACCAAATCATTGATACCAATAGTTTACCTCTTGTCAGTTATCAAAACTCTTCAATTTTGAGCAATTCAATCAGATCTCTTCACCTGCTTTGTTGTAATGGAAACAAATTAGTTTCGCTTGTCTTTCCTTGTAATCAGAACCTCTCATCCAAGCTATCAACCTAGCAAATCTTTGCTGCACCCCCTCTGGAGCCTGGACATCTTTTCAAAAGGTGGTCTAGACCAGACACAATATTCTATGTGGTCCAGTGAGCTTTACAGGTTCTTTTGACACTATATCTTTATTTTAAAGCCTAGGATCCTTGCAGCTTTTTCAATGTCCCCTCACTATTCTTCCCCCAGCATATTGTTAAAAGATTATCTTTTTCTCTGCCAACTCCCTCCCGCTTTTGTCTGAAGGGATTGATAAGGTTCCTCAGGCATCAGTTGCCCTTTCAGTACTTTGACCAAGTTGTCATTATTTACCCTCTGAATCTCGGCAGTGATGGTTGGCGGCCAGGTGTGGGGGTATCACCACAGACCTCAACTGTGCTGCACTCCAATATCCAGACGGCAGACTCCCAGTGGAGGTTGGCGAGTGAGAGTGTCAGGGGCATCTGTAGATAACTCTCTACTCCCTAAACCAAACATGCAGAAGCCAATTGCAACATCCCTAGCACGGGCCTGGTTGAGATCTGCTAACTCAGCAGAGAGGAGGGATCATACGTAGGGCGCTCCTGGTCAGTTTACCACAGTTATTCACTAGATAAGGTGGTATTCAGGACAAACTGTCAGCCATTGCTCAGTCGGTAGCACTTTCACCTCTATGTCAGAAGGTCGTGGATTAAGCCACACTCCAGAATGGCCTACTTCTGTTCCAAGATTCATTTTGAATATAAAAATGCCCATCGCCTATTTAAAACCAACATTTTCTATGTAATTTAGTTAGCTGTCGCAGAGTACAACAGTTTCACTAAGTTGGCAGAATGTGAAACATCCGCTGGCAGTACATGCATGCCTACAGTTTGAACACTTACTGCACCATTCAGCTCCACACAGTACTTACGGAGTTTAGCCAATGCAATAAGGGAAGTGTTGACGGCCAGTGACAATTCAATTGGGAGCTCAGGAGGGACAACAGACGTTAGGATTAGCGTGCACTCCAAAAATAACTTGTAGCGGTTTCTGTTTGGGTCCTTCGTACCTGCAAACATGAAATGAAAAGATCTTGTCCAGAAATGTCCACATTGAATACAGTTCTTTGCAACAATTAATCTCATGGTTGGCATAACCAGAAGGACTTTGTGACTTTTATGATCACGGGTTTAAAACCCAAAAAAGTGCTAAACAGCCTTCTAACTGCATACTTCTAACATAAGCAATACTGACTAATTATCACTCAGAGTATCTCAAATTCCTTAGAGCTCTTTGCTTGAGAAAAGAAAGCATTGTGAACTATAATGGACCGAATTGGAGAAAAGGCATCACCATATACAGCATGATCTAATGGAGATTAGCTATTTTGTAGTTAAAATACCCTCAAAGTCAAATAACAAAATTGGAAATTGATCCTACTTTGTGCAGTGATAGGCACAGAAAGATTGCATTTCACGTTTTTTGGGTTAGGCATTGATTCTTAATAACACAACTAAGTTGGAAAGAATTAAACTGAAATAAAATCTGGAAAGTTACAGATGTTTCACACACATGAACATTCCCAAGGCACTTGTATTTTTGAAATCCTACTGTATGTTACACAGCCTGAATCTGAAGCCTGCATCTCAAAAACATGCAATGGACAAGTGTTCTACAAATGTCAATTTAAAAAAATCATTTTGTATCAATGCATCTGTATTCCTTGCAGCTAGATTTACTTCTTTTCCTAATCTTCAAACAGTTCACCCAAGAGTTCCAAAACTCTGGCAAGCATCACCTCCTCTGCCATAGAGAGTCTCCCAATCTCAGACTGGCACGACAATTATTGCCATATAACTCTCACTGACAGAACACAGAAAGAACTAACTTCTTGCACACAAATAATATCAGCATGTGTAGGAGGCTGTATAGTGCAGTAGATTAGTGTACAGAACTTACAGACTTGTCACATCTTAATCCAGATGTATGGGTAGCCTGTCTCACATTAAGAGTGAAAGTCTTGCAGAATGCAGATAGGGAAAGTGGCAAACACGCTAAAGAAGTTATATATACCTCTATCAATTTTCTAAAAGCAGGCATGCTAAAACCCTCCACCAACCATTATGAACACACTACTTACCCGCATAAACCCTACACTGACCACTGCGTACACACCATTTACCCAGATAACCCTACACTGACCAATATAAACACACCACTTAACCAGGTAATGGCTGACTAGTGTTTGAAAAGTAACTTTTTCACTGTGGCTCCTTACTCATTTGAGCACAAGCTAAGAGCAGAAAGGTTTGTAAAGATATGTAAAATGCTTAAAGAGCATTAAAACATTCCCTAAAGTAGAGTCAGAGACTTTAGAATGTACTTTAGAAAATAACACTTTTGGATGGCCCCTAACTGGAACATATTCACAATGAAAACAAATGGCTCTGTAATAATTGTCTGGAGGCAAAAATACCATGAAAAGTGGGAGATTTATATTCAAAGGAGCCATTCTGTTGAAGCCCAACTGCCAGGTCACACATTTGATATAAACCGGTGTTCTGGCAACAGGGATTTTAAATAATTTAATACAAATTAAATATTGTCCAAGTTTTCTTTTGCCTCAAAAAGGTCAACATTCTTATGTTTTGCTCATGTGTTGGAAGTACATACGGTCATTACATTTGAATCAAACATTAAATCATGGAGATTTATGCCAATTAAAAGGCCCATGGTTCTTTTCCCTTCATGATACAAAGTAGATTTTTTTGTACTGAGGTTTGAACCCCTCCCCTCCCCTCTCCCCACCAATCTTTTCTCCTGAAGGCTCCATGAGTGGCCTACTCCTGCTCCTAATTCGTATGTTACTATGTGATGGGGTACAACTCATTCTGCCCCTCCTCTTCATGGGCCTCCCGATGCTAAACACTGACCAACTCCCATTGGAGTGCAGTGTTCCCAGTACTCGACCAATTCAGCTTCAAAAAAATAGAGTAAAGCACTCGGGAGGTGACCTTCCCTTTCCATCCCCCCACAAACTTTTTCTCCAGAAGGCAACTCCTTGAGGAGTACAACTCCATGATCCATTTTGCCCCTTCATTGGAGGGGAGTCTTTTTCTCTACCACCACCCATCTCCACCTCTCACAATGCAGGGAAGCATTTGGTTCCCAGCTCCCAATAAGAATGGCAATGGTAAATACAGGAACTTGAACTAACTGCCTAGCATTTAATGAGGCACTGGGCTCATGCTTCAACAAGCCTTCCTCAAGCTGCAATGCATATGAAAAATAACCATTTG